>NC_067401.1:232867525-233615050 GCF_016432865.1 Antechinus flavipes | reverse complement strand
CCTCCTCCCTCCATCCAGGAGGGTGGAGTTGATGAAGGAAAGTCAATTACCTGCTCCTCAGGTGGGGCTGAGGCTGCCTCAGATTCACCCCACCCTTGAGCCTCACTTAAGTCTTCATGCCCTGTGGGGATATGGCCATTAATCTGTTCTTTGTCTTCCTCCTTTATCTCAGGCTTCCCCCTTTGGCTATTCCTAGAGTTTTTTTCCTTTTCTCCTAGAACAAGTACGGTATTTTAAGGCCATCTGTATCGTATTATATAAAAAGAATACTTCAATGGAAACTGAACGAGGACCGTTTTCATTGTAATATGCGGAGAGCTGTTGACCAACGAATGCCCAGTTTTTTAGAGAGATTTTCTCTTCCTCTAAGAGCCAAGGGGAGGTGCGTTTTAATGTAGCCAGAAGTCTACCTGCTTGTCCCCAAGTTACAAGTAGCCCTTGATCTTCTATCAGCTTAAGCAGGCTTTCTATAGCACCACTCCTGGGTGGGTCTGGGGTTGGGGGGGTTGGGGTGGGGGATGGAGAATCTTTACCTAGGATCTGTCCCATTTCAGCCAAAAAAGGTTGTACTCACTCAGTTCCTGGTCACTGGAGACTTCTTGTGAAAGTAGGGTCCTTGGTTCCCACGACCGGCATATACCTCCAAACATTTTGAACACTTTTGTGCACAGTATAAGATTCTACACACTACTGGCATACCCTTCAATCCTCAAGGTCAAGCAATAGTAGAAAGAAGAAACAGAGACATTAAGACACTCCTCCAAAAACAAAAGAAAGGGGGAGCCACGGGTAACCCTAGAGAACTTCTAAATTTAGTTCTCTATACCATTAATTTTTTAATCTTTGATAAAGATGCACTGGCTCCAGCAGACAGGTTTTATAACCCACCAAAAGAGCAGTGTCCAGTGCGAGCAGCTCCACTATCTTTAGATAATCGCCAGGTGATGTGGAGAGACCCAGAAAGTGGTGAATGGAAGGGACCAGATAGGCTAACTGCTTGGGGGAGAGGATTTGCTTGCATCTCTACAGGTGGAGAAGGAATCAGATGGGTGCCTACGAGCCGCATTCGCCTTGTCCATCGCAGAAAGATGGAGCAGACCTTGAAACAAAGGAGAAGACCCAAGAAATATCGGGTGGTTCTGTTGCTGATTGTGCTCATAAGAATTATTAGATTCCTGGCACATGAACTAATGGACAATGGAATCCTATTGGACTGTTTCTAGGACTTATGGACATGTGTAAATTTTCAGATTGATTCTTGTTATTTGTTACATTACTACTAGCCTGTGTTATATTGCTATGTGCTCATGTAAATTATGTATAATGCCTCCCATATTGATGGATTTATGTATACCATGTATATCTGTTACAAAGTTCTGGCCCATATTGATGGATTTATGTGTACCCCCTCAGAAACCCCCTATGTTTTAAAACAAAAGAAAGGGGGAGATGTTGGAATCCTTACTAACTGCTAAGTAATTAGAGTTGATCTAATCTTACAAGAAGTTGTTTTGGCCAGAACCTGAAACAAGGTACTAAGTAGAACTAATCAAGACAAGGCTTGTGTTCCCACCTTTACTCAAAGTCCACACCTTAAAGCTCTTTGGGCCAGAGAGCACTATGGGAGAAAACCCATAATCCATTCTCTCAGAAGGTTCACATATAAGGCGAGACAGCCATTCCAGAATACATTTTTTCCTCTTGGCTGGCTGATCGCGCTAGACTCGAGAGAAACGACTCTGCTGCAGAGAACACTTTTGGGATTTCAGTGGAGCTACGCCAGAAGCCCTCTCTCCGTGGCAAGTTGGTGCTGGGCTCCCCAGAAGGAGATAAGAGAGATCTTCCATCTCTGTTGGAGGCAGAAGAAAGCAGAGGCAGAGGCTGAAGGGCAGAACCTTTGGATTTGGAGACATCCGAAGGGCTCTAAGCCTCTAAACCGGCTGTGCCCTGAGAAGAACAAACTCCAACATTTGAACTCTTAACAGGCTGTGACAAACATTCTTCTTTTAATTTTTTAAAAATAACTTTTTATTGACAGAACCCATGCCAGGGTAATTATTTACAACATTATCCCTTGCACTCACTTCTGTTTCGATTTTCCCCCTCCCTCCCTTCACTCCCTCCCCAGATGGCAAGCAGTCCTATACACGTTAAATAGGTTACAGAATATGCTACATATAATATATGTGTGCAGAACCAAATTCTCTTGTTGCAAAGGGAGAATTGGATTCAGAAGGTATAAATAACCCAGGAAGAAAAACAAAAATGCAAGCAGTTTATATTTATTTCCCAGTGTTCTTTCTTTGGGTGTAGCTGCTTCTGTCCATCCTTGATCAATTGAAACTGAGTTAGATCTCTGTTGAAGAAATCCACTTCCATCAGAATACATCCTCATACAATATCATTGTTGAGGTATATAATGATCTCCTGGTTCAGCTCATTTCACTTAGCATCAGTTCATTCAAGTCTCGACAGTCCTCTGTATTCATCCTGCTGGTCATTTCTTACAGAACAATAATATTCTATAACATTCATATAACACAATTTACTCAACCAATTTCCAATTGATGGGCATCCATTCATGTTCCAGCTTCTAGCCTCTACAAACAGGGCTGCCACAAACATTTTGGCACATACAGGTCCCTTTCCCTTCCTTAGTATCTCTTTGGGGTATGAACACAGTAGAAACACTGCTGGATCAAAGGGTATGCACAGTTTGATAACTTTTTGAGCATAGTTCCAAATTGCTCTCCAGAAAGGCTGGATGTGTTCACAATTCTACCAACAATGTATCAGTGTCCCTGTTTTCCCACATCCCCTCCAACATTCTGCATTATCTTTCCCTGTCATTCTAGCCAATCTGACAGGTGTGTAGTGGAATCTCAGAGTTGTCTTAATTTGTATTTCTCTGATTAATAATGATTTGGAGCATATTTTCATATGTCTATAAATAGTTTCAATTTCTTCATCTGAGAATTGTCTGTTCATATCATTTGATCACTTATCAATTGGAGAATGGCTTGATTTCTTATAAATTATAGTCAATTCTCTATATATCTTGGAAATGAGTCTTTTGGCAGAACCTTTGACAGTAAAAATGTTTTCTCAGTTTATTGTTTCCCTTCTGATCTTGTCTGCATTAGTTTTGTTTGTACAAAAACTTTTCAATTTGATGTAAGCAAAATTGTCTATTTTGTGGTCAATAGTGATCTCTAGTTCTTTTTTGGTCATAAATTCCTTCCTCTTCCACAGGTCTGAGAGGTAAACTACCCTATGCTCTTCCAATTTATTTATAATGTCATTCTTTATGCCTAGGTCATGAACCCATTTTGACCATATCTTGGTGTGTGGTGTTAAGTGTGGGTCAATTCCTAGTTTCTGCCATACTAATTTCCAATTTTCCCAGCAATTTTTGGCACATAATGCATTCTTATCCCCAAAACGGGGGTCTTTGGATTTGTCAAAAACTAGATTACTAAAGTTATTGGCTGTTTTGTCCTTTGAACCTAACCTATTCCATTGATCAACTAGTCTATTTCTTAGACAGTAGCAGATGGTTTTAGTAACCTCTGCTTTATAATATAATTTTACATCTGGTACAGCTAGGCTACCTTCATTTGATTTTTTTTTCCATTAATTCCTTGAAATCCTTAACCTTTTGTTTTTCCTTGTTATTTTTTTCTAGGTCATCAAAGTAGTTTTTGGGAGTCTGATTAGTATAGCACTAAATAAATAGATTAGTTTAGGTGGTAGTGTCATTTTTATTATATTTGCTTGCCCAATCCAAGAGCATTTTATATTTTTCCAGTTGGTTAGATCAGATTTAATTTGTGTGGAAAGTGTTTTGTAGTTTTGCTCATAAACTTTCTGATTTTGCCTTGGCAGATAGATTCCTAAATATTTTATACAATTAGTAGTTACTTTAAATGGAAGTTCTTTTTGTAACTCTAACTGTTGGGTTTTGTTAGTGATGTATAAGAATGCTGACAACTAATGTGGGTTTATTTTATATTCTGCAACTTTGTTAAAGGTGTGGTTTGTTTCTAATAACTTTTTAGTAGACTCTCTGGGGTTCTCTAAGTATATCATCAAATCATCAACAAAGAGTGATAATTTGGATTCCTCATTGCATATTCTTATTAATTTAATCTCTTTCTCAACTCTTATTGCCAAAGCTAGCATTTCTAATTCAATAATAAATAATAACGGTGATAGTAGCAACCTTGTTTCACTCCTGATCTTATTGGGAATAGTTGCAATTTGTCCCCATTACATATAATGCTTAATGCTGGTTTTAAATAGATGCTACTGATTATTTTAAGGAAAAGTCCATTTATTCCTATACTCTCAAGAATTTTTAATAGGAATGGATGTTGGATTTTATCAAATGCTTTTTCTGCATCTATTGAGATAATCATACAGGTTTTGTTAATTTGGTTATTAATATGGCCAATTATACTGATAGTTTTCCTAATATTGAACCAGCACTGCACTCCTGGTATAAATCCTCCTTTATCATGGTGTATTATCCTGAGGATGATTTTCTGTAGTCTTTTCGCTAATATCTTATTTAAGATTTTAGCATCAATATTCATTAGGGAGATTGGTCTATAATTTTTTTCTCCATTGTCAACCTACCTGGTTTAGGTATCAGTCCCATGTCTGTGTCATAAAAGGAATTTGGTAGGACTTCTTCATTCCCTATTTTTTCAAATAGTTTCTAAAGCATTGGGGTTAATTGTTCTTTGAATGTTTGATAGAATTCACATGTTAATCCATCTGTTCCTGGGGATTTTTTTTTTTAGGAAGTTGATTAATAGCTTATTCTATTTCTTTTTCTGAAATGGGACTATTTAAGCAATTTACTTCCTCCTCTCATAATCTGGGAAGGCTATATTTTTGGAGGTAGTCGTCCATTTTGCTTAGGTTATCAAATTTATTGGCATAAAGTTGGGCAAAGAAATCGATAATTATTTCTTAAATTTCCTCTTCTCTATGGAAAGTTTTCCCTTTTCATTTTTAAGACTACTAATTTGATTTCCCTTTCTCCTTTTTCTAATCAGATTTTTAAAAGGTTTCTCAATTTTAGTGGTTTTTTCATAAAACCAACTCTTAGTTTTATTTGTTAGGCCACTAGTTTTTTTTTTTTTTGTTTTTTGTTTTTTTTTTTTGTTTTTGTTTGTTTGTTTGTTTGTTTTTTTTACTTTCTATAGTATTAATTTCTCATTTTAATTTTAGAATTTCAAGTTTAGTAACTGATTGGGGGGGTTTAATTTGGTCTTTTTCTAGCTTTTTAAGTTGCAATTCATTGATCTTCTCTTTCTCTATTTTATTCAACTAAGCCCCTAAGGATATAAAATTTCCCCTTATTACCACTTTGGCTGCATCCCATAAATTTTGGTATGATGTCTCATCATTCTCATTATCTTGAGTGAAATTATAAATTGTGCTGTAATTTGCTGTTTCACCCAATCATTCTTTAAGATGAGATTACTTAGTTTCCAATTACATTTTGGTTTATTTACACCTAACTTTTTGTTGAATGTAGTTTTTATTGCATTGTGATCTCAAAAGAAAGCATTTACTATTTCTGCCTTTCTGCATTTAATTTTGAGGTCTTTATATCCTAAGATATGGTCAATTTTTGTGTAGGTTTCATGAACTGCTGAGAAGAAAGTATGCTCCTTTCTGTCACAATTCAGTTTTTCCAGAGATCTATCATACCTAAATTTTCTAATATTCTCTTTACTTCTTTAATTTCTTTCTTATTTGTTTTATGATTTGATTTATCTAAATCTGAGAGTGCAAGATTGAGATCTCCCACTTTTATAATTTTGCTATCTATTTCTTCTCACAACTCTTTTAACCTCTCCTTTAGGAAGTTAGATGCTATACCAATAGGTGCATATATGTTTAATACTGATATTGCTTCATTTTCTATAGTACCCTTAGGAAGATATAGTTTCCTTCTTTATCTCTTTTAATTAGATCAATCTTTGCTTTTGCTTCATCTGAGATAAGGATGGCTACCCCTGCTTTTTTGACTTCACCTGAAGCATGACAGATTCTGTTCCAGCCTTTTACCTTTACTCTGTATGTATCTCCCTGTTTTAAATGTGTTTCCTGTAAATAACATATTGTAAGATTCTGACTTGATCCAGTCTGCTATCTGCCTCCTCTTTATGGGAGAGTTCATCCCATTGACATTTATGGTTAAAATTACTAATTCTGTATCTTCTGCCATCCTAATATCCCCAAATTATGCTTTTCTTTTTCTTGCCCTCCTTCCCTCCTTCACTAGTATTAAACTTATTGGTCCTACTTGCATTACCCAGGTTTCCCTCCTTCGTATCCTTCTCTCCTCCCTTTGAATCCCTTCCCCTTTCTTGTACCCTTCCCTTATTACTCTTTTCCCTTTTCCCTTTTCCTCTCCCACTTTTTAATGAAGTGAGAGAAGATTCTCTGTAAAAACAAATAGGTCATTTATTTCCTCTTTGAGCCAACTCTGATGAGAGTAGGATTCACACAATGTTCCTGCCTCTCTCTAAGTTTCCTCAGATATGATAGGTTTCCTTTGTCTCATCATTGCATATAGTTTCCCTCTTTTTATCTCCCCCTTTCCCTTTTTCTGACACTATCCCCTTTCCATTTCTACTTCCCTTTTTTATGTTATGTCAGTAAAATCAAATTATACATAGGATTTTTATGTATATCCACAATAGAAACACAGTTCTCAAGAGTTCCTTTTATCTTTTTCTACTTCTCTTGAGTCCTGTTGTTGATCAAAATTTTTGTTTAAGTCTGTTTTTTTTTCCTTAGAAACAAATGGATTTCCTCTATTTCATTAAATGTCCATCTTCTTCCATGGGAAAAAAAATACTCAACTTAGTTGGGTAGTTTATTCTTGGCTGCATTCCAAGTTCTTTTGCCTTTCAGAATATCTGATTTCAGGCCCTTCAATCCTTTAATGTTAAGGCAGCTACATCTTACGTGACCCTTAATGTGGTACCTCGGTATTTGAACTGTTTTTTTCCTGGCTGCTTGTAAATTTTTTTCTTTAGTCTGAAAATTCTGAAGTTTGGCCATAATATTTCTCAGAGTCTTTATTTTAGGGAATTTTTCAGAAGGTGTTCGATGAATTCTTTCAATGCCTATTTTACCTTCCAGTTCTATTACTTCTGGGTAATTCTCTTTGATGATTTCCTATAAAATAGTATCTAGGCTCTTTTTTTCATCATAATTTTCGAGTAGTCCAATGATCCTCAGGTTATCTCTCCTAGATCTATTTTCCAGGTCTGTTGTTTTTCCAAGTAAATATTTGATATATTTTTTTCCAATCTTGCATTATTTTTGTTTTGCTTGACGGATTTTTGATGTCTCAAAGAATCAGTCCTTTCTATTTGTTCATTTCTGATTTTTAGTGAGTTATTTTCTTCATTAGCTTTTTTTACTTTTTTTTTTTTTTTTTTTTTTTTTTTTTTGGTATATGTCCAATTGAGTTTTTAAAAGAGTTGTTTTGCTCTATGGAATTTTCTTCAATTTCATGCTTTTTTTTTTTAGTGAGTTATTTTCTTTTTCCAATTCACAAATTCTGTTTCCCTGCACTTCTTGGGAGTTTTTTACCTTTTCCAATTCACATTTCAGTTCTTTTTCCACTTTATAATTTTTTTTCTTTTAGTATGTTATATGCCTTTTCTATACCCTCTTGCATAGCTTTTTTTTTCTTTTCCCCATTTTTCTTCTAGTTCTCTTTTAAAGTTTTTAATAGTCTCTTCTAGGAGAGCCTTTTGTATTGGGGACCAACAATTGTCTGAAGATTGTCTCCTATTAGCTTTTTCAAAGTTGAAAAGCTGTTCTCTTTCAGTATAGAAATTATAATCATGCTTTTGATTTTTTTACTCATTTAGTTTAAGCCTGTAGGGTCTGCCTTCAGGGCCAGGAGATCATCAGCTTCATCTGCAGAGCAGTGAAAGGTGTATGAAACTGTCCTACCAGCTGTAGCAAGTTACTGGAGTGCTCTGGGAAAGAGTTCCCCACCTGGAAGTAACTCAGGCCTATAGGGTAGAGTTGGGGAAGTGCCCTGCAAAGAACCCTGCTGTTCAGGCTAATGACTGCCCTGGTGCTAGACGCTGAGCAGTGAGTTTCACTACCCCAAGCCAAAGCCTGATGCCTGGGACTGTGGATATTAGCAGTTGAGCAATGAATAGATTTTCAGGGACTGGAAGTGTCTGCCCAGGAAGCACAGTGTGCTGGGGAATGCCACAAACATTCTTGCACATACAGGTCCCTTTCCCTTCTTTAAGATGTCTTAAGGATATAAGCCCAGGAGGAACACTGCTGGATCAAAGGGTATGCACAGCTTGATAACTTTTTGAGCATAGTTCCAAATTGCTCTCCAGAATATTGGATACATCCACCAACAATGTATTAGTGTCCCATTTTTCCCACATCCCCTCCAACATTAGTCATTATAATTTCCTGTGATTTTAGCCAATCTGAGAGGTGTGTAGTGGCATCTCAGAGTTGTCTTAATTTGCATTTCCCTGATCAATAATGATTTAGAGCATTTTTTTCATATGACTAGAAATAGTTTCAATTTCTTCATCTGAAAATAATCTGTTCAAATCTTTTGACCATTTATCAACTGAAAAATAGCTTAATTATTTAGAAATTAGTCTATTCTCAATATATTTTGCAGATGAGGCCTTTATCAGAACCTTTGGCTGTAAAAAATGTTTTCCCAGGTTATTGCTTCCCTTCCAATCTTGCCTGTATTAGTTTTGTTTGTACAAAAACTTTTTAACTTAATCAAAATTTTGTATTTTATGATCAATAATGATCTCTATTTCTTTTTTGGTCACAAATTCCTTCCTCTTCCACGGGGCTGAGAAATAAACTATCCTATGTTGTTTTAACTTATTTATAATGTCATTTTTTCCTCTAAGCTTTTTAATTTTTTTTTATTATAGCTTTTTATTTACAATATATATGCATGGGTAATTTTTCAACATTGACAATTGCAAAAGCTTTTTTTCCAACTTTTCCCCTCCTTCCCACCACCCCTTGGCAGGTTGACCAATATATGTTAAATATGTTAAAGTATAAGTTAAATACAATATATGTATTCATGTCCAAACAGTTATTTTTCTGTACAAAAAGAATTGGATTTTGAAATAGTGTACTATTGACCTGTGAAGGAAATAAAAAATGCAGGTGGACAAAAAAAGAGGGATTGGGAATTCTATGTAGTGGTTCATAGTCATCTCCCAGAGTTCATTCCCTGGGTGTATCTGGATCACTTTATTACTGCTCTATTGGAACTGATTTTGTTCATCTCATTGTTGAACCAAAAATGATCCATCAGAATCGATCATCATATAGTAATATTGTTGAAATATATAATGATCTCCTGGTCCTGCTCATTTCACTCGGAATCAGTTCATGCAAGTCTCTCCAGGCCTTTCTAAAATCATCCTGATGGTCATTTCTTATGGAACAATAATATTCCATAATATTCATATACCACAATTTATTCAGCCATTCTACAATTGATTGGCATCCCCTCAGTTTACAGTTTCTGGTCACTACAAAGAGGCCTGCCACAAAGATTCTTGCACATACAGGTCCTTTTCCCTTCTTTAAAAACTCTTTGGGATATAAGCCCAATAGTAGCACTGCTGGATCAAAGGGTATCCACGGTTTGATAACTTTTTTGAACATAGTTCCAAATTGCTCTCCAGAATGTGTCGTGATCAAGTTCAGATGGATCTGAATCAGTCCCTGTTCGAGCGCCAAAATGTGGTGAGCTTTTTCTTCTCAAAACACAGCCAGGTGATAAAAGTTCAGATCTTTTATTATCTCCAATATAGCCCGTTAGCTTAGAGGCCTATCTCTCTGCTTGATTCCAAGAGCTCTTGCTGCTTTGTCCTTTGCTTCTGCCTCTGCTTTCTTCAGCCTCCAGAGCCAGCACCACTCTTCATGTTATTCCGGTGAAATCTCGACTTGTAGCGTCTTCACTCTGAAGAACTTCTTTGACTGGCCCATTGAAGCTCTATTTATGCTCCAAAGAGCTTCAAGGGAGGTGTGAACTCATTGAACTCCAATGAGTAAAGGTGTGAACACAAGCCTTCTATTAATTAGTTCTACTTAGTACCTTGTTTCAGGTTCTGGCCAAAATCTTCTTGTAAGATTAGATCAACTCTAATTAGTTAGCAGTTAGTAAGGATTCCAACATCTCCCCCTTTCTTTTGTTTTAAAACATAGGGGTTTTCTGAGGGGGTACACATAAATCCATCAATATGGGCCAGAACTTTGTAACAGATATACATGGTATACATAAATCCATAAATATGGGAGGCATTATACATAATTTACATAAGCACATAGCAATATAACACAAGCTAGTAGTAATGTAACAAATAACATGAATCATCCTGAAAATTTACACATGTCCATAAGTCCTAGAAACAGTCCAATAGGATTCCATTGTCCATTAGTTCATGTGCCAGGAATCTAATAATTCCTGTAAGCTCTGAAGTACTGCAAAAGGTCTCATCAACAATTTTTCATCTCAGGGAACCCAATGATTCTTGCTAGTTTTTCAAGAACTGAAACAGTCTCATCTTGTCTTAGGAAATCCAATGATTCCTGGGATTTTAAAAAGTTCTTTTAACAGTCTCATTGTCAGCTATCTGATTCTTTCTCCATCTGTGGAAATATAAGCAGATCCTCTTCCCCAAGCAGTTAACCTAACTCCCTTCTATTTACCAAATTTAGGATTTCTCCTCATCATCTGGTAATTACATTGGAGCTGTTTGCACTGGATATTGCCTTGTTGTCTTAAAAGGCCTGTATTCTTCCCAACTGTAATCCTGATTGCTTTTCTGTTGGTTGATGACATCAGAGTTCTGAATTTCTAAAGGCTCTCTGGGTGTAACCTCAGCTGCTATCATGCCCCACCTGTCCTTTGATTGATACTTTGGAGCTGGACCTTGCCTCTCCTTAGAGGCCCAGTGAAAGCCTTGGTTACATTTTGGACATGGGGTTTTGGGTTTTCTCTCACCCTGTCTTTTCATTGTATCTCTGTATCTACATTGGGCTCTTAGATGTCCAATTTTTCCACATTGAAAACATCGACGAGTTTCTCTAGAATTCCTTTGCCAAGAACAAAATGTTGTGATCGAGTTCAGATGGATCTGAATCGGTCCCTGTTAGGGCACCAAAACGTGGCGAGCTTTTTCTTCTCAAAACACAGCCAGGTGATAAAAGTTCAGATCTTTTACTATCTCCAATATAGCCCGGTTAGCTTAGAAGCCTATCTCTCTGCTTGGTTCCAAGAGCTCTTGCTGCTTTGTCCTTTGCTTCTGCCTCTGCTTTCTCTAGCCTCCAGAGCCAGCACCACTCTTCATGTCATTCCGGTGAAATCTCGACTTGTAGCGTCTTCACTCTGAAGAACTTCTTTGACTGGCCCATTGAAGCTCTATTTATGCTCCAAAGAGCTTCAAGGGAGGTGTGAACTCATTGAACTCCAATGAGTAAAGTGTGAACACAAGCCTTGTATTAATTAGTTCTACTTAGTACCTTGTTTCAGGTTCTGGCCAAAATCTTCTTGTAAGATTAGATCAACTCTAATTAGTTAGCAGTTAGTAAGGATTCCAACATCTCCCCCTTTCTTTTGTTTTAAAACATAGGGGTTTTCTGAGGGGGTACACATAAATCCATCAATATGGGCCAGAACTTTGTAACAGATATACATGGTATACATAAATCCATAAATATGGGAGGCATTATACATAATTTACATAAGCACATAGCAATATAACACAAGCTAGTAGTAATGTAACAAATAACATGAATCATCCTGAAAATTTACACATGTCCATAAGTCCTAGAAACAGTCCAATAGGATTCCATTGTCCATTAGTTCATGTGCCAGGAATCTAATAATTCTTGTAAGCTCTGAAGTACTGCAAAAGGTCTCATCAACAATTTTTCATCTCAGGGAACCCAATGATTCTTGCTAGTTTTTCAAGAACTGAAACAGTCTCATCTTGTCTTAGGAAATCCAATGCTTCCTGGGATTTTAAAAAGTTCTTTTAACAGTCTCATTGTCAGCCATCTGATTCTTTCTCCATCTGTGGAAATATAAGCAGATCCTCTTCCCCAAGCAGTTAACCTAATTCCCTTCTATGTACCAAATTTAGGATTTCTCCTCATCATCTGGTAATTACATTGGAGCTGTTTGCACTGGATATTGCCTTGTTGTCTTAAAAGGCCTGTATTCTTCCCAACTGTAATCCTGATTGCTTTTCTGTTGGTTGATGACATCAGAGTTCTGAATTTCTAAAGGCTCTCTGGGTGTAACCTCAGCTGCTATCATGCCCCACGTGTCCTTTGATTGATACTTTGGAGCTGGACCTTGCCTCTCCTTAGAGGCCCAGTGAAAGCCTTGGTTACATTTTGGACATGGGGTTTTGGGTTTTCTCTCACCCTGTCTTTTCATTGTATCTCTGTATCTACATTGGGCTCTTAGATGTCCAATTTTTCCACATTGAAAACATCGACGAGTTTCTCTAGAATTCCTTTGCCAAGAACAAAATGTTGTGATTGAGTTCAGATGGATCTGAATCGGTCCCTGTTAGGGCGCCAAAATGTGGCGAGCTTTTTCTTCTCAAAACACAGCCAGGTGATAAAAGTTCAGATCTTTTACTATCTCCAATATAGCCCGGTTAGCTTAGAAGCCTATCTCTCTGCTTGGTTCCAAGAGCTCTTGCTGCTTTGTCCTTTGCTTCTGCCTCTGCTTTCTCCAGCCTCCAGAGCCAGCACCACTCTTCATGTCATTCCGGTGAAATCTCGACTTGTAGCGTCTTCATTCTGAAGAACTTCTTTGACTGGGCCATTGAAGCTCTATTTATGCTCCAAAGAGCTTCAAGGGAGGTGTGAACTCATTGAACTCCAATGAGTAAAGGTGTGAACACAAGCCTTGTATTAATTAGTTCTACTTAGTACCTTGTTTCAGGTTCTGGCCAAAATCTTCTTGTAAGATTAGATCAATTCTAATTAGTTAGCAGTTAGTAAGGATTCCAACAAGAATGTCTGGATGTATTCACAATTCCACCAACAATGTATCAGTGTCCCAGTTTTCCTACATCCCCTCCAACATTCCACATTATCTTTCCCTGTCATTCTAGTCAAACTGATAGGTGTATAGTGGTATCTCAGAGTTGTCTTAATTTGCATTTCTCTGATTAATAATGACTTGGTGCATCTTGTCATATGGCTAAAAAGTTTCACTTTCTTCACCTGAGAATTATCTATTCATATCCTTTGACCATACAAAGTCATTCTTTATGCCAAGGTCATGAACCCATTTTGACCTTATTTTGGTATACAGTGTTAAGGGTGGATCAATGCCTGGTTTCTGCCATATTAATTTCCAATTTTCCCAGCAGCTTTTGTGAGTCAATACTTATCCCAAAAGTTGGGGTCTTTGAGTTAGTGAACCTAACTTATTGCTAATAAACTAATCTATTTCTTAGCCAATATCAAATGGTTTTGGTGACTGCTGCTTTGTAATATAGTTTTAAATCTGATACAGCTAAGCCACCATCATTTGATTTTTTTTTTTCATTAGATTCCTGAAAATTCTTCCAGATGAATTTTGTGTTTATTTTTTCTAGGTCATTAAAATAGTTTCTTGGAAATCTGATTGAGATAGCACTAAATAAATAGATTAGTTTAGGTAGTATTGTTTTGTTTATTATATTCTCTCAACCCATACAAGGGCACTACTATTTTTCCAATTGTTTCAATCTGACTTTATTTGTGTGGAAAGTGTTTTGTAATTTTGCTCATATACTTCCTGACTTTCCCTTAGAAAATAAATTCCCATATATTTTATGCTATTGGCAGTTATTTTAAATGGAATTTATCTTTTTATCTCTTGCCGTTGTATTTTGTTAGTGATATATAAGAATGCTGATGATTTATGTGGATTTATTTTGTATACTGCAACTTTGCTAAAGTTATGGACTATTTCTAATATCTTTTTAGTAGAATCTCTGGGCTTCTCTAAGTATAGTATCACATATTTGCATAGAGTGATAATTTGGTTTCCTCATAACCTAGTCTAATTCCTTTAATATTTTTTTTCATCTCATTGCCCAAAGCTAGCATTTCTAATACAATACTGAATAGTAATGGTGATAGTGGGCAACCTTGTTCCAGTCCTGATCTTATAGGGAATGGTTCCAGTTTATCTTCATCATATATGATGCTTGCTGCTGGTTTTAAATAGATGCTACTGACTATTTTAAGGAAAAGTCCATTTATTCCTATACTCTATTCATATCCTTTGACCATACAATGTCATTCTTTATGCCAAGGTCATGAACCCATTTTGACCTTATTTTGGTATACAGTGTTAAGGGTGGATCAATGCCTGGTTTCTGCCATATTAATTTCCAGTTTTCCCAGCAGCTTTTGTGAGTCAATACTTATCCCAAAAGTTGGGGTCTTTGAGTTAGTGAACCTAACTTATTGCTAATAAACTAATCTATTTCTTAGCCAATATCAAATGGTTTTGGTGACTGCTGCTTTGTAATATAGTTTTAAATCTGATACAGCTAAGCCACCATCATTTGATTTTTTTTTTTCATTAGATTCCTGAAAATTCTTCCAGATGAATTTTGTGTTTATTTTTTCTAGGTCATTAAAATAGTTTCTTGGAAATCTGATTGAGATAGCACTAAATAAATATTTTTAATAGTATTTTTAATAGGAATTTTTCCTATTAGTATTTTTAATAGGAATAGGTATTGGGTTTTATCAAATACTTTTTCTTCATCTAGTGAGATGATCATATGGTTTTTTGTTAATTTTTAACAAATTTTCCTCTTTATTTTTTCTAATCAGTGTTATGAAAGGTTTTTCTATTTTATTGTTTTTTTTTCCACAAAACCAACTTTTGTTTTTGTTTATTAATTCAATATATATTTTTTTAACTTTCAATATTATTAATTTCTCCTTTTAATTTTAGAATTTCAAGTTTAGTATTTGATTGGGGGTTTTAATTTGGTCTTTTACTAATTTTTTACATTGCCAGCCCAATTCATTCTGGCTTTTAAAGCAGTCTGCTATTCACCTTTAGTTTATGGGTAAGTTTATCCCATTAACTTTTACAGTTAAAACTACCCAGATTATGCTTTCTCTTTCGTTTCCCCTTCACCCCTTCCCCAGCATTAAACCTATGAGCACCAGTTGCCTCATGATGCTCTCTCTCTTTATAATCCCTCCCCTTACTCTGGACTCCCTCTCCTTTTCTTAAAGTTTCCTCCTACTATTTCTGTATTCCCTTCTATTTATCCTACCCCTTCCCTTTTCCCTTTTTCCCCTACCACTTTTCAATGAGTTGGGAGAAGTTTTTCTGTAAACCAAATATATCTAATATTTTCTCTTTGAGCCAAATCTGATGAGAGTAAGATTTGCACAATGTTCATCCCCCTCCTTTCTCTCCCTCAGATATAATAGGTTTCCTTTGCCTCTTAGTGACAAATAGTTTCCCTCTTTTTACTTCCACTTTTCCCTTTTTCTGTTATAACCACCTTTACACCTCTAGTTCCTTTTTTATAACAGTAAAATCAAATTATGTAGGTACTCTTTATGTATAGCCATATCAGAAATAGTTCTCAAGAGTTCTTTTTATGTTTTATGCTTTTCTTGAGTCCTATATTTGGAGATCTTTTTTCATTTGTTTGTTTGTTTGTTTAGCTTTGGTTTTTCATCAGAAATAAATGGAATTCACATATTTCATTGAATGTCCATCTTCCTTGGGGGAAAATTTTACTAAGTTTAGCTGGGTAATTTATTCTTGACTGCATTCCAAATTTTTTAGTCTTTCGGAATATCAGATTCCAGGACCTTTGATCTTTTAATGTGGATGGTGCTAGATCCTGAGTAATCCTTATTGTGGTTCTCTGGTATTTGAATTGATTTTTTCTGGCTGTTTGTAGTGTTTTTATTTGGTCTGATAGTTCTGGATTTTAACCACGTTATTACTTGGACTTTTAATTTTGGGGTCTCTTTCACTATATTATCGATGAATTCTTTCAATGTCTATTTTACCTTCTGGTTCTATGATATCTCAGCATTTCTCTTTGATCATTTCTTGAAAAAAATAGTGTCTATACTTTTTTCAGATCGTTTTATTTTTCCTCAAGTAGGTATTTAACATTTTTTCTATTTTTTCTATTTTTTTTTTTTTTTGGTTTTGCTTGACTGATTCTTGATGATTTTTGAATCATTCATTTCCACTTGTTCAGTTCTCATTTTTAGTGAATTATTTTCCTCATTTATTTTTTTTTCTTTTTGTATTTGTCCAATTGAGTTTTTAAATGAGTTGTTTTGTTCTATGGATTTTTTTTTCCATTTTGACAAATTTTTTAAAGAGGTATTTTCTTTTTCCAATTCACAAATTCTGTTTTTCAGGGAGGTATTTTCTTTTTCCATTGTGTCTTTTAATGAGGTATTTGCTTTTTCCCAAAACCTCTTGCAAAGTTTTATTTTCTTTTCCTCATTCTTCTTGTAGCTCACTTTTAAGATCCTATTTAAATTTCTTCTATGACAGCCTTGTATTGTGGGGACCAGATTATATCCCCCTTTGGGGTTTCATCTAGAGACAATACGTTTTTAGTATCTTCAGAGTTTGAAATCTGCTCTCTTTCATTATAGGTACTATATATAGTTATAGCCTACTTTGCCTTTTTACTCATTTTAACAAGAGGAAAAAAAATGCAGTCTGCTTTTGGGGCAATGAGATGTTATTGAGCTTCCTCAACAAATAGCAGGAAGTGGTAGTGAAGCATCAAGGGAAAGGTAGCCAATGTGGTGGGCTCAGCAGCTGTGATGCCATCACAATGAGTCACTCTCAGTGTTGGGTGGGTGTGGACAGGTCCTGTGATACTCCAGGGCTTTGGGGTACACTCCCTCTGTCTTTATGTTGAAAGTTTTATAACTCCTTTGCTTATCTACTGGTTTGCTGCCAGGGTTAAGTAGTCTACCTTTGGTAGAGTCTTCCCCTCAGATTTTCTGCCTGCAGAGACCACATCCTTTCCCTGGTCTGCTCAGCATGATCTGTCCTCTGTGTTCTGCCTTCCTGTATCTTAGCCTGGTCCAGCCTCCTCCAGTGGCCTCATCTGATCATAACAGACCTTTTATGGCTATCTTTGAGATTATCTTTTGTTGGTAATGTGTTGTATTCCCAATATTTGTCATCATACTGGTCAAAGAGGTTCATTACTCTCTCTTTCTTCTGTCTCTTTTTGTTCCTCTATGTCTCTCTCAGCCTCTGTCTTTCTCTCTTTCACACACAGAAACACACACACACACACTAGACAAACAGAGAGAGTTCAGAACTCTGTTTTACAATTCATTTATTGGTAGTTATTATCATCTTGATTATTATATTGAAGCTGGGAAGGAGGGAATAATTACTTTTTTATTTCTCTTTCTCTTTAGATGAGAAGGATAGACTGGAAGGAACAATTGCTCTTCAAAATTGCCTTGCAATAACTACCCCTTTGAAAAGAAAATCCATCCCATATACTTTCTGAAATCTTTATTTACTGTGAGATATAGCGGGATGAGGTTACAATAATTTTGTAATAGCTAAGGACCTGCAATCAGCTAGCAATGGTAAATTAACAATGGATAATACTTAGCTCCTATAAACATTAATATATATCCTTTTAATCTTCACTGATAAATAGTGCTAGAAAAATTTAAGGAATAGGGGAATAATACTCAGGAAATAGTATCACCAAAAGATGATAGATGTCTAGAGTTAGGGAATGAAAACTTGTCAAGAAAGAAAATAATGCATCATTAAAATCAAAGTTTGAGCATGAGTCAAAAACCTAAAGCTTAAAAAAAACACTCATGAAAATTAATATTATAGTATGAAATGATCATCAGCTTTAATTTTTTTAAATTTATTTATGTTAATAATCATTACTTTATAAATCTTGTTGGGAAAGAAAATCAGAACAAAAGAAAAAAATGTCGGGGGAGGGGAAAGCAGGAAAAAAGAAGTGAACATAACATATCTTGATTTACATTCAATCTCCATAGTTCTTCTTCTAATGCAAAGAGCATTTTCTATCCAGAATCTATTGGAATTGTTTTGGATTGCTAAACCACTGAGAAGAAATAAGTCTTTCATAATGGATCATCTCATATTCCTTCTATTTTTGTGTATAAAATATTCTTGGTTCTGCTTGTTTAGCTCAGCTAATGTTCATGCAAATGTTTGTGTAAATATATCCAGGTCTTTCTAAAATCATATTGTTTATAACTTTCCTATAGAACAAAATTATTCCTTCTGTTCATATACCACAGCATATTCAGCCATTCCCAAAATCATAGGCATGTCATTTATTTTCCTATTCTTTGTAACCACAAAAGAGCGGCTACAAACATTTTTTTTCACATGTGAATCCTTTTCCCTACTTTATGATTTCCTTTTCATATGACTACACAGAGTTGCAATTTATTCATTTGAAAATTATCTGAAAATTAATATCCTTTAATCATTTATCAATTGTAGAATGGCTGGAATTCTTACAAATTTGAGATACTTTTCTACATATTTTAATAATGAGGGCTTTATCAGAAGTTATGAATGGAACAATGTTTTCCCATTTTATTGCTTTCCTTCTAAACTTCTGTTACATTAGTTTTGTTTGTATAATTTTTTAAACTTAATATAATAAAAATTATCTATTTTGTGATCAGTAATTGTGAAGTCTGGGTTAGCTCCCTTTGACCTCAGGATCAGCTAGAATCAGAATCAGCAGAAGTCCTTGGTCTTTAGGGGGAGAACTAAAGGAGATGGATAAAACTGCCAAAAGCTCTCCACCTACCGACCTCCCTTCTCCTCATTCTCCTCCAAAGCAACTGTGGCTTGTCTTACTTTATCCCCTAATCACTCCTATGATCTGTATACACCAAAAGATGGAACCAGCACAGAATAGTGGTAATGGCCATTTTTCCAAGCATATGCTAGTAGAATATTGTCTAATAGGTAATTAGCCTTAAGTGCTCGGATGTCTGATTCTAATGCATATATTCAGAGTTTCAGCCCTTTACAAGTAATGATGTCTAGTGCTTCTTTGGTCACAAATTCCTTCCTCCTCCACAAATATGAGAGAGAAACTCTTATGTTCTTCTAATTTGTTTATAATACCATGCTTTATGTCTAGATCCTGAACTCATTTTGAGCTTATCTTGGTATATGGTATTAGGTATGGGACAATGCCTAGTTTCTGTCATACTAGTTTCCAACTTCCCCAACAGTTTTTGTCAAATAGTGAATTCTTATCCCAAAAGCTGGGATCTTTGGGTTTGTCAGACAATTGATTGTTATAGTCTTTGTTCTTGTGAACCTAACCTATTCCACTGCTTAAATGTTCTATTTCTTAGCTAATACCTAAATGGTTTTGATGACTGCTGCTTTATAATAATAGTTTCAGATCTGGCACATTCATTTGATTATTTTTTCATTAATTCCCTTGAAATTCTTGACATTTTGTTTTTCCAGATGAATTTTGTTATTATTTCCAGGTCAATAAAATAGTGTCTTGGGAGTTTGATTGACATAGCACTAAATAAGTAGATTAGTTTATGTAGTATTATCATTTTCATTATATTTGCTCAAACCTATCCAAGAGCACTTGATATTTTCCCAATTATTTAGATCTGACTTTTATTTGTGTGGAAAGTGTTTTGAAGTTTTGCTCATATAGTTCCTGATTTTCCCTTGGCAGATAGATTTCCTAAATATTTTATCCTAAAACAGTTATTTTAAAAGGAATTTTTTTTTTGTATCTCTTGCTGTTGGATTTTGTTAGTGATGTATAAAAATGCTGATGATTTATGTGGATTTATTTTGTATCCTCCAACTTTATTAAAGTTAAGGATTATTTCTAATAGCTTTTTAGTAGAATCTCTAGTGTTCTCTAAGTATAACATCATATCATCTGCAAAAAGTAATAATTTGGTTTCCTCCTTATCTACTCTAATTCCTTTAATCTCTTTTTCTTCTCTTATTGCCAAAGCTAGCATTTATAATACAATATTGAATAGTAATGCTGATAATTGGCAACCTTGTTTCACCCTTGTTTTTATTGCTGTATAGGAATGGGTGCTGGATTTTATCAAATGCTTTTTCTGCACCTTTTGAAATAATGTTTTTATTAATTTGGTTATTGATAAAGTTATTTATGCTAATAGTTTCTCAATATTGAACTAGTTCTGAATTCCTGGTATAAATCCTATTTGGTCATGGTGTATTATCCTGGGGATGATTTTCTGTAATCTCTTTGCTAATATTTTATTTAAGATTTTTGAATCAATATTCATTAGTGAAATTGATCTATAGTTTTCTTTTTTATTTTCATCCTATCTGGTTAGGTATCTGGTTTAGGTAGGTTTAGGTTTAGGTAACTTCTGTTTAGTTATGGTTTTTTTTTTCAATAAAAATAATTGAAAGTATCTCACTTCTTTGAAGATTCATTTTCTCCCCTTAAAGTTGATTATCATTCTAACTAAGCAGTTAATTCTTGGTTATAATCCCAGAATCTTTGCCATCTGTAATATAGTATTCCAGGCCCTCTGATTTTTTTTTTTTTTTTTTTGGTAGAAGCTTTCACATCCTGAATGTGTTGCTGGCTGTTGCTCCTTGGTATTTGACTTTTTTCCCTAGCAGTTTGCAGTATTTTTGCCCAGAATCAAGTTTTGGAGTTTTTGAACAATGTTCCTTGGGATTTTCCTTGTGGAACTCTTTCTGAATTTAATTGATGGGTACTTTCAATGAGATTTCTCCCTTTGTATATAGGACATCAGAGGAATTTTCCTTGATCATCTCTTGCAGAATGCTATTCAGGCTCTATTTTTGGTCACAGCTTTCAGATAAACCTAGACTTTTTAAAATTATCTTTTCTAGATCTGTTTTCCAAGTCGGCTTGGAATTAGTTTTTCTAATGAGTTCCACATTTTCACATTGTCTTCTTTTTTTCATGTTTCTAAGTTTGTTTGATTTTTGCTTTCTCATAGAGTCATTACCTATCATTTGTCCTGTTCTAGTTTTTGACGTGTGCTTTTCTTTATTTAGTTTTTGCATCTCTTTTTCCATTTTGTTAGTTCTACTTTTGAGGGTGTTGTTTGTTTCAGTGTTTCTGGTCAATTTTATTTTAAAGGGATTTCCTTTCCTTTTCCAAGCTGTTGACACTTTCTTGCATCTCTCATTTCTTTACTAATTTTTCATCCACCTCTGTTAATTGCCTTTTTTTTTTTAATGAGAACTTCGAAAAAGCCTTTTTTGGCTTGAGAGAAATTCACATCACTCTTTCAGATTTCCTCTGTAGATATTTGGTCCTTGTCTGATTTTGTTTTATTGGTATCTCCTGTCACTATAGTAGCTTTCTATGGTCAAGGTTCTTTTCTGTTTCTTGCTCATTTTCTTTCTTTTTCTTTTACTATTTCTCCTTTTTTACCTTTATCACCAAGCTCTCTTCTTGCAATAAATGGGATTCTTTCACAGCTTCATGTGTAGTTCTGAGTCTTGGCTTTAAGTACGCAGGCCCCTTTGGTTTGCAGGGCTTAGTTTTGCCTGCTCTTTTCAGGAAACAACTTGTTTCCCAGAATTTGCCTCTTGAGCTGGGACTGGAGGCTACCACTCTGATCTGTTCCTCTACTAATTCATGACCAAGGATTTCAGTTGTTGATTTGCTGTAATTAAGACCCTCTCATTGGCTTTCTCAGAGTCTGTCTCAGCTGGGTTGAGCATGCTTTTTCTGAAGTTTTTTCAATCTATCTTGAATTGGAGAATAATTTTATTCCATAAGATTCTGTTTTGAAGTTTGTTTTCATGCAGTTTTAAGGGAAATTGGGAGAGTTTGAACAACTGCATGGCTTCACTCCACATATTTGCTATAGTCCCAGAATTCTCTTCACATTGTTTCCAATCTCATTGTTGAAAGACATCATTTACTCTTTACCACTCAAATACTAAAGATTCAGATCTAGGACTTCTCTTATTGATCATTTGTTCATTTTTTTTTCTTTGTTGGTATAATCTCAGTCCTATATTGCTGATCAATCAATTGGACACCAATATGAAAAATAATTTTATTTCTACAGAAAAAAAAGAGGTTTGAATCATCCTAGCCTCAGTGTAATACATCCATCATAAATAATAATATTTATAAATTCATTTAAACATTCTTTAAATTCATTCATAAGTACATAATATAGTATGGAGTCTTTCATTAAAGTCAAAGAATATTGTGGACAATGACTTTTGAAAATATTTTTGTTCTTCTTGTCCAACCATTCTGAAGAGGAATTTGGAAGTATGCACAAAGGGCTATCAAATTGTGCATACTCTTTGATCTAACTGGTTACTACTGGGCTTGCATCCCAAAGAGATCTTAAAGGAGAGAAAGGGATTCACATGTGCAAAATATTTCTGTCCTTTTTGTGGGGGCAAGGAACTGGAAATTAAGTGCATGCCCATCAGTTAGAGAATGGCTGAACAAGTTATGGTATATGTATATTTTGGAATATTATTATTCTATAAAAAATGATCAGAAGGATGATTCCATAAAGACCTCATGAAACTTACATGAACTGATGCTAAGTGAAGTGAGTAAAACTAAGAGAACAT
Source organism: Antechinus flavipes (assembly GCF_016432865.1). Taxonomy (NCBI): domain Eukaryota; kingdom Metazoa; phylum Chordata; class Mammalia; order Dasyuromorphia; family Dasyuridae; genus Antechinus; species Antechinus flavipes. The sequence goes on along the minus strand of NC_067401.1, from coordinate 233,592,330 downwards.
TGTACACAGAAACAACATTATCTGATGATCTACTGTGATGGACATGGCTCTTTTCAACAATGAGGTAATTCAAGGCAATTCCAATAAACTTGTGATGAAGAAAACCATTGGTATCCAGAAAGAGGACTATAGGGACTGAATGTGGATCATAACAAAAATTTTGTTGTTTGCCTGCTTTTTTTTCACCTTGTGCTGCACAATAGATATAGAGGAATATGTGGAGCAATTGCTCATGTTTAGCATATATTGGAGTGCTTTGTTTCTGGGGAAAATGGTGATGGCAGGAGAGAAAGAAAAATTGGTGCACGGGGTTTTGCAGGAGAGAATGTTTAGGACTGTCTTCACACATATTAGGAAAATGAAGATCTGTTCCTTGGGGATGGGGGAGAAAAATATTTTGTTCTTGGTTTAGAGTTTTCACTTTTTTCATATATATTGTACTAAATATTGATAATTGAGTAGAAATGATTAAACATAGATTTTATATTAAAATTCATGATTTTATGATATCTTTAATGACTACAATATTTATAATAGAAACAAAAAGTTTTTGGTTTTGTTTATAAAAATATTCATATCTAAATGTGTGTGTGTGTTTTAAATTAAGTGTTTTGGAAGATAAAGAAATAGAAGACACAAGCTGAATGAAATACAAGAAAACATTTTCTCTTGTGATAATAGTATAATATAATTGCAATTCTCTTCAATACAAAGAATAGCACTGCAGAAATTAGACTCCATGCTTTTGATAGGAGCTATAAAAACTTTCATTACTCTGTTCCAAATTGAACCATTTAAAAAAAAAAAAAAACTGTTACTGCTAGATCACACAATTTTTCAGTAAAAAGTTAAGTCTTGAGTATCCTGGGATACTATTATTGGAAGCAATAAAATATACTATTGTGAGATCAACGAGGGTTGAGATGACTATATTCTCATAAGCTAAAGAAGACAATCAGTATGATAATTAGAGCATGTTAATTACTATCCACCAGCAACAAAAATGCAAATGATATACAGCGGGAAATTAACAGCAGTTACTGCTCAATATTGCATGACTTTTCCATTAAGAATAATATGAGAAGTTGTTAAATTATAGAAAATTAGAATAATGAGCATAGAATATTAAAGAGACTTAGGTTTCTGATCTGGCTGTGTAGGACATCATTAGAAAGGGTTCTGAAGAAGAGCTTTAATCTGTATGGATCAGGCAGGCTTATTTAGTACCATGGGGAAATTGTCATGTATGCATTCATTTTATTTTATTTTTTTACAAGGTAGAACAAGGTTAGATATTTTAGGTCAGCAGGAAGCACTTCAATAAGCTTTACTGCATAAGGCATTGAAAAATAAAAACCTTACATCATCTCACCCTCATCTTTGAAAAGTTAGGCCTGAAGAAACAATGACTATAATTTAGTACAACATCACAGAACTATGAAGTCAGCTGCAGTACAGCCAATTATTAATTTTGAAGAGAAGGAAAAACAAAGAATGCTATGAAATCTATTTAAATTAAATATAAATATGCTAAGAAAATAGCCTTATCAAAAGAACTGCAAACTGAGTGCATGCTCATCAGTTGGAGCATGGCTGAATAAGTTATGGTATATGAATGTTATGGAATATTATTGTTATATAAGAAATAATCATTAGGATGATTTCATAGGGGCCTGGAGAGACTTATATGAACTCATGCTAAATGAAAACTTTGGAAGCAAGAAAACATTGTACAAAATGATAACAAAATTATGTGGTGATCATTTATGATAGACATGGCTCTTTTCAACCATGAGATGATTCAGGCCACTTCCAACAGACTTTTGATGCAGAGAGCCACCTGCATCCAGAAAGGGTACTGTGGGGACTGAATGTGGATCACCACACAGTATTTTCACCTTTTTTTCTTGTTTGCTTGCTTTTTGTCTTCTTTCTCATTTTTTTTCTTTTTGATCTGATTTTTCTTGTGCAGCATGATAATTGTATAAATATGTTTAGAAGATTTGCACATGTTTATATATTGGATTACTTGCCGTCTAGGGGAGAAAGTGTGAAGAAAGGAGAGGAGAAAATTTTAAACATAAGGTTTTGCAAGGCTGAATGTTGAAAATTATCTCTGCATATATTTTGAAAATGAAAAGCAAAAAAAAAGGCAAAGAATATAGCCTTATCTTGACACCTACTTCTGGAATTTAACAAAATGTGAATTTTTTCTTTTCAGGAAGTCAATAAAATATATTTTTTAATAACTACCCATAATTTCATTATCTCCATTCAATTCTGCCTCTTAAGTGTGTCCCAATATAAATAAAGTGGGACTGACATCATAAAAGATGTTACATTGGAACAGTTAGTTGGTACAGTGAATAGACAATTACTTCTAGATTCAGGAGAACCTGAGTTCAACTCCAGACTTAGACACTAACTAAGCAATTTCTATTAAGTAAAATTAAAAAAATTATAACTTCATATCTATTGGATTATTGTACTCATATTATAATGTTGGAGAAACTGAGGCAAAATGGAGATTAGAGAGTATTTAATAATTTATTTAAAAGGGAGAGATTTACTGGGACCAAATGGATCCATGGTTTGGTCTCAGGGTTGAATGAGATTATCATCTCCAAGAATTCAGCAAACAATGAGACTTCTCAATGACATATACACACATGGCTCAGACTCAGGGGGTAGACTGAAACAGGGGAGAAGTCAGGGTCCTAGGAGCAGGAATGGGACTCTGACAGAGTAGGGTGACAAGAGAGGGGGATGACATAATAGGGGGAAGCACCCCCGGGGGGAGAGGCATCTTGATAAGACAGTATCTGTTGTTCTGATAGCTTAGGATGGAGAGAGGCCTTCTGATATTCTACAACATAAGATCTTTTATTCTTATCAAATATTCTGAGTAAGAGGGAGGGGTGGTTTCACAGGACTGAGCAGACAAGTATAAGCAGAACACTTAGGGAAACTGAGTCAGGACTGGCTCAGGTTAATTAGGAAAAATGAGTCAGGACAATAAGAGAACTGTGGAATAACAATATGAATCATATTTATAATCAATTTTAATTTTTCCACTTTAATTTATCATGTAATGATGTGGAACATTTTTGCTAATGTCCCAAAATAATAAGATACAATATATGTGAAGCACTAAAGAGTGAGCCAGAATTTCTTCTCTATGGGGAATTGTTCTGACTAGTAGAAATATTAAGTTATGACAATAGAATAATGCAACGGGACTTGCAATTGCAATTCAAGGACAAATTCTTCAGGGAGAAAAAATAAAAAAAAAGAAAAAAAGTAAATATAGATTACAGAAAAATGAGGATATTGATGTTTTTATTAGGCTATGAGATTAGGATAAAGATCTACTAGACACTAAAGATCTACTTAGTTGTCACAAATATGTGTTTGCTCCTTCCTTCTCCCTCTCACCCCAGACTCCTGTTACCATTTCATAAGGAACTCCAAAACATAAAACAAATTAATATTTTCTAAATATAATAGAGGATACATGGCCATGACACACAGCAATGAGACTCGTTTAATTTGTAAGAGAGAGATAACAATAGATATTCCATAGGAAATTAGGTGCATCAATAAATTTAATCCATAAAAAAAGAGATTGAAATGACAGTATAAGAAAATGGAGAGAGCATTTTCTATCCTGCCTCTCAGAGAAATAAATCCTTATCAAGGGAACAAGCCAAGTGAGATGGAGCCTTAATGAGAAGAAACTGTAATGGAAAAAGAAACTTGATGAGAGAAACCAAGAAGGAACAAAGCAGAGATGAAGGTAACAATGAAGTACACCCAATAGCAGTAAAGTAGAGATTTTATTGACTACCATATCTGGGTTTTGTACTTCACTGATTCTATAAATCTTGTAGACTATAAAGATCCAGAAGAAAAAGTTATTTTTCTAGAACCTACAAATTTCTTTTTATCTCATGGGAATATGATACCAATCAAAAAAAACATCACTGATTGACTCAAAGACATCACTGATTTTCTAATTAATATTTTGGGATGACAAGCTGTAAAAAACTTTGCTTTTCTCATGACCATTTTGAATAGCTTGTGAAAAATCCTTCCCATATCTAAAGAAGGAGCTGATTGTATCTGAACACATATTACAGCATTTTCTCTCTCTCTCTCTCTCTCTCTCTCTCTCTCTCTCTCTCTCTCTCTGTCTGTCTCTGTCTCTCTCACTCACTCTCTCTCTCTCTTTCTCTCTCTCTCTCTCAGTTAATTTTTCCTGAGGGTTTTTATTTTCATTAGGGTGGAAAATCTATGTTTTCTTTTACAACTTAACTTTTTATGTATAACTTCACAAGTAGTTTCTTAATTGTGGGTGGGGATAAGACAGAGAGAAAATAGAACTAATTTTTTAAATGCCAAAAAATGTTTTGATTGTAACTGGATAAAATATTAAATGAATCAAATTTTAAAAACATAAATGAAAATTTTAAATTAGTGATTTCAACAGAATTGTACTCTAACTGTATATATTCTGTATATATTCTTATAAGAAGTGGTGGTGAGCTTTCATGGCTAACTGTTGTATGGATCAAATTAATTTTCATGTTTTTAAATTAGGTTCCATAATTTCTATAGTTTCTCACTAATAACAAATTCTTATGAAAGAAACATCTCTTTTGGTAGGGCAAAAATAATAAAGTCTTGATGTTTCTGGGTTATCTTCACATTGAATATTGAGCAGATGAAAATAAAGATGGTAGAGATAGTGTTGTAGATGGAAATGAAAATAAAGAAATAGAGACACAAAAAAGTAAAAAAATCATTATGGAATGTAGAACTAGTTAGTCAATAATGATCTTTTCTACTCAAAGTTTGTTGATAGAAAGAAGCTGAGCTAAATTTTTTCTAGGTCTTTCATATATGCTCCATTCATAATGCTTTATTTTATGATCTTTATAAATTTTTTCTTCATTTTAAATAAATATAATCTTACTTTATTCAACTTAATATTCTAATCTATCAACATCTATTAGGGAGATAATGATGTTAAAATTTATGGCAGATAAGAATTTAATTTAAGCTTTTATGCTAATCACTTCTCAATATTTTAACAACAAGGTCAGCTCTGAGAGCCAAGATGATGAAGTGTGGAAAACAGCTGAAGTTTTCCATTATTTTGCATCAAACAACTTAAAGTAACTGCTAAACTCAAATTTTGGAGCACATCAGAATGAGGGATTTTTTTAGCCTAACACAAATCTGGAGGTAATCAGAAAAAGTCTGTGACATCTGGTTGGGGTCCTTAATAGAAAATTAAAATAGCATGAATTTTGGCCTTGAAGTCAGCCACAACACTCACAGGAGCAGAAGCATTTTCATGAGGTATCTGCCCAGAAAGAGCAAAACTATAAAACAACTAATCATAAAAAAATTACAGGAGATGCTTTGTTGATAGTAAGTATATTTTGAGCTGATTGGTAATCATATTGGCCATATAGAGTTTGGGATCATAGTTACAAGGCTGAGAAGAATATTAGTGCTTAAGGTTGCAGGGCAGCAGAGTCCCTTCTTTGGCAAAAGCAGAATAAGCAAACAAAACAGAGTATACAACAAGAGAGCAATGATTATTATTTTTCTTCAGTGACTTGAAGTCACTGAAACCATGCAGACTACCAATTATATCCCCCAAAAAAGTATCACACAAAAGCTCCAACTTGGACTTCTGGCCAAGATGGCGGAGAGGAGGCACACAGCTGCATAACCTCCATATTTTTTCTCAGAATTCATTTCATTACAAGCCTCTGAATTAATGCTTGACTGAAAAAGCATTTAAAAAAAAAAAAAGCACAAATAGTTACCAAGAGAAGACATCCTTGAAATTCACCAGGAAAGGTCTGTTTTTGCTCGAGGTGGGGAAGGTTTAAGATCAGGCACAGGCTGAGGGCAGGCAGGAGTAGCGAGAGCACGGCAGGCAGCTCACAGCCAAGCAGACCAGAGCGAGGTGGGGTGTGATCTCAGAGGTCTCTGGGGGGCAAGCATTGCTACAGGATTGGATGCTTTGCCCAGGAAGCAAGTCAGTAGCCCAGCAGAGAAGCTAAAAACACTGGGGGTAAAGAATACAACCCCAAACAGCTGGAGTCTTTTGGAATCTGGCCACCCCTCCCCCACAGTGTCTCAGCATGCTCTTGGAGTCTCAGAGCACAGGCACAGCACAGTCCTGCTAGTGCCTCACTGATGCCCCCGCAGTCTGTAGAGGAAGCTTGGTAACACCACCCAGCCCCTCCCCCCAAAAAAGCAGACTCCAATTAGGGTTTTTTTCTTTTTTTTCTTTTTGCTAGTTTGTCTTAGATTCTTCTCTGACAAAATGAGCAAAAAAATTGAGGAGGACTTTAACCGTTGACAGCTTCTATACAGATAGAGAGCAGACTCTAAACCCTCATGAGATTAAAAACAGTCTGTCTCCAGGTGAATCCCCAAAGGAGGAGATCATCTGTTCCTCAGCACAGATGAATCTCATAGAAAAAGTTAAAAAGGATCTCACAAGAGAGCTAGAAGAAAAATGGGAAAAGGAGAGGGAGGTTTAACAAGAGAGTCTGGAGAAGTCATCCCACCCATTTAAAGACAGAGTGGATAAAGAAATCAAATCCTTGAAAAATAGGGTTAGTGAACTGGAAATAGAAAACAGCTCTCTAAAAAACAAAATTGGCAAAATGGAAAAAAAATTCCATAGAACAAAAGAACTCAATTGCACAATTAAAAAAAGATATTAAAAAAGTGAGTGAAGAAAATACTTCATTGAAAATCAGAATTGAACAAATGGAATTGAATGACTCGAGAAGACAAGAAGAATCAGTCAAGCAAATCCAAAAAAATCAAACAATGGAAAAGAATGGGAAATACCTTCTGGGGAAAACAACAGACCTGGAAAACAGTTCCAGGAGAGACAATCTGAGAATCATTGGACTCCCAGAAAAGTATGATGAAAAAAAAGAGCCTGGACACTATTTTCCAGGAAATTATCAAAGAGAACTGCCCAGAAGTCATAGAAATAGAGGGTAAAGTAGACATTGAAAGAATTCATCAATCACCTACTGAAAAGGATCCTAAAATCAAAACACCAAGAAATATACTGGCCAAATGCCAGAACCCTCAGACGAAGGAAAAAATACTGCAAGCGGCTAGAAAAAACCAATTCAAATATAGAGGAGCTACAATAAGGATCATCCAAGATCTAGCAGCATCCACATTAAAGGATCGAAGGGCCTGGAATATGATATTCTGAAAGCCTAAGGAATTTGGTATGCAACCAAAAATAACTTACCCAGCCAGAATGAGCATCTTTTTCCAGGGAAGAAGTAAGCGAATTTCACCTATTTTTGATGAAAAAGCCAGAACTTAACAAAAAGTTTGATCTACAAATAAAGAACTCAAGAGAAATCTAAAAAGGTAAAGATTAATCTTGGGAACTATATTTCTGCTATAAAGATGTATAAAGAATACATGTATACCTTGATCTAGAAACTAGATGTGGAAAGGACATTGTACCTTAAAAAGGGTAAAGTGGGGGTACTACATCTCATGAAGAGTCAAAGGAAACCTATTATATCTGAGACAAAGAATGGAAGGGGATGAATATAGTAAATTTTTAAATATATTCAATTTATGGTGAAACTTCTCCCACCTCATTGAAAAGTGAGAAGGGAAAAGTGAAAAGGGAAGGAATAAGCTAAGCAGAAGGGAATATGGAAACTGTGAGGGAAAGGGGTAAGATGGGGGAGGAACTCTAAGGCGGGGGGAGAGATACTAAAAAGGAAGGGCTGTGAGAAGCAAGTGGTGCTCACAAGCTTAATACTGGGAAAGTGGACAAGGGAGAAAGAAGGGAGAAAAGCATAATCAGGGGTTAACAAGATGGCAAGTAATACAAATTGGTCATTTTAACCATAAATGTGAACAGGGTAAACTCCCCCATAAAGAGGAACCGGTTAGCAGAATGGATTAAAAGCCAGAATCCTATAATATGTTGTTTACAAGAAACACACCTGAAGTGGGGAGATACATGCAGGTTAAAGGTAAAAGGTTGGAGCAAAATCTACTATGCTTCAGGTGAAGTCAAAAAAGCAGGGGTAGCCATCCTGATCTCAGATCAAGCTAAAGCAAAAATTGATCTAATTAAAAGAGATAAGGAAGGGCACTATATCTTGCTAAAGGACAGCATGGATAATGAAGCAATATCAGTATTAAACATATATAGACCAAGTGATGTATCATCTAAATACTTAAAAGAGAAATTAAGAGAGCTGCAAGAAGAAATAGACAGCAAAACTATAATAGTGGGAGATCTCAACCTTGCACTCTCAGAATTAGATAAATCAAACCTCAAAATAAATAAGAAAGAAGTCAAAGAGGTAAATAGAATACTAGAAAATATGATAGATATGATAGATCCCTGGAGAAAATGTAATGGAGACAGAAAGGAGTACACTTTCTTTTCAGCAGTTCATGGAAGGTATAAAAAAATTGACCATATATTACGAAATAAAAACCTCAAACTCAAATGCAGTAAGGCAGAACTAGTAAATGCATTATTTTCAGACCACGATGCAATGAAAATTACATTCAACAAAAAGCCAGGGGAAAGTAGACCAAAAAATAATTGGAAACTAAATAATCTTCCACTAAAGAATGATTGAGTGAAACAGCAAATCATAGACATAATTAATAACTTCACCCAAGAAAACAATAATAATGAGACATCATACCAAAATGTATGGATGCAGCCAAAGTAGTAATAAGGGGAAATTTCATATCTCTAGAGGGATATTTGCATAAAATAGAGAAAGAGGTCAATGAATTGGGCTTGCAAATAAAATTCTAAAAAAGGAACAAATTAAAACCCCAAGTCAAACACTAAACTTGAAATTCTAAAAATAAAAGGAGAGATCAATAAAATTGAAAGTAAAAAAAAAAAGCTATTGAATTAATTAATAAAACTAAGAGTTGGTTGTATGAAAAAAAAAAATAGACAAACCCTTAGTAAATCTGATTAAAAAAAGGAAAGAGGAAAATCAAATTGTTAGTCTTAAAAATGAAAAGGGAGAACTTGCCACTAACGAAGAGGAAATTAGAGCAATAATTAGGAGTTACTTTGCCCAATTTATTCCAATAAATTCGACAACTTAAATGAAATAGAAGAATACCTCCAAAAATATAGCTTGCCCAAACTAACAGAGGAAGAAGTAAATATCCTAAACAGTCCCATCTCAGAAAAAAAAAAAAAAAATTGAACAAACTATCAATCAACTCCCTAAGAAAAAATGCCCAGGACCAGATGGATTTATATGTGAATTCTATCAAATGATGAGTTCTTTTGTTCTATGGTATTTTTTCCATTTTTCCAATTTTGTTTTATAGAGAGCTGTTTTCTGTTTCCAGTTCACTAATACTATTTTTCAAGGATTTGAAAATGAGTGGGATGACTTCTCCAGATTCTCTTGCCAAGCCTCCCTCTCCTTTTCCCATTTTTCTTCTAGCTCTCTTCTGAGAGCCTTTTTAATTTCTTCTATGAAATTCATCTGTGCTGAGGAACAGATGATCTCCTCCTTTGGGGAGTCACCTGGAGGCAGACTGTTTTTAATCTCCTGAGTGTTTAGAGTCTGCTCTCTATCCGTATAGAAGCTGTCAATGGTTAAAGTCCTTTTCAATTATTTGCTCATTTTGTCAGAGAAGAATCAAAAACAAACTAGCAAAAATGAAGAAAGGAAAAAATCCTAAATGGAGTCTGCTTTTTTGGGGGGAGGGGCTGGGCAGTGTTACCGAGCTTCCTCTATAGAATGCGGGGACAGCAGTGAGACCCTAGCAAGACTGTGCTGCGCCTGCACTCTGAAACTCCGAGAGCGTGCTGAGACACTGTGGGGGAGGGGTGGCCAGATCCCTAAATACTCCAGCTGTTTGGGGTTGTATTTTTTTCAAGAAATAGATTAGTTGATCAGTGGAAAAGGTTAGGTTCACAAGACAGAATAGTCAACTATAGCAATCTAGTGTTTGACAAACCCAAAAATCCCAACTTTTGGGATAAGAATTCATTATTTGATAAAAACTGCTGGGATAACTGGAAATTAGCATGGCAGAAATTAGGCATGGATCCACACTTAACACCATATACCAAGATAAGATCAAAATGGGTCCATGACCTACGCATAAAGAACAAGATTATAAATAAATTAGAAGAACATATAGGATAGTTTGTCTCTCAGACTTGTGGAAGAGAAAAAATTTGTGACCAAAGATGAACTAGACCATTACTGATCACGAAATAGAAAATTGTGGTTATATCAAATTAAAAAGCCATTGTACAAACAAAACTAATGCAAACAAGATTAGAAGGGAAGCAACAAACTGGGAAAACATCTTCACAGTTAAAGGTTCTGATAAAGGCCTCATTTCCAAAATATATAGAGAACTGACTCTATAAGAAATCAAGACATTCTCCAATTGATAAATGATCAAAGGATATGAGCAATTTTCAGATGATCAAATTGAAACTATTGCCACTCATATGAAAGAGTGTTCCAAATCACTATTGATCAGAGAAATGCAAATTAAGACAACTCAGAGATACCACTATACACCTGTCAGATTGGCTAAGATGACAGGAAAAAATAATGATGAATGTTGGAGGGGATGCGGGAAAACTGGGACACTGATGCATTGTTGGTGGAGTTGTGAACGAATCCAACCATTCTGGAGAGCAATCTGGAATTATGCCCCAAAAGTTATCAAACTGTGCATACCCTTTGATCCAGCAGTGTTTCTATTGGGCTTATACCCCAAAGAGACACTAAAGAAGGGAAAGGGACCTGTATGTGCCAAAATGTTTGTGGCAGCCCTGTTTGTAGTGGCTAGAAACTGGAAATTGAATGGATGCCTGTCAATTGTAGAATGAGTAGGTAAATTGTGGTATAAGAATGTTATGGAATATTATTGTTTTGTAAGAAATGACCAGCAGGATGAATACAGAGAGGCTTGGAGAGACTTACATGAATTGATGCTAAGTGAAATGAGCACAACCAGGAGATCATTATACACTTTGACAACGATATTGTATGAGGATGTATTCTGATGGAAGTGGATTTCTTTGACAAAGAAACCTAATTGAGTTTCAATTGATAAATGATGGACAGAAGTAGCTACACCCAAAGAAAGAACACTGGGAAACGAATGTGAACTATTTGCATTTTTGTTTTTTTTCCTGGGTTATTTTTACCTTCTGAATCCAATTCTCCCTGTGCAACAAGAGAACTGTTCAGTTCTGTAAACATATATTGTATCTTGGACATACTGCATCATATCTCACATATATAGTACTGCTTGCCATCTAGGGGAGGGTGTAGAGGGAGGAAGGGGAAAAATCGGAACAGAAGCGAGTGCAAGGGATAATGTTGTAAAAAATTACCCTTGAATTAATTCTGTCAATATAAAGTTATTATAAAATAAAATAAAATATATTTAAAAAGATACAAAATAAGAAGACATTGTCAAAATAGCCATAAGCAAGGCTTCAAAAAATATGTGGATAGTATACAAGTTAAAAAAAAGTTGTGGATGAGCTAAAATAATTATATTATATAAGAGTTTTAGAGATTAAATCAGACAACAAATGAGAGAGGTGGAAAAATGAAGTTATGAATTGAGAAATCTGAAACTCTGTCTATGCATATCATTTTATCAGAAATACCATTACTAGATCTGTATAGCAAAGAGATCAAAGGAAAAAGTAAAGAACCTAGATATACAGCAAAATTTGAACCAGACCTTTTTTGTTGAGGAAAATGATTTGCAACTGAGGAAATGCCCAAAAATTGTTTAATGGGTGAAGCAATTGTGTTATAATTTTATGAATGAATATTATTGTTCTATAAGAAATAAAGACTAGGTCCATTGCATGAAAAAAAAAAAGTCTGGGAAGACTTAAATGTATAAAAAATTGTTCAGCTGATCCTTTTGTGGTGGCAAATACAAAACAAAAGAAAAACATAAATATATCATTCTCTTACCTTTATCCATTTTAACATCATATACTAGTGTAGAGGCTGCAGTTTTGGCAAGATCAGCTCTTCTACAAATAATTTTGATAAATTATTTCCCCCGTAATCAACACTTTTCTTACTAAACATAGTAAGGTAAACATAATCAATGATAAAAAATATTAACCACTTTTAGAGAAAGAACTAATGTATTCTGAAAGCTGATGGAAGCATAATTAAAAAGAAACTTTTTTCTTCATTTTTCTTGGATTTTTTGTATGTTTTATTTTTTAATATGAATAATATGTAAATAAAATTCATATGATTTTGCATATATAATCAACATATTTCTTTTTCAAGGAATTCAAAGTTTAAAAGAAATCACTGTTAACTTTTATATGTAAGTGGGAAAATTAATGTTTTATATTTTTAAAAAATGAATTTAAATGCAAGTTTTAGTAAGTTCCCATGTTGAGTATAGTAGTGAATCAATAATAAAGAGCTAAAAGTACTCTCTTGTGACTGAGAGTGCTTATATGAGATTATGTGCCATATATTTCCAGTTCTTTGAAAATCTAAAGAAGAGAGATTATCCATTAAATGGCTGCTATCAATATTTTAAGAAACTAAAAAGGTCAAGAAACATAAGGACTGAAATGATATAATAATATTTGCAAATTATGATACCATTTTTTGGAGAGCGAAATTACAATTGAATGTTGAAGTAGGAAGCTATGTTAGAAAGATTCAATAATGCGTTACAAAAGAAAAATTAGAAATAATGAGTTTACAAAAAATATTCTTAGAACTTAATTAAGAAATGGAGAAGGAAATGTGTAATCATGTGAGGGATACAGTATAATTCAGTTGAGTGTTTTTTGTTTGTTTGTTTTATTGATTTTTATTGTTTTATATGAATGAGCAAAAGATTGGCATATTTGAAAATAGGGAAGGAAACTAAGAGAAATAAGTTTAGCAAGAAAAGTGTTGATTATGGGGTAAATAATTTATCAAAGTTATTTGTAGAAGAGCTGATCTTGCCAAAACTGCAGCCTCTACACTAGTATATGATGTTAAAATGGATAAAGGTAAGAGAATGATATTAACAGCAAATGCCTCATTTGCCTAGTAAAATAATAGTTGAAGTAATGATCAAGATGATTTTAGAAGGTTTGAAGAGAAGAATCCTGGCAGTGTTGCAAACGCTACTTTAGGAATAATACTAGGGTGAGTGACATATGGAATCAATTAGGAAAGGACCAAATTTATTGGTAGTCAATGAAACTTTTCTGTATTAAATCAGTTTCTCATTCAAATAATGTAGAATAAAAAATAGAATAAAACTTGAGTAAAAGTAGAGAAAGAAATGTCTGTAAGGAGAATCTGGTCCTGTAATTTGACAACATTTAAGGCAGGGAGATTGAATAGAATGTAGAGATAAATTGATTTATTATGGAGTTGAAGAGATTGAAGTAACAATAGGATTAGAGTCCTGAGAAGTATTATGGCTTATAGGATTTGATCATAGGGGTGAGGACAATGACTACACTAAGAAATGGCATATAGGAAGAAAAAGGATAAAAAGAAAGTTAGCTTAAATAGCACAAAGTTTCAGGTAGATAACACAATATTAGAGTTTTATTATTATTATTAAAGAAGTGAGACACTTGAGGATAAGATTGGGTATCTAATCTATAACTATCCCAATGTATTGATGAAATAGAGTGAGAAAGAATGTCATAAGATACCATGAAATTGAAGAACTGAGTACTAAGGATATTTGAAGAAGCATCAATAAAAATCCCTGTCAGATAGTTAAACACGCTGAATAGCATTTCAGGCCTAGAGTCAGCAAGATTGAAATTCACATCTGACCTCAGGCACTTACTGTGTGACCAAAGGCAAATCATTTAACCTTGTTTGCCTCAATTTTCTCATATGTAAAATGAGCCAGAACATGGACTGGGAAACTGTTCTGCTATTTTCCCCAAGAAAATCTCATTCTCAAAGATTCAGAAATGACTGAAATATAACTAATTTGCAAAACAAAACAAATGTTGAATTTACTCTAGAATGATGGTAAGAACTGGGGAAGAAGAAAATAAATCAAATAAAATCAGTCAATGAGATGACACTATAGTCATTGACTAGTGTTTGTTAAATCCAATGACCCAAGCTACTGGGATAAGAACTCATTATTTGGCAAATGTTATTGGGAAAATTAGAAACTAGGATGGTAGAAACTCATCATTGCCCTACATCTAACATCTTATACCAAGAGAAGATTGAAATGAGTTCATGATTTAGAGATAAAAAGTGACATTATAAGCCAATTAGAAGAACAAAGGATAGTTTTCCTTTCAGATCTATGGAAAAAGAAGGAATCTGTGCCCAAATAAGACTGAAATACATTATGAAATGCAAACTGAATAATTTTGATTATGGGTAATAAAATAAAATTGATAATTTGCTCATATTAATTTTAAAAGTTTTTGAACAAATAAAATCAATGCAGACAAAATTAGAAGGGAAGCAATAGACTTAATATTTTTTTCCCATTCAGGGGTAATTATAGAGGCCTCATTTGAAAAATACATATGGAATTGATTCAAATTTATAAGAATTCAAAAAATTTTCCAAATGAGAGATGATCAAAGGATATGAACAGGCAATTTTGAGTTGAAGAAATTGAAACCATTTTTGGTCATATGAAAATGTGCTCCAAGTCACTACTGATTGGAGAAATGCAAATTAATACAACTCTAAGATAATACTACACAACTCTCAGATTGGCTAAGATGACAAGATAAGATAATGATGAATATTGGAGGGAATATGGGAAAAGCGGGACACCAACAGGTTACTGGTGGAGTTGTGAACTGATCCAATCATCTGGAGAACAATTTGGAACTATGCCCAAAAAGCTATCAAACTGGAATGAATTTTGATTCAGTAGTGTCTTTCCTAGGCCTGTATTCCAAAGATATCATAAAAACAGGGGAAAGAACCCCACATGTGCAAAAAATGTTTGGGGCAGTCCTTTTTTCTAGTAATAAGGAATTGAATAAGTTATGGTATACCAATGTTATGGAATATTATTGTTCCATAAGAAACAATCAGCAGCATGATTTCTGAGAGGCCTGGAGTAAAGTCAGTAGAACCATGAGATCCTTATACATGGCAATAGTAAGGAGATAAGAAGATCAATTCTGATGGATGTGATTCCTTTCAACAATGAGATGATTCAGGACAGTTCCAATGGAGTTGTCCTGAAGAGAGACATCTATCTGGGTGCATACTCAGGACTGAGTATGGGTCACAACATAGTATTTTCACTTTTTTTGTTGTTGTTTGCTTGCATTTTGTTTTCATTTTTATTAATTTTCTTTTTGATCTTATTTTTCTTGTGAAGCATTGTATTATGTATAGAATAATTGCACATGTTTAACATATTGGATCACCTATTGTCTAGGGGAGGTGGTAGACATAAGGGAGGGGAAAATTTGCAAGACAGGATTATTCAAAGGTGAAAATTGAAAATTACCTGTGCATATATTTTGAAAATAAAAAAAAACTTTAATAAAAAGAGAAGAAAATGAGTCAACTACTATATTTCTTCAGAGAGAAGAAGGATTAGAGGGACATTCAACTGCTATGATCTTTGTAAGGTGAAAATTTATTCAATTTAATCTCAAAGAACTTGTTCAGTGATGGTGGTCAATAGACAAGCTGTAAGTAACAATTCAGAATAAGGAGCAATCCAATATGTCTCCTAGAATGGGGTAATTGGGAGTAAGAAAGGCTAAGAAGAGTTCCAGCCATTGCACAAGAATATTGCACTATTTAAAGAAGCACAGAAGAATGCCAAGTCTGGCTTTATCCTTCAATTATAGGACAAATTGAAACACACAAAGGCTTGTAAAATAAAATTAAAATTATTGCATTTTTTATCTATTTAGTGATTTTTTATTCAGCAGTGAGATTCTGAATAAGATCCTGGAAATAAAGAGATATAATGCTAATTTGGAACTTACAAATCTGCTCTTTGCCAACATTCTTCAAAACCATATACAGCACAGTGCATTGAATTATTTCCAATGCTTATGATTGTGTAGAGAAGACTAATGAATAATTAAAATAAAAATTACCATCATCTAGTTTTGGAATCTTCCAAACCCAGAGTAAAAGCAACAAAGTTTTTAAAAACATTTTTGCTCCTAAACTTTTAAAATTGCAAGGGCAAGGACTGTGTCATGTTGAATCAATCTCTATATTCGATTTAGTGAAATTCCTAGGCACAAAAGCACTTAAGAATATTTTCTTTGCCAAGTAGCCACTCTCAGGGCTTATACTCCTTTCTCTAAATCACAAAGGAGCATTTTTGAGGGAATTAAAATACTGACCTCCATAACACTTGAATTCTTATGAAATTTACATGATTTTTCATTGCTACTTTTTTCAACTATGTTATTTATTTTATAATTTCCCCTGCCTTCTTCAGATTGTCTACTAATACTCTTAAGAAGTAAAAATACTTTGTGCCTTTGTAAGCAAAGAATAATATGCCAGGATTAGGAATATAACAATATTTTATAAGATCATTGAGTCAAGAGCTGAAAGACCTTGACTTTAAGGGAAGCTTCTTATCTTTACAAATGAGAAACTGAACTTAATTTGTCTAAATACTTACAGGTAATTACTGCTAGAACAAGATTTTAAGTCAGATAATCTTTGTTTTTAATTTTCAAAATGTATGAATAGATAGCTTTCATAAATCATTCTTGCAGGACCTTGTGTTCCATTTTTTTCCCCTTTCTTTACCCTCATTCTCTCCAATAGATAGCAAATAAACCAATATATGTTAAACATGGACAATTCTTCTGCATTTTCCCAATTATGCTGCACAAGAAAAATTAGATGAGAAAGGGAAAAAAGAGGAAGAAAACAAATATTAAACAAGAAAAAAATGAAAATATCATGTTGTGACCCACACAGTTCCCTCAGTCCTCTCTCTTTGTATAGATGACACTCTCCATCACAGCTCCATTGGAAATGGCCTGAATCACCTTACTGTTGAAAAGAGAAAGCCATGTCCTTCAAAACTGATCATCATATAATGTTGTTGCTATTATTATGTACAATGTTCTCTTGGTTCTACTCACTTCACTTAGAATCAAATTGTGTAAATCTCCCCAGACCTTTTTGAAATCATCTCGTTGATTACATCTTATAGAACAATATTATTCCACAACATTCATATACTATAACTTATTCAGCCATTCTCCAATGTATGAACACTCACACAGTTTCCAGTTCCTTGCCACTACAAAAGAGCTACTACAAACATTTTTGCACATATGGGTCTTTCCCCCCCTTTTTTATGGTCTCTTTGGGATACAAGCCCAATTGATACAGTTCTGGTTGAAAGAGTATGATAGCTATTTGAGCATTGTTCCATATTGTTCTCCACAATGATTGGATCAGTTTGCAACTCTACCAACAGTGTATTAATGCCCTAGTCCTCCCATATCCCATTTCAACATGTATCATTACTTTTCCCATTGTCTTAGCCAATTTGAAAAGTGTATATTGATACCTCAGAGATCCCTTAATTTTCATTTTTCTGTTCAATATTGATCAAAATATCATTTTTTGATATGACTAGAAATGATTTTAATTTCTCTATCTGAAAATTGTTCATATCATATGAATATTTATCAATCTATATATTTTAGAAAGAAGGCCCTTATCAGAACCTTTTTCTGATAGAAAAGGTTTTTCACAGTCTACTGCTTTCCCTCTAATCTTGTCTGCATTGGTTTTATTTGTATAAATTTGTTTTTACCTTAATATAATCAAAATTATCCAATTTGTATAACATAATGTACACTAGTTGTTTTTCGCCACAAATTCCTTCCTTCATATCTGAGAGATAGACTATCATTGTTGTTCTAATTTGCTTATACAATCACTCTCTATGTCTAAATTACGAACTCATTTTCACTTAGTATTGGTATATAGTGTTATCTCGGTATAGGGTGCCAAGTTTCTGCTATACTAATTAACAATTTTCCCAGCAATTTTTATCAAATAGTGAGTTCTTATCCCAGAAGCTGACATCTTTGGTTTTATCAAAACCTAGATTTCTGTAGTCATTGTCTATTATGTCTTATGAACCTAATCTATCCCACTGATTGACTACTCTATTTTTTTAGCCAGTACCAAATCTTTTTGAAGACCACTAGTTTATAATTTAGCTTAGGTCTGGTACAGTTAGGCAACATTCATTTGCACTTTTTTTTTTCATTAATGGTCTTCAAATTCTTGACCTTTTGTTCTTCCAGATGAATTTTTTATTCTTTTTTTCTATCTCCGTAAAATTATTTCTTGGGAGTTTGAATGGTGTGGCATTGAGAAAATAGATTAATTTATATAAGATTGTTATTATTATTATATTAGCTCAGCCTATCTATAAGCACTTGATATACTTTAAATTGACAATTTGTATGAAAAATGTTTTGTAATTGTGCTCATATAATTCCTGACTTTGACATAGCAGGTAGACTCTCATATATTTTATATTATCTATCGATATTTTAAATGGGAATTTTTTTTTTTTTTTGCAATACTTGCTGCTGGATTTTGTTGGTAACATATAAAAAATCTGATGATTTTTGTGGATTTATTTTTAACCCTGCCACAATGCTAAAGTGGTGAATTGTGTCTAGATGATCTTTAATTGAATCTTTAAGATTCTCTATGTATACCATTATATCATTGGCAAAGATTAATAATTGGGTTTCCTCATTAGCTACTCTAATTCCTTTAATTTCTTCTTCTTTTCCTGCTAAAATTAACATTTACAATACAATACAGAACAGTAATGGTGATAATGGGTAACCTTATTTCACTCCTGATCATATTGGAAATGGTTCTAATTTATCCCCATTACATATGATGTTTGCTGATGTTTTTAAAAATATGCAATTGATCATTTTAAGAAAAATTCATTTATTTCTATGCTCTCTAGTGTTTTTAATAGGAATGGGTGTTGGATATTGTCAAATACATTTTTTCTGTATCTATTGAGATAATCATAAATTTTTTGTTAATTTGGTTATTGACAGTTAATTATGCTAATAGTTTTCCTAATATTGAATCAATTCTGTATTACTGGTATGTATTCTGATTGGTCATTATCAGAATAACTTGTTATGATCTTTTTGCTAATGTTTTATTTAAATTTTTGTATACATATTCATTAGGGAAATTGAACTATAATTTTATTTCTCTGTTTTGACAGAGAATGTTTTGTAGAATTAATATGTAAATCCATCTGATCCTGGAGACTTTCTTCTGGAGCTGAATTATAGCTTGTTCAATTTTTTTTTTTTTTAAAGGGACTATTTAAATAATTTATTTCCAACTCTGTTAATATGGGCAATTAATATTTTTTTTCAAGAATTCAACCTTTTCCCTTAGATTATCAGATTTATTGGCATACAGTTAAGCCAAATAACTCTTAATTATTGCTATAATTATCTCTTCCTTGGTGCAAAGTTCACCATTTCATTCTTGATATCAACTACTGGATTTTCTTCTTTCCTTTTTGTAACTAAATCAATAAAAGATTTATGAATTGTGTTAGTTTTTATAGAACCAAGTTCTAGTTTTGTTAGTTCAAAAATATTTTTACTTCCAGTTTCATTACTCTCCCCTTTTATTTTCAGAATTTCAAATTTGGCATAGTATACAATGGGCTTTTAATTTGTTTAATTCATTGATCTTCTATTTTTCTATTTTATTCATGTCAACTACATCCTATAAATTCTGATATGTTGTCTCATTATAATCATTCTTTTGGATGAAATTATCAATTGTGCTTATGATTTGTTATTTCATCCACTCTTTCTTTGGGATTAGGTTATTTAGTTTCCTTTTAATTGTTGGTTTCTTTTTCCCTGGCCCTTAATTGCATGTAATTTTTTTGCATCATGATCTAAAAAAGATGCATTTACTGTTCTGCCTTTCTGCATTTGATTTTCAGGTTTTTAATGCTTTAAAGCATTGTCCATTTTTATGTAGCTTCCATATTGATAGTGATGTTACTTCATAATGTTTGACACAGTTCAGAAAAAATACAATTTCCTTATCTCTTTTAATTAGATCTATTATATCATTGGCAAAAAGTAATAATTGGGTTTCCTCATTAGCTACTCTAATTCCTTTAATTTCTTCTTCTTTTCCTGCTAAAATTAATATTTACAATACAATACAATGGGTAACCTTATTTCACTCCTGATCCTACCAAATTCTTTTTATAATACAGAGATAGTGTTGATACCTAAATAAGTTAGTGTAAATTTCCTTTATCTCTTTTATTTAGGTCTTTTTTTTTTTCTTTTGCTTCCTCATAGATCAGGATCACTGCCTGTTCTTTTGTTTTCGTTTTTGTTTCATAGAAAAAATACAATTTCCTTATCTCTTTTAATTAGGTCTATTTTTTTTTTCTTTTGCTTCCTCATAGATCAGGATCACTACCTATTTTTTTTTGTTTTTATTTTTGTTTTGTTTTGTTCATTTCAGCTGAAGCTGAAGCATTATAACTTCTTTTCCAGCCTTTTACTTTTTACTCTGTATGTATCATTCTGCTTTGAATGTGTTTCTTGTGAACAACATATTGGAGGATTTTCACTTTTGTTTATCTATTTCTGTATTATGGGAGAATTCATCCCATTCACATTCATGTTAAAATTACTAATTGTATTTCCTGACATTTTATTTTACCCATATTATACATTTATCTTTCCTTTCCTCTTTCCATCCTCCCCAGTATTTTGTTTCTGACTACCAACTCCCATTAAAGTCTTCCCTTTTACAGCCCCTCCCCTTTTCTTGTCCTTTTCCCATTCTACTTCAGTTGTCCCTTTTATCTGTCTCCCCTTTTCTTTCCCCTTTCTAGTACTTATTCTGCTAAAGGGTGAGACAATTTTCTCTACCAAACTCAATACATTTGATAGTCTCTCTTTGAAATAAATAAAAGTGAAATTAATATTCCCATAATGTTCCTTGCTCTCCCTTTTTCCCCTGAGTTTTAATTTTTTTGCATCTTTTTTTTTTAATTCTGTATTTGAAGATCAAATTTTCTATTGAGCTCTTATCCTTTAAACAAAAAAAAAAAAAAAAAAAAAAAAACCGAATTCATCTATGTCATTGAATATCTATTTCTTAATTCTCTGTTTCTTAACTAGTACCAAATAGTTTTGATGACTGCTACTTTATAATATATTTTCAAGTCTAGTACACTTAGGTCACCTTGATTTGCATTTTTTGCATTAATTTCCTTGAAATTCTTGACCGTTTATACTTCCAAATGTATTTTGTTATTTTTTTCTAGCTCTGTGAAGTAATTTATTAGAAGTTTTATTAGAATAAGTAGATTAATTTAGGTAGTATTATAATTTTTATTATGTCAGCTCAGCCTTTCAATGAGCACTTGATATTTTCTCAGTTGATTAGATCTGACTTTATATGTATGTGAAGTATTTTGTGATTATGTTCATATAGTTCCTGACTTTTCCTTGGGAGGTAGATTCCCAAATAATTTTTATTATATACAATTATTTTAAATGGAATTTCTCTTTGTGTGTCTTATTGTTGGATTTTGTTAGTAATATATGAAAATGTTCATGATTTATGTGGATTTATTTTGTATTCTGCAAATTTGCTAAAGTTGTGAATTATTTCTAATACTTTTTTTTAGTTGATTCTCTAGGATTCTCTAAGTATAATACCATATCATCTACAAAAAGTGATAATTTTGTTTCCTCATTACCTATTCTAATTCTTTTAATCTCTTGTTTTCTTTCATTGCCAAAGCTAACATTTCTAATGCAATATTGAATAGTAATGATGACAGTGTGTAACTTTATTTTGCTTTTAATTTTATTGGGAAAGGTTTCAGTTTATGCCCATTACACATGATGCTTGCTGATAGCTCTAAATAGATGCTATTGATCATTTTAAGGAAAACTTAATTTATTCCTATACTCTCTTGTGTTTTTAATAAAAATGAGTATTGGATTTTGTCAAATGCTTTTTTTCTGCATCTATTTAGATAATCATATGATTTCATTTGGTTATTGTTATAGTCACTTATGCTAATAATTTTCCTAATATTGAACTAGTCTTGCATTCTTGGTATATATCATAATTTGTTATGATATAAAATATCCTGGTGATAACTTACTGTATTCTCTTAACTAATATTTTATTCAAAATTTTTGCATCAATATTCATCAGGGAAATTGGTCTACAATTTTCTTTTTTTCTGTTTTTACACTAAATTATTTAGGTATCAATACTATCTCTGTGTTATAAAAAGAATTTGGTAGGATTTCTTCTTTTCCTATTTTTACATATTGTTTGCATAATATTGGAATTGTTTCTTAAATTTTTGTAGGATTCCTGTAAACAACATATTGTAGGATTCTGGCTTTTAATCCATTCTGCTAACCACTTCCTCTTTATGGGGGAGTTTACCCCATTCACATTTATGGTTGAAATTACCAATTCTATATTACTTGCCATTTTGTTAACCCCTGTTTATGCTTTTCTCCTTTTTTTCCACCTTACCCCCCTTTCCCAGTATTAAGCTTGTGAGCACCATTTGCTTCTCACAGCCTTCCCTTTTTAGAACCCACCCCCCTCCTTAGAATTCCTCCTCCTATCTTACCCCTTTCCCTCACAGTTTCCGTATTCCCTTCTGCTTTGCTTATTCCTTCCCTTTTCACTTTTCCCTTCTCACTTTTCAATGAGGTGGGAGAAGTTTCACCATAAATTGAATGTCTAAAATTTTTCTCTTAAAGCCAATTCTGAAGGCAGTAAGATACCCACTATATTCATCCCCCTCCATTCTTTCTTTCAGATATAATAGGTTTCCTTTGCCTCTTCATAAGATGAAGTACCCCCACATTACCCTTTTTCTGGTACAATATCCTTTCCACATCTAGTTTCTGGAAAAGGTATACATGTATTCTTTATACATCTTTATAGCAGAAATATAGTTCCCAAGATTTATTTTTACCTTTTTAGGTATCTCTTGAGTTCTATATTTGTAGATCAAACTTTTTGTTAAGTTCTGTTTTTTTCATCAAAAGTAGGTGAAATTCGCTTATTTTGTTGAATGTCCATCTTCTTCCCTGGAAAAAGATGCTCATTCTGGCTGGGTAAGTTATTTTTGGTTACCAAGTTCCTTAGCCTTTTGGAATACCATATTCCAGGCCTTCAATCTTTTAATGTGGATGCTGCTAGATCCTGGGTGATCCTTATTGGGGCTCCTCTATATTTGAATTGGATTTTTCTAGCTGCTTGCAGTATTTTTTCCTTCATCTGAGGGTTCTGGCATTTGGCCAGTATATTTCTTGGTGTTTTGATTTTAGGATCCTTTTCAGTAGGTGATCGATGAATTCTTTCAATGTCTACTTTACCCTCTGTTTCTATGACTTCTGGGCAGTTCTCTTTGATAATTTCCTGGAAAATAGTATCCAGGTTCTTTTTTTCATCATACTTTTCTGGGAGTCCAATGATTCTCAGATTGTCTCTCCTGGATCTATTTTCCAGGTCTGTTGTTTCCCCAAGAAGGTATTTCATATTCTGTTCCATTGTTTGATTTTTTTGGTTTTACTTGACTGATTCTTCTTGTCTCCTCAAGTCATTCAATTCCATTTGTTCGATTCTGATTTTCAATGAAGTATTTTCTTCACTCACTTTTTAAAAATCTTTTTCTAATTGTCCAATTGAGTTCTTTTGTTCTATGGAATTTTTTTTCCATTTTAGCAATTTTTTTTTTTTTTTTTTTTTTAGAGAGAGCTATTTTCTGTTTCCAGTTCACTAATCCTATTTTTCAAGGATTTGATTTCTTTATCCACTCTGTCTTTAAATGAGTGGGATGACTTCTCCAGACTCTCTTGCCAAGTCTCCCCCTCCTTTTCCCTTTTTTCTTCTAGCTCTCTTGTGAGAGCCTTTTTAATTTCTTCTATGAGTTTCATCTGTGCTGAGGAATAGATGATCTCCTCCTTTGGGGATTCATCTGAGATAGTCTGTTTTTAGTCTCCTCAGGGTTTAGAGTCTGCTCTCTATCCATATAGAAGCTGTCAAGGATTAAGGTCCTTTTCAATTTTTTGCTCATTTTGTCAGAGAAGGATCAAAGACAAACTAGCAAAGGAAAAAAAAAAAACCTAAATGGAGTCTGCTTTTTTGGGGGGAGGGGCTGGGCGGTGTTACCGAGCTTCCTCTACAGACTGTGGGGGCAGCCGCGAGGCACTAGCAGGAATGTGCTGGGCCTGCGCTATGAGACTCCTAGAGCATGCTGAGACACTGTGGGTGAGGGGTGGCCAGGTCCTGAGAGACTCCAGCTGTTTGGGGTTGTGTTCTTCACCCCCACCCAGGTGTTTTTAGCTTCTCGGCTGGGCTACTGACTTGCTGCCAGGGCAAAGTATCCAATCCTGTAGCAAAGCTCCCCCTACAGAGATGGCTGAGATCACACCTCACCCCGCTCAGGTCTGCTCAGCTGTGAGCTGCCTGCTGGGCTCTCACTGCTGCCACCTGCCCTCAGCCTGCAACCAATCTAAAACCTTCCCCACCCTCGAGCAAAAACAGACCTTTCCTGGTGAATTTCAAGGATGTCTTCTCTTGGTAACTATTTGTGAGTTTTTTTTTTTTTTTTTTTTTTCAGTCAAGCATCAATTCAGAGGTTTGTAATGAAATGGATTCTGAGAGAAAACACAGAGCTTAAACAGCTGTGTGCCTCCTCTCTGCCACCTTGGCTGGAAACTGGAAATTGAATGGATGCCCATTAATTGGAGAATGGTTGGGTAAATTGTGGTATATGAATGTTATGGAATATTATTGTTCTGTAAGAAATGACCAGCAGGATGAATACAAAGAGGCTTGGGGAGACTTACATGAACTGATGCTAAGTGAAATGAGCAGAAGCAGGAGATCATTATACACTTCAACAATGATACTGTATAAGGATGCATTCTGATGGAAGTGGATTTTTTCGACAAAGAGACCTAACTCAGTTTCAATTGATAAATGATGGGCAGAAGCAGCTACATCCAAAGAAAGAACACTGGGAAATGAATGTAAACTATTTGCATTTTTGTTTTTCTTCTTGGGTTATTTTTACCTTCTGAATCCAATTCTCCCTGTGCAACAAGAGAACTGTTTGGTTCTGCAACCATATATTATATCTAGGATATACTGCAACATATTTCACATATATTGAACTGCTTGCCATCTAGGGGAGGGAGTGGAGGGAGGGGGCGGAAATCAGAACAGAAGTGAGTGCAAGACATAATGTTGTAAAGAAATTACCCTGGCATGGGTTCTGTAAATAAAAAGTTATTATAAAATAAAATTTAAAAAAAGAAAAAAAAGAAGAAGAAATTTTTGTAGGATTCACATGTATATTCATCTGGCCCTGGATAATTTTTCTTAGGGAGTTGATTAATAGCTTGTTAAATCTACTTTTTTTTTTTTAACCTGGGATTATGTAAGTAATTCATTTCCTCCTCTGTTAATCTGGGTGATATATATTTTTTGTAACTATTCACCCATTTCATTTAGATTATCCTGTTTATTGGTATACATTTTTTTTTGGTTGATTCTCTAGGATTTCTTATATATACAACCATATCAGATGTAAAGAATGATAATTTGGTTTCCTTATTACCTACTCTAATTCCTTTAATCTCATTTTCCTCTTTATTTCTGAAAAGTTTCACCCTTTCCATTGTTGATATTAGCAATTTGATTTTCTTCTTTTGTTTTTCTGATCAAATTAACAAAAACTCTATTTTATGTTTCTTTCATAAAACCAGTTTTGTTTTGTTTACTATTTCAATAGTTTTTTTTTTACTTTAAATTTTTTAATCTCCCCTTTTACTTTCAGAATTTCAAAATTGATATTTACATGGGTGTTTTTAATTTAGTCCTTTTGAACATGTTTAGTTACACGCCCAATTTATTGAACCTTTGCTTTCTCTATTTTATCAAAGTAAGATGTAGAAACATAAAACTTCCTCTAACGAGAGCTTTGGACAAATCCCATAATTTTTTTGAAGATTTTTTTTAACTTTGCTTGTTTTGTTTTGTTTTGTTTGTTTGTTTTTTTCTGTGTTTTCTTTCATAGTATTATTACATGAAAACATGTGTTGCATGACTATATATGTGTATTTATTTCAAATTGCTTGCCTTCTAAATGAGTTAAATAGAGGAGGAAGGGAGAGATTTTGGAATTCAAAATAAAAAAGTTTTTTAAAAATTACATATAACTAAGAAAAAACAAAATACAAATTACAAAAAAAAAAAAATGCCCAGGACTTGAGAATGTTTTATCCTAAAGGAGATAAATAAACTCTAAAAAGGAAAAAAAAAAGTCTGAGTATTGTTGCCATTTTAAAAATAGCAAAACTAACTTCAGTCAAGTTTTCTTTTATGCATAGTTTTCTTTTTTATTATAGCTTTTAAAAAAAATTAAAGCTTTTTTTTTTTTTACAAAGTATATGCATGGGTAATCTTTTCAACATTGACCCTCGCATATCCTTTTGTTCCAAATTTTCCCATCCTTCCACCCACTCCCTTTTCTAGTGTGCAGGTAGTCCCATACATGTTAAATATGTTGAAATACATGTTAGATACTATATATGTATACACATTTATACAGTTATCTTGTTGCACAAGAAAAATCAGATCAAGTATGAAGAAAAAGAAAAACTGAGAAAGAAAACAAAATGCAAGCAAATAACAAAAGGGAGAATGAGAATGCTATGTTGTGTTCCACACTCTCTTCCTATGATTCTCTCCTTGGGTATAGATGATTCTCTTCATCACTGCACAAGTGGAACTTATCTGAATCAACTTGTTGAAGAGAGTCACATCCATCAGAATTGATCATCATATAGTCTTATTGTTGCTGTGTATAATGATCTTCTGGTTCTGCTCATTCCACTTAGCATCAATTCATATAAATTTATCCAGGCCATTTCTTATATCATAACAGTATTCCATCCACAATCACCTACTTTTTCATTCACTCTCCAGTTGATAAACAACTCCTCACTTTCTAATATTCTGGCACCATTAAAGAGTTGCTATAAATGTTTCTGTACATATAGGTCATTTTCTTTTCTTTTTTTTTTCTCTTTGAGATATAGATCGAGTATTGATGCTGTTTTGTCACAGGGTATCGATGGTTTTATAACCTTTTGGGCGTAAGTTCAAATTTGCTCTGCAAAAATTTGAATCAGCATGAAACTTCACCAATAGTATATTAGTGTCTTAATTTTCCCACATCCACTCAAACATTTATCATTTCCCACAAGGGAATTGCGAATTTGCTAAGTGTGATATATTACCTTACAGTTAATGCAATTTGCATTTCCTTAATCAATATTGTTTTAGAACATTTTATACATAATATATATGGCAGATACATTTAATATGAAAACTGTGTATATTTGAATATTTATAAATTGAGGATAGTTATTTCTATAAATTTGACTCATATATTTGGGAAATGAAATCTTTATCAGAAATTTGCTGTAATTTTAAAATAATAATTACTAATTATTTCCCTTTATCTTATTTTTTTCCTTTTTAATCCTACACAATTCTTCTTTTCTCCTGTCCATTCTCAATTTTTTTCTTCTAACTTTTACCTCCCCCAATCCACCTTTCCTTCTACCAGCACCAACCTCTTCTCTGATTCCTCTCCTCTCATACTTTCCTGTAAAACAGATTTATATACACAACTGTGTATGTTAAATCTGTGTCTGAGCCATTCCGATAAGCCTCAGACAATTCTCCTGTGGTTCCCTAATATTTTCTTCCACTTAAAAATCCCTTCCATGTCTCTTTTATCAGATATTTTTAACCCTTTCTTTCCCTTTTTTCCTTCTCCCAATGCATTCCTCTTCATCACTTTTAAATTTAATTTGTTTCAGATAATCATCCCATCATATTCAGCTGATACCTTAAACACTGTCTATATATAAACTCCTTTGAATCTCCCTGTTAATAAGAAGATTATTGAGGTTACATATTACATTTCCCTTTGTAGGAATGTGAATGATTTAACACTTATGACTTCTTTTTCCTGTTTACTTTTATAATGCTTCTTTTGAATGTTGTTATATGAAAGCTAAATTTTCTTTAAAAAAAAATTGAAGCTTTTTTTTTTTCAAATCATACACAAGGTTAATTTTTCACTATCGACCCTTGCAGAACTTTGTGCTCCAATTTCAACTTCCTTTCCACACCCTCTCTTCTATATAGCAAGTAATTCAATATATATTAAACATGCTAAAATATATGCAAATCCAGTATACACATACATATTTAAACAATTATCTTGCTGCACAAGAAAAATCAGATCAAAAAGGAAAAAAAAAATATGAAAAAGAAAATAAAATTCAAACAAACAATAACAAAAGAAGTGAAAATGCTATGTTGTGATCCACACTCAGTTCTTATAGATCTCTCTCTGGATATAGATGTCTCATTATCATAAGATCATTGGAACTGGCTTGAATTGTTGCATCTTTGAGAAGAACCATGTACATAAGAATTGATCATTATATAGTCTTGCTGTTGCCATGTATAATGATCTCCTGGTTCTGCTCATTTCACTTAGCACTAGTTTATGTAAGTCTCTCCAGGCTTCTCTGAAATCATTCTGCTGATCATTTCTTATAGAAAATTAATATTCCATAACATTCGTATACCATAACTTATTATACCATAACTTCAACTGATGGGTATCCACTCAGGTTCCAATGTCTTGGCATTACAAAAAAGGCTGCCAGAAACATTTTGCACATGTGGGTCCCTTTCTCTCCTTTAAGATGTTTTTGGGATGTAAGAAACATTCCTGACTCAAACAATATCCACAGTTTGATAACTTTTTGAGCATATTGCCAAACTGCTCTGCAGAATGGTCGGATTCTTTACAATTCCACCAACAATGTATCAGTATCACAATTTTCCCACTTCCCCTTTAACATTTGTCATTATTTTATCCTGTCTTTTTAGGCAATCTGAGAGGTAGTGGTATTTCAGAGTGATCTTAATTTGCATTTGTCTGATTAATAGTGATTTAGTGCACCTTTTATATGATTAGAAATAGTTAAAATTTTTCATCTGAAAATTGTCTATTCATATCCTTTGACCATTTGTTAATTGAAGAATGGCTTAAATTCTTATAAGTTTTAGTCAATTCTTTATATAGTTTAGAAATGAGGCCTTTATCCGAACCCTTGAATATACAATGTTTTCCCAATTTATTGCTTTCCTTCTAATATTGTCTGCATTAATTTTGTTTTTACAAAAACTTTTTTTTACCTTAATATAATCAAAATTATCTATTTGTTGTTCAATAATGAGCTCCAGTTTTTCATTGGTCACAAATTCCTTCCTTTCCACAGATCTGAGAGGCAAACTATTCTATGTTCTCTTAATTTGCTTATATGGGGACTTCCGGCCAAGATGGCTGAGAGGAAATACACTACTGTGTAACCTCCATGTTTTTCTCTCACTATTCATTTCATTTCATGCCTCTGAATTAATGCTCGACTGAAAAAAAAAAAAACATACAATTACTTACCAAGAGAAACCATACTTGAGACTCGTCAAGAAAGGTCTGTTTTTGCGCGAGGGTGGGGACGGTATTTAAATCGGAAGCAGTCTGCGGGCAGCAGCTGCAGCGAGAGCACAGATAGCAGCTGAGAACCGAGTAGAGCGGAGAGGGGGTGGGGCGTGATCGCAGCCGTCTCTGCTGGGAGAGCTTTGCTACAGGATTAGATACTTTGCTCCGGCAGCGAGTCAGCAGCCCAGCAGAGAAGCTAAAAACATCGGGGGTAAAGAATACAACCCCAAACAGCTGGAGTCTCTCAGGACCTGGCCACCCCTCCCCCACAGTGTCTCAGCCCGCTTGGATCTCAGAGTGCTCGGATCTCAGCTCGCAGGGGCCATAGCACAGTAGGACCCGTGCCTCACGAATACCCTGCCCCTCCCCCAAAGAAAGCAGCCTCCATTCAAGGGATTTTTTTCCTTCTGTTTCTTTGATAGTTTGTCTTTGATAATTAGACAGAATGAGCAAGAAACTGAAAAAGAATTTAACCCTGGACAGCTTTTATACAGATAAAGAGCAGACTCCAAATCCTGAGGAGACTAAAAACAAACAGTCCCCAGGTGAATCCCCAAAGGAGGAGATCATGTGTTCCTCAGCACAGATGAATCTCATGGAGGAAATTAAAAAGGCTCTCACAAGGGAGCTAGAAGAAAAATGGGAAAAGGAGAGGGAGGCTTGGCAAAAGGAGAGGGAGGCTCTGCAAAAGGAGAGGGAGGCTTGGCAAAAGAGCCTGGAGAAGTCAGTTAAAGAGAGAGTGGATAAAGAAACCAAATCCTTGAAAAATAGGATTGGTGAACTGGAAAACAAAATTGGCGAAATGGAAAAAAATTCCACAGAACAAAAGAACTCAATTGGACAATTAGAAAAAGATCTTAAAAAAGTGAGTGAAGAAAATACCTCACTGAAAATCAGGGTCGAACAATTGGAATTGAATGACTCGAGGAGACAAGAAGAATCAGTCAAGCAAATCCAAAAAAATCAAACAATGGAAAAGAATGTGAAATACCTTCTGGGGAAGACAACAGACCTGGAAAACAGATCCAGGAGAGACAACCTGAGAATCATCGGACTTCCAGAAAAGTATGATGAAAAAAAGAGCCTGGACACTATTTTCCAGGAAATTATCAAAGAGAACTGCCCAGAAGTCATAGAAACAGAAGGTAAAATAGACATTGAAAGAATTCACCGATCCCCTACTGAAAGGGATCCTAAAATCAAAACACCAAGGAATATAGTGGCCAAATGCCAGAACCCTCAGGCAAAGGAAAAAATACTGCAAGCGGCTAGAAAAACCCAATTCAAGTATCAAGGAGCCACAATAAGGATCACCCAGGATCTGGCAGCATCCACATTAAAGGATTGAAGGGCCTGGAATATGATATTCTGAAAGGCTAAGGAACTTGGTATGCAACCAAAAATAACTTACCCAGCGAGAATGAGCATCTTTTTCCAGGGAAGAAGATGGACATTCAACAAAGTAAGCAAATTTCATCTATTTCTGATGAAAAAGCCAGAACTTAACAAAAAGTTTGATCTACAAATATAGAACTCAAGAGAAATCTAAAAAGGTAAAGATTAATCTTGGGAACTATATTTCGACTATAAAGATGTATAAAGAATACATGTATACCTTGTTCTAGAAACTAGATGTGGAAAGGACATTGTACCAGAAAAAAGGGAAAGTGGGGGTACTACATTTCATGAAGAGGCAAAGAAAACCTATTATATATCTGAGAGAAAGAATGGAGAGGGATGAATATAGTGAGTATTTTACTGCTTTCAGAATTGGCATTAGGAGAAGAATTTTAGACATATTCAATCTATGGTGAAACTTCTCCTACCTCATTGAAAAGTGAGAAGGGAAAAGTGAAAAAGGAAGGAATAAGCTAAGTGGAAGGGAATACGGTAACTGGGAGGGAAAGGGGCAAGTTGGGGGGGGGAACTCTAAGGGGAAGGGAGGGATATTAAAAAAGGCAGGGCTGTGAGAAGCAAGTGGTGCTCACAAGCTTAATACTGGGAAGGGGGGTAAGGGAGTAAGAAGGGAGAAAAGCATAAACCGGGTTAACAAGATGGCAAGTAATACAGAATTGGTCATTTTAACCATAAATGTGAACGGGGTAAACTCCTCTATAAAGAGGAAGCAGAACGGATTAAAAGCCAGAATCCTACAATATGTTGTATACAGGAAACACACCTGAAGCGGGGTGATACATGCAAGTTAAAGGTAAAAGGTTGGAGCAAAACCTACTATGCTTCAGGTGAAGCCAAAAAAGCAGGGGTAGCCATCCTGATCTCAGATCAAGCTAAAGCAAAAATTGATCTAATCAAAAGAGATAAGGAAGGGCACTATATCTTGCTAAAGGGTAGAATGAATAATGAAGAAGTATCTATATTAAACATATATGCACCAAGTAGTGTAGCATCTAAATTCTTAAAAGAGAAATTAAGAGAGCTGCAAGAAGAAATAGACAGCAAAACTATAATAGTGGGAGATCTCAACCTTGCACTCTCAGAATTAGATAAATCAAACCACAAAATAAATAAGAAAGAAGTCAAAGAGATAAATAGAATACTAGAAAAATTAGATATGATAGATCTCTGGAGAAAATGTAATGGGGACAGAAAGGAGTACACCTTCTTTTCAGCAGTTCATGGAACTTATACAAAAATTGACCATATATTAGGACATAAAAACCTCAAACTCAAATGCAGTAAGGCAGAAATAGTGAATGCATCCTTTTCAGACCATGATGCATTGAAAATTACATTCAATAAAAAGCCACAGGAAAGTAGACCAAAAAATAATTGGAAACTAAATAATCTCATACTAAAGAATGATTGGGTGAAACAGCAAATTATAGACATAATTAATAACTTCATCCAAGAAAACGATAATAATGAGACATCATACCAAAATGTATGGGATGCAGCCAAAGCAGTAATAAGGGGAAATCTCATATCTCTAGAGGCCTATTTGTATAAAATAAAGAAAGAGAAGGTCAATGAATTGGGCTTGCAACTAAAAATGCTAGAAAAGGAACAAATTAAAAACCCCCAATCAAACACTAAACTTGAAATTCAAAAAATAAAAGGAGAGATCAATAAAATTGAAAGTAAAAAAACTATTGAATTAATTAATAAAACTAAGAGTTGGTTCTATGAAAAAACCAACAAAATAGACAAACCCTTAGTAAATCTGATTAAAAAAAGGAAAGAGGAAAATCAAATTGTTAGTCTTAAAAATGAAAAGGGAGAATTCACCACTAACAAAGAGGAAATTAGAGCAATAATTAGGAGTTACTTTGCCCAACTTTACGCCAATAAATTCGACAACTTAAATGAAATAGAAGAATACCTCCAAAAATATAACTTGCCTAAACTAACAGAGGAAGAAGTAAATATCCTAAACACTCCTATCTCAGAAAAAGAAATAGAACAAACTATTAATCAACTCCCTAAGAAAAAAAACCCAGGACCAGATGGATTTACATCTGAATTCTATCAGACATTTAAAGATCAATTAACTCCAATGCTAAATAAACTATTTGAAGAAGTAGGGATTGAAGGAGTCCTACCAAACTCCTTTTATGACACAGATATGGTACTGATACCTAAACCAGGTAGGCTGAAAACAGAGAAAGAAAATTATAGACCAATCTCCCTAATGAATATTGATGCTAAAATCTTAAATAAAATATTAGCAAAAAGATAACAGAAAATCATCCCCAGGATAATACACTATGACCAAGTAGGATTTATACCAGGAATGCAGGGCTGGTTCAATATTAGGAAAACTATTAACATAATTGACTATATCAACAACCAACCAAACAAAAACCATATGATCATCTCAATAGATGCAGAAAAAGCATTTGATAAAATCCAACAGCCATTCCTAATAAAAACACTTGAGAGCATAGGAATAAAAGGACTTTTCCTTAAAATAGTTAGGGGCATATATTTTAAACCTTCAGTAAGCATCATATGCAATGGGGAAAAACTACAACCTTTCCCAGTAAGATCTGGAGTGAAACAAGGTTGCCCACTATCACCATTATTATTCAATATTGTATTAGAAACACTAGCCTCTGCAATAAGAGTCGAGAAAGAGATTAAAGGAATTAGAGTAGGCAATGAGGAAACCAAACTATCACTCTTTGCAGATGATATGATGGTATACCTAGAAAACCCCAGAGATTCTACTAAAAAGCTATTAGAAATAATTCATAATTTTAGCAAAGTAGCAGGATACAAAATAAATCCCCATAAATCCTCAGAATTTTTATACACCACCAACAAAATCCAAGAGCAAGAGATACAAAGAGAAATTCCATTGAAAAATAACTGTTGATAGCATAAAATATTTGGGAATCTACCTACCAAAGGAAAGTCAGGAATTATATGAGCAAAATTACAAAAAAGTTTTCACACAAATAAAGTCAGACTTAAATAATTGGAAAAATATTAAGTGCTCTTGGATAGGCCGAGCGAATATAATAAAGATGGCAATACTCCCTAAACTAATCTATTTATTTAGTGCTATACCAATCAGACTTCCAAGAAAATATTTTAATGATTTAGAAAAAATAACAACAAAATTTATATGGAACAATAAAAAGTCGAGAATCTCAAGGGAATTAATGAAAAAAAATCAAATGAAGGTGGCCTAGCTGTACCTGATCTAAAATTATATTATAAAGCAGCAGTCACCAAAACCATTTGGCTTTGGCTAAGAAATAGATTAGTGGATCAGTGGAAAAGGCTAGGCTCACAAGACAGAATAGTCAATTATAGCAATCTAGTGTTTGACAAACCCAAAGCCCCTAACTTCTGGGAAAAGAATTCATTATTTGATAAAAACTGCTGGGATAACTGGAAATTAGTATGGCAGAAATTAGGCAAGGACCCACACTTAACACCACATACCAAGATAAGATCAAAATGGGTCCATGACCTAGGCATAAAGAACAAGATTATAAATAAATTAGAAGAACATAGGATAGTTTATCTCTCAGACTTGTGAAGGAGAAAGAAATTTGTGACCAAAGATGAATTAGAGACCATTACTGATCATAAAATAGAAAATTTTGATTATATCAAATTAAAAAGCCTTTGTACAAACAAAACTAATGCAAACAAGATTAGAAGGGAAGTAACAAACTGGGAAAACATCTTCACAGGTAAGGATTTCTGATAAAGGCCTCATTTCCAAAATATATAGAGAACTGACTCTAATCTATAAGAAATCAAGTCATTCTCCAATTGATAAATGGTCAAAGGATATGAACAGACAATTTTCAGATGATGAAATTGAAACTATTACCACTCATATGAAAGAGTGTTCCAAATCACTATTGAACAGAGAAATTCAAATTAAGACAACTCTGAGATACCACTACACACCTTTCAGATTGTCTAAGATGACTGGAAAAAATAATGATGAATGTTGGAGGAGATGCGGGAAAACTCGGACACTGATGCATTGTTGGTGGAGTTGTGAACAAATCCAACCATTCTGGAGAGCAATCTGGAACTATGCCCAAAAAGTTATCAAATTGTGCATACCCTTTGATCAAGCAGTGCTACTACTGGGCTTATACCCCAAAGAGATACTAAAGAATGGAAAGGCACCTGTATGTGCCAAAATGTT
Source organism: Antechinus flavipes (assembly GCF_016432865.1). Lineage (NCBI taxonomy): Eukaryota > Metazoa > Chordata > Mammalia > Dasyuromorphia > Dasyuridae > Antechinus > Antechinus flavipes. The sequence goes on along the minus strand of NC_067401.1, from coordinate 233,556,980 downwards.
TGTGGCAGCCCTGTTTGTAGTGGCTAGAAACTGGAAATTGAATGGATGCCCATCAGTTGGAGAATGGCTGGGAAAATTGTGGTATATGAATGTTATGCAATATTATTGTTCTATCAGAAATGACCAGCAGGATGAATACAGAGAGGTTTGGAGAGACTTACATGAACTGATGCTAAGTGAAATGAGCAGAACCAGGAGATCATTATACACTTCGACAACTATATTGTATGAGGTTGTATTCTGATGGAAGTGGATTTCTTTGACAAAGAGACCTACCTGATAAATGATGGACAGAAGCAGCTACTACCAAAGAAATAACACTGGGAAATGAATGTGAATTATTTGCATTTTTGTTTTTCTTCTCGGGTTATTTTTACTTTCTGAATCCAATTCTCCCTGTGCAAAAGAGAACTGTTTGGTTCTGCAAACATATATTATATCTAGGATATACTGCAATATATCTAACATATATAGGACTGCTTGCCATATAGGGCAGGGGGTGGAGGGAGGGAGGGGAAAAATTGGAACAGAAGTGAGTGCAAGGGATAATGTTGTAAAAAAAAAAAAATTACCCTGGCATGGATTCCGTCAATATAAATTTATTATAAAGTAAAATAAAATAAAAAAATAAATAAAAAAAAATAAAGTTGCTGTTTTCAATATGTGAGTCAATGTTGCTATATTTCTGCTGTTTTCATATGATGTCATAGTCTTTCTTCTTGGTGAAAAAATATAAAAAATTAATCTCTTTGCCATATGGATGTACTATACAACTTGCTATGAAGAACTAAACACTTAAGGGAATAAAGAGATTGTTTATTCATTTTCTTCTTGAATATTTAGCTTAATTTGTTCTCACCATAAATACATGATTTATCTAATTAATAATTCAAGTGAGATATCTTGATATATGTGCATTTATATAGGTATATGCATATATATGTATACATACATAATAAATCTATATCTATACACACACAAACACATATATATGTATGTGTGTTTGTGTGTGTATAGATATAGATTTATTATTTCCCTACTATATATTGGGCCTATGCTAAGAGCTTCTTAATGAGCTTGCTTTTTCATTTGAAAGATAAATATAAATATCATTTGGTTATTTCAAAATGATTAAGAACTGGGTCAATAGGTGAGTTAGCAAATAAAGTCTGAAGTAATGATAAAATTACTTCCTGAAGCAAGCAGAGAAGGTGCTTATGAGGATCAGCTGAGCCTTATATTTCCCCTTCTGAAGGGATAATACCATCTTGCTGTTTACAATCAGAAAACCAAATCATGCCAAACCTCCATGGTTAAATTTCCCCTCTAAATCTGTTTATGGCCCATGTCATCTTTGCTCAATCCCTTTTGGGTTACCTCATAATGACATTTTACCTCATGGAGTCTTTTTCCTCTTCCTTCTTTCATGCCTCATGTTAACTTTCCTTTCATCATCCCACCATGGCTCATGGTGTCTTTGTCTTTGTTTTGTTCTAGTAAATTTATTTATTTTTAATACACATTGTTTTAGGAATCATATTGAGAGAAAGTAATCAGAGCAAAATGTGATGTTTTTCTTTTTTTAATATAATGTTTATCTCTGGGAGCAGATTTCTTGGGGAAGTTTTCTGGAGGCAGCCTTAGTTGCAGTTGAAAGTAATAATCACCTCAAAATGCAGCCAGGTGATAAAAGTTCAGATCTTTTATTGTCTCCAATATATTCCGATTTCGAGGCCTATCTCTCTGCTTGGTTCCAAGAGCTCCCTCCAAATATCTCCAAATCCAAAGGTTTGTCCTTCAGCCCAGCCAGCCAAGTGCAAAATGGAATGGATCTCTCTTGCCTCAGAGAGAGGGCTTCTGGCTTTCAATCTCACAGAGTGCTCTGTGTCTGTCCCAGCGTGCTCCTCTCCAATCTAATTCAGCTGAATTCCCGACTGAGTCTGCTTCTTATATATCATCTCCCAAAGGTTGACTCCTCCTTCTGGAGGTATACCTAAGGGAGGTGTTAATTCACAAAGTTACAAAGTTTACTTTGTGAATCTCCCATACTTGTGAACTCCAATGAGTACTGGTGTGAACACAAGCATTGTATCAATTAGTTCTACTTAGTACCTTGTTTCAGGTTCTGGCCCAAAACATCTCCTTGTAAGATCAGATCAGTGATACTGGACCATGCTAAATTAGATAATTATTGTCTCTAACAACTCTAATGACTTAACAATTTGTAAAGATTCCAACAGCAAAAGAGAAAAATCATGGGAGAAATTAAAAAAAAAAACTGAAAAATGAAATTAACATAGCATGTATTGATTTACATTGTCTCCTTAGTTCTTTTTCTGGATGAAGATGGGATATTCTGTCCATAGTGTATAGGGATTGCTTTGGATCACTGCACCACCAAGAAGAACCAACCTCTTCATAGTTGATTTTTGCAAATTCTTGCTGTTATTGTGTAAAATGTAGTCCCAAGTTCTGCTTATTTTGCTCAGCATCAGTTTGTGTAAATCTTTCCACATCTTTCTAAAATCAGCTTGTTCATCATTTTTTATACAACAATACTATTCCATTTCCTTCATATACCACAACTTGTTCAGCCATTCTTCAATTCATGGGCATCTACTCAATTCTTTGGTGGGAAAAGCTGCCACCAAGAGTTTTACACAGGTATGTCCTTTTCCCTCCCTTAAGATTTCCATGGGATTTGGGAACCAGTAATGGCACTGATGGTCAAAAGGTATGCAGAGTTTTATATCTCTCTGGACATATTTTTAGATTGCTCTCCAGAATGGTTGGATAAATTCACAGGTCCACTAACAATGAATTACTTCCCAATCTTCCCACATCAATTCCAGCATTTTTTCATTATTCTTTCCTGTCATCTTAGCCAATTTGAAAGCTGTAGGGTGATTCTTCAAACTTGTTGTAATTTGCATTTCTCTAATCAATAGTGATTTAGAGCATTTTTTTATATAACTATAGATGGCTTTAATTTCATCGTCTGAAAATTTTCTGTTCAGATCCTTTGACCATTTATCAATTGAGGAATGACTTATATTTTTATAAATTTGACACAGTTCTTTATATGTTTTAGAAATAAAATCTTTAGCAGAAACATTGGTTGTAAAGATTTTTCCCAGGTTTCTATTTCTGTTTAAACTTATTTCTATTGGTTTTGTTTGTGCAATACTTTTTTTTAATTTAATGCAATCAAAGTTTTCAATTTTTCTTTTCATACTTTTCTCTGTTTCTTCTTTGGTCATAAATTTCTCCTTTCCCCAAAAATATGACAGGTAAATTATTACTTATTCTCCTAATTTGTTTATGATATCATCCTTTATGCCCGAATCATGTACCCATTTTGACCTTATTTTGGTAAGGAGTGTGAGATGTAGGACTATTCCAAGTTTGTGACATATTATTTTCAAGTTTCCCCCCAAATTTTGGGGGGAAGAATGAATTCTTCTGTATTTCTATTTCTTGCTAATTAACTCTTTTATGCTGCCAAATTCCTGTATAGGTTTAGCCTGCCAGGCAATGGCATGCTCACAGCTCATAACATTCTTTTTTCCTAGATTTTTTATTAAAGGTTTTTTTTAATTTTCAAGAGATATGCATGGATAATTTGTCAACATTTAGCCTTGCAAAACTCTTTGTTCCAATTACCCTCCTTTCCCCTTTATCTCAGCCCTTGATAACAAGTAATTCAATATATGCTAAACATGGTAAAATATATGCTAAATTCAATATATGCATACATATTCATACAATTATCTTGATACACATGAAAAATCAAATCAAAAAGGAAAAATGATGAAGAAAATATAATGCAAGCAAATATCAGCAAAAAGAGTGAAAATGCTATGTGGTGATCCACACTCAGTTTCCACAGTCCTCTCCCTGCTATAGATACCTTTCTTCATCACAAGATCATTAGAACTGGTCTGAATCATCTCATTGTTGAAAGAGGCCACATGCATCAGAATTGATCATTGTATAATCTCGTTTTGGCTGTGTTTAATGATCTCCTGATTCTGCTCATTTCACTTAGCGTCAGTTCACATAAGTCTCTCCAGGCCTCTCTGGAATCATCCTACAGATTTGTTTTTATACATTAATATTCCATAAAAATTGTATACTTTGCTCTTCTAATTTGCTTGTAATATCACTCTTTATGATTAATCATGAACCCATTTACTTTATCTTCATATAGGGTGTTAGGTGTGGGTCAATGCCTAGTCTCTGCCATATTAGTTTCCAATTTTCCCAACACTTTTTGTCAAATAGTGACTTTTTATCCCTAAACCCTGGGTTTGGTGATTTGTCAAACCCTAAATTGCTGTAGTCATTGGCTATTTTTTCCTGTGAACTTAATCTATTCCACTGATTCAGTAGTCTGTTGAGTAGGCAGTTCCAAATGGTTTTGATGAGTACTGCTCTGCAATTAGTTAAGGCACATCTAGGCCACTTTCATTTGGATTTTTTTCATTAATTCCCTTGAAAATTTTGACTTTTTGTTCTTCCTAATGAACTTTGTTATTTTTTTTCTAGATATGTAACATATTCCTTTAATAGATTCTTCTAAACTCCTTTCCTTGTAACCCTAATGTTCTCTCAGGACTATTTTATATTGACACTCCTGTATTCTATTATATCTCTTCTTTTTATTGATAATCTTTTCTTATAAATAAGCTTACTTTTTGCCAAAGGGGAAAGCAATTGTGAATTCTTAACTTGACTGAACCCTAAGATTTAATGTAGTGTTATGGCTAGCTTTTTGGAGGTCCTCAGGATCAGCCTGAGTCCTTGGTCTTAGTGGAAAAGTGATGAAGGCAGGACAGCCACCACAAGGCTGGTCAAAAATGTGATGAATCATTTCCAGTTCTTCTCAGCCCTTATATAGTTTAGTACAATTACATCATTACAGCATACTGAATATGTGTGAACTAGAGAATCATTATATCACCATACTAAATACTAAGTATATATGTGAACTAGAGAACCATCATCTCATCAGTTCCATAGAGTTAACACCTTGTTTCAAATATACTTCTCCAGAGTTCTGGCTCTCTGCAACTTAATGCCAATTGCTCTCCTTAATCTCATCATTTGGTGGCTATATCAATCTCAATATTTGGCACTATATATCAAATACATAAAACATATTGACAAATTAGATGGAAGGTAACATGGAAGCAGAATGAATTAATCACTATGTTGGACTGGGAATGTCTCTTGCAGAACCCAACATTTGAACATAGCTTTGAAGAAAGTCAGGCAAACTAGAGATTAAGCATGAACAGCAATTTGGGAAAACCGAGGGAAATGTACAACTGATGGGAAATGAAAGATCACATATGAAAAACTGTGAGGAGGCCTTTGTATTTCACTGCATGGTAAGGTCCTATGCATTTTTCCAAATAGAAAAGATTTTGAATAAGAGTTCACATATATACATTTGTAAATGTTGTACAAAAAAATAAACTAAGGGCAAAGTAGGGGATGGGAATAACAAAAAAAAAAAGGTGTGGGGGGGGAGCTGAAGAGATCACTTTCAGTTTGGGAATTAGTAGATACCACCTAAGCTGGTTTTCCATAGAAAAGAATAACTTTAGCTACTAGAGAAAAGAAAGAAACAAGTTTCAGGTATAGGGGATAGCTTTGAAATTCAAGGAGCAGGGTGAATAGGATAAGACCAGAACAACTCTAGCAATCAATTTAGCAAAAAGTTAATAAGGTATAAAGAGTTGGAGGAAAAAAATAAATTTAGAAAAATAGTTTGGAAAGAGCATTTAAACATTTTCTTAGGCCATAGGTTTACTGAGACATTTACTAGCTATGTATCCTGGTTAACTCACTTAGATTCTATTTGTTTCAATTTCCTTAACTATAAAATATGGTGAGGAAGAATAATAGTACCTATGGCTCTGTATAGTTTTAAAGCCCAAATATTTATTTGTAATAAATAGGTAGTGCAGTACTAGGACCATCTTATGTATTTATAAAAGCTTATAATCTTTCCTGTTTATCATTGAATTAAAACTCAAAAATATCAACCCCAAACAGTTTATTTTCCTAAAGTATTTTTTTTCTGATTATAAAGGATGTGGCGGGGGAGGTGGAAGGGGAGAGAGAATTAGGGACTTATTAAAATTCTCTATAATATACATCAAAGTTTAAATATTTAAACAGGATCTTTGGAGGACTTTAAAAGAAAATCTCTAATTCTGGATACCACTAAAATTCTATACTTCTTCTATATCTTTATGATTATCCTTAGTACCTGTGTGTAACTTGGATGTTGGGAGTGACAGGGATGGAATTTTATTTTTTAATTATTTTAAAGTATGTGGTAATACTCAAATGGAGATTACTTTATAAATAAGGGGGGGGGGTAAAGAACTGTGACATATTATCTACCATTAGTGTCCCTGTTTTTTTTTTTTCAGGAAACCTATTATTTTACTTTTGTCCATAAAGACTCAAGATTTGATTGGTCAAATGATGATTTTTTTTTTCTGCAGCAGCCTTTCAATTTTTGCCAGTGCATGAAGAAACTTTGAAATAAAAAAAATTAAATGTGAATACCTAAGTCTGGTATTTAATATCCCTTATCACCAATTTCCTACTAACTTTTCCAATATTAATAATTCCAAATAAATTAAATGTGAACTTACCTTAGAAGATGCCTGAAATATTCTCCTTCAACATCTCTACTTGTTGATAATCACCAAGGTGGCCTTATTACTTCTTAAATTGATACACTTATTTGATCTTACCAGTGTCAATCTATTCCCAGAGTTTAGCCTAAAAAAGACAAATTTAGATTGTATCCAGGGGTTTATTCCTCCTCAGTAGTCAGACATGTATATATCGGATAACAATTATAACTGAGCTAAGGGTGGTCATAGGCATCAGGGATTGTAAAGATAAAAATTTTAGTGAAGGGGATAATCATATTGTAGTCTGATCTGGCTATCAAAAAATAAATAGAGGTCTGGAGAAGGATTGTTGTAGTAACTTGGAGGTCTTTTCAGATTTCCCCTGGGCTTCATTGTTTTTCAGACATGGGATTGACATAAGTTAGTCTGAACTGGTTATCTGGTATAGAATTCTGGGTTCATTATGCTAGTGTATGAGTAATGTCTGATATGTGGATACTGAAAAAATCTTCATATATACCCAGCTTAAGAAATGGTCAGTTTTTTTTTTTTTTTGGCTTGGCTTTTTCTGATTCCTAGATTAATCTGCCCTCTTCTTGCTAATAAGAGTGCCAAAGTAAATCAAAGTGATTAGTAAAGTTATTAACAATTCCATTTTCACACCATACTCTATCCATATAGATACATAATTATACTTGTTTACATATATAACTTATCATTTTATTGGACTCTGAGATCATTAAACAAACTAATTATATTTTGGACTAGATTTGTGATTTTATTGAAAGAATTAACAGTAAGGAAACTCTCTTATATCATTAGTTTTGCATGGCAAAAACTGATAATTTTTATTGCAAATATCTGGCTTTTATTTACAGGTTACAAGTAACAGCTTTTTTATTAAAGCTTTTTATTTACAAAAAAAAATGCATGCGTAATTATTTAACATTGACCCTTGCAAAACTTTCTATTTCAAATTACTCTCCTTCCCTCCAACCCCATTTCCTAGATGGTAGGTCATACAATACATGTTAAATATGTTAAAATATATGAAAATCAGAAAACCTGTCTAGCACAGATTCATGTACATAGTGGATACTACAAAACTGGTTGAACAATAGTAATTCATTTAAAATATTAAGTAACAAGAAAAATTAAAACCACAATCTGATTCCAGAAGTAGAAATGAGAGATATTAAGATATATTTCATTAGGAATGGAAATATATGAAAGAGTTTGTAGAAATATATATATATATATATAAAGATTTTATTTAACAGGTGAGGGTAAGGCCCAAAATGCAGAAGCAGATATATAATTATACAAGGGAATCTTGATTGAACAGAAAATTTCACTTGTCCTTGAAATCTTTTTCCCCTTCTTTAAAATATTTAATAATTTGTAATCAATTTCTCAAACAGAATTGCACTAAACTTTGGGGAAAAGATTGTGTGGGTCTTTAATGTTCTGGGTCTTTTTTATTTTCAAAAGGTTCAATATTCTTGATCTTCTTTTGCTCTTTTTGGCTCATTTGACCTATATATAACTTTAAATAGCTCCCTGGCTGACAAACAAGGCCATCTCATCATATGGTAAATGGTAATATACTCCATTACACAGTGACTTTAAAATCATAGCCCCACTGAGAAGCTTCACTCAGAGTGTAACAATCCCCTTGGCAGAAATCAGCCAACAACTATATGTGTTAGCAAGGGAAAATCTATTGACCACAGAAGGGTTTGGGAAGGGAGAAAAAAGAACAAAGGAGGGTGTTATTGAAATTCCCTATATAACAGTTTAAAGCTAATTACTTAACAGAGAAAATATGAATCATTTAAAGGAAAATGATAGTAACTGGAAAATACTTCAAAAGCTCACCTGCAGTGTCCTTATGATTAATACTGCTTTGACTCTATGTGATATGGAAGGGTAAATATGTTATTTTTAAAATGTGTGTTAAACATTCAAAATGCTAACTTATTTTACACAGAGTGGGTAAGAAGTGGCATTTAAGTTAGTATATAATCTGCCAGTGTACAAAAGAAGCCAAATCATATTCAGAGTTGTAGGGAGAGCACTTGCAATGAATTATTTTTGTCTTATGTCCCCATGGATTTAATGTGCTACCACCAAGGAATAATACTATATGACATTGTAAAAAAAATGGACAGGTGTAGGTTTGGAAGGAAAATATACACTTATTCTTCACCATTATTTCTATTATAGAGACCTAAAAATTCAACCGTTTTCCCTAGATATTTGGAATAATTGATTTCAGCTAATGGGTGTTCATGTTGTATATGTATGTATGCATGTACACACACACACACACACACACACACACATATCTCCCTACAAATAAATGATATTTAAACACTTCTTTTCTGAAAGAAATCATGCATTTAAGCATGAATCTAAGCTTTTTAGAAATAGTTACTATACAGAGAAATGTATGCAAAAAGGCACATATAAACAGAAGTTGATTTAAAAAAAATACTGAACTGAAATAGGTTTAGTTCCAATTTAAGAACATTCATAATAAAATAAAAGTTATTATTGCTTATTATATTTAATTATAGAGAAAGTGATATAAGTTCTTCTATAGGGCAAATTAAGGAGTTTCATGCCTTAGCTATGAAGTTGTTTTATGAAAAAACAAACAAGACTGCATTGCCTACTCTTCAGCATTTCTCATTTCTTAGATTCAAAGACTCCATGCTGGGTTACCTTTCTCTAAAGGAGAAAGACCTGCCTACAAATGCATTGCCATCATTCTTTCAGATAAAGTGGCTATTGTACCATACTATGTTCTAAATAGATAGTATGTCATTGAAAAGGATAATGAGAAGATCCACTGAGAAGAAGCAAATGAAGATTTCAATCTTGTGCCCTGCCTAAAAGACAAGTATTAACTCTATGATGAGTTTTCTCTTATTTAACAGGTGAGGGTAAGGCCCAAAATGCAGAAGCAGAATTGTTTTTGCAGTGTATGAAGGAAGGAGAAATTGTTTGCTAAGCTCATTAGATACTTTTAATTTGCCATGCTCAAATGTGTATCCAGATAGTTTGGAACTGGATGATAATGAGTCTAAGATTGCAGGTTCAGTTCTTGTAGAGATTAGTTCTCTTCTAACAAAAAGGAACTCTCCCTTTAACATAGACTGTTCTTTTAACCCTTGCCAATCTTCTTAGAAATATGGAAAGGAACCTGGATTACAACATGATTACATAAATATAACTTTTCAAAACTATGGGGGGGGGGAATCAAACCTTATCTCTTAGTGTTAGTGATAATAACTTTCACGTTTCAAAGTTAATATATGCTTTTCTCCTGGAGCAATTCAGATTTACTCCATTATGCCATTGAATGCAATTAGAATAATACAAATAATGAAATTTACTAAAATGAGGAATACCTCCATTAATCTTTTCTCAATACATATACCACATTTCACTTTAAAATCAATCAATTCATACCTAAAATATATCTATTCCAAATTTAAAACAATTGAAATTATTATATTTTATAAATATTAAGAATTTTGATCATATAGGTACTAGAAGAATTAAGTATTCTATTTAGAAATGCATCCCTTCACTTACATTTTAGGACTTGCTCATTTGGAATGTAACAAAATATTTGGATATAATAAATAAATAAAATGCAATTCAATTTACGTATAATTTTAAGTATTATTAAACAAATAATGTTATTTCCTTCCAGCTTTACCTTTTCTAAGATAAAAAAAATTTGGGTAAGAAAGATATCCAATATAGTAATTCTACTGTTTTCTGGACCATCTCTCCTAAGTCTGGGTTGCATCAGTCAGTGAGGATTTGCCTGCAATGATGGAAGTCCTATACATATGAACCAAAAGTATTGCTTTTCTGCCCTTTCCAAAAATTAATGCAGCTTCAGCAAAATAGTTCCTCTTCTATCTTTTAATTTCCAATTCCTATCTATAAGCTTGGTTACTCACTTAGAGGGTCATTTCAATGCTTAAGTGGATGGAGACCATTACTAAATTTCTTTGATTTTGGAAAGAATTAGTCACAGGATGAGCTTTAATACAAATTAAGGAAAACAAAGCTATCAAGCTATATGGAAGTATTTTTGAAGCATGGTGTGACATGCTATGACAGAGCAAGTTCATAATAGGTCTTTTGATATCAATAGAATAAGTGTAATAGTTCTAATAATATCGAGATTAAATCATCAGTAAGGATTACTTCTATAAATCCCTAATCCTGATTGTAGATGAGTGATCTTTCTTTTTTAATTTTTATTTTATTTAAGTTTTAATAGCTTTTTATTTACAAGTTATATGGATGGGTAATTTTACAGCAGTGACAATTGCCAAACTTTTTGTTCCAATTTTTCCCCTCCTTCCCCCCACCTCCTCCCCTAGATGGCAGGATGAGCAATACATGTTAAATATGTTAAAGTATGAATTAAATACAAAATAAGTATACATGTCCAAAGTGTTATTTTGCTGTACAAAAAAGAATCAGACTCTGAAATATTGTACAATTAGCCTGTGAAGGAAATAAAAAATGCAGGCAGGCCAAAATAGAGGGATTGGGAATTCTATGTAATGGTTCTTAGTCATCTCCCAGAGTTCTTTCTCTGGGTGTAGCTGGTTCAGCTCCTTACTGCTCCACTGGAACTGATTTGATTCATCCCATTGCTGAAGGTGGCTAGGTCCATCAGAAATGATAAGCACATAGTATTGTTGTTGAAGTATATAATGATCTCCTGGTCCTGCTCATTTCACTCAGCATCAATTCATGTAAGTCTCTCCAGGCCTTTCTGAAATCATCCTGTTGGTCATTTCTTAGCAAACAATAATATCTCATAATATTCATATATCACAATTTATTCAGCCATTCTCCAATTGATGGGCATCTACTCAATTGCCAGTTTCTGGACACTACAAAGAGGGCTGCCACATACATTCTTGCACATGCAGGTCTCTTTCCCCTCTTTAAGATATCTTTGGGATATAAACCCAGTAGTAACACTGCTAGATCAAAGGGTATGCACAGCTTGATAACTTTTTGAGCATAGTTCCAAATTGCTCTCCAGAATAGTTGGATGTATTTACAATTCCACCAACAATGTATTAGTGTCCCTGTTTTCCCATATCATGGCCAACATTCTGCATTATTTTTCCCTGATATTCTAGCCAGTCTGACAGGTATGTAGTGGTATCTCAGAGTTGTCTTAATTTGTATTTCTCTGATTAATAATGACTTGGAGCATCTTTTCATATGGTTAAAAATAGTTTCAATTTCTTCATCTGAGAATTGTCTGTTCATATCCTTTGACCATTTATCAATTGGAGAATGGTTTGATTTCTTATAAATTACATTGAATTCTCTATATAGTTTGTAAATGAGGCCTTTATCACAACCTTTGACTGTAAAAAATAAATTTTTCTGGTTTATTGCTTCCCTTCTAATCTTGTCTGCATTAGGTTTGTTTGTACAAAAACTTTTCAATTTGATATAATCTAAATTTTCCAAAATAGATAGGGAATTGACTCTAATCAAATTAAACAAAAGTTTATTTTACTCTTTTTCCTCATAAAACCAACTCTTAGTTTTATTGATTAATTCAATATTTTTCTTAATTTCAATTTTATTAACCTGTCCTTTGAATTTCAGAATTTCAAATTTGGTACTTATTGGGAGTTTTTAATTTGTTATTTTTCTAGCTTTTTAGTTGCATGCCACCATTCATTAACCTTCCTTTTCTCAATTTGATTAATGTAAATATTTAGATAAAAAAAATTAAACTAAGAATTGATTTGACTAAATACCATAGGTTTTGGTATGTTATCTCATTATTGTCATTCTCTTAGATGAAATTATTAATTCTTTCTATGAGTTGCTGTTTAACCTACTCCTTATGTAGAATTATTTCAAATATATTTCTTGTAACAACATATTGTACGATTTTTTTTTTAATCCATTCTGCTGTTCATATTTTTTCCCCTCTGGGAGATCTATTCCCATTGATATTCAGAGTTATTATTATCACTTCTGTATTTTATTTTATCATGTTTTCTCCTATATATAACATATATATATATATATTGTGTGTGTGTGTGTGTATCTCTTTTGTGGTTATTTTCTTCTTTTAAAATAATAGTTCTTGCTGGAAGAGAGCGGGTTTCTCAGGGAGGTTTTCTGGAGGCAGCCTTAGCTGCAATTGAAAGTAATAATCACCTCAAAATGCATCCAGGTGATAAAAGTTCAGATCTTTTATTGCCTCCAATATAGTCCAGTTAGCTTAGAGGCCTATCTCTCTGCTTGGTTCCAAGAGCTCCCTCCAAATGTCTCCAAATCCAAAGGTTTGTCCATCAGTCCTCCAGCCAGCCAAGTGGAAAATAGAATGGATCTCTCTATCCTCGGAGAGAGGGCTTCTGGCTCTCAATCTTCAATATAGCCCTGCTAGCTTTCTTAGAGACCTTTCTCTCTCCTTGGTTCTAAGAGCTCTTGCAGCTTTGTTCTTTGCTTCTGCCTCTGCTTTCTTCAGCCTCCAGAGCCAGCACCAAGTTGAATCTGTCTTGCCTCTGAGAGAGGGCTTCTGGCTGAATTCACTTGAAGCTCCCCTCTCAATCTAAATTCAGCTCTACTGCCCATGTAATTCAGCTGAATTCTGTCCAAGAGCCTCTGTCTGTTTCTTATATATGAGAGAAAGGAATTGTGGGATACGAGAGAGAGGGATTATGGGTTTCTTCCCAGAATGCTCTCTGGCCCTAAGAGCTTCAAGGGAGGTATGAATTCACAAAGTTACACAGTTAACTTTGTGAATCTCCCAAAAGGCAAGCAAATAACAACAGAGAGAGTGAGAATGCTATGCTGTGTTCCAGTCTCTGTTCCCATGGTCTCTCTTGGTATAGATGATTCTTACCATTACTGCACAAATAGAACAAGTAGAAGGTTTGAATTATCTCAATGTGGAAGAGAGCCACATTCATCACAAATGATCATCATACAGTCTTGTTGTTGCCATGTATAATGATCTCCTTCTTCTGCTCATTTCACTTTACACATTGTACTTCTTGCCACTCTTTGTAGTGTCAAGAAACTGGAACCTGAATGGAAGCCCATCAATTGGAGAATGGCTGAATAAATTATGGTATATGAATCCTATGGAATACTATTGTTTGATAAGAAATGACCAGCAAGATGATTTCGAGAGGATTGGAGAGACCTACATGAACTGATGCTAAGTGAAATGAGAAGAAGCAAAATGTCATTATACACAGCAAAAACAAGACTATGTGCCAATCAATTCTGATGGACCTGGCTCTCTTCAACACTGAGATTATTTAAATCAGTTCCACTTGTTCAGTGATGAAGAGAGCCATCTAAAACCCAGAGAGATAACCACAGGAATATATTGTAGAACACAACATATCATTCTCACTCTCTCTTTTGTTATTTGCTTGCATTTTGTTTTCTTTCTCAGATTATCTTTTTGTTTCTTCTTTATCTTATTTTACTTGTGCAGCAAGATAACTGTATAAATTTGTATACATATATTGGATTTAACATGCATTTCAACATATTTAATATGTATTAGACTACCTATCAGTTAGGTGAGAGAGTAGAGGGAAGGGGAGGGAAATTTGGAACAAAAGGTTCCTCAAGGGTCAATGTTGGGAACATTACCCATGTATATACTTTGTACATTAAAAGCTTTAATGATTTTTTTAAAGAACACAGTTAGCTGTAGTAAAGACATAAACTCAGCAAAACAGATTTTTTCTTGTGAATTATATCAAAACTTGGACTACATTTAGCACTTTAAGGAGAAAAAGACACCTCTATTTTGCAATTAATGGAAAAATACATAAATAATATAAGTTAAAATGAGAAAAGCATTGTCAGTCATAGCACATTTGAAATTATCTCCCAGCATGATAATATTTCTGTTCTTGGACTCTTTCGCTGGCTACCACATTATAAATATTCTTTGTCAATCTTCCATTATTCCTTGAAACATAGGAAAACAACTTTCTTTCAATGTTTTCCATTACAAAATCTTTAAATTTGATCTTTCAAATAATGTGACAAAAGAAAAATTCAAATCACTAAGCAAGATTGAATACAGATTTGCCTGCACATTCAGTGTGTTTTTTCCTTCCATTTCCAAGCTGTTGACTCTCTCTTGAAGACCTCTCATTTTTCCTCATTTTTCTCTACTTCTCTTATTTGCTTTTTAAATTTATTTTTCGTTTTATTTATTTATTTTTTAATGAAACCTTTTATTTTCAAAACACATGCCTGTATAATTTGATAACATTGACCTTTAAAAAGCCCAGTATTTCAGATTTTTCTCTTCCTCTCCGATCTCCCCTTGATGGCAAGAAAACAAATACATGTTAAACATGTTAAATTGTATGTTAAATTCAATTTATATAAACATATTTATACAATTCTCTTGCTGCAAAACAAATATCTGTACTATTTGGGCTAGCTTTCTGGAGGACCTCGGGTCAGCCTGAGTTCTTGGTCTTAGTGGAGAAGTGATGCAGGCAGGACAGCCACCACAAGTCTGGTCAAAGATAGATTGTCTCATTTCTTCTCAACCCTTAAATTTCTCGATATGATTACATCATTACAGCACACTATGTATTTGTGAACTAGATAACTATTACATCACCATGCTAAGTACCATGTGTGTGTGTATATATATATATATATATATATATATATATATATACATACACATACACACACACACACACACACACACACACACACACTAAAGAACCATCATCTTATCAATTCCACTGAATTGAACAAGGCAAGTAACCTTGTTTCAAGTATACTTCTCCAAAGTTCGGCCCCTCTACAAATATCAAATTTAAAAAAAAAGAAAAAAGTAAATGAATAAAGAAACAAAATGAAAGAGAACAAAAACAAAAAGAGTGAGAATGTTATAATGTGATCGAAATTCCGTCCCCACAGTTCTCTCTTTGGGTGTAGGTGGCTCTCTTCATCATAGGATCATTGTACCTGACATCAATCCTCTCATTGTTGGAAAAAGACATGTTCATCAGAATTAATCGTTATATAATATTGATTCAATAATAATAATAATAATATTGGTTCAAGTTCTGGCACATAACATCTCTTTGTAGGATTAAATCTATCATACTAAACTATGCTAAATTTGATAACTATTGTCTCTATCAATTTCACTGAGTTAGTACCTTGTAAAAATCCTTTGTTTCAAGTTCAGAGTCCTAGCCCATAACAACAAATTCCTTCTTTCTTCACAGATCTGAGAGATAAAATATTCTATGTTCTTCTAAATTGTTAATAATGCCATTCCTTATGTCTAAATCATGAACCCACTTAGATCTTATCTTGGGATGTGTTGTTTGATGTGGGTCAATCCCTAATTTCTCCACACTAATTTCCAATTTTCCCAGCACTTTTTATCAAATAGTGAGCTCTTATCCCAAAAGCTGGGGTCTTTGGGTTTGTCAAACACTAGTTTACTATAGTAATTGGCTATTTTGTCCTGTTATTTTAACTTATCCCACTACTCTATTTCTTAGCCAGTACCAAATGGTTTTCTTGACCACTGATTATAATATAGTTTTAGGTCTGGCAAAGTTAGGACACTTTAATTAGTACTTTTTCTTTAATTCCCATGAAATTCTTGAACTTTTGTTCTTCCAAATGAACTTAATTACTATGTTTTTAGATCTGTAAAATAATTTCTTGGGAGTTTGAATTGTATGGCACTTAATAAGTAGATTATTTTAGGTAACATTGTCATTTTTAATATTTTTTTTGGCCTACCCATGAGCACTTGTTATGTTACCATGTGATTAGATCTGACTTCACTTGTGTGGAAAATGTTTTCTAGTTGTGTTCATATAGTTCCTGACTTTTCCTTGACAGATAGATTCCTGAGTATTTTATATTATCAACAGTTATTTTTTTAAATAACTTTTTATTGATAGAACGCATACCAGGGTAATTTTTTACAGCATTATCCCTTGCATTCACTTCTGTTCCGATTTTTCCCCTCCCTCCCTCCACCCCTTCCCCAGATGGCAAGCACTCCTTTACATGTTGAATGGGTTGCAGTATATCCTAGATACAATATATGTGTGCAGAACCAAACAGTTTTCTTGTTGCACAGGGAGAATTGAATTCAGAAGGTATAAATAACCCGGGAAGAAAAACAAAAATGCAAGCAGTTTATATTCATTTCCTAGTGTTCTTTCTCTGGGTGTAGCTGCTTCTGTCCATCTTTGATCAATTAAGGCTCTCTTTATCGAAAAGATCCACTTCCATCAGAATATATCCTCAAACAGTATTGTTGTTGAGGTATATAATGATATCCTGGTTCTGCTCATTTCACTCAGCATCAGTTCATGTAAGTCTCGCCAGTCCTCTCTGTATTCATCCTGCTGGTCATTCCTTACAGAACAATAATATTCCATAACATTCATATACCACAATTTACTCAACCATTCTCCAATTGATGGACATCCTTTCATTTTCCAGCTTCTAGCCACTACAAACAGGGCTGCCACAAACATTTTGGCACATACAGGTCTTTTTCCTTTCTTTAGTATCTCTTTGGGGTATAAGCCCAGTAGAAACACTGCTGGATCAAAGAGTATGAACAGGTTGATAACTTTTTGAGCATAGTTCCAAATTGCTCTCTAGAATGGCTGGATGTGTTCACAATTCCACCAACAATGTATCAGTGTCCCTGTTTTCCCACATCCCCTCCAACATTCCACATTATCTTTCCCTGTCATTCTAGCCAATCTCACAGGTGTGCAGTGGTATCTCAGAGTTGTCTTAATTTGTATTTCTCTGATTAATAATGATTTGGAGCATATTTTCATATGGCTAGAAATAGTTTCAATTTCTTCGTCTGAGAATTGTCTGTTCATATCCTTTGACCATTTATCAATTGGAGAATGGTTTGATTTCTTATAGATTAGAGTCAATTCTCTATATATTTTGGAAATGAGGCCTTTATCAGAACCTTTGATTGTAAAAATGTTTTCCCAGTTTATTGTTTCCCTTCTAATCTTGTTTGCATTTGTTTTGTTTGTACAAAAACTTTTCAATTTGATATAACCAAAATTGTCTATGTTGTGGTCAATAGGGATCTCTAGTTCTTCTTTGGTCATAAATCCCTCCCTCTTCGACAGGTCTGCGAGGTAAACTATCCTATGCTCTTCCAATTTATTTATCATCTCATTCTTTATGCCTAGGTCATGAACCCATTTTGACCTTATCTTGGTGTACGGTGTTAAGTGTGGGTCAATGCCTAGTTTCTGCCATACTGATTTCCAATTTTCCCAGCAATTTTTGTCAAATAATGCATTCTTATCCCAGAAACTGGTGTCTTTGGGTTTGTCAAACATTATATTATTAAAGTTATTGGCTGTTTTGTCCTTTGAACCTAACCTATTCCATGGATCAACTAGTCTTTCTTAGCCAATACCAGATGGTTTTAGTAACTGCTGCTTTATAATATAATTTTAGATCTGGTACAGCTAGGCCACCTTCATTTGATTTTTTTTTCACTAATTCCCTTGAAATTCTTGACCTTTTGTTTTTCCATATGAACTTTGTTGTTATTTTTTCTAATTCATCAAAGTAGTTTTTTGGGAGTCTGATTGGTATAGTGCTAAATAAGTAGATTAATTTAGGTAGTATTGTCATCTTTATTATATTTGCTCGCCCAATCCAAGAGCATTTAATATTTTTCCAGTTGGTTAGATCAGACTTAATTTGTGTGGAAAGTGTTTTGTAGTTTTGCTCATAAAGTTTCTGATTTTCCCTTGGCAGATAGATTCCTAAATATTTTATACAGTCAGTAGTTACTTTAAATGGAATTTCTTTTTGTAACTCTAACTGTTGGGTTTTGTTAGTGATATATAAGAATGCTGATGACTTATGTGGGTTTATTTTATATCCTGCAACTTTGCTGAAGGTGTAGATTGTTTCTAATAACTTTTTGGTAGAATCTCTGGGGTTTTCTAAGTATACCATCATATCATCAGCAAAGAGTGATAATTTGGTTTCCTCATTGCCTATTCTTATTCCTTTAATCTCTTTCTCAAATCTTATTGCCAAAGCCATCATTTCTAATACAATATTAAAAAGTAACGGTGATAGTGGGCAACCTTGTTTTACTCCTGATCTTATTGGGAATGGTTGCAGTTTGTCCCCATTACATATAATGCTTACTGCTGGTTTTAAATAGATGCTACTGATTATTTTAAGGAAAAGTCCATTTATTCCTATACTCTCAAGAGTTTTTAATAGGAATGGATGTTGGATGCTTTTTCTGCATCTATTGAGATGATCATATGGTTTTTGTTAATTTGATTATTAATATGGCCAATTATATTGATAGTTTTCCTAATATTGAACCAGCCCTGCATTCCTGGTATAAATCCTACTTGGTCATAATGTATTATCCTGGGGATGATTTTCAGTAGTCTTTTTGCTAATATCTTATTTAAGATTTTAGCATCAATATTCATTAGGGAGATTGGTCTATAATTTTCTTTCTCTGTTTTCAACCTACCTGGTTTAGGTATCAGTACAATGTCTGTGTCATAAAAGGAGTTTGGTAGAACTCCTTCATTCCCTATTTTTTCAAATAGTTTATAAAGTATTGGGGCTAATTGTTCTTTGAATGTTTGGTAGAATTCACATGTAAATCCATCTGGTCCCGGGGATTTTTTTTTAGGGATTTGATTAATAGCTTGTTCTATTTCTTTTTCTGAAATGGGACTATTTAAGCAATTTACTTGCTCCTCTGATAATCTGGGAAGCCTATATTTTTGGAGGTAGTCATCCATTTCGCTTAGGTTATCAAATTTATTGGCATAAAGTTGGGCAAAGTAACCCCTTATTATTTCTTTAATTTCCTCTTCATCAGTGGTAAGTTCTCCTTTTTCATTTTTAAGACTGCCAATTTGATTTTTCTCTCTCCTTTTTCTAATCAGATTTACCAAAGGTTTATCAATTTTATTGGTTTTTTCATAAAACCAACTCTTAGTTTTATTTATTAGTTCAATAATTTTTTTTTTACTTTCTATATTATTAATTTCTCCTTTTAATTTTAGAATTTCAAGTTTAGTAATTGATTGGGGGTTTTAAATTTGGTCTTTTTCTAACTTTTTAAGTTCCAGGCTCAATTCATTGATCTTCTCTTTTTCTATTTTATTCAAGTAAGCCTCTAAGGATATAAAATTTCCCCTTATTACTGCTTTGGCTGCATCCCATAAATTTTGATATGATGTCTCATTGTTGTCATTATCTTGAGTGAAATTATTAATTGTGTCTATAATTTGCTGTTTCACCCAATCATTCTTAAAATGAGATTATTTAGTTTCCAATTGCTTTTTGGTCTATTTACACCTAACTTTTTGTTGAATGTAGTTTTTATTGCATTGTGGTCTGAAAAAAAAGCATTTACTATTTCTGCCTTCCTGCATTTAATTTTGAGGTCTTTATGTCCTAATATATGGTCAATTTTTGTGTAGGTTCCATGAACTGCTGAGAAGAAAGTATACTCCTTTCTGTCACCATTCAGTTTTCTCCAGAGATCTATCATACCTAATTTTTCTAATATTCTATTTATCTCTTTAATTTCTTTCTTATTTGTTTTGTGATTTGATTTATCTAAATCTGAGAGTGCAAGATTGAGATCTCCCACTATTATAGTTTTGCTGTCTATTTCTTCTCGCAACTCTCTTAACTTCTCTTTAAGGAAGTTAGATGCTATACCACTTGGTGCATATATGTTTAGTACTGATATTGCTTCATTGTCTATAGTACCTTTAAGCAAGATATAGCTTCCTTCCTTATCTCTTTTAATTAGATCAATCTTTGCTTTTGCTTGATCTGAGATAAGGATGGCTACCCTTGCTTTTTTGACTTCACCTGAAGCATAATAGATTCTGTTCCAGCCTTTTACCTTTAGTCTGTATGTATCTCCCTGTTTTAAATGTGTTTCCTGTGAACAACAGATTGTAGGGTTCTTACTTTTGATCCAGTCTGCTATCTGTCTCCTCTTTATGGGAGAGTTCATCCCATTCACATTTGCGGTTAAAATAACCAATTCTGCATTTTCTGCCATCCTAATATCCCCGGATTATACTTTTCTTTTTCTTGCCCTCCTTCCCTTCTTCCCTATTGGTCCCACTAATGTCGCACAGGTCTCCCTCTTTAATATCCCTCCCTCCTCCCTTTGAATCCCTTCCCCTTTCTTGTACCCTTCCCTTATTACTCTTTTTCCTTCTCCCTTTTCCTCTCCCACTTTTTAATGAAGTGAGAGAAGAATCTGTGTAAAACAAATATTTCAATTGTTTTCTCTTTGAGCCAACTCTGATGAGAGTAGGATTCACACAATGTTGCTCCCCCTCTCTAAGTTCCCTCATATATGATAGGTTTCCTTTGCCTTATTGTCACATGTAGTTTCCTTCTTTTTATCTCCCTTCTTCCCTTTTTTTGATGCTATCCCCTTTCCATTTCTACTTCCCTTTTTTATGTTATATCGGTAAAATCAAATTATACATATGGTTTTTATGTATATTCATAACAGAAATACAGTTCTCAAGAGTTCCTTTTACCTTTTTCTACTTCTCTTGATTCCTGTTATTGAAGATCAAATTTTTTGTTTAGGTCTGGTTTTTTCCTTAGAAACAGATGGAATTCCTCTATTTCATTAAATGTCCATCTTCTTCCATGGGAAAAAATACTCAGCTTAGCTGGATAGTTTATTCTTGGCTGCATTCCAAGTTCTTTTGCCTTTCGGATTATCTGATTCCAGGCCCTTAGATCCTTTAATGTTGAGATAGCCAGATCTTGTGTGACCCTTATTGTTGCATCTCGGTATTTGAACTGTTTTTTCCTGGCTACTTGTAAAATTTTTTCTTTAGTCTGGAAATTCTGAAGTTTGGCCACAATATTCCTTGGAGTCTTTATTTTAGGGTCTTTTTCAGAAGGTGTTCGATGAATTCTTTCAAGGCCTATTTTCCCTTCCGGTTCTATTACTTCTGGGCAGTTCTCTTTGATGATTTCCTGTAAAATAGTATCTAGGATTTTTTTTTCATCATAATTTTCTGTATTCCGATGATCCTCAGGTTATCTCTCCTAGATCTATTTTCCAGGTCTGTTGTTTTTCCAAGTAAATATTTGACATTTTTTTCCAATCTTTCATTTTTTTGGTTTTGCTTGACTGATTCTTGATGTCTCAATGAATCAGTCATTTCTATTTGTTCAGTTCTAATTTTTAGTGAGTTATTTTCTTCATTAGCTTTTTTTACTTCTTTTTTGTATATGTCCAATTGAGTTGTTTTGCTCTATGGAATTTTTTTTCCATTTCATTAATTTTTTTTTTTTTTTTTTTTTTTTAGTGAGTCATTTTCTTTTTCCAATTCGCAAACTCTGTTTTTTACCTTTTCCAATTCACATTCAAATTTTTCTTTTAGTGAGTTATGTGTCTTTCCCCATTTCTCTTCTAGCTGTCTTTTAAGGTTTTTAATAGTCTCTTCTAGGAGAGCCTTTTGTATTGGAGACCAACAATCGTCTGGAGACTGTCTGCTATTAGTCTCTTCAGGTTTGAAAAGCTGTTCTCTTTCTGTGTAGAAACTATCAATCGTTCTTTTGTTTTTTTTACTCATTTTGTTAAAGCCTGTAAGGTCTGCCTTCAGAGTCAGGAGGTTACCAGCTTCCTCTGCAGAGCAGTGAAAGGTATATGGACGGGTAGCTGTCCTGCCAACCGGGTACAAAAAGCAGCGAGGTACTGGAGGGCTCTGGGAAAGAGTTCCCCACCCGAAAATAACTCAGGCCTGCAGGGCTGGGCTGGGAAATTGCCTTTCAAAGAACCTCAGGTGTGTGAGATAACGACTGCCCTGGGGCTAGACACTTAGCAGTGAGAGTTTCACTGCCCCCAAGCCAAACCCTGCCCTGGGGCTATGGGTATTAGCAGCTGTGCAGTAAATGGATTTTCAGGGACCAGAAGTGTCTGCCCGGGAAATGCAGTCAGCTGGGGGGGGTTCTATTGCCCCAGGCCGAGCCCCCCACTCTGTCGATTAGAGGCTGCCCAGGCTGTGCCCCCTTGCTTTGCAGATTAGTAACTGCCCCGGCAAAAGCCCCGAACTGCCGGATGTGGCCACAGGGCTGCGGTAAAGTCTGCCTGAGTCACTTCCAGGTTTGAGGGGTTACAGCCAGATCTTGTTAGGTTCTGGCGTTTTTTAGATGACCCTCTGTTTTAGGCTTTAACTTCTCTGCCATTTTACTGCTTTGTAATCAAGGCAGAGCAGTTAGCCTATAGCAGAGTGGTCCCTATAACTTCTCTTGCCACAGAGATCACCCTCGCCTCTGGTCTGCTCAGGACGCTAGCCTCTCACTGCCTGTGCTAGTCTGTTCCTGGCCCCTCAGGACAAACCTTTCCTGGCGAGCTTCGGGATCGGCTGGTAAGTTGTAGTGCTTCTTATCTTCATGAATTTAAGCAGTGAAGAGTTATTTTTGAGGCTGGATTAAATAGTTGGTTATGAGGGTATTGAGAGGAGCTTAGAGAGTCGTGTGTGCCTACTCTGCCATCTTGGCTCCGGTTCCAAGAGCTCTTGCAGTTGTCCTTTGACTCTGCTTTCTTCAGCCTCCAGCCAACATAAAGGTAGAAGGTGGAATGAATCTGTCTTGCCTCCGAGAGAGGGCTTCTCTCTGAACTGACCAACTGACTCACTGAAGTTCTTTTTATGCTCGGTTTAAAAGGTTGACTTCTTCTCTGAGGGAGTGGGATTATGGGATCTGAGAGAGAGATTATGGGTTTCTGACTTGTGACTCTTATACTGAATACTGACTTGTGAATCTCCCAAAAGTGTGAACTCCAATGAGTACTTAAATACATTAGTGAGCTACAGGCTCTGATAAGTACCATGCTAAATTAGCCAACTGACATCACTTTGTAAGCATATGCTTTAAGGTGTGAACTAATAAGCATTGTATCAATTCCATTGAATTAACACTAGGATTCTAACATCTCCCTTGAGTTATCACCTTGTTTCAAGTTGAATTAACAGTAGAATTCTAAAACCCAAACTTCTCAAATTGCTTAATCCCTAAATTTCTTAGCTTTTCATACTGAAACCAATCAATATAGATAAATAAATTTATTTAGACTATTCACTGCAATGCAAAACATTGAAGCTGAAGTACTTAATAGCTACTTAATGAAAAGATAGGACTTATTGGAATATGCCTTAATGTTGGGAAAGATGTTGGAAAAAAATGATTATGAACTTGAATAGACTTGAACAAACAGTGCAAGATAGGAGGATCTAGCATGCTATGGTCCATGAGATCACAGCGTCAGAAATGACAGAACAACATAAAAGTTAATCACCTGTACAAAATTTAGATTCAAACAAATGATGTCAGAAGGTATTAGAATTAGTTATCATTGCAAGGAATCCCAGATATTAAAAATAGCATTGGAATAAATAGGAAGTCTTCATAGATATATTTGTATCACTTTCCATATATGAATGAATGAAAATATGTATTTCTCTTTTGAATAATTATCTTGCAGCTCCATTTCACAGGATCTTGTTTCTTTTTTTCTCTGTATAAAGAAATTCTTGCAAATATGGGTACCTACAGGTAAGTGTCAGTGAAATATCAGAGACCTCTTTGAGTTTTCATCACTTTATTAGTCCAGGTGATAGAGGTTAAATAAATACCAGTTAGCATAATCAAAAATATAAAAAGAATAAAAGAATACAATAGAGGCAGGGAGAAAACAATAGGAAAAAAACTGTTTAAGAATAAAAAAAAATTCCCCCAAAGGATAATAATCTTCATATGATGTCAGGATGTTATCATAATGGACATTTTAGTTAGGAAGGAAAAGTCAGTAAAATAATGTAAATCCATGCCATTTGAGCTAGTGTTTCCATTACTTTCATGAATATAAAGTTAGTAAAATGAATGTGAAATTATTTTTTGATTCTTTTTTTCAGAAGTAGCCAGAATTAAAAATTAATATATGCATTTTTATAGATTGAAAGTCAGAAAATAATCTGATAATTAGTTGAACAATTTGATTCACAAAATCAGGCAAATTGGGTAGTAGAGAAGTTCCATATCTGAATTATCTAGTTGGACTACATTGTTGAAACTGTTCACATTCTCATTCTTATTCAGAAGAAGTGTGACTTCTTATATGGATTCATAAATACACATTCAGGAATACACATAATAGCCACTTGTTGGACATGATAGTAAGAAGTTTATCACTACTTAATACTCTGATAACTAAAGGTACTAAATCCATTCAAATATAGATCAGCTCTTCTTTTCATCCTATTTATAGAAAAAACCTATATGAAATTACTATAAGGATAATAATCTTAATATGCATATTACGCTTTCCTTGGCATTAAACTGTAGCCTAAAAACAGACAGTTATTTAATGACACAACACTTGACAGATTAAAAGAATCATTGAATTTTTTTAGCTTTATTTTTGTGACTTTACATATGATACTTATCCAACTTTTACTTAGCTTCATCATTTGTGAAGTGGAAAAAAATATGATCAAATGTTAATCATATATCATATTCCCCTGTGCTTTTGACTTGGTTTTAATTTGAAGCAGCAACTAAGTCTTGGATAAGCAGAATGTGATTGTTTTTCAATTAAAAGAAAAAAAAAGATTTAAATTCATAAGGAGCTGAATTTTTCCAATATTTAATATAATAATAGTTAGCATTTATATATCTTCTGATTTCTCAACTCTCCTTTTTTTATGCTTCCAATTTACCTGATTTTTCCTCATGCTGGCCCTCATGTATCACAACACTCATTTTACACACTCAGCTGTAGCCATTTGCCCATTTTCTTGATAGGTTAAACTGCATATTGGGAATAGTGTACAGGCCGAGGAAAATTACTTGGGCTTATATCCTGATGTCATCTTCACATTACACCATTTTGAGGCTCAAAATCATCATTTACAAAATACATATGATATTATAATTATAATTAACAATTGCAACAATAATTAATTATATAATTAATCAACTAAATGCTTAATTTGTTTTAATTTTAATTTTAATTACAGTACAAACCTCACCAGGTTGTTATAAATTAAATGTTTTATAAATTACATAAATGAGAAAAATGTATGCTTACGTTTTCAAGCTTTTTTCTATCTATAGTACTAGCCTCTTCTTTGAAAGAAAATATTTCAGCTGCCTTGGATGAACCACATTTTGTGAAACTATTCATTGCAGTCCTCCAGCTGCAGGTAGCTTGATCAACATGTCTGCACTTTGGACCTTGCATTTAAAAATGACTTCATACATGATGTTGCCTTAATGTGATAGTTTGCGTACCTGAATTCATGGCTTTACTACTTTCATGAAATTCTAGCTACTTACTATAATTGCTAATAATTACATGTCCTAAACTTCTGTCTCATCCTCCAAATCCTAAAATTAATGCAGTGTCAAAAGTTACAATAAAAATGTATGAACAGCTGGAGTAGACAGGATTTTTTTCAATCTATCAATTAAAGAATGATCTAGTTTGGGAAAAAATGCCATTAAAGAAATATAGATCATAAAGAATATGGATCTCAATCTCCCTTAAGTTTAAAAGTTGAGTTTGAAGATAAAGAAATTCTTCAAATAAATAAATAATAAGCCTTTTAAGTGTCTGGCAAAATACCATACTCAATCTTTCTCAATCTTATATCAAAGTGTAAATTTAGTCTTTTCTCCTCAGTGCTCCTTTTAATAATCTTTGCTTTTGTTGTTGTGATTGAGTTCTTTCAGTTATATCCAAGTCCTTGTGACCACATTTGGGGTTTTCCTGAAAAAGATATTAGAGTGGTTTGACATTTCCTTCTCAAATTGCCATCACCTTAGGAAATGCTGAAAAAAGGAAGAAATGTTGAGATCTGCAGTCCAATTAACTTTGGTACTGATAAGCTTTATTTCCTTTCTCAAATAAATGTGGGCTCTCAAGAATTAATGAAGGGAGCTAAGCATAGTGGCAAACATAACATATGATTACTCCCACCCTATTTTATATTAGTAATAAGAGATAGATTATGCAAGTCAACATGGAAAAATATAAGTTTATAAGATTTATGTAACACATCATCTCTTCTACTAATTTAGTCATTCAAGTATGAATCCACAAACTGTGAAGGCTTTTTTTTTATATAAATATGTATTTTCTCACCATTTCCCACCATTTTCAAGAGAAGACATATTCCCCTGTGAATATTTACAACACAGACATTCATTTTCTTGCACATCTGGTGAGACATTTTCTTTCACTAGAACTGTTTGTAATGACTCCATTGGCCATAGCCTGGATCTTCAAACTTATTGTTATTCCCAACTTAATGTTCTGTAGTATAATTAAAGGCATTGAACATTTCTAAAGCAATCAGTCCCTCCAAAATCATGTCTTAATTGTCAAAATCAATGTCACATTGAGTCATTACCAAGTGAGCAGGTAGAGGTTGACAGAATAAAAGCACTAAATGGTATGAAGTCTTTCAATTATACTTCCTACAAAACTTTGGATATATTATTGTCCTTCCAACTCTATTAATTGCCTTTAGGATGTGAAACTCTTCAGAAAAAAACCTGTCCTAACCTCACATTTGTGCTGTTATATTATTTGTTAAATTCATTATTTCATATCTCTAGTACATATGGCAAGTTACCATCATATATTTTAATAATAGCTAACATTTATTATAACTTTCAGATTTGCAAAATATTTTATTTTCTTCTTATATTTTATGTTCACAACAATGATAAGACCTAGGTGCAGTTTTTATTCTTATTTTACTACATGGAAATTGAAGCAATACGAGATAACTTATTTGCCCATGATAATAAAACAAATATCAAAAATGGACCTTGTATCTGTATCTTCAGGATTCCAAAATATGCACTCTATATGTACCTTTATATCTGAAGCCACAGTGACATGATAGCCATTGAACAATTATCTGTCTACTTTGAGATCACTACACACTCCTCAGATTGGCTAAGATGTCAGGAAATGACAATGGTGAATGTTGGAGGGGACGGAGAAAAATAAGCACAGTAATACATTGTTGATGGAATTGTGAATAGATCCAAATATTCTGGAGAGCAATTTGGAACTATCCCCAAATGATTGTTATACTGTCCATATCTTTTGATCCAGCAGTGTTTCTACTGGGCTTATATCCCAAAGAGATCTTAAAGGAGACAAAGGGACCCATATGTGCAAAAATGTTTGTGCCAGCCCTTTTTGTTGTGTCAAGAAACTGGAAATTAAGTGGATACCCATCAATTGGAGAATGGCTGAATAAATTATGGTATATGAATGTTATGGAATGTTGGAATCCTTACTAACTGCTAACTAATTAGAGTTGATCTAATCTTACAAGAAGATGTTTTGGGCAGAACCTGAAACAAGGCACTAAGTAGAACTAATTAATACAAGGCTTGTGTTCACACCTTTACTCATTGGAGTTCAATGAGTTCACACCTCCCTTGAAGCTCTTTGGGCCAGAGAGCACTATGGGAAAAAACCCACAATCCCTCTCTTGAGCATAAATAGAGCTTCAATGGGCCAGTCAAGGAAGTTCTTCAGAGTGAAGAAGCTACAAGTTGAGATTTCACTGGAATGGCAAGAGAGTTGAGGGCTTTTGGAGGCAGAACTTTAAAAGAGAGAATATTTCAGGCATGGGTAATTGTTAGAGTTCAAATGTTGGAGTTTGTTCTTCTCAAAGCAAAGCCGGTTTAGAGGCTTAGAGCCCTTCGGATGTCTCCAAATCCAAAGGTTCTGTCTTTCAGCCTCTGCCTCTGCTTTCTTCTGCCTCCAACCAAGACAGAGATGGAAGGTCTCTCTTATCTCCTTCTGGGGAGCCCAGCCACCAACTTGCCACGGAGAGAGGGCTTCTGGCATAGCTCCACTGAAATCCGTCAAAATGTTCTCTGCAGCAGAGTCGTTCCTCTCGAGTCCAGCGCGATCAGCCAGCCAAGAGGAAAACATGTATTCTGCCATAGATCCCTCATCGCTGGCCTTTTATCTGCCTCTTCTGAGAGAATGGGATTATGGGTTTTCTCCCATAGTGCTCTCTGGCCCAATGAGCTTTAAGGGAGGTGTGGACTCCCTTGAAGTTAGAAAGTGTACTTTGTGAAGCTAACATACTTGTGGACTCCAATGAGTAAAGGTGTGAACACAAGCCTTGTCTGTGAAATCTATACTTTTGTAAGTATTCTCCCATTTCATTTATATTATCAAATTTATTGAAAAAATAACTCCTAATTACTGCTCTATTTTTCTCTTCATTGGCAGAAAAATCTCCCTTTTCATATGTTTTTTTTCCATAAAAAAACTCTTATATTTGTTTATTAATTCAATAGTTTTCTTACTTTCAATTTTAGTATCTTCCCTTTTATTTTCAGAATTTCAAATCTGGTATTTAATTGGAAGATTTAATTTCTTCTTCTTTTTTTTTAATTTTTTATTTAATAATTACTTTATATTGACACTCGTTTCTGTTCCGATTTTTTTTTCCCCTCCCTCCCTCCACCTCCTCCCCTAGATGGCAAGCAGTCCTTTATATGTTGGATATGTTGCAGTATATCCTAGATACAATATATGTTTGCAGAACCGAACAGTTCTCTTGTTGCATAGGGAGAATTGGATTCAGAAGTTATAAATGACCCGGGAAGAAAAACAAAAATGCAGATAGTTCACATTCGTTTCCCAGTGTTCTTTCTTTGGGTGTAGCTGCTTTTGTCCGTCATTTATCAATTGAAACTCAGGTCTCTTTGTCAAAGAGATCCACTTCCATCAAAATATGTCCTCATACAATATTGTTGTCGAAGTGTATAATGATCTCCTGGTTCTGCTCATTTCACTTAGCATCAATTCATGTAAGTCTCGCCAGTCCTCTCTGTATTCATCCTGCTGGTCATTTCTTACAGAACAATAATATTCCATAACATTCATATACCACAATTTACCCAGCCATTCTCCAATTGAGGGGCATCCATTCATTTTCTAGGTTCTAGCCACTACAAATAGGGCTGCCACAAACATTTTGGCTTATACAGATCCCTTTACCTTCTTTAGAAGTAGCACTGCTGGATCAAAGGGTATACACAGTTTGGGCATAATTCCTGATTGCTCTCCAGAATATTTGGATTTGTTCACAACTCCACCAACAATGCATCAGTGTCCCAGTTTTCCCGCATCCCCTCTAACATACATCATTATTTTTTCCTGTCATTTTAGCCAATCTGACAGGTGTGTAATGGTATCTCAGAGTTGTCTTAATTTGCATTTCTCTGATCAATAATGATTTGGAACACTCTTTCATATGAGTAGTAATAGTTTCAATTTCATCCTCTGAAAATTGTCTGTTCATATCCTTTGACCATTTATCAATTGGAGAATGGCTTGATTTCTTATAAATTTGAGTCAGTTCTCTATATATTTTGGAAATGAGGCCTTTATCAGAACCTTTAACTGTGAAAATGTTTTCCCAGTTTGTTGCTTCCCTTCTAATCTTGTTTGCATTAGTTTTATTTGTACAAAGGCTTTTTAATTTGATGTAATCAAAATTTTCTATTTTGTGATCAGTAATGGTCTCTAGTTCATCTTTGGTCACAAATTTCTTTCTCCTCCACAAGTCTGAGAGATAAACTATTCTATGTTCCTCTAATTTATTTATAATCTCGTTCTTTATGCCTAGGTCATGGACCCATTTTGATCTTATCTTGGTATATGGTGTTAAGTGTGGATCCATGCCTAATTTCTGCCATACTAATTTCCAATTATCCCAGCAGTTTTTATCAAGTAATGAATTCTTTTCCCAGAAGTTAGGGGCTTTGGGTTTGTCAAACACTAGATTGCTATAGTTGACCATTCTGTCTTGTGAACCTAATCTTTTCCACTGATCCACTAATCTATTTCTTAGCCAATACCAAATGGTTTTGGTGACTGCTGCTTTATAATATAATTTTAGATCAGGTACAGCTAGGCCACCATCATTTGATTTTTTTTTTTCATTAATTCCCTTGAGATTCTCGACTTTTTATTATTCCATATGAATTTTGTTGTTATTTTTTCTAGATCATTAAAATATTTTCTTGGAAGTCTGATTGGTATAGCACTAAATAAATAGATTAGTTTAGGGAGTATTGTCATCTTTATTATGTTCGCTCGGCCGATCCAAGAGCACTTAATATTTTTCCAATTATTTAAGTCTGACTTTATTTGTGTGGAGACTTTTTTATAATTTTGCTCATATAATTCCTGACTTTCCTTTGGTAGATAGATTCCCAAGAAAAAATCTCCAGGGCCAAATGGATTTACATGTGAATTCTATCAAACATTTAAAGAATGATTAATTGCACTACTATCCAAACTATTTGAAAGAATAGAGAAAGTAGTCCTAGTAAATTCCTTTTATGACAGATATGGTACTGATACTCAAAACCTGGTAGGCTCAAAACAAAGAAAGATAATTATAGAACAATTTCCCTAATGAAAATTGATGTAAAAATTGTAAATAAACTATTAGCAAAGAGATTATAGCAAGTCATCCCCAGGATAATACACCATGACCAACTTGGTTTTATACTTAAAATGCAGGCCTGGTTTAATAGTAGGAAAACTAATAGCATAATTGACTATATCAATAACCAAACTAATAAAAATCGTACCATTATCTCAATAGATACAGAAAAAAGCCTTCCTATTAAAAACACTAGCGAATATAGGGATGGATGGAGTTGTCTTTAAAAGTATCAGTAGGGTCTATTTAAAATGGTCAGCAAGCATCATATGTAATGGGGATAAACTGGAACCATTCCCAATATAATTTTGGATGAAACAAGTTGTCCACTATTACTCTTATTATTCAATATTATATTAGAAATATTAATTGGCAATAAGAGAAGAAAAAGAGATTAAAGGAAGTAGAATAGGTAAGAAATAAACCAAATTATCACTCTTTACAGGTAATTCAGTATTATATTTAGAGAATTCTAGAGAATTTAAAACAAAAACAAAAACAAAAACTCCTGGAAGCAATTCACAAACTTAGAAAAGTTACAGAATCTAAAATAAATCTACAAAAATCATCAGCATTTCATATATTATCATCAAAGTCCATTAGTAAGAGACACGAAGAAAAATTCCACTCAAAATCAACTGTAGATAATATAAAATTTTTAGGAGTCTCTGCCAAGACAGTCAGGAACTAAGTGAACAAAATTACTATTGTCAGACTTAATCAATTGGAGAAATATGAAGTGCTCATGGGTTGGCCAAGTGAATGTAACAAAAATTACAGTACTATCTAAATTAATCTACATATCCAGTGCCAAACTCCTAAGAAATCATTTCACAGAGCTAGAAAAAAAGTGATAACAGAATTCATCTGGAAGAGCAAAAGATCAAGAATTTCAAGGGAATTGATGAAAAAAAAATGCAAGTGAAGGTGGCCTAGTTGTACCAAATGTTGTACCTACATATCATAAACAATGGTCATCAAAATCATTTGGTACTGCCTAAGAAATAGAGTAGTCAATTAGTGGAATAGGCTAGGTTTATAATAAAAAAGTCAATGACTATAGTATTCTACTGTTTGACACACTGAAAGACCACAGCTTTTGGGATAAGTAATTAGTGTTTGACAAAAATTTCTAGGAAAAATGGAAATTAGTATGGAAGAAACTAGATATTGACCCACACCTAACATTATATATCAATGAGTTCATAATTATGACATATAAAGTGATATTAAAAGCAAATCAGAAGAACAAAGGATAGTTTGCTTTTCAAATGTATGATTCAAATACGGTAATATGAGACGTGTTCTTTCAAATCCCTATAGTCATAAAAAATTCATAAAAGTGTGTCCAATTAAACAAGATCTGGTAGTAGTTTTGTTATTTCTTTATTGTCTAAGAAAAAAATAATGGAAATAGAGGGCAATAGAAATATACTGAAGGGCAAGGAACAAGAACTTTAGAAGAATTCAGCTCAAATAATAGGGGTATATTTAAGTGGACATGTGTATAGATAGGAAAAAAGAGGTATGGAAGAAGAACTGACACTTGAACTAGTCTAATCAAGGGAAAATACACACATTTAGTCACACTCAGTCAAGTAAAGAATATATATTTACTTAACAGGAAAGTAGGAAAAAAGGATACATGAGAAAAAGTAGAAAAGGAAAGGCTCGCTCATAAGGAAAACAAATTCTATAAATGTACAAAAATATTTATAGACTATGTTTTTGTTTTACAAATGGTAGGAATCTGAAGAGACATCAATCAGTTACGGAATGGACAAGTGGATTAAGGTACAGAAATGTTTTAGGATACTATTATACTGAACTCTTATCAGTGTAATCACTACATTACACAGATTACATAATCAGTATTCTAGAGAAATAATGATGACTCATGTGTTGTGCCTTATGATGGAGAAGTGAAGGTTTGAAAAAACAGAATGGGACTTTTTTGAGGCCAATGTGAATATTTGTTTTGATTGTTGATAACTGATATTTTTAAATTTTATTCTTAATTTGAATGGTGCAGTAGAATATGAACCTAATAATTTTCCATTGTATTGTACCATTTGTGCACAATGTTGCAATATATTCCACCTCTTTGTGCTCACTATGGATATTTCCATGATTCTTTGGGGGACTGCAAATTTGAATCTTTAAAGATTTTAATATTCAATGATCCACAATCAAATAACATTTCCAGAATTATATTAGTGTTTAAAGCTCAGCATTCTATTATGTTACAAGTAGGAGCTATTTGATCATGCTGAAAGGACTTGACAATATTCCAAATATAATGCATCCCTCATTTTTTTTTTATATACTCAATTCTGGGCCTAATTTGTTGTTATTTGATTATGACATCCTTTCAAACATTTGTAGACAGCTGTCATTTCTTCATTTAAGTATAATTTCTACAATGCCTTCTTCTACTATTCAAAAGATACAATTTGTATTTTCCTCACTATGCTTATTGGCTTTCACAAAATACATTTTAACATGCTAATGTTCATTTTAAATATGGTGTCCAATAATTAAAATAGCATACCAAATGCAATCTGATCAATTCTCAGACAAATAAGGATTAATACCTTCCTATCCAGTAGAAGGTAAACTCATAGAGAACATGGAATGACTTTTTCTTTTATAAACCTTCAACATTGAGCCTTCTACATAGGGACTGCTATACACATATACACATACCCATATGCACCACAGTTCTTTATGTGTTATGTATGTGTGGATACATACATAATATTTTATACACATATTACATGAATACACATCCTTATGTGAATGCATATATATGTGTGTTGTGTATGTAAATATATATGCCTATATATTATTCTAATAACCAACAAATATTATAACTGTAATTAACAAAAATACCAAGATAATTTTAAATATATTTTCATCAAAACTGTATATTATTGTTTTTTTTAATTGTAGCACAAAAATTCAATACCTTACACACTTTTATTATGTCTTACTTTTTTCACCCTACGTTCTGTTTTCAAAAGCATATAATTAAATATTTATTATATAATATAACATTTACTATAGATTTTCAAAGCTTTGCACAATCAAAATATATGGCAATGGTAAATAAAGAATTTTTTTTCAAAAAAGTTAAGCACTACATATGCATGGATATTCTACCAACTAATTTTAAGCTTTTATTCCAAACTTGAGAGATTTGTCCATTCATCTAGCTGTTAATCCATCCAGCAATACTCATATATTTTTAGTTATCCAAAAAGGTACACTGGGATAATTTATCAATTGCTTTGCTCAAATCAACCTCTATGTTATCCACATTGGTCCCCGTTGTGCAAATAATGATGACCTAATACTTGCTGCATTCTTTTTTCGAACTTCTTGGAAAATGAAAATAATATAAATTTCAAGCAGGAAACATTTTAAAGGAAATACTCAAGAGAAAAAGAACATCTCTTTTATTGCTAAAAAGTCAGCTTCCAATCAGTTGTTTTCATTTCAAAGAAATTTCATTTTTCCTTCAGTGATTCCACCAAGTTGATTTATGGCTCAATCCACAAATACTATTTCATTTCTATTCTTTTTTTATTATTATTATTTTCTGGTAGATAGCTAGTGGAGAAAAGGTAATTGGTTCTTTAAAAATTTCCAACAATAGCAAGAAATACTCTAAACTAAAATACATATAAACTAATGAATAGGTTTGTTCATTTGTTTGTTCATTTATACAACTTTTTTTTATTATGAATTGCACATCCACAACCATTATGTCAGCTACTGTCCACAACAGAGTTATGAGAAAATATTTAGAAGATATTGGTTTAAATGTCTATTGTGAAGAGGCGTTATTTGTTACCCCAATTAATTTCCTAATCCTTGAATGTGTATGTAAGTATATGAATTAGGTCTCCTTTGTGAATTGTTTTACAACATGAAATTTATATGGAGGAAATATATCCTCAAATAAACTTTTAAAATAACGGTAAAATGTAAAGTTTATGGAAAATGTTCACTAAATTCATCAGTAAATGTGTATTGAATAATTACTTAAAACAATTAGCAAAGCATTAGATCTTGCTAGATGTGTGGCAGTAGCCAAATTTGACATATCTAACCACTTATTTATCACTTGCTCATGGAATGTATTTAACTTGGAAGAGATTTTTATGAAACATATGAGGCAAATTTCTATACTACATCCATGTGTCATAAGCATATATTCTTTATAACATAGACCTTAACTGATTTTTTTTCTGTCTCCTTATTCTAACTACACTCCCTATACTTTATAACCTCAGGATAATATCTTGCTTGTTCTGATTGCAGAAGGCACTCTCTCGCTTAGAACTTAGAATTATTTGATAATTGCCTCTTTCTTTTTATAGTAAATTTATATAATTAGGGAAAGTGATAAATAGAAGCTTTTGTTATTAACTTTCAAAAATGATAGAGAGAGGATTCAAGATAATAGAGAAAAGACAGGGACTCACTTTCCCTCTCTTCCTCAAAATTCTTCTAAATAACTTTAAATAATGACATCAAACAAATTCTAGAATAGGAGTAGCCAAAAAAAAAAGTGAAAAATTTTTCTAGCAAAATCGAGTACAGACCATGCCAGTACTTCCCCAACATAGAAATCCTAGAAGGCCTTGACAAATATTGAATCAAAAGTGGCAATAGCAACTTCTAGAACTTTATTTTTTTTTAATTTCAGGGACAACTTGGTGGCCCAGTATATGACAGAGTAGAGGTCCTAGAGTTAGGACAATGTGAGTCTAACGAGACTTTACTAGCTGTGTCACCCTGAGTAACACACTTGACCCTAATTGCCTTTCAAAAAACATTTCATTGAATATCCATATATTTCCCCTGAAGTATTGCACTCAGTTTTGCTAAGTGGGTAGTTCTTCTTTACACTCTTAGCTACTATATCCTTCAGAATATCATATCCCAAGCCCTACCCACCCAGTCCTTTACAGTACAGGATGTTAAATCATGTACTATGCTGGTTGTGATTCTACCATATTTGAATTGTTGCTTTATTGCTACTTACAATATTTTTTCCTTGATATTGGTGATCTGGAATTTGGCCAAAATATTTCTGGGAGTTTTCATTTGGGGGTCTCTTTTAAATGATTAGTGCATTTTTTCCATTTCTATTTTATACTCTAGTTCTAGAGTATCAGGGAAATTTCACTGGACAATTTCTTGAAATATGATCTCTAGGCTTTATTTTATCATGGCTTACAAGTGGTCCAATTCACTTATCTCACGGATCTATGTTATTTGGAAGAGAAATCAGAATGATTTTTAATTAAAAAATGCTCAAATGCAATTTAAAAAATATGCTCAAATGACACAAAAAGGACAATGGATGGAAGTTATAAATAAGAAAATTTAAATTTTAAGGTATAAGATTTTGTTTGGGTTTAAGAGTAAAAATATTTATAATAATTAAAATCACGTAAAAAACATTTAAATTGTCTCTAGAAATTGTCGAGGGCCAGAACTCTGGAGAAGTATAGTTGAAACAAGGATACTTACAACAAGGTATTAACTCAGTGGAATTGATGGTTCTTTTGTATGCATATACTTAGTAGTTAGCATGGTGATATAATGGTTCTCTAGTTCACACATAATCAGTATGATGCAATGAAGGAATTGTAATAGGATATTTAAGGGCTGAGAAGGACTGGAAATGAGACATTCCATTTTTGACCATGTTCCTGATGGCTCTCCTGCCTCCTGCACTCAAGACTGGGTCAGATTTTGACAGAGACAGATTGTAAAGGAGACAGACTATGAAGGAGACAATAAAGACTTTAGACTTTAGATTCCTGACCATTCTCATGGTGTCTATCCTGCTGAGACAAAGGTCCATCTGAAGAATCTCCAGAAAGCTAGCTCAGACATCACAGGAAGTGCTGAAGTCCTCTTTACCTGAAATTTTCTAGCCAATTTTTGGATTATCTTTTTCTAGGAATGATGTAAAAATTCTTGGCCAGACACACTTCAGACTTGATGACTTCTGAAGTAAATAAATCACTCTTGAAGTAACTTAAATCAGGCTTCCCAATAAAATAATAAATGAAGAAATCTTGAAAGTTTAAAGTAATCAATTAAAACCACCCTTGAATAAATTTAAAATAAGATAAATGCATAATCCCTGTTATTATGATTAGATTAACAACAGCCATACTGAGTTGCCATCAATTTGACAATTGATATAACTAATCGTTATATGTATTATGGAAAAATTCTGGGGAAGCAGACAATATGTGTGTGTGTGTGTGTCTGTGTGTGTATATACAGAGAAAGAGAGAAAAAGAGAGAAAGAGAGAAAAAGTGAGTAAGAAATAGGTTGTTTTCAGGCATAAATAATGAATCAAACAAACCAAAAGGCATACACATGCTAAAAATAAAAACCGATGCTTGTTTGATTCTGTTTGATCTATGTATCTAGTGATGCATTTATTTATTCATCAACTTTTAGGCATCCACCTTTCAACTATCTATATATCTATACATTGGTCTCTTTACCTATGTGCCTATTAATGTCATTGTGCATTCAGTTTAACAATATATTTAGTGGCTACTGTGTGCACAACAGTGTGATAGGTGTTA
Source organism: Antechinus flavipes (assembly GCF_016432865.1). Classification (NCBI taxonomy): domain Eukaryota; kingdom Metazoa; phylum Chordata; class Mammalia; order Dasyuromorphia; family Dasyuridae; genus Antechinus; species Antechinus flavipes. The sequence continues at coordinate 233,519,074 of NC_067401.1, read as the reverse complement.
TAGATCAAAGATTAAAATGACCAAATAAAAAACAGTTAATTTCACAGTCAATTTCAGATGAGTTTCCTTTCTTCAAGGCTGAATTGAAACACACAGTATTTTATTTTTTAAAATTATTTTTATTATAGCTTTTTATTTACAAGATATATGCATGGGTATTTTTTTTAGCATTGACAAATGCAAAAACTTTTGTTCCAATTTTTCCCTCCTCTCCCCCCCAGATGGCAGATTGACCAATACATGTTAAATGTGTTAAAGTATATGTTAAATACAATATATGTATACGTGTCCATACAGTTATTTTGCTGTACAAAAAGAATCGGACTTTGAAATAGTGTACAATTAACCTATGAAGGAAATCAAAAATGTAGGCAGACAAAAACAGAGGGATTGGGAATTCTATGTAGTGGTTCATAGTCATCTCTCAGAGTTCTTTCGCTGGGTGAAGCTGGTTCAATTCAATACTAATACTGCTCAATTGGAACTGATTTGGTTGATCTCATTGTTGAAGAGAACCACATGCATCATCAGAATTGATCATCATATAGTATTGTTGTAGAAGTATATAATGATCTCCTTGTCCTGCTCATTTCACTCAGCATCAGTTCATATAAGTCTTTCCAGGCCTTTCTGAAATCATCCTGCTGGTCATTTCTTACAGAACAATAATATTGCTTAATATTCATACACCACAATTTATTCAGCCATTCTCCAATTGATAGGCATCCACTCTGTTTCCAGTTTCTAGCCACCAAAAAGAAGGCTGCCACAAAACAATCTTGTATATACAGATCCATTTCCCTTCTTTAAGATCTCTTTGGGATATAAGTCCAGTAGTTACACTACTGGATCAAAGGATATGCACAGTCTGATAATTTTTTGAGTATAGTTCCAAATATTCCACCAACAATGGATCAGTTTCCCAGTTTTCCCACATCCCCTCCAACATTCCATATTATCTTTCTCTGTCATTCTAGCCAATCTAACAGAAACACACTGTATTTTAAAAAGAGATATATATAAAACACTTTGAATCAGGAAAGACCATTACAAATCTTAGTGATAAAAAAAAGGCTTTCTGACAGAAATGATGTCAGATAAACTAAAAATTCTAAGATGAAAATGAAGTGGTTTTCTTCATCACTCCACAAACTTTGTGCTTAGTAATCTGAATTTTGGAAATAATGATAAGTAAAATTTAATTATTTTTTTCTATGTGAAAATACAAACTGTAGCCAGATGTGTGCATGCTTTAAGTGTCAACACACAATTTCTTCATCCATTCTCCAATTGATGGACATCCACTCCGTTTGCAATTGTTAGCTACTATGAGAGCTACTACAGATATTTTTGCACATGTGAGTCCTTTTCCCTCCTCTCCTTGGGATACACATCCAGTAATAACACCATTGGGTAAAAGGGTATACACAGCCCTTTGGGCATATTTCCAAATTGATCTCCAGAACGGTTGGATCATTTTATAAGTCCACCAGCATTCACTAGAGTCCCAGTTTTCTCAACTGAGCCAATCTGAGACATGTAACATGGCACCACAGAGTTGTTTTAATTCGTGTTTCTCTAATCAATAGTGATTTAGAACATTTTCTTTTCATATAACTATAAATCATCTAAAATTTTCTGTTCCCATTTCTTGACCATTTATTAATTGGAGAATGACATGTATTCTTATAAATTTGACACAGTTCCTTATGTATTTTAGAAATGAAACATTTAAATAAACTGGGAAAATATTTTTACAGTTAAAGGTTCTGATAAAGGACTCATTTCCAAAATATATAGAGAATTGACTCTAATTTATAAGAAATCAAACCATTCTCCAATTGATAAATGGTCAAAGGATATGAACAGACGATTCTCAGACGAAGAAATTGAAACTATTTCTAGCCATATGAAAAGATGCTCCAAGTCATTATTAATCAGAGAAATGCAAATTAAGACAACTCTGAGATACCACTACACACCTGTCAGACTGGCAAGAATGACAGGGAAAGATAATGCAGAATGTTGGAAGTGATGTGGGAAAATAGGGACACTAATACATTGTTGGTGGAATTGTGAATACATCCAACCATTCTGGAGAAGAATTTGGAATTATGCTCAAAAAGTTATCAAACTGTGCATACCCTTTTATCTAGCAGTGTTACTACTGGGCTTATATCCCAAAGAGATCTTAAAGAAGGGAAAGGGACCTGTATGTGCCAAAATGTTTGTGGCAGCCCTCTTTGTAGTGGCCAGAAACTGGAAAGTGAGTGGATGCTCATCAATTGGAGAATGGCTGAATAAACTGTGGTATATGAATATTATGGAATATTATTGTTTGGTAAGAAATGACCAGCAGGATGATTTCAGAAAGGCCTGGAGAGACTTACACGAACTGATGCTGAGTGAAACAAGTAGGGCCAGGAGATCATTATATACTTCAACAACAATACTATATGATGACCAATTCTGAGGGACCTGGCCATCCTCAGCAATGAGATGAACCAAATCCAGTTCCAATAGAGCAGAAATGAACTGAACCAGCTACACCCAGTGAAAGACCTCTGGGAGATGACTAAGAACCATTACATTGAATTCTCAATCCTATATTTTTGCACACCTGCATTTTTTTAGTTCTTTCACAGGCTAATTGTATAATATTTCAGAGTCCAATTCTTTTTGGTCAAATAACAATTTGGTCATGTATACTCATTGTGTATCTAATTTATATTTTAATATATTTACCATCTACTGGTCATCCTGCCATCTAGGGGAGGGGATGGGAGGAAGGAGGGGAAAAATTGGAAAAAGAGGTTTGGCAATTGTCAATGCTGTAAAGTTACCCATACACATAAGCTGTAAAAGGCTATTAAAAGAAAAAAGAAAAGAAAAGAAATGAGACCTTTATCAGAAATACTCTGTAAAGATTTTACCCAGCTTTGTACTTCTCTATTAATCTTGTTACTATTGGTTTTATTTCTGCAAAATCTTTTTAATTTAGTGTAATCAAAGTTGTTTATTTTCCCTTTCATAATGTTCTGTAGTTCTTTGGTCATAAAATCATCTCTTCTCCAAGGAGCTGATAAGTAAATTATCCCTTATTCTTATAATGTATTTATAGTATCATCCTTTAAGTTAAAAACATGTGTCCATTTTGAACTAATTTTGTCAGGGGGTGTGAGACATATGTCTATGCCAAGTTTATGACAAATAATTTTACAGTTTTCCCAACAATTTTTGGGGGTCAAATAGCAACTTCTTATTCCAGATATTGGTGTTTGGTGGTTTATCAAATAATAGATTGCTATTGACCCTTATTATTATGTCATGTATATCTAACCCATTCCACTGATACACCACTCTATTTCATAGCCAGTACCAAATGTTTTTGATGACTACTACTTTATAATACATTTTAGGTTTCATCCTTTTAAGCCACCATGGTTTGTACTTTTTTCATTGATTGCCTTGATATTCTTGACCTTTTGTAGTTCCAGATTAATTTTATTATTAATTTTTTAGTTATATATAATAATGCTCTGGCAGTTTGATTGGTAAGGCACCGAACCAGTAGACCAATTTAGGCAGAATTGTCATTTTCATTATATTAGCTTGGTCTACCCATAAACAATTGATATTTTCTATTTTTAATCTCATTTTATTTGTGTAAGAAGTGCTTTGTAATTTCATTCACATAGTTCTTGGATTTGTATTGGCAGGTAGATCCCCAAGAATTTTATTTTCTTTATAGTAATTTTAAATGAAATTTCTCTTTTTCCTCTTGCTGATGGACTTTGTCAGTTATACAAAGAAATACTGAATATTTGTGAGGGTTTATTTTATATTGGGCAAATTTCCTAAAGCTATGATTTGTTTACAGCAGTTCTCTGGATGATTTTCCTGGATTCTCAAAGTATATTATCAAATCATCTGCAAAGAATGATATTTTTCCCTAATTTCCTACTCTAATTCTTTTAATTTCTTTTGCTTTCTTATTGCTAAAGCCAACAGTTCTAGTACAATGTTGAAAAATAGTGCTAATAATGGACATTCTTTTTCACTCCTGAATTTATTGGGAATGTGTCTGGTTTCTCTCCATTACAAATAATGCTTGCTTTAGGTTTTAGGTAGATAATGCTTATTATTTTAAGGAAAGCTCCTTTTATCTTTATGTTCTATAGCGTTTTTAATAGGAATGAGTGCTGTACTTTGTGAAAAGCTTTTTCTCTATCTCTAAAGATTATAATGTGATTTCTGTTGCTTTTGTTATTAATATAGCTGATTATGGCAATAACTTTCTGGATATTGAACCAGCCCTGCATTCCTGGTATAAATTACATTTAGTCATACTGAATTATCCTGCTGATAAATAACTGTAATCTCTTTGCTAAAATTTTATTTAAATTTCTTCATGAATATTAATTAGGGAGATTGATCTCCATTTTTTTTCTCTGTTTTGGCACTTCCTGTTTTAGGTACAAGTACTATATTTTTGTTATAGAAAAAATTAGGCAATAATCCTTCTTTACCTATTTTTACAAATAGTTTGCATAGTATTGGAATTAATTTTTCTTTAAATGTTTGATAGAAAGGGAAAGGGACCTATATGTGCCAAAATGTTTGTGGCAGCCCTGTTTGTAGTGGCTAGATGCTGGAAAATGAATGGATGCCCATCAATTGGAGAATGATTGAGTAAATTGTGGTATATGAACGTTATAGAATATTATTGTTCTGTAAGAAATGACCAGCAGGATGAATACAGAAAGGACTGGTGCTAAGTGAAATGAGCAGAACCAGGAGATCATTATATACCTCAACAATGATACTGTATGAGGATGTATTCGGATAGAAGTGGTTCTCTTCAATAAAGAGATATAATTCAGTTTCAATTGATCAAGGATGGACAGAAGCAGCTACACCCAAAGAAAGAACACTGGGAAAGGAATATAAACTGCTTACATTTTTGTTTTTCTTCCCAGGTTATTTATACCTTCTGAATCCAATTCTCCCTGTGCAACAAGAGAACTGTTCCGTTCTGCACACATATACTGTATCTAGGATATACTGTAACCTATTCAACATGTAAAGGACTGCTTGCCATCTGGGGAAGGAGGTGGAGGGAGGGAGGGGGAAAATCAGAACAAAAGTGAGTGCAAGGGATAATGTTGTAAAAAATTACCCTGGCATGGGTTCTGTCAATAAAAAGTTATTTAGAAATCTGAAAAAAAAAAAAAGTGTGGTAGAATTCCCTTGTGAATCCATTTGACTCTGGAGATTTTTCTCTTAGGGTGTTCATTAATAACTTGTTCAATGTCTTTTTTTAAATTGGATTATTTAAGTATTTTATTTCTTCTTCTGTTAACCTGGACAATTTATAGAAGAGTAATTTATTCCTGGCTGGATTCCAAGTTTCTTCACCTTTCAGAATATCAGATTCCAAACTCTTTAATCCTTCAAAGTGAAAACTGCTAGGTCCTCAGTAATTCTTATTGTAGCTCTTCAGTATTTGAATTGTTTCTTTCTGGCTGTTTTTAATATTTTTATCTTTTCCCAATACTTCTGAAATTTAGCCATGAAATTCCTTGTGATTTGAATTTTGGGTTCTCTTTCAGGAGGTGTTTGGTGAATTCTTTCAGTCATCATTTTACCTTGTTTCTATGATATTCAGACAGTTCCTATAATATTCAGAACAGGCAGTTCAATAATACTTAGATTGTCTCTCAGGATCTATTTTCCAGGTCAGTTGAATTCCCCATTAGGTATTTTATATTTTTTTATATTTTTCTTTCTTTCTTTCTTTTTTTTTTTTTTTTTTTTTTTTTTGGTTTTGCTTGACTGATTCTTTTTGTCTCATTGAGTCATTCATTTCCATTTGTTCAATTCTGAATTTTAGTGAGTTATTTTCTTCCATCACTTTTTTTTACTTCTTTTTGTATTTATCCAATTGAATTTTTAAATGAGTTATTTTGTTCTATTGATTTTTTTTCATTTCAGAAATTCTGTTTTTTTAAGGGGTTATTTTTTTCTATTTCACAAATTCTGTTTTTATGGGAGTTGCTTTCTTTTTCCATTTTATCATATTTATATTTTAATGAGTTATATGCATTTTCCATTTAACTAAATCTATTTTGTAATGAATTTTCTTCAGATACTTTCTGTGCTTCTTTTTCCAAACAATCTTGCAAATTTTTCATTTCCTTTCTGTATTTTTCTTCTTTCTCTTTTTAAAGATCCTTTTTAATTTCTTATAGAAGAGCCTTGTGTAATGGGGGCCAAGTTATACAGCCTTTTGGGTCTTCATCTGGAGACAATCTGCCTTTAGCTCTGTAGTGTTTGAAATCTGTTCTTCTCTTTCACCTTAAAAGCTATCAATTGTTAGAGTCTTCTTTACTTTTTTACTTATTTTTTTAAAGTTAAGGTCTGAATCAGACTCCCAAAAAACTATTTTAATGACCTAGAAAAAATAACAACAAATTTCATATGGAAAAACAAAAGTTCAAGCATTTCAAGGGAATTAATGAAAAAAAAAATAATAAATGAAGGTGGCCTAGCTGTACCAGATCTAAAATTATATTATAAAACAGTGGTTACCAAAACCATTTGGTACTGGCTAAGAAATAGACTAATTGATCAGTGGAACAGGTTAGGTTCAAAGGACAAAACAGTCAATAAGTTTAATAATCTAGTGGTTGACAAACCCAAAGACCCCAGCTTGTAGGATAAGAACTCAGTGTTTGACAAAAATTGCTACGAAAATTGAAAATTAGTATGGCAGAAACTAGGCATTGACCCACACTTAACAATGTACACCAAGATAAGGTCAAAATGGGTTCATGACCTAGGCTTAAAGTATGAGATTATAAATAAATTAGAAGGACATGGCATAGTTTACCTCTCAGACCTGTGGAAAAGGAAGGAATTTATGACCAAAGAAGAATTAGAGATCATTATTGATCACAAAATAGAAAATTTTGATTATATCAAATTGAAAAGTTTTTGTACAAACAAAACTAATGTACACAAGATTAGAAGGGATCCAATAAAGTGGAAAAACATTTTTGCAATCAAAGATTTTGATAAAGGCCTTATTTCCAAAATATAGAAAATTGACTCTAATTTATAAGAAATCAAGCCATTCTCCAATTGAAAGAATATGAACAGACAATTTTCAGATGAAGATATTGAAACTATTTCTAGCCATATGAAAAGATGCTGCAAGTCACTATTAATCAGAGAAATGCAAATTAAGACAACTCTGTGATACCACTACACACCTGTCAGATTAGCTAGAATGACAGGGAAAGATAATGCAGAATGTTGGAGGGGATGTGGGAAAACTGGGACACTAAAATATTGTTGCTGGAATTGTGAATACATCCAGCCATTCTGGAAGGCGATTTGGAACTATACTCCAAAATTTATCAAACTGTGCATACCCTTTAATCCAGCAGTGTTACTACTGGGCTTATATCCCAAAGAGATTTTCAATAAAGGAAAGGGACCTGTATGTGCAAGAATGTTTGTGGCAGCCCTCTTTGTAGTGCCAAAAAAAAGGGTAGAGAATGCCCAACAATTAGAGAATTGCTGAATAAATTGTGATATATAAATATCATGGAATATTATTGTTCTGTAAGAAATGACCAATAGGATGATTTCAGAAAGGCCTGGAGAGACTTACGGGAACTGATGCTGAGTGAAATGAGCAGACCAGGAGATAATTATATACTTCAAGAACAATACTATCTGATGATCAATTCTGATGGACATGGCCCTCTTCAACACTGAGATGAAACACATCAGTTCCAATAGAACAATAATGAATTGAACCAGCTATACACAGTGAAAGAACTCTGGGAGATGACTATGAACCACTATATAAAATTCTCTATCCCTCTATTTTTGTTTGCGTGCACTTTTAATTTCCTTCACATACTAATTGAACACTATTTCAAATTCCACTTTTTTTTGGTATAGCAAAATAACTGTTTGGAAATGTATACATATATTGTATTTAATTTATGAAAAAAAAATAAAGTTTAGGTCTGCCTTTACGGTGGGGGAGATTTTCCAAGAGACTGCAGCTGCTCTGGGTCAGTGCTGATTCACTCCATGTACTGGGTGACAGGGACAAGTCCTGAGAGATTCCAGTGTTTTGTTCACTCTTCTGGTGTTTTGTTCACTATTGATACTTTGTGTTTGTGTTGGGTATTTTATATCTTCTCTGCTGATCTACTGGCTTGCAACCAGGACAGAGTGGCCAACCCTGCTATAGATTTCTATTCATTCCTCCCTATAGATTCTCTGTCACTCAGAGTCAGCAAAGATGGGGAAGTCAGCAATGCCCCAGGATTTTGTCCTGTCTGTGCTAGCGTTTGTACTCAGTCGGTTACTCTGGCTGCTTCTTTTCCATTTCTGATTGAAACAGAACTTTTTCATGTTTCCTCCTGTAGATTCTCTGTCACATGGAGTCTGCACAGCCACAGTGAGACTGCACCTCTCTGGGACTCTGAACTATCTGCCCTGTTCACCCTGGCTGCCTCCCTCCCATTTTCAATTGAAGCACACCATTTCTGGAGGCCTTCAAAATTATCTTCTGCTAATAATTTGTTGCACTCCCAATATATGTGGGTTTTGCCAGTCCAGAACTAATTCAGAGGTTTGTAATTATTGTGAGAATTGTAGAGAAGAAGTCAGAGAGAAATGTTATCCTGACAGTTGGTCCTTGGTATTTGAATTGTTTTTGTCTGTCAGTTTGCAGTATTTTTTTCCTTAAGATTGTAATTTTGAAGTTTTGCTGCAATGTTCCTTAGAGTTTTCTTTTTAGGATATCTTTCCAAAGCTGACCCATGTATTCTTTAAGTGAGTATTTCCCCCTCTGTTTCTGTAATATTGGGTCAGTTTTCCTTAATGATTTCTAGTAAAATGCTCTCCAGGCTCTTTTTTAGGTCATGACATTCAGGTAGCCTAATAATTTTTTTAACTTGTCTATTCTTGATCAAATTTTCAGGTTTTCTATTTTGCCAATGTGGTATTTCACATTTTTTCCATTTTTTTCATTCTTTTTCATTACTTAGATTGATTCTTGCTATCTCACAAACTCATTACCTTTCATTTGCCTTGTAATATTTTTGTGTGTGATATTCTTCAGTTATCTTTTGTATCTATTTTTCCATTTGGTGTAGTCTATTGTTTAAAATAGTTGTTTTCTTCAGATTATTTTTTCTTTTTTTTCCCCAAACTGTTGACTCTCTTGTGCATGCCCTTCATTTCTTTTCTCATTTTTTTCTCTACTTCTGTTACTTGCCTTTTGAAGTCTCTTATGAACATTTCCAAGAAGCTTCTTTAGGTTTTGGAACCTAAATTGATATCATCACTCTTTGAGGTTTCTTCTGTGGATTTTCTGTCCTCATTTGAGTTTGTATTTTGGTCTGCATTGTTACAGTTGTAGCTTTCTATGGTCAAGGTTCTTTTCTGTTTCTTGCTCATTTTCTTTTTTTTTTTTCTTTTGGTATTTCCTCTTTTTTTAGTTGTTAGGTGGAACTCTACTCTTGGGGTAAAGGTGGCTCTGTCCTAAGCTTGCACTGTTCAGGAAACAACCTGGTTTCCTAGAGTTTATCTTCTCAGCTGACACTGGAAGCTGCCCCACTGATTTACTCCTCTACTGAGCCAGGAGTAAGGATCCTAGTTTCTGATTTGCTGTGATTAAAAACTCTCTTAGCATCTTTTCCAGAGTCTATCTGACCTAGGCTGACCTCCCTTTTCACCTAATGAGACTGACCTTTCTTGAATCTTTTTTTCATTCTATCTTAAGCTGCAGAGTGGTTTCATCAGTTTCTGTTGAGAGGCTTGTTTTCATGTAGGTTTTTAAAGAAGGAAGTGATGTTCATGACATGTACAATAATTGGATTTAGTGAGGCATATTTGCATAAAGTCTTGAGATTCATTTTTTTTTCCTTTCTAGAGTCAAAAAGTCTCACTGGGACTTGCTATCTTTTGACTTATCTTAACACTTCTTAGTGCCTTGAAATTATTGACCTTTGGTCTTGACAAGATCAGATGGACTTTTATTTTTTCTAGGTCTGTAAAATATTTTTTGGGAGTTTGATTGATATGGGACTAAATAAGTGGATTAATTTAGGTAGTATTATCATATTTACTATATTCACTCAGCCTACCATGAACTTTTGATATTTTTCCAACTGATTAGATCTGACATTATTTGTGGTGAAAATAGTTTTGTAGTTGTGCTCATATAGTGCTTAGGCAGATAAATTCTTAAATATTTTATAATATAGACAGTTATTTTAAATGGAATTTCCTGTATCTCTTGCTTCTGGACTTTGTTGGCAATATATAAAAATGTTGATGATTTATGTGCATTTACATTGGATCTTGCAATTTTGCTAAAAAATGTGAATTTTTTCTGGTGATTTTTAGTTGATTCTCTAGGGTTCTCTAAGTAAACCATTATATCATCTGCAAAGAATGATAATTTGGTTTCCTCATTACCTACTCTAATTCTTTTAATCACTTTTTTTTGTTTAACTGCCAAAGCTAACATTTCTAATACAATATTGAATAGTAAAGATGATAGTGGATAGCCTTGTTTCATTCTTGATCTTATCAGGAATGATTCTACTTTGTCTCCATTACCTAAGATGAATGGTAATGGTTTTAAATAGATGCGACTGATCATTCTAAAGAAAAGTCCTTTTATTACAATACTTTCTAGTGTTTTTAATAGGAATAGGTGTTAATTTTTAACAAATGTATTTTCTGCATCTACTGAAATTATCATTTTTTTTGTTAATTTGTTTATTGACATAGTCAATTATACTAATAGTTTTCCTAATATTGAACCTGCCTTGCATTTCTGATATAAATCCTACTTGGCCCTGGTGTATTTTCCTGTGGATGATTTTCTGTAATCCCTTTGCTAATATTTTATTTAAGATTTTTGCATCGGATGGACAAAAGCAGCTACACCCAAAGAAAGGACATGGGGAAATTAATATAAACTGCTTGCATTTTTGTTTTTCTTCCCGGGTTATTTATACCTTCTGAATCCAATTCTCCCTGTGCAACAAGAGAACTATTCGGTTCTGCACACATATATTGTATCTAGGATATACTGTAACCTATTTAACATGTAAAGGACTGCTTGCCATCTGGGGGAAGGGGTGGAGGGAGAGAGGGGAAAAATTGGAACAGAAGTGAGTGCAAAGGATAATGCTGTAAAAAAATTAACCTGGTATGGGTTCTGTCAATAAAAAGTTTAAAAAAAAAAATAAGATTTTTGCATCAATATTCATTTGAGAAATTGGTCAATAATTTTCTTTCTCTGATTTCACTCTCCCAGGTTTAGCTGTTCAGCACCATATCTATGTCATAAAAGGAATTTGGTACTTCTCCATCTTCCCTATTTTTTCAAATAATTTATATAGTATTAGAATTAATCATTGTTTAAATGCTTGGTAAAATTCACATGTAAATCCATCTGGCCCTGGAGATTTTTTCTTAGGGAGTTGATTAATAGCTTGTTCTATTTCTTCTTTTTAAAAATGATATTATTTAAATAATTTATTTCCTCTTCTGTTAAACTGGGCAATCTATATTTTGTAGATATTTCTCCATTTCCTTTAGATTATCAAATTTATTGGGATAGATTGGGCAAAATAACTCTTAATTATTGCTCTAAGTTCCTATTCATTGTTGGAAAGTTTTCCCCCTTCTTTTTTGAGAGTAACAATTTTTTTAAATAAAATTAACTAAAGGTTTATTTATTTATTTATTTTTTTTTTTTTCATATAATCATGTAGATTTGATCGTCACTGATTAGAGTTCCAGGCTGGCCAAACTCTGCTCAGATAAAGAGACTCAGAGCTGTTCCAATTATGCCTGCTCAACCACTGAATAATAGGTAAAGAGTTCCAATGTCTTTGTGGTTAGTAGAGAAAAGTACATTGAACTGTAAATTCAAAGACAGAAACTAGATATTAACTCTTAGTTTTATCAATTCAATTTTATTAATCTCCCCTTTGTTTTCAGAATTTCAATCTTGTTATTTAATTGAAGGTTTTTAATTTGGTATTTTTCTTTCTTTTTTTAGTTGAAATACCAATTCATTGATCTCTTTCTCTATTTTACCCACACTGCAACATCGATATTATTTAACAATCAATTATGATGAATGTTACTTTTTACAACAGTGAGATGACTGATGTCAGTTCCAATGATCTTGTGAGGAAGAGAGCCGTCTACACCCAGAGAGAAGACAAAACTGAATGTGGATCACAATATAACATTCTCACTCTTTATTGTTCACTTGCATTTTGTTTTCTTACTCATTTACTTTCCTTTTTGATCTGATTTTTCTTGTGCAGCAAGAGAATTGTGTGTGTGTGTGTGTGTGTGTGTGTATTTAAACATGAAAATATACATTTCAGTATTCTTTAAAGTTTTGTCTTTGAATCCCTGTCAAAAAGATATTTTCAGTTGATATGGCTTATTTTAGAAACAAATGACCATTTAAAAACAAATGTAACAATTATGGTAATGGACCTTGTCCTCCTACCTCAAAAGAAAAATCCAAGTTCTTTCCTTTCATTGTAAACATAGGGAACAATGGGATTAGAATAAAGCATAAACTATAAGAAATGGTCAAGGTGATATTTAGATTCATTTAACTTTTTTTCTCCTAAAAAATACCTCCCAGTTCCTGTTTGAGTTATTTTTATGATCATTGGAATGAATTGTTCTACCCTTCCATTTTACTTTTGTGTGGGAGGGTGCTGGGGGAAATTTTACATGTTTGGTAACAAATATGTCTTCCTCATTAATGGGTATGAATCTTTTGAATTACCTTCAATCCACTTTAGCTCATATAATGAGACAATTTTTCTGGGATATCACATGCTTGGAGTCACAGGGGAGAGCTAATTGAAGGTGGATTTCAAAACTTAATGAGCAGACCTGAAAAGAACTTGGAAAATCCTAATATTAAAATTTCTAGTTCTCTATGAACATCTCATAGTCAAAAACATATATATATTATATATACATGTATAAATATATTAATATATACATGTTATGTATGTATATGTATACATATATGTAGTCGTTTTCACAGAAAAGATTTTTTGAATTTGTAATATAAAGCAAAATTCCAAATCAATATTTAAAATCCTTAGAATAATAGGACTAAAATTCTTATTTTTATTGTTATTCTCTATTTTTCAGAAGAATGCAATATCATAGAAAAATAAGACTGTGATCAAAACAATGAAACTTTTGGTCCTGAGCTACTTTGTGCCTCTCACCATACAATATACAAAGCTGTCATTAATTTCCCAAAATTTCTAGCAAATTACAATTACATTATTCAGAGGATGTTATTAAAAAAAAGTGATGTCAATTTTTTGAAATATATGAGCTGCTTTCCTTATAGAGTGATGGCATAGAATATCTTAGGATTTGCACAATACTTTGAATTGTTTGATTCTTACAATAAACATTTAAGATAAGTACAACAGTTATCATTCTGATTTGGTAAATGAGAAAATTTGCAGAGAAAGAAGTTAAATTATTTTCTTGGAATCACAAGATGAGTTTGAGGGACAATTCACACATCATTATTCCTTACTCAACATGTCTCAGGCCATCGCTTCTTGAATAGACTTGAGCAGAAATGTATACTTAACACAACATTAAACTCTGTACTTCATTTTGATTGCAATGATCGCTAGCTATATGTTATTGGATAACAGTTTTTATTTAACCTTCTTCAGTTGAGTCAATATTGTTCTTATGTTCTTCTTTGACTTTAAACATTTTAATCTATAAGTGGTTGCCTCCTTTCAGATAATGTTATGCTACTGCTTTCTCTATACATAAATGTACTTCAAATGACCAATTAAATTAAGAACTCATTCTGGGAAATTGGGTGGAACTATTTTTATTGTATGGGAGGTTAATATCATGTCCTTGTTGAGGAAATGTCAGAGTTGAGCAAATTCACTTACAAGCTTGTGTCAGTTTCTGCATAACTTTTGAAAAAAAGAAGTTCACTCAGGGTAGTCAGTATGATACCATGCGCTATTTAATTCTTCGTATTAAAACAATAGCAATAACAATAAAAACATGAGATGAAAATATTTGAAATTATGTATAATCACATTACTTGGACTATATTTATCATATAATATATGCAATTTGAGATTCATAACTTCAATTTTATTTTCCGTTTTAGATTTCAAATCAATGGAGACAATATACAATGCTGAATTTTATAATCCAAACTTCAAATAAGGACTATATCAGTCAGTCTATTCATTATTAAAACTGATTTTAAAAGAATATTGAGAGCAGTTACTACAACTGAGAATTTGATATATATGAATGTAGATCTGCAAAAGAGTTTACAGATGATCAAGTCAACTGCTCTTTTCCATTTTCATGTCCCACTAAATTTTCCGTTTATCCTATTTTGCTGCATGGTATTATGTTCTTTGCTATCACCAATATTTGCAACCTTCATGACGTTCATTATCAAAATGTTTTCAGATTTCACTGTATCTCTGATATATGATCTCTTCTTTCCATTTAAATTGTCCCCACTCTAGTGAAGGTTTCAATTACCAATTGCCTATAGTATTGCCTGTGGTGTTTTTCTTTTTTATAATATATGATGGTTCTCTGTGAGTGGGTTTCTTGGGGAGGTTTTCTGGAAGCAGCCTTAGTTTCACTTCAGAGTAATAATCACTCCAAATGCATCCAGCTGATAAAATCCAAATGTTTATTTTCTCCTTCCTTGGGCCCGGGTAGCTTTCTTAAAGGCCTCAGCTTTCCTTGGTTCTGAGAGCTCTCTTAGCTAGTCTTTTGCCTCTAGCTCAACTCCGACTCATGGCTTCTTCTGAACTGGCTCTGACTGATTCATTGAACCTCTTTTTATGCTCAGTGTAAAAGGTTGACTCCTCCTCCAAGAAAGTGGGATTGTGGGATTCTGACTTGTGAATCTCATACTGAATACTGACTTGTGAATCTCCTAAAAGTGTGAACTCCAATAAGTACTTAAATACCTTAGTGAGCTCGAGATTTGCTAAGTACCATGATAAATTAGGCAATTGACATCACTTTGTAAGGATTTTAACAAGTGCAATAGCCATGTAAGTGGTCTTCCTTTCTGTAGCTTCTTCCCAAAGATTGTTGCACATGTTGTTGCTTTTTTCCTTCTTTAAAATCTCTTTGGCATATAGGCCCAGTAAAAACAATTCTGGATCAAAGAGAATGCACAGTTTGATAACTTTTTTTTTTTTAATCATAGTTGCAAATTTCTGAGAAAGCCCCCAAGGGCTTTAAAAATGAGCGAAAAAGCCAAAAGGATGATATATAGCTTCTATACAGAAAGAGAGCAACCCCAAGGAGACTAATAGCTGTCTCCAGAAAAAAACCTGCAAAGGAGGATGTAACCTGGTCCCCATCACACAAAGCTCTTTTAGAAGAGACTATAAAAAAATCTTAAAAGAGAGCAAGAAGAAAAATGGGAAAAGGAAAGAGAAGTTATGCAAGAGAGCAACAACTTCCTGAAATGTGAATTGGAAAAGGTAAAGAACTCCAAGGAAGTGCAAAGAAACAGAATTTGTGAATTGGATATGGTAAATAATTCCCAATAAAAGTAGGTTTTGTGAACTGGAAAAGATAAAGAACTCCCAAGAAAATAGGATTTGTGAATTGGAAAAAAAAATTAACTCAGTAAAAAAAAAAAAAAAAAATTAGTGAAATGGAAAAAAATTCCATAGAAGAAAACAACTCATTTAAAAACTTAATTGGACATATAAATAGAGAAGTAAAAAAAAAAAAAGCTAATGAAGAAAATAACTCATTAAAAGTCAGAACTGAACAAATATAAATGAATGATTCATTGAGACAGCAAGAATCAGTCAAGCAACCCCAACCCCCCCCCAAAAAAAAAAAAAACCCTGACAAATTAGAAAAAAATGTCTACTTGGAATAACAGCAGAACTGAAAAATACTTCTAGGAGAGATAATTTGAAGCTTATTGGACTTGAAAATTATGATAAAAAAGAGCCTAGATACTATTTTATAGGAAATCAACAAAGAGAAGTGCCCAGATCCAGAAAGTAAAATAGGCATTGAAAGAAATAATCGAACACCTTCTGAAAAAGACCTAAAATAAAAACTCCAAGGAATATTGTGATTAAATTTCAGAACTATCAGAATAAGGGAAAAAAATATTACAAGCAGTCAGAAAAAAAAAGAATTCAAGTACCAAGGAGCCACAATAAGGATCACTCAAGATCTAGCTAATTCCACATTAGAAAATCAAAGCGCCTGGAATCTGATATTCTGAAAGGCAAAAGAACATGGCATGCAGCCAAGAATAAACTACCCAGCTAAACTGAGCATTTTCATTCAGGGAAGAAGATGAATATTTAATGAAAGAGATTAATTCCATTTGTTTCTAAGGAAAAAAAAAGAACTAAACAAACAAACAAACAAACAAACAAAAAAGATCTCCAACCATAGAACTCAAGAGAAGCTGAAAAAGGTAAAAAGAACTCTTAAGAATTGTATTGCTGTTATGGATAATCATAAAGAGTACATGTATAATTTGATTTTACTGATATAACAAAAAAGGAAAGTAGAAATGGAAAGGGGGTAATATTAAAAAAAAAGGGGGAAAAGGGCAGATAAAAGAGAAACTACATCCCACAAGGAGGCATAACATATTATATTAATAATATAATATATAATATATGTATATGTAATATTATATATAAAGACTATACATAACTATGTATAGTCATATAAAAAAGTTTTTAATCATTATTGTCTTATGACATGCAAAAGTAAACAAATGACATATCCCCTCATCTGTAATGGATAGGCTTACATGATAGAAAAAAAAAAGTATTGGAGAGCAAGTGAAAAAAAAAAAAGGAACTGTTTGTGGAACTATGAAATGGTCCAACCATTCTGAAAAAAAAAAAAAAACTATTTAGAACTATACCCAAAGGGCTAATAAGTCTGACCTTTGGTTAAGCAATGACACTAACAGACTTGTACCTAGTTAGTATGTGGATATTTACAACTTTTTTTTTTTAGTGGTGGCAAGGAATTGGAAATAAAATGGATACTTATTAGGTGTGTAAAAATTGAATAGATTGCTGTATGTGGTTGTAATAGAATATTATTTTGCTGTAAGTAATGATAAGTAGAGTGTTTTCAGAGAAACCCTCAGAAGACATATATGAACTGAGGCAAAGAAAAATGAACAGAACCAAGAGAAATTTTTACACAGTAAAAGCAACAATGTAATACCAAGTGGGAAAGATGGAGATATTCTGAAAAACATAATGGTTCAAGACAATGCCTCAGGACACATCATGGGAAATGCTGTCTTTAAAGAGAGATTTTTTAAAAATTTGGGGATTTATTTTGTAGCCAGCTATTTTGCTAAAATTATGAATTATTTCCAATAGCTTTTTGGTAGAATCTCTGGGGTTCTCTAGGTATACCATCATATCATCTGCAAAGAGTGATAGTTTGGTTTCCTCATTGCCTACTCTAATTCCTTTAATATCTTTCTCGACTCTTATTGCCGAGGCTAGTGTTTCTAATACGATATTAAATAATAATGGTGATAGTGGGCAACCTTGCTTCACTCCAGATCTTACTGGGAAAGGTTTCAGTTTTTCCCCATTGCATATGATGCTTACTGATGGTTTTAAATATATGCTCCTGACTATTTTAAGGAAAAGTCCATTTATTCCTATGCTCTCAAGTGTTTTTATTAGGAATGGATGTTGGATTTTATCAAATGCTTTTTCTGCATCTATTGAGATGATCATATGGTTTTTGTTTGTTTGGTTATTGATATAGTCAATTATGCTAATAGTTTTCCTAATATTGAACCAGCCCTGCATTCCTGGTATAAATCCTACTTGGTCATAGTGTATTATCCTGGTGACGATTTTCTGTAATCTTTTTGCTAATATTTTATTTAAGATTTTAGCATCAATATTCATTAGGGAGATTGGTCTATAATTTTCTTTCTCTGTTTTCAGCCTACCTGGTTTAGGTATCAGTACCATGTCTGTGTCATAAAAGGAGTTTGGTAGGACTCCTTCAATCCCTATTTTTTCAAATAGTTTATATAACATTGGAGTTAATTGTTCTTTAAATGTTTGGTAGAATTCACATGTAAATCCATCTGGTCCTGGGGATTTTTTTCTTAGGGAGTTGATTGATAGTTTGTTCTATTTCTTTTTCTGAGATGGGACTGTTTAGGTTATTTACTTCTTCCTCTGTTAGTTTGGGCAAGCTATATTTTTGTAGGTATTTTTCTATTTCATTTAAGTTGTCTAATTTGTTGGCATAAAGTTGGGCAAAGTAACTCCTTCTCTTTCTCTATTTTATACAAATAGGCCTCTAGAGATATGAAATTTCCCCTTATTATCGCTTTGGCTGCATCCCATATATTTTGGTATGATGTCTCATTATTATCGTTTTCTTGGGTGAAGTTAATTATGTCTATGATTTGCTGTTTCACCCAATCATTCTTTAGTATGAGATTATTTAGTTTCCAATTATTTTTTGGTCTACTTCCCCCTGGTTTTTTGTTGAATGTAATTTTCATTACATCGTGGTCTGAAAAGGATGCATTTACTATTTCTGCCTTAGTGCATTTGAGTTTGAGGTTTTTATGTCCTAATATATGGTCAATTTTTGTATAGGTTCCATGAACTGCTGAAAAGAAATTGTGTTCCTTTCTGTCTCCATTATGGAGACAGAAAGGAATGGAGCACAGATGAATCTCATAGAAGAAATTAAAAATGCTCTCACAAAAGAGCTAGAAGAAAAATGGGAAAAGGAGAGGGAGGCTTGGCAAGAGTGTCTGGAGAAGTCATCACACTCTTTTAAAGACAGAGTGATAAAGAAATCAAATCATTGAAAAATAGGATTAGTGAACTGGAAACAGAAAAACTCTAAAAAATAAAATTGGTGAAATGGAAAAAAAACTTCCATAGAACAAAAGACTTTAAATGGACAATTAGAAAAAGATATTACAAAAGTGAGTGAAGAAAATATTTCATTGAAAACCAGAATCGAACAAATGGAATTGAATGACTCAAGGAGACAAGAAGAATCAGTTGAGCAAAACCAAAACCAAAAAAAAAAAAAAAAAATCAAACAATGGGAAAGAATGTGAAATATCTTCTTGGGAAAACAACAGACCTTGAAAATAGATCTAGGAGAGACAATCTGAAAATTATTGGACTCCCAGAAAAATATGATGAAAAAAAGAGCCTGGACATTATTTTCCAGGAAATTACCAAAGAGAACTGCCCAGAAGTCATAGAAACAGAGAGTAAAATAGACATTGAAAGAATTCATCGATCACTTACTGAAAGGGATCCTAAAATCAAAACATCAAGAAATATAGTAGCCAAATGCCAGAACCCTCAGATGAAGGAAAAAATACTGCAAGTGGCTAGAAAAACCCAATTCAAATATAGGGGAGCCACAATAAGGGTTACCCAGGATCTAGCAGCATCCACATTAAATTTTATTATTATTATTTTTTTAATTTTAATTTAATATTTACTTTATATTGACACTCGTTTCTGTTCCGATTTTTTTTTCCCTCCCTCCCTCCACCCCCTCCCCTAGATGGCAAGCAGTCCTTTATATGTTGGATATGTTGCAGTATATCCTAGATACAATATATGTTTGCAGAACCAAATAGTTCTCTTGTTGCATAGGGAGAATTGGATTCAGAAGGTATAAATAACCCGGGAAGAAAAACAAAAATGCAGATAGTTCACATTCGTTTCCCAGTGTTCTCTCTTTGGGTGTAGCTGCTTTTGTCCGTCATTTATCAATTGAAACTCAGGTCGCTTTGTCAAAGAAATCCACTTCCATCAAAATATGTCCTCATACAATATCGTTGTCGAAGTGTATAATGATCTCCTGGTTCTGCTCATTTCACTTAGCATCAGATCATGTAAGTCTCGCCAGTCCTCTCTGTATTCATCCTGCTGGTCATTTCTTACAGAACAATAATATTCCATAACATTCATATACCACAATTTACCTAGCCATTCTGCAAATTGATGGGCATCCATTCATTTTCCAGTTTCTAGCCACTACAAACAGGGCTGCTACAAACATTTTGGCACATACAGGTCCCTTTCCCTTCTTTAGTATTTCTTTGGGATATAAGCCCAATAGAAACACTGCTGGATCAAAGGGTATGCACAATTTGATAATTTTTGGGGCATAATTCCAGATTGCTCTCCAGAATGGTTGGATTCGTTCACAACTCCACCAACAATGCATTAGTGTCCCAGTTTTCCCGCATCCCCTCCAACATTCATCATTATTTTTTCCTGTCATCTTAGCCAATCTGACAGGTGTGTAGTGGTATCTCAGAGTTGTCTTAATTTGCATTTCTCTGATCAATAATGATTTGGAACACTCTTTCATATGAGTGGTAATAGTTTCAATTTCATCCTCTGAAAATTGTCTGTTCATATCCTTTGACCATTTATCAATTGGAGAATGGCTTGATTTCTTATAAATTTGAATCAGTTCTCTATATATTTTGGAAATGAGGCCTTTATCAGAACCTTTAACTGTGAAAATGTTTTCCCAGTTTGTTGCTTCCCTTCTAATCTTGTTTGCATTAGTTTTATTTGTACAAAGGCTTTTTAATTTGATGTAATCAAAATTTTCTATTTTGTGATCAGTAATGGTCTCTAGTTTATCTTTGGTCACAAATTTCTTTCTCCTCCACAAGTCTGAGAGATAAATTATTCTATGTTCCTCTAATTTATTTATAATCTCATTCTTTATGCCTAGGTCATAGACCCATTTTGATCTTATCTTGGTATATAGTGTTAAGTGTGGGTCCATGCCTAATTTCTGCCATACTAATTTCCAATTATCCCAGCAGTTTTTATCAAATAATGAATTCTTTTCCCAGAAGTTAGGGGCTTTGGGTTTGTCAAATACTAGATTGCTATAGTTGACTATTCTGTCTTGTGAACCTAGCCTTTTCCACTGATCCACTAATCTATTTCTTAGCCAATACCAAATGGTTTTGGTGACTGCTGCTTTATAATATAATTTTAGATCAGGTACAGCTAGGCCACCTTCATTTGATTTTTTTTTTCATTAATTAGCTTGAGATTCTCGACTTTTTATTGTTTCATATGAATTTTGTTGTTATTTTTTCTAGATCAACAAAATATTTTCTTGGAAGTCTGATTGGTATAGCACTAAATAAATAGATTAGTTTAGGGAGTATTGTCATCTTTATTATGTTCGCTCGGCCGATCCAAGAGCACTTAATATTTTTCCAATTATTTAAGTCTGACTTTATTTGTGTGGAGACTTTTTTATAATTTTGCTCATATAATTCCTGACTTTCCTTTGGTAGATAGATTCCCAAATATTTTATGGTATCAACAGTTATTCTGAATGGAATTTCTCTTTGTATCTCTTGCTGTTGGGTTTTGTTGGTGATGTATAAAAATGCTGAGGATTTATGGGGATTTATTTTGTAGCCAGCTACTTTGCTAAAATTATGAATTATTTCCAATAGCTTTTTAGTAGAATATCTGGGGTTCTCTAGGTATACCATTATATCATCGGCAAAGAGTGATAGTTTGGTTTCCTCATTGCCTACTCTAATTCCTTTAATATCTTTCTCGACTCTTATTGCCGAGGCCAGTGTTTCTAATACGATATTAAATAAAAATGGTGATAGTGGGCAACCTTGCTTCACTCCAGATCTTACTGGGAAAGGTTCCAGTTTTTCCCCATTGCATATGATGCTTACTGATGGTTTTAAATATATGCTCCTGACTATTTTAAGGAAAAGTCCATTTATTCCTGTGCTCTCAAGTGTTTTTATTAGGAATGGATGTTGGATTTTATCAAATGCTTTTTCTGCATCTATTGAGATGATCATATGGTTTTTGTTTATTTGTTTATTGATATAGTCAATTATGCTAATAGTTTTCCTAATATTGAACCAGCCCTGCATTCCTGGTATAAATCCTACTTGGTCATAGTGTATTATCCTGGTGACGATTTTCTGTAATCTTTTTGCTAATATTTTATTTAAGATTTTAGCATCAACATTCATTAGGGAGATTGGTCTATAATTTTCTTTCTCTGTTTTCAGCCTACCTGGTTTAGGTATCAGTACCATGTCTGTGTCATAAAAGGAGTTTGGTAGGACTCCTTCAATCCCTATTTTTTCAAATAGTTTATATAACATTGGAGTTAATTGTTCTTTAAATGTTTGGTAGAATTCACATGTAAATCCATCTGGTCCTGGGGATTTTTTCTTAGGGAGCTGATTGATAGTTTGTTCTATTTCTTTTTCTGAGATGGGACTGTTTAGGTTATTTACTTCTTCCTCTGTTAGTTTGGGCAAGCTATATTTTTGGAGGTATTTTTCTATTTCATTTAAGTTGTCTAATTTATTGGCATAAAGTTGGGCAAAGTAACTCCTTCTCTTTCTCCATTTTATACAAATAGGCTTCTAGAGATATGAAATTTCCCCTTATTATCGCTTTGGCTGCATCCCATACATTTTGGTATGATGTCTCATTATTATCGTTTTCTTGGGTGAAGTTATTAATTATGTCTATGATTTGCTGTTTCACCCAATCATTCTTTAGTATGAGATTATTTAGTTTCCAATTATTTTTTGGTCTACTTCCCCCTGGTTTTTTGTTGAATGTAATTTTCATTGCATCGTGGTCTGAAAAGGATGCATTTACTATTTCTGCCTTACTGCATTTGAGTTTGAGGTTTTTATGTCCTAATATATGGTCAATTTTTGTATAGGTTCCATGAACTGCTGAAAAGAAATTGTATTCCTTTCTGTCTCCATTATGGAGACAGAAAGGAATGGAGTACAGATGAATCTCATAGAAGAAATTAAAAATGCTCTCACAAAAGAGCTAGAAGAAAAATGGGAAAAGGAGAGGGAGGCTTGGCAAGAGTGTCTGGAGAAGTCATCACACTCTTTTAAAGACAGAGTGATAAAGAAATCAAATCATTGAAAAATAGGATTAGTGAACTGGAAACAGAAAAACTCTAAAAAATAAAATTGGTGAAATGGAAAAAAAAACTTCCATAGAACAAAAGACTTTAAATGGACAATTAGAAAAAGATATTACAAAAGTGAGTGAAGAATCGAACAAATGGAATTGAATGACTCAAGGAGACAAGAAGAATCAGTCGAGCAAAACCAAAACCAAAAAAAAAAAAAAAAAAAAAAAATCAAACAATGGGAAAGAATGTGAAATATCTTCTTGGGAAAACAACAGACCTTGAAAATAGATCTAGGAGAGACAATCTGAAAATTATTGGACTCCCAGAAAAATATGATGAAAAAAAGAGCCTGGACATTATTTTCCAGGAAATTACCAAAGAGAACTGCCCAGAAGTCATAGAAACAGAGAGTAAAATAGACATTGAAAGAATTCATCGATCACCTACTGAAAGGGATCCTAAAATCAAAACATCAAGAAATATAGTAGCCAAATGCCAGAACCCTCAGATGAAGGAAAAAATACTGCAAGTGGCTAGAAAAACCCAATTCAAATATAGGGGAGCCACAATAAGGGTTACCCAGGATCTAGCAGCATCCACATTAAAAGATCGAAGGGCCTGGAATATGGTATTCCAAAAGGCTAAGCAACTCAGTATGCAAACAAGAATAACTTACCCAGCCAGAATGGGCATCTTTTTTTCCAGGGAAAAAGATGATCATTCAACAAAATAAGTGAATTTCACCGATTTTTGATGAAATAAACAGAACTTAACAAAAAGTTTGATCTACAAATATAGAACTCCAGAGATACCTAAAAAGGTAAAAAGAAATCTTGGGAACTATATTTCTGCTATAAAGATGTATAAAGAATAGATGTATACTTGTTCTAGAAACTACATGTGGAAAGGACATTGTACCAGAAAAAGGGTAAAGTGGGGGTACTACATCTCACAAAGAGGCAAAGGAAACCTATTATATCTGAGCGAAAGAATGGAGGGGGATGAATATAGTGGGTATCTTACTGCCTTCAGAATTGGCTTTAAGAGAAAAATTTTAGACATATTCAATTTATGGTGAAACTTCTTCCACTTCACTGAAAAGTGAGAAGGGAAAAGTGAAAAGGGAAGGAATAAGCTAGGTGGAAGGGAATACGGAAACTGGGAGGGAAAGGGGTTAGATAGGTGGAGGAACTCTAAGGGGGGAGAGGGATACTAATAAGGGAGGGCTGTGAGAAGCAAGTGGTGCTCACAAGCTTAATACTGGGAAGGGGAATAAGGGGGAAAGAAGGGAGAAAAGCATAAACAGGGATTAACAAGATGGCAAGTAATACAGAAGTGGTCATTTTAACCATAAATGTGAATGGGGTAAAGTCCCCCATAAAGAAGAAGCAGTTAGCAGAATGGATTAAAAGCCAGAATCCTACAATATGTTGCTTACAGGAAACACACCTGAAGCAGAGAGATACATGCAGAGTAAAAGGATGAAGCAAAATCTACTATGCTTCAGGTGAAGTCAAAAAAGCAGGGGTAGCTATCCTGATCTCAGATCAAGCTAAAGCAAAAATTGATCCAATTAAAAGAGAAAGGGGCACTATGTCTTCCTCAAGGGTAGGATATATAATGAAGTAATATAAATATTAAACATATATGCACCAAATGGTGTAGCATCTAAATTCTTAAAAGAGAAATTAAGAGAGCTGCAAGAAGAAGAAATAGACAGCAAAACTATAATAATGGGAGATTTCAACTTTGCACTCTCAGAATTAGATAAATCACACCACAAAATAAATAAGAAAGAAGTCAAAGAGGTAAATAGAATACTATAAAAGTTAGATATGATAAATCTCTAGAGAAAATGAAATGGAGACAGAAAGGAGTACACTTTCTTTTCAGTAGTTCACGGAACCTATACAAAAATTGACTATATATTAGGACATAAAAACCTCAAACTCAAATGCAGTAAGGCAGACATTGTAAATGCATCCTTTTCAGACCATGATGCAATGAAAATTATATTCAACAAAAAGCCAGGGGAAAGTAGACCAAAAAATAATTGGAAACTAAATAATCTCATACTAAAGAATGATTGGGTGAAAAATAAAATCATAGACATAATTAATAACTTCACCCAAGAAAACAACAATAATGAGACATCATACCAAAATGTATGGGATGCAGCCAAAGTGGTAATAAGGGGAAATTTCCTCTCTCTAGAGGCCTACTTGCATAAAATAGAGAAAGAGAAGGTCAATGAATTCGGTTTGCAACTAAAAATGCTAGAAAAGGAACAAATTAAGAACCCCCAGTCAAACACTAAACTTGAAATTCTAAAAATAAAAAGAGAGATCAATAAACTTGAAAGAAAAAAAAACTATTGAATTAATAAAACTAAGAGTTGGTTCTATGAAAAAACCAACAAAATAGACAAACCCTTAGTAAATCTGATTAAAAAAGGAAAGAGGAAAATCAAATTGTTAGTCTTAAAAATGAAAAGGGAGAACTCACCACTAACGAAGAGGAAATTAGAGCAATAATTAGGAGTCACTTTGCCCAACTTTATGCCAATAAATTCGACAACTTAAATGAAATGGAAGAATACCTACAAAAATATAGCTTGCCCAAACTAACAGAGGAGGAAGTAAATATCCTAAACAGTCTCATCTCAGAAAAGGAAATAGAACAAGCTATTAACGAACTCCCTAAGAAAAAATCCCCAGAACCAGATGGATTTACATGTGAATTCTACCAAACACAAGCTATTAACGAACTCCCTAAGAAAAAATCCCCAGAACCAGATGGATTTACATGTGAATTCTACCAAACATTTAAAGAACAATTAACTCCAATGCTAAATAAACTATTTGAAAAAATAGGGATTGAAGGAGTCCTACCAAACTCCTTTTACGACACAGACATGGTAATGATACCTAAACCATGTGGGCTGAAAACAGAGAAAGAAAATTATAGACCAATCTTCCTAATGAATATTGATGCTAAAATCTTAAATAAAATATTAGCAAAAAGATTACAGAAACTGATCCCCAGAATAATACACTATGACCAAGTAGGATTTATACCAGGAATGCAGCACTGGTTCAGTATTAGGAAAACTATTAGCATAATCAACTATATCAATAACCAACCAAACAAAAACCATATGATCATCTCAATAGATGCAGAAAAAGCATTTGATAAAATCTAACATCCATTCCTAATAAAAAACACTTGAGAGTATATTAATAAATGGACTTTTCCTTAAAATAGTCAGGAGCTTATATTTAAAACTGTCAGTAAGCATCATATGCAATGGGGAAAAACTGAAACCTTTCCCAGTAAGATCTGGAGTGAAGTAAGGTTGCCCACTATCCCCATTATTATCCAATATTGTATTAAAAACACTAGATTCTGCAATTAGAGTCGAGAAAGAGATTAAAGGAATTAGAGTAGCAAATGAGGAAACCAAACTATCACTCTTTGCAAATGATATGATAGTATACCTAGAGAACCCCAGAGATTCTACTAAAAAGCTATTAGAAATAATTCATAACTTTAGCAAAGTAACAGGATACAAAATAAATTCCCATAAACCCTCAGAATTTTTATACATCACCAACAAAATCCAACAGCAAGAGATACAAAGAAAAATTCCATTCAAAATAACTGTTGACAGCATAAAATATTTGGGAGTCTATCTACCAAAGCAAAGTCAAGAATTATATGAGCAAAATTACAAAAAAGTTTCCACACAAATAAAATCAGACTTAAATAATTGGAAAAAATATTAAGTGCTCTTAGATAGGCCAAGCAAATATAATAAAGATGACAATACTCCCTAAACGAATCTATTTATTTAATGCTATACCAATCAGACTTCCAAGAAAATATTTTAATGATCTAGAAAAAATAACAACAAAATTCATATGAAACAATAAAAAGTCGAGAATCTCAAGGGAATTAATGAAAAAAAAAATACAAATGAATGTGGCCTAGCTGTACCTGATCTAAAACTATATTATAAAGCAGCAGTCACCAAAACCATTTGGTATTGGCTAAGAAATAGATTAATGGGTCAGTGGAATAGGTTATGTTCACAAGACCGAATAGTCAACTATAGCAATGTAGTGTTTTCAAAACCCAAAGATCCTAACTTTTGGGATAAGAATTCATTATTTCACAAAAACTGCGGGATAACTGGAAATTAGTATGGCAGAAATTAGGCATGAACCCATACTTAACACTGTATACCAAGATAAGATCAAAATGGGTCCATGATTTAGGTATAAAGAATGATAGTATAAATAAATTAGATGAACATAGGATAGTTTATCTTTCAGACTTGTGGAGGAGGAAGAAATTTGTGACTAAAGATCAACTAGAGACTATTACTAATCACAAAATAGAAAATTTTGATTATATCAAATTAAAAGGCCTTTGTACAAATAAAACTAATGCAAACAAGATTAGAAGGGAAGCAACAACCTGGGAAAATATCTTCACAGTTAAAGGTTCTGATAAAGTCCTCATTTCTAAAATATACACAGAATTGACTTAAATTTATAAGAAATCAAGCCATTCTCCAATTGATAAATGGTCAAAGGATATGAACTGACAATTTTCAGATGATGAAATTGAAACTATTAGCACTCATATGAGTGTTCCAAATCACTATTGATCAGAGAAATGCAAATTAAGACAACTCTGAGATACCACTACACACCTGTCAGATTGGCTAAGATGACAGGAAAAAATAATGATGAATATTGGAGGGGATGAGGGAAAACTGGGACACTGATGCATTGTTGATGGAGTTGTGAACGAATCCAACCATTCTGGAGAGCAATCTGGAATTATGCCCAAAAAGTTACCAAACTGTGCAAACTCTTTGATTCAGCAGTGCTACTACTGGGCTTACACCCTAAAGAGATACTGAAGAAGGGCAAGGGACCTGTATGTGCCAAAATGTTTGTGGCAGCCCCGTTTGTAGTGACTAGAAAGTGGAAAATGAATGGATGTCCATCAATTGAAGAATGGTTGGGTTAACTGTGGTATATGAGTGTTAAGGAATATCAATTGTTTTATAAGAAATGACAGCAGGATGAATACAGAGAGAGGCTTGTAGAGACTTACATGAATTGACTGTAAGTGAAATGAGCAGAACCAGGATATCATTGTATATTTCAACAACAATACTCTATGAAGATGTATTCTGATGGAAGTGGAGTTCTTTGACAAAGAGACCTAACTCTGTTTCAATTGATTAATGATGGACGGAAGCAGCTACACTCAAAGAAAGAACACTGGGAAACGAATGTGAACTATCTGCATTTTTGTTTTTCTTCCTGGGTTATTTCTACCTTCTGAATCCAATTCTCCTTGTGCAACAAGAGAACTGTTCAGTTCTGCACACATATATTATATCTAGTATATACTGCAACATATTTAACATATATAGGACTGCTTGCCATCTAGGGGAGGAGGTGGACAGAGAGAGGGGAAAAATCAGAACAGAAGTGAGTGCAAGGGATAATGTTGTAAAAAATTTCCCTGGCATGGGTTCTGTCAATAAAAAGTTATTATAATTTTTAAAAAATTGATATTTCTCATATCCAAGATGGCAGAATAAGCAGTGTAGCCTCATAACTCTCCCATGTTTGTCTTCAGACAACTATAAAATAGTGCCACAAGACAGGATCTAGAGCAGTAATATCAGCAAGGACAACAGGTAAAACAATATGTGGGCCCAGAAATTTTTAAAGATCTGCAAGATGGTTCTGTTTCATTTGCTTAAGAGGTGCACAGTTCAGAACAGGTAACTTCCCAGGGAGCCAGAGGCAAATCCCACCTCCACAAATAAGGAGGAAATCATAAGCTCCAGGGTGGTGGAGTGGACAGCTGTTAACACAAGAACCCTTCAGGGGCATAACACAGGATTTTGGTAGAATCTAACTCTGAGAACCATCACATATTTCATGTTGTCACGAGTGAGTAGTTATCTTTCGGTGA
Source organism: Antechinus flavipes (assembly GCF_016432865.1). NCBI lineage: Eukaryota > Metazoa > Chordata > Mammalia > Dasyuromorphia > Dasyuridae > Antechinus > Antechinus flavipes. The sequence continues at coordinate 233,489,977 of NC_067401.1, read as the reverse complement.
ACAGATCTCCATGTACTTTGGTGTTTCTGTGGGTGGGCAGTAATGGTACAGCATAGGCCTGGTCAGGCCTTTATGTGCTTGCATGAATGCTTCAGTGTAAGACTTGGGAAACACAGAAATATGCCATCTGCTCTTAGCACATGAAAGATGCCAGAACCATTATTCCAGCTCATCTTAGGTAAGCTAACAGGCCCCTGAAGGGGCCTCTAACAGTAATGGCCACCCCACACCCTACACCCCCACTAAAGCACTAAACTGCAGGATTTCCCATGAGCCTCATGGCCACTTTTAGTGCAGCACTAGGTAAACAGCCAGTACCTGCAACTAATAGCACAAGAAGCCAGAGACAGTATTCCATGCACTTTTTTAGTTGAGTTCAAATTGAAAAGAAAGTATAAAGCTGTCACTCACCAAATAGAGAGGCATTAGAGATGATCAAACAACAACAACAAAATCTGAACACAAAAAATTATTATAATAACACAATAGACCAAAAAAGACCAAGACATAAACTCAGAAGGAAAACAGTGTTAAAACTGAATTAGAATTAGAAAAATGTCAAAGAAAAACAGGAAGTGCTTTCTAACCTAGAAAGAACTCATTGAGGAACTTGAAAAAGGAGTATAAAAATAATGAGAGAGATAGAAGAAAATTTGGGGAAAGAAATGAGAGATATTCACAGAAATGTTGGGGAGGAAAGTGTCAACTGGTTTAAAAAAAGTCTTAAAACGTAGAATTGGCCAAATGGAAAAGGAGGATCCACTGAAGAACAGAACTCCTTAAGTAAATGGAAAAGAAAGTACATACAAAAACTGATTGAGGAAAACAACACTTTCAAAATTATTATGGAGAAAATGTAAGCAAATACCTCTATGAAACATCAAGTATTAATTAAAAAATCAAAAAGAAGAAAGAAAATGGAAGAAAATGTAAAATAACTAATGGGAACAATAACTATTTGGGAAATAGATCCAAGGGAGACAATATCAGAATCATTGTACCATCTGAAAACTATAAACAAAGAATTACCTGAACAATATAATTCAAGAAATGAACAAAGAAAACTATCCTGTTGTTCTCAAATCAAAGGACAAGGTAATCATTAAAAGAATCCATTGATCATCCTGGGGAAGTGATGCCCAAAACAAATAACAAATAAACAAACAAGGAACATTTTAAATGAATTTCAGAACATTTAAAGGAAAAAAATACCAATTACTAGAAAGAAACAATTTAAATATCAGGGTCAGCTGTAATATACAGGATTGGTGATTATAGAACATGATATTCCAGTTTGCAAAGGAGCTAAAACTACAGTCAAGAATCACTTATCCAGCAAAATTTGGCAAAGTACATTAAGGGACAAAATGGTCAGTCAATGAAGTAAAATAATTTCAAACTTTTCAAAAGAAATAAAAAGCACATAAAAAGATGACCTTTGATATAAACTCCCAACAGAAAAGAGGTAAAAAAAGAGGGGAAAAAACATTAGGGGTTCAACACAGCAAAACTCTTTATATCTGGACATGTGAAGAGGATACTTGTAATTCTTAAAAATTCTATCACTAATAGTATAGCTAGAAGGGATATACATATACAGATGGTATAATATAAAGCATATCAGAAGGAATGACATAAAAATTAAGGAACAAGAAAGAAGTACACACATTTGGAGCTTTGAAAGACCTTTTAGAATGAAGGGTAAGCTAGAAGGATGAGTAATGAGTATTGCTTGAACCTTACTCTCAACAATGTTGGTTCAAGGAAGGAATAATATACACAATCAGGTTTATATAGAAAGCTATCTTATACAATAGGAAAGCAGAAGTGGAGGAGATTAAGTAAAGAGGAGGAATTAGATTGAAAGAAGAAAAGACAGATCAGGTGAGGTGGAAGAGAGGAGTAAAACACTGATAAGGAGGAAAACAGTAAAAAAAAAAATAATATTAGCTGAAACAAGGATAAGAAGAAAAGAAAAAGAAAATAGAATAGGAGGTTGGGAAATACACTGGTAGTGATCATAACTGTGAATATGAAGATGAATGGAATGAATTCTTCCCCTAAACAGAAATAGAGATTAGAATGGCTCAAAAATTAGAATCTATTAATATATTATTTACAAAAAAACAAACAAACAAACAAACAAAAAACAAAAAACAACAACAACAAAAAAACTTGAGTGTTTTAGTTATCTTTAGAATTATATTTTAACTTAATAAACATAAAGTAGAAGCAATATAATGTGATCTCTGAAGAATCTACAACTATTCACAGCTTGAAAATGAACAATTTTATCTGTGCAGTTTCTTAAATTTGGAAAGCAAATTGATGATTTAGTGATTATTCTGACAGGGCAGATTTAACATGACATTATTTCCACATCTAAGTGATATGAACAACTTCAAGTCTTATTTTATGTGTGTAGTTTATAAGTGAATATATTATCTCTCTCTGTATATTTCTACATATATACATATACACATGCACATATACACAATATAAAGCTCCAGATACATGTATACATACATATTAACATGAACATATGTATATAGTACATATATGTATGCATATATAAAATATTAATGTTTGGTTTGGTGTATTTATATTTATAGTCAATATCATGTTATCTTAGGGATAGAAGGGATCCTATATAGTCCATATGTATTTATATAAAAATGCTATTAGTAATTTAAATGAATTATATACTGTAAAATAACATTAAGTTATGCCTTAGTTTTGAGTTAGCATAATCCTAGAAGTAACTAAATTTTATAATTCTCTGATTATCCTCAATCAAGACATGAAATAGTGTTTTAAATAGGTGAAGCATTTGCTACTGATGTTAAAATGGATGATGCTGTCCTGGAATTTAAAATTAGTAATATGATACATTAAAATACAAATCATTATAGGGCCTCTTCAATGAAATTGCTCAATGAAATTAGCTTAATGAAACATGCATGAAAGGCTAGATAATGTTACAGATTGTCCATATAAGTGGATGATTAGTTGAGTGAGCCAAGCAAACATATGCTAATTAGGAACAAATACTGAAGATGGGAAAAGAGATGTACAAAATTTGATCACATTTGGTATTTTCTAGTGCTTTCAATTATCTTAAGAGGCTACCAGACTCAGAAATCCACCTGTTCAACATCAATGTTCTTTCATCTTGGCCTATGTTTTAAAATCTTAGTAGAATTCAGTACCTCAATAAAAACAAAAATAAAATATACCAAAGAAACAAAAGAAAAAAAATGTAGTGAGTATAAATAGTTGTCAATAGATTTCTAATAATGGACCACACAAAAGAAATGGAACTGATGATATCATTCAGGAAATGTATAACAGAAAATTAAATTACATTAGTTATGCTGAAACATAATATTAGCTGAAACAAGGGATAATAGAAAAATAATCTGACTGCTATCCTGATACACATAAAAATTAAAACAAATGAACAAACTTACATAGGAAGTGCAGTAAAAAAAAAATGGAGTAAAATTTTAATGCTGAATTTGTGAAAAAGACACATAGGATTAAGAGAAGTGAATTAATTGTCATATGTATGTCAGAATGCATAACACTATTTGTAAGTGGAAGTAAAGTACTATGAATCAAGAACATAAAAATGAAAATTATCTTGGTTTGATTATGGAAAGACAAACTAATTCACTTTATGAATCTATACATTCATTCATTGGTTGGTTTGCTTTTGAAACCTCTGAAATTGTATAAACAAAATTAACAAATTGTATTTTTCTAAAAGTATTATTAATAGGAATAAAAAAGCATGCAAAATATTTATAGTAACATTATTTGTAATAGCAAAAATCTAGAAATAAAATTTAAGAATGTTGGAAATACTGAACTGTATTATAAGAAAGAAATACACTATTACATGAAATCCTTTCATGTATGAGTAATCTCACACTGTGAGATTGAATGCACATTGACAAACTGGGAAGCATTTATTAATTGTCCATAGTTTCCTAGTAACTCTAAAAGAGACTAAAAAATAAAATGCAAAATAGACTTATTCCTTCCTCATGAATCTTACATAAAATATCTGATGAATGTATGAAAATATATTTTGTAGAAGATCTGTGTGGATATTTGTAGGAAGTGTCTATTGTACCAAAAAAGTTTCACTATTTTGATTAGGAAAATGAAGAAATATCAGACAATCCCCATTTTCAAGGACCTGAAGGCAGTTTAAAAAGAAGCATACAAAGAATATGTACAATTAAATATAATACAAATTAAAAGATATACAAAGGAGTGCAAGTTCCATGAGGAATACCCAAATCTTTCTGGTTTGCATGTATACACATACACATGTGAATGTACATTTATGTATACAGATATATATTGTCAATGCAGTGTGACAGAAAGAAAATATTGAAACTAACCTTGTCTACTGTAGTTTCTTCATTGTTGGGGCTCCACTCATATGTATAATAGAGACTGGAAGAGTGATCTGAACTACATTAGTTAAATGAATTAAATGGCTCATATCTGTTAGAATTAGGCTTTGAAGTTGTTGTTGTTTTTTTTTCACATTCAAAGTATAAAATGCTCTTTAGTATTCCATTCTGTGTCTCCTTGATGCATAATTTAAGTGATTTCTAACAGTCATCAAAGTAATGTCCAGCATCATCAGATAGTTACTCATGCAAGGTATGCTTTAAGTAGCATAATCTTTAGAAAGTTCAAGTTTAATATATATGTGTGTATATATATATATTATATATATATAGTTATAATTATTATTATTATTTATGGCTATGTGTATCTCATTCATTTGTTCAAGGCATTGTGTGGCTCTTAATCCTTGTTGGCAAGATCCTTACCAGAGTCTTCCTTAATCGGCTGTTCCTACACATGAAAGAAAGTCATCTACAGAGAGTCAGTGTGGCTTTAGAAGCAATCAAGGAATAGTCAATATGGTGTTAATTGCATACCAACTTCAGGAGAAATGCTAGGAGTAGAACAGAGATATGTATACAACATTTAAAGATCTGACCAAGCCTTTTTGATATTGTCTGTGAAGAGGCTTATAAGAAACTATGTCAAATTTTGGTTGCTCAGAGTTTCATCATTATAGTTCATCAGTTCCATGATGGCATGCTTGCCCAAGCTCTGGACAATGAACAAAGCTCTCAATATTTCTCAGTCACCAATGAAATGAAACAAGACTGCTTGCTTGTCTCCCACTCCTCCTCCCTTCACCCAGGAAAGTGAAGTTGATGGGGGAGGGTCAAGAACCTGCTTGGATATAGATGAAGTTGAAGCTGGACTGTGAGAGTCAGACTCACATTCTTTAAGTTCACTTAATTTCCCATGCCCTAGGGTGATATTTCTATTATCCTCTCCAGTCTCTTCCTCTTTCTCCTCACACTTCCTCATCTGGTTGTTCTTAAAAACTTTTCTTTTTTCTAGAACTTGCAGGATTCTTTAAGGCCAATTGTATTAAGTTGTATATATAGAATGTTTCCTTAGAAATTGAATCAAGACCTTTATCATTGTAATATTCACATAGTTCATCTCCTACTAGTTTCCAGTTATCTGCCTCTATTCCTTCTTCCTTGAAGTAGCAAGGGAACATGCATTTTAATATATCCACGAGCCCATCAATCTGCTTCCAAGTTGCAATCAAACCTGGTCTCTTTCTTAGTCCGAGTATGCTTCTTTTAGATCTCCCTTAGAGTGGGGTTGGGGTGTGGGATAATCTTTTCCTAATATCTGCCCCATTTCAGCTAGAAAATGAGAGTTATTAGTTTAGCTCTTAACAAAGTAAATTCCCTATTTATCTATGAAAATACTCACCCCATTTCCTGGTCACAGGGACTTGTTCAGTGAAATTAGGGTCCTTGGTTCACACACTGAGTGCCAAAATATAAAGTGTGGACTAGCTCCCTGGAGGTCTCAGGATCATCCAGGGTCAGGATAAGTAAAAGTCCTTGGTCTTTAGGGGGAGAAGTGAAAGAAGCAAGTGAACTGCCACAAGGCTCATCAAAGATGTATCCTGGATTCTGCCAAAGTCACCCACTTCTCTCCTTCTCCTCCTCCTACAAAGTTGTGCTCTTGTCCCTCTCTAACACCACCCTCAACTCCTTCTCTACAATTATCTTAACACCAAACATTCAATAAGCACCAAACAGTGAAAAGAGCCATTTATCCAAAACATATGTTAATAGAGTCATTGTCTCACATAGAATAGTTTATTAGCCTAAAGTGCTCAGTTGTCTCATTCAAGCACACCTTTTTCAGAATTTCAGCCCTTTACAACTTACAATTGTCAGATTTATTAGTATACAATTGAATGAAATGGCTCCTAATTATTGCTTTAATTTCCTCTTCATTGATTTTTAATTCAACCTTTGCATTGTTGATACTGGTAATTTGGTTTTCTTCTTTCCTTTTACTAATCAAATGAAACAAAGATTTCTTTATCTTGTTTTTTTTTTTTTTTTTTTTTTGTCATAAAGCCAAATCTTAATTTTGTTTTTTAATTCAATATTTTTCTTATTTTAAATTTTCTTATTCTCTCTCTAACATTCAGAGTTTCTAATATTGCATTTAATTGGGGATTTTTAATTTGTTCTTTTCCCTTTTTAGTTGCATGATGAATTCACTGATCTTCTCTTTTTCTCTTTTATTTATGTAAGCATTTAGAGTTATGGAGACAGTTAAACTTTTAAGAACATATCTTTACCATTTTCCTCTTTATACTTCTCTTGATCTTGTATTTAGAGATCAAATCTTCTGGTCAGTTCTGGTCTTTTCATGAGAAATATTTGAAAATCGTATATGTCATTGAATATACATCTATTCCCCTAAATAATAATGCTTAATATACCCTGGTAGTTCTAGTTCAAATTCCTTTGACTTATACAATGTCATATTCCAGGCCCTCCAATCCTTCAATGTGGAGGCTGTTAGGTCATGGGTAATCCTTATTGTGGTCCCCTCAATATTTGAATTGTTTCTTTGTAGCAGCTTGAAGTATTTTTTCCTTGATCTGATAATTCTGGCATTAGCTACAATATGCTTTGGAGTTATCATTTTAGTCCCTCTTTCAGGACATGGTCAGTGTATTCTGTCAATGACTATTTCATCCAAGGCTGTTTCCCTTGATGCTTTTTTGAAAGACGTTGTGTAGATTTTTTTTTTTCCAATGTGGCTTTCACATAGTCCAAGAATCCTTAGATTCGTTTTCCTGTAACTATTTTCCAGGTCAGTTGTTTTTACAATGAGATATTTTACATTTTCTTCTATTTTTTTCATTTTTAAAAATTTTGTTTGACTAATTTTTGATAGCTCATTGAGTCATTTGTTTCCATTTGTCCAATTAAAATTTTTAGTGAATTATTTTCTTCAGTTAGCTTTATCACCTCTTTTAATATTGAGCAATTGTAATTTTAAAGGAGTTGTTTTTCAATAGATTTTTTCTCCATTTCACCAATTCTATTTTTAGCCAGTTGTTCCTTTTTTCATTTAGTCATATTTATTTTCAATAAGTTATTTAACACAGTCAATTCCTGTGCTTCCATTTCTAAGGCATTTTTTTTGCTCCCAAACTTTTTTTTTTATTGTTGTTATTGTTTCATGTCTTTTTTCTGATTATACATGCATATTAATTTTTAAAATACACATTTTTAATGAATCATGTTAAGAAGGGAACATGAGTAATTTAATAAAAAACACATTTCTTTATGAATCATGTTGAGAGGGGAAAATGAGACAAAGGGGGGAAAAAAACACAGGAGAGGGAAAAGAAAACAGAAAAAAGAATGAACATAATATTTGTGGATTTAAACTCAATCTCCATAGTTTTCTTTCTGGATTCAGATGGCATTCTCTATCCAAAGTTATGGAGATTGCTTTGAATTCCTGAACTACCGATAACAATGAAGTTATTTCGTAGCTGATCCTTGCACAATCTTGCTGTTACTGTGCACAATACATTTCTGGTTCTGCCTGTTTAGAACAGCATCAGTTCATATAAATCTTTCTAGATGTTTCTAAAATCAGCTTCTTATCATTTTTGTGAAATTATATTCCATTATCTTCATATACTACAATTTATTCAGTCATTTCCCAATTGATGGGCATCTTGTAATTTCCTAATTCTTTACTATCACAAAAAGAGCTGCTATAAATATTTTTGTACATGTGGATCATTTTCTCTCTTCCTTGGGATTTCCATGAGATACAAAACCAATAGTGGCATTGTTGGGTGAAAGGTTATGCACAGTTTGATAGCTCTCTCCAAATTGTTCTCCAGAATGGCTGAACCATTTCTCAACTCTACCAACAATATATTAGTATCCCTGTTTCACACAACATCTTCGACATTTGTCATTATCTTTTCTAATCATTTTAGCTAACCTCAAAAGTGGCAGATGGCTTCTCACAGTTGTTTTAAATTGCAGTTCTCTAATCAATAGTGATTTAAAGCATTTTTTCACATGATTTTATATGGCTTTAATTCCAACATTTGAGAAATCTCTGTTCATATCCATTAACCCTTTATCAATTGGGGAATGGCTAGTATTCTTATAAATTTTACCAAGTTCTTTATATCTTTATTTTCAATTTTTGTAGGTGCCATGTATTGCTGAGAAAAAGCTGTACTCCTGTCTGTCTCTATGCAATTTTCCTCCAGAGGGCTTTCATATCTAATTTTTCTAGAATTCTATAAACTTCCCTATTTTCTTTCTTGTTTATTTTGTGTTTGATTTTTCTGATTCTAATAGGGTAAGTTTGAAGTTGGAAGAAGATTTGGTCTAAATCACTATTGATGAAATCAAGCTTCAGGCAATCCTTCTGTTAGCCTTTCTCTGCTTCTCTTGAGTCTTGTGTTTGAAGATAAAATATTTTGTTTCCTTTTAATTGATTTAATGGTTGAAAGTCTCTTACTTCAATGAAGATCCTTCTCCTCTCCTGAAAGATGATGCTCGGTCTAGCTGAGTAGTCAATTCTTGTTTGAAACTCCAGTTCTTTTGCCTTTTCGTATATAGTGTCCTGCACCCTTCTATCCTTTATTGTAGATGCTGCCAGATGATGGGTAATAATGAATATTGTTCTTTGACATTTGAATTGCTTTTGTCTGGCACCTTGTAGTTCTAGGGTTCTAGAACCCTAGCACAATGGGTTCATTGGGGGCTTTTCTTGAGGGATCTCTTTTCAGAGGTGATTAATGAATTCTTCCAATCCTTATTTCCCCCTCTAGTTCTAGTATATCAAGGCAAAGATCAGAAGAAATACAGGACTGTAACTAGTAGGAACAGGAGGATCAAGGTGGGGTTCTTTTCCTTTTTGAAGATAAAACAGACAATGGATAGTTTTTAGGCAGTAAGAAATGATCCAATAAACAGGTTGAGATTTAAAATATGTGAAAGAGTAGGGGCAACAGAGGGTGCAATCTATTGGAAAATATTAGAATGAGTGAGATTACTTAAATAAGAAAAGGGGTTAGACTTGGTAAAGCGTAAGGCTGCTTTATTGTGTCAATCAGAATTAAAGGAGAAAAAAAGTGGCAGAAGGTATCTGAGTGACAGAACATGAGGAAGAGAAAAAAAAAAAAGGAATTCATAGAGAATGACAGTTCATCAAGTCTTTAACAATAGTTGGCAACTTGAGGAATTGTATGTAGCATTTGAGAATGCCTAGAATTTCATTGAAAATTTCACTACACTTTCTCATTTTCTCTACCCACTCTGAGAGACTTGTTACTCAGCTATTCAAATAATGTGTGAGGGATAGTACATGAAGACCTGTTATTAAAATGTTCTGCTTGCATTTCTTTGTCTATTTTCCCACTAATTGAAAAGTAACATGATATTGTGTAAGAGAGCTGTGTTTGAGGTCCAGATGACCCAGCCATGAATCTCACATTTCACACCTATTAGATTAATGACAATGGTTGAATTACTTAAGTTGCCTTGAGTGTTAAGAGGAAATATTTAAAGAGTCTATATAAATTATTTTGAAATAGATTAACTTATTATTTCTGTTTGAGGATACTTGTTCAATTTGGGTTGTTGCTTTGTTTATATTATGTCAATATACTTAAGAGTTGAAAAAGTTTTTTTTTTTCTCAAAATGTGTCTGTAGTGCCACATGCTGTGTCAGGTTCAAGGAATGCACTTTTTTTTTTCATTTGTGAGGGAAAATAATTATTCAATCATTCAAATGAAGTTTTCTCCAAAATCTGGAGGCTTTTGTCACCTAGAAATATTTATAGTCACTGAACATGGAAGAGCCTGGAAAACTGAAGAAAAAAGGTTTTGATTTATATTTGTAGATTCTTCCATGTTTAGTGACTACTTCTGAATTTCATATATATATATATATAGATGTTGGAATCCTTACTAACTGCTAACTAATTGGAGTTGATCTAATCTTACAAGAAGATGTTTTGGGCAGAACCTGAAACAAGGTACTAAGTAGAACTAATTAATACAAGGCTTGTGTTCACACCTTTATTCATTGGAGTTCAATGAGTTCATACCTCCCTTGAAGCTCTTTGGGCCAGAGAGCACTATGGGAGAAAACCCATAATCCCGCTCTCTGGAAGGAGCATAAATAGGCCAATGGGCCAGTCGAAGAAGTGCTTCAGAGTGAAGACGCTACAAGTCGGGATTTCAGCAGAATTACCCCAGAAGCCCTCTCTTCAAGGCAAGACAGATTCAACTTGGTACTGGCTCTGGAGGCTGAAGAAAGCAGAGGCAGAAGCAAAGGACAAAGCGGCAAGAGCTCTTGGAACCAAGCAGAGAGATAGGCCTCTAAGCTAACCGGGCTATATTGGAGATAATAAAAGATCTGAACTTTTATCACCTGGCTGTGTTTTGAGAAGAAAAAGCTCACAACATATATATATATATATATGATATATTACATAAAAATATATCTTAGAATCTTTGATTAAACATCTCATTTATTGCAATTTTTGGATTAGAGAAGAGATATCAAATTTTCAAAATTCCTTTGTTTGAAAAAGGGTTAATAAAACCCACTACATTAATTCTCACAAGTAATTATGAGAATCAAATAAGAAAATATGAGGTCCCAAAAGTCTTAGTGAAGTCATAGACTTTGAGATTTAGCTCAAAATTTCACTATTAGAATAAACTGTATATGTAATCACTGAACCTGGCATATATTATAATTCTCATAATTATCGTATATATTTGACACTTAATGAAAATAAAATAAAGTGAGCTTAAGTACCTTTCTCAGGGTAATACAGTTATTAAATGCCTGGAGTTAGATTTAAATTCAGGTCTCCTTTATTCTAATGGAATACTTTAGCCACTATGCAACCTGCATGATTTATCATTCTATCCTTAGCCTCTAGCATTAATTTCTTTGTCTCTGGTTAAGACAGAGAGAAGGTAGGTTCTGGGAAGATTGCAGCATAAGTCAGAAAATTTCAAGCTCTCCAGATTTTCCCTATAAACAGAACTACTTTCATCTAATGGTGAACAGATTGGTAAAACACAAAGAAATATTGGGCCAGAACAGAGGTTGTCTTGGGACAGCACAAGAACACCTGAAGAAAGAACCCAAACTAGGGATTAAGTAATGTAAAATGCAAATACCTTCATGCTAGTTCCACAGAAACTGCAATGGAGATCCCTGGGGCTAGTTGGATTTGGCTAAAGCCTCAGCAGGAACCAGAGAAACTTTCACCTCCAGAACAATGTGGGAAGTCTGAGATCTGACTTGCAGAAGACTGAGATAATCTCTGCTGATTAGAAATGGCAGGGCCAATTGGGCTGCAGAGATGTGGCCCTGGACAAGAAGGAAATAGCACATGGGGTAAGTATAGAAACACTAGGGGATGTATGTTACTGGCTGCTAATACTTGCTGGAGTTAGGAGTTTTGGGTTTAGAATTTCAGGCAACAGGGGAGAGCTGAAGTGAACCTAGAGGCACCATCTCCCCACTTTATGATTGGAAATGTTTACACTAATACTTCTCATTTAAAAATAAAGGAATTGGTAAAGAACAATCCAACCATACAAACTTATTTTGCAATTAAGAAAGGCCAGAGTTTCATTTTCAGAGGAAGAAATTGAAATTAAAAAAAAAAAAAGGAGATACAGAATCTTAAAGAAGAAAATAATATTTTGGAACTGGGCATGATGAAACCAGTGAAGCTATTAAAAAACAAGAAATAACAATACAAAATAAAACGAATGAAAAATAGAACAGAATGTGAAAAATCATATCTAGAGAGCAAATCAAAAAGAGAAAATATAATAATAAGCTGACTACCTGAAAACTGTGACCAAAAAATAACCTTACCACATAGACAAATTGTTTATGTTTTTTATATGAACAATGTATAGTTTGTTTGATAGTGACATCAGTAATTGTGTAACTGAAAAGACAGATTGGAGCAGAAGCTATCTAATTCTAAAAAGCAAAACGTTCTAGGAAAAGGTAAAAAATAGTAATTATGTTATATAAATGAGGTACAGATTAAGACGACACAGAGGTATTAGACAGGAGAGGAAAACTTATAATTCTGCAAATCTACTCATATTGGAAATGGGGCAAATAAGCAGCACTACATGTATACCATGAAGGGTATAGCACCTTCTAAAATCTATAAAGAAATAACGGAATAAGGGGAGAAGGAAAGATGGATAGGATAAGGTGGGATATGTCAGTGGGACAATGTATATATAATTTTGAGAAAGGGATAAAGAAGGAGGGGAGGGTAACATAAAATAAAATAGAATTCAGAAGAATGTTTAGATTAATCAGAGTGGTATAAGATGTTAGGTTAATGGTAATGGGATAAAGAGAGAAGGAAAGCATTGGGAGAGAAGATAAGGGAGGCATATACATGGGAAGCCGTCTAAGTAATAGCAAGGTCATTTTAAGAGCAGAATTAAAGTAGAAGAGTTATCAGAAATAGAAATATGATATGTGTAGACACACTATAAGAATCAAGAGTAGAATTTACTAGAACAAAAAAGTAGAACTGGTGATCATTGATCTAAGACAAAGTCAAGCTTTCGTATTCAATCAAGAATGAAATCTACACTATATGTCAGCTATATTATTGTTTTAGATGCTTGTTTACCTATAGATAAATGCATATTGCATATACATATATATGTGTTTCAGTATATGGTGTGTCTATCCATGTGTTAATATAGATATGTGCATATGTTTATGGATCTGTGAATGTGTGAGATTGTGTGTGTGTGTGTGTGTGTGTGTGTGTGTGTAAATATGTATGTGCTTAACTGTAGCCTTCTTGGGTGAGATAGAGGGAATGAAAGGGAAAAAAGAATAAACTAAAAAGTGCTAAACAGAGAACCAAAGAATAACCTACAAGGAAACAAAGAAAAGATGGATTGTCACGAATGTAATTTCTTTCATTATTATATATGCTTTCTTGAAATGTATTTTGAATCTTCCCTGATGTTTTGCTGAACAAATGACAATATTTTGTTTTGTTTTTTATTTTCCTTTTCTGCCTTTGCTTTTTCTATTTTTTTAAATTTTGTACTTAATTTAATAAATAATAAGTTAAAAAATAAATGGATAAATATATAATAAAAAACAAAGATATCATTCTCTAGATCCAAAATACATTTTAATAGTTATTTTAGATTATTTCCTTTTCCAATATTCAAATCTCAGTCAAAATATATTACTAAGAGATTATTTTGATATGTAATTTTTGTAAAACTATCATTTATATAGTGTTTACTATATACAGTGCAAAGTAATTTATAATTATTATGTTCTTTCATCCTTCCAATAATCCAGGGAGGTATGTCCTATTATTATCCTTCTTTTACAGATGATGAAAATGAAGAAAAGAAAGATTGAATAATTTATCCAAAGTGAAACAGTTAGTAAGTAACAGATGTCAGGGCTGAACTCAGGTCTTCTTGACATCATGCACAGTGCTTTATTCACTATAATTTCAAATTTTATTTATTATAAACTCAAATATAATGAGCATAAAGCTGGGAAATATGGAGTAATGTATTTAGGTTTTTGCATATTTCAATATACATACATATACATACATACATACATATTTACATGAATAAATTTCCACCTTACCTCTACTTCTTAGGATTCAAGTTTTATTTAAAGAATAGCCCAATGTCATCTCTTTCAGGAAATCTGTACTGACCACCTCCAATTAGTGTTACTCTTTCTTATTGATATTATTGAGTGTTTATTTACATTCCTACTTCATCATCCCAATAAGATTTAATCTCTTTAAAGACAGGAGTTGGTTTTTTTTTTTTTGTTGTTGTTGTTTTTTTTTGTTTTTTTAATTCCTAAGAGCCAACATAGTGGAGTAAGCAGTAAATTGTCATAACTTCCCCATATTCATCTCCAAACAAATAAAATAGGACACTGAAATAAATCGTGGGACAGCAGAACCAGCAAAAAGAAAAAGTGAAAAAATTGTTTTATCCTGAGAAACTTGGAAGATTACCAAGTTTGTCTCACTCAGGCAAAAGGGAAATGTAGTCCAGCACAGGAAATATCTTAATAAGAGAGACAAATAAGATGAGCCTGAGTGTCAGTGCACTGGAACAAACAAACAGTAATACTGGGATCCTATATGTGCTTTAGCACAACCAGGAGAATGGTAGATTTGAACTCCAAGCACCACTGTGCTTTTAGAAATCTTCAGGTGCCAGATCTTCATGTGCTTCAGCATAGCCCCGAGTAAACAAGCAGCTTCCAGCATTCAAACCCTTATGTGCATCAGTGGACTTTCAGGGAAACACAGAAAAAAAAAAAAAAAAAAAAACCCTCTGGCCTCATAGTAGGATTCAGCACTAGAACTCTTGTTCAATACCAGGTAAGTTGTCAGATACTTTTCAGTCTCCATCACCAACAGCCATCGCATCCCACACCCTTTCAACACAGCATCAGATATGAGGGTCCCAAGTGAATCACAGGACAACATCACTGCAGCAACTGCAGCCTCTGGCACAAGAAGCTTAAGAAAGTGTCTCTTCCACTCTGGAGGCCAAAATCAAATATAAAAGAGAAAAGGCTAGAAATGATGAGAGAAGTGAAGAATATATTCATAGAAAGTTATTATAGTAACAAGGAAGATCAAGATACAAACTCAGACGATAACAGAAATATCAAAACACTTATGAACAAAATCTTAAAGAAAAATGGATAGTGACCTACATCCCAGAAAAAAAAAAATCATGGAAGAGGTAAAAAAGGAGTCTAAAAATCATGTAAGTGATAGAAGAAAAATATCACAAGAAATGAAAGTGATGCAAGAGAATTACAAAAAAAACATGTAAAACAATTACTTAAAAAAAATAGAAATGACCAAATGGAAAGGGAAATACAAAATTGTACCGAAGAAAACAACTCCTTAAAAAATCAACTTGGCAAAATGGAAAAGGAAATGCAAAAGCTAACTGAAAAAAAAAAAAAAAAACTTTCTTAAAAGTTACAAGTGAGCAAGTGGAAACTAAATACTATATGAGACATCAAAAATCAAACAAATTCAAAATAATGAGGGGAAATAGAATGAAATATAAAATATCCCATTGTAAACAAATAAAAACAAACAATGAAATAAACAAAATGACTGTCCTGGAAAACAGGTCTAGAAGTAAAAATGTCAGAATCATTAGTTTACCTGAAAGTCAGAATGAAAAAGAGGATCTTTGTTAGGGAGATTCCTCTCTTTGAGACTAGACATGTAGCCATATATGCCATGCAGCCTTTCAGTTTGGGCAGGATGGGACCAAGGAAGCAGAAAGGGTAAAGCTCTGAGGCAGGAGGTTGTGTGACAAAGGGGTATAGGCTCCTTGAGGTGGCGAGGAGCATGTCCTCTTGCTAAATCTCCTCCTTTGGTGTAAAGTCAACTCCATATGCCTCCTTCCCAGTGTTCTACCTATGGGATTATGCCCAATGGCTTGGCACAAGTTATCCCAGAAGAGAGGAAGCTTAAATAGATGGTTTTGACCTGAACTCTCTCTCTCTCTTGCTTCCTGCCTCACTTGCTGAGATGATATCTGAATAAAGACAGACTGGCTGCATCTCCCGATCAGCTGGTCTCTGTGTTTATCTGGGTGGACTCTGAAGACTGGTAAGTATGACCCTAGCAGCCTGCTCCTTTTAGAAGAGTGCCTGGACAATCTGGCACAAGTGGTGCCCAAACAGGGACACAAAGATTGAGGGAAGGGACCCTGTTGGCCTGCTGGTCTGCCCACAGGAAGGGAGATGAGATCCCATAACTGTAAGGTTAGAGAAGAAAGATGGGACAAACTTTTATTAAGGTCATGCATTGGGAGGTGATGGGGAAAGAAATTTATAAAACAGAAAAGAAAGTGGAGATTGATATAAAAACATACCAAACATTTGTGGACACTATACAACTTTGTTGCCCATGGATACAATATAATGGACTAGATTTAAATAAATGGGAGGTGGTAGGAAATAAGATGGCCTCCTATGACCAAGAGAGTCCAGGGACTACATGAGAAAGACACCAGCTAATTTATCAGGAGATCCAGAGCACTTTAAGAGGTGCTAGTCATGATCCCCTGAAGATTGATAATGTCTTAAACTGACAAACAGAAAGAGAAGGGATGCCCATAAAAGAGTACAAACTAACCATTCTGAAAAAAATAATGCTGGCAGAAATTAGCTATGGGGAAAAATCAGGACGTGAATGTGATGATGAGAAAAAAGGTGGTGCTATGGGAGGAAGTGAGGAAAAAATGAGGGAGAAGAAAGCAAACAAAGGGAGGAAAGTTTTTTTTTGCCTCCTAGGCATGGTTTCCTCTCCACCCACCCTCCCCTTCCTTGAGGAAGACAGTTTCCCTTTTGTCCCCTATGTGGCTCCTTATGGAGGCTTTGGAGACTCCCAGACTAGTTTAGGATGCATGCTGTAGGAGGTGGTGGATGAAAGGGATGGGGAAGCAAAAAATCTGGTTAGACAGCTTGTCCTGAGTATGATAGTCCACAGGGAAGGACTTGGATACCTTTAAAATGGAAGAAATTTAAGGAATTGAAAGCAACAGTGAATACTTCATATGTTAAACAGCTATTGGCCCTCTTAGTCTTCAGTAATATACCAACCACAAATGACTGGAATACTATTGCCAAAGAGTGCCTTAAACTGGGGACTACCTGCAGTGGATGACTCTGTTTTCCGATTTGGCAAAAACCTTTGTAAGAGACATGCAGAACCACATCTCTCAAGATGACTTCCACAACATAGTAGAAGCAGGAAGTTATGAAAAGAATGAGGATCAAATGCAATATGATGCAGCAGTAGTATTTGACTGTGTCCCAATGTACCCAATGATCATTTAGCAAAATTAGGGCTTCCAGAAAATAGGGCCCTCCATGATTAAGATTAAGCAGGGCCTAAATCAAACTTTCCCTAATTTTGTGGCCTGCCTACAAGCAGCTGTTGAGAGGTCAGTGGGCAGAGTGGAAGTCTCTAGATTCCTGATACAGAAATTGGCACGGGAGAATGCTAATATAAACTGCCAGAAAGCCATGCTTACCTTAGATGGGGAGGCTGGCCTGGAAGAGATGATAAAAAGATGTGAATATGTCAGCTCTAGTGAATTCCAAATGGATGCCCTTGCAGCTGCTATATTTAATGGGGTCAAAAGGGCACAGCAAGAAGTGAAAGACCAGCCTTGGCAGTTTGCAGACAAACAGCATATAGTTTGTGGAATACAGAGGGTATTCCAACCCCTAGTTATTGCAGGGCTCAAGTACAATCTATGGGGTAGGGATATATTGAAGACTTGTGGGGACCTCCACAGAATTTTTAATTGGGGCCATTGGATTCATATCATGCTCACACCATTAACATGGAAATCTAGCATTTTGATTTGGGTAGTGGAAAAAGCCCAAGTCTTAGGTGAAATTATGCAACAACAGTTGGAGGCTGGACACATATAATTGAATTCTAGCCCCTGGAGTAACCCTGTCTTTCTTATAAAGAAAAAACTGGGAAATTCAGAATGCTAGAGGATGTTAGGGCCGTTATTGCTACTATGGAACTTATGGGAGCTCTTCAGTCTAGCAAGCCATCTTCTAATCTAGTATCCACTGGCTGGCCAGTTACAGTAATAGACATACAAGACTTCTTCTCCATTCCACTGGACCCTGAAGATGAGAAAAGATTTCCTTTTGCCATTTCTTCCATAAACAATGTAGGACTTGATCTGCACTACCAGTGGAATGTTCTCCCTGAAGGAATGTGTGGTAGCCCCATCTTGTGTCAGGTGTATATAGCGAGAATGCTAGAACTAATTAGGAGGACATGGCTACATGCCAAAATACTGCATTTTATGGAGGATATACTGTTATCGGTAAGCAGTGGGAAAGATCTCTTTGGTCAATATGAACTAATGGTAGCCCTAAAAAAAGATTCAACAAAATTATCCTATCATTTACCTTGAGCTCCATATGGGGACTTCTACAGTTACTAATCAGATATCTGACTTATAATTAAATAAAATGAATACTCTGGTAGGGCAAATTCAGTGGCTGAGAGCTGGCACCCTTTTCTTGTTTCTTTAATGCAGCTATTATATAATTTTTTAAAGGAATATCTTTTTTTTAATTTTATAATAACTTTTTATTGACAAAACCCATGCCAGGGTAATTTTTTTACAACATTATCCCTTGCACTCACTTCTGTTCTGATTTTTCCCCTCTCTCCTTCCACCCCCTCCCCTAGATGGCAAGCATTCCTATATATGTTAAATATGTTGCAGTATATCCTACAATATATGTATGCAGAACAGTTCTCTTGTTGCACAGGGAGAATTGGATTCAGAAGGTAGAAGTAACCTGGGAAGAAAAACAAAAATGCAAACAGTTTACATTCATTTCCCAGTGTTCTTTCTTTGGGTGTAGCTGTTTCTGTCCATTATTGATCAATTGAAACTGAGTTAGGTCTCTTTGTCAAAGAAATCCACTTCCATCAGAATACATCTTTATATAGTATCGTTGTTGAAATTATATGATGTTTTTAAAGGAAAATCTGATCTAAAATCCCTGCATCTTCAGTGAAGGATGTGATTTATAAGATCAATGTCCTCACTTCCAAGTCTGGAACAGCAAGATAAGAACTCATGTGTCCTTTAGAGATCTTCTTGGTAAACCAACAAAGTCCTTCCACAGTATTACATCAAGGTAGCAAAATCTGGGAATATGTGTACATGAAGAGACCACAGAAAGTATCACCAAACTATTTTGGAATGCTGGGGGGAACTTGTCCTTGAGGCAGTGAAGAGAGCTTCTCATTTAATGGGGAAAAGACCTTTACTATATTTGCCCTTTGAACCAGGAGTTAGGGAAGTCATAATGCAAACTTACTGGCTGTAGATGTATTGTGCTCAATGAGCTATTCTAAGTCTCCATTTTGCCTGCTTACTCCTTCCTTTGCTGACCCACATTATAATACAGCCC
The DNA here is from genome assembly GCF_016432865.1 of Antechinus flavipes. Classification (NCBI taxonomy): domain Eukaryota; kingdom Metazoa; phylum Chordata; class Mammalia; order Dasyuromorphia; family Dasyuridae; genus Antechinus; species Antechinus flavipes. The sequence goes on along the minus strand of NC_067401.1, from coordinate 233,470,504 downwards.
CTTTGTAAAATGATTGTTGATGAGCCTGTACATGGCACACATGTCTTTACTGACACCACTAAGAACCACAAGATTTCCCTTTATCATGGGCACTCCAAAGAGATTCCAAAGGTTAGAACCCCCTTATGATTCCACTCAGAAAAATGAACTTTTTGCTATTCTCCATGCCTGTAAGAGATACTCGGAGCCTATTAATATCATATCAAACAATTGCAATCTGTGGGGAGACAAATGCTGTACAGGAGGCATATTTGCTGGCAATGAAGTGGCGGATCATGCCTTGCAATGCACCCTTCTCATGGTCACCATACTCCCTGAACATGCCCATGATTTTCTCCATATACCCACTAATTCTTTATATCGCTTTTATGGCTTCCCCCAGGAACAAGCCCGTCAGATTATGAAGCAGTTTGTTCAGTTCTCCCTTAGTGTTCTATTTCTCCCTCTTCAATCTAGAAAAGGAATTAATCCCCAGGTTTATTTCCCAGTGATTTATGGAAAATGGATGTAACTCATGTGGGCCGTGTGACCATCCATGTCTCCATTGACATCTTTTCTAAATTCCTTTGCGTCATTGTGGCCTCCCGTGAGAACACACTGTTGGTCATTAAACACGTATATTGCTGCTTCTCTTCTCACAGGGTTTCTATTACTATAAAGACCAACAATGGCCCAGCTTAAACTTCTAAGCAGATGGTCACCTTCTTCGTGATGTTTGCTATTACACATTTTACAGGGATTCCCTATTACCCCCAGGGTCAGGCCCAGTGGAACTGCCCATTGCACATTGAAGGCCAGCCTTGTTAAACAGAAAAGGGGAGAGATAGACAGAGTCCCTGATGGCCCACACAGGTGGATGTGGATAAGGCCCTCGACAGGGATACCAGCCTCTCATCAGGGAAGACATATTTGGCACAATATAATAGACAGGACAGAAGACAGGCCCCATGAAAACAGTGTTTCAAGCACTGGAAAACACACAAAAGATCCTTTGGAAGAACAAGGAAAGATGCTGGCAAGGTCCATCCCTAGTACTACGGAGAGGGTCGGGCAATTTATGTCTTGCAGGCCCATATGGGAAAGGTGCTCGATCCCAGAAAGAAGTACACAGAAAGTTGCCCCTAATAAAACAGAGGTTGAAGAAGAGGAGGAGATGACCCAGGAAACGTCCTAAATACTGCCATAAATATATACCCTCATTTCTTTCTTCTTGGTGCAATGATACTCTCACCATTGCCATCATACAGGCTGTGAACTTTACAGATGAGCTAAAGGTGCTAACATTGATAGATTTGGCAAAGAACATTTCAGATACTTTGTGCCAGCATGAATCTGATGACATAATACACAAGGTTGGTGATTGGATCAAACACACTTCTTTTCCCATCCCCTCTATTGTATCTCATGGGCTCTATATAGCCCTTTTTGTATTGTTGTTTTCTTTTGCTTTTGCCTACTTTGCTAGGATTCTTTATACATATTCTTAGAAATTCTATAGAGGTGCTTAAGGAAGAGCTTCTTATTAAAAAACATGAGAACAGTTGATCTTAATATTTAAAGAGGTGGGGAGTTGTTAGGGACATTCCTCTCATTGATATTAGCCACGGAGCCTTACATACCACTTAGCCTCTCAGCTTAAGCAGGGTGGGACCAAGGAAGTAGAAAGATGCAGCCCTGAGGCAGAAGGTTCTGCTACATAGGGGTATAGGAACCTGATAGGCTGTTTGAGGTGGCAAGGGGCATGTCTTCTTGCTAGATCTCCTTTGGTGTAACGTCAACTCCATATGACTTCTTCCTGGTGTTCCACCTATGGCATTATGCTGAGTGGCTTGGCACAGGTAATCTCCAAGAGAGAAAGCATAAATAGCTGGCTTTGAGATGAGCTCTCTCTCTTGCTTCCTGCCTCATTTGTTGAGATGATATCTAAATTAAGACAGACTGCTTACACCTCGCAATCAGCTTGTCTTTATGTTTATCTGAGTCGGTTCCAAATACTGGTAAATATAACCCTGGCAACCTGCTCCTTTTAGGAGCAGAGTGCTTGGACAGTTTGGCAAAGGCCTTTGACTCTTTTCAAAAATTATCAGCTAAAACTACCCGGATATTTTGAAACAAGAGGTCAAAATAAGACATTAAAATGTCCACTGTTTACCATGGGAAAAATCACAAAATAAGAACTTCAAGGTACATCATAGCCCAATTTCAAAACTATCAGATCAAGGATTATTATTACAAATATACAAATATATTACAAATGATCAGAAAGAAACACATACTCAGACATGGTCAAGGATTACAGAGGATTTGGAATGTGCAAGAGTAAAAAATCACAAGTCCTGGAAAATGATATTCTGATAAGCAAAAGAACTATGACTACAAGCAGGAACTGCCTACTTGGGGAAATTAAGCATAAGATATCAAGGAGGGAAGTGATCATTCAATGAAACAGAAAGACTTTTAAGTTTCGTAAGGAAAATGCTAGAATTGAATCAAAATAATAATAACAACAATAACAATATGCATGATCAAGACTAAATAGAAGCCTAAGAAGAAAAAAGGGGGAAATAAAACCTAAGGCATTCATTGGAGCTGAACTGTTTACATTTCTGTATGAGAAGAAAATAACTCAATTCTTAGAAAAAAAAATTATCACATAGTACAACTAAAAGGAATATGCATAACAGATATGAGTATAAGCTAAATTTGAGGAAATGACATAAAAATAAGTGAGGGATGAGAAAAAGAAATACACAATATTGAAGAAAAGGGAACCTTTACAAGGGTAAATTATTTTACATAAGAGAACCAGACAAAACAATATCATAATGAAGTGGAAGATGGGATAATTATACACAATGGGCATCATTTGAACCTTATTCTCATTAGTATTGGCTCGAAGAAGGAATAACATACACAGTCAGTGGAATGTAGAAATCTTATCCAACTGGGATAAGGAGGAGAAAGAATAAAGGGGTGGGGCTGAGAAAAGAAAAGGCAGATCAGCAGAAGTGATAGAAGAAAACCTCTGGTAAGGAGGGAAAGAGAAAATTCAGAGAGAGGACAAATTGTGTTGTGGGTGGTGGGATGGAGGGAAATACACAGTGATCATAACTTGTAAATTTGAATGTGATTCACTCTTCCATAAAATGGAAACATAGCATAACACATCAAAGGTCCGAATTCAAAAATAATTGTTTGTAAGAAGCACTTGAAGTAGCGACACACAGAGAGTAAATGCAAGAGACTGGAGCAGATTCTATTTTGCTTTAGTTGAAATTAAAAAGAAGAAGAAGAAGAAGAAGAAGAAGAAGAAGAAGAAGAAGAAGAAGAAGAAGAAGAAGAAGAAGAAGAAGAAGAAGAAATAGCAAAGTAAAAACAAAAATAGACCAAATTAAAAATGGTGAAGTCATTTCATATTACTAAAAGATACCATAGACAAAGAAGTAGTAGTAATACTAAACATATATGCACAAAGTGATAAAGCACAGATTCTTTAAAGAGAAATGAAGTGACTTGCAGGTTCATGACCAAACAAGAGATAGAGACCATTATAAAATACAAAGCAGATAATTTTGATTATACTGAACTTAAAAAGCTTTTATAGAAACAATGCCCCCAGTATTAGAAGGAAAGCAGGAAACTTTGAATGAGTCTTTACAGAAATGTCTCCGGTAAAAGCCTCATTTCTCAAATAAATTGAGAGCTGAATTTCCTCAATTGATAGTCACAGAATATAAACAGGAAGTTTTCAGATGAAAGAACATGTCTAAATTGCCATTGATTAGAGGAAGGCAAATTAAAACAACTCTGAAGAGTTGATATGGGAAAAAAAAGGAAAATTATAAATGTGGCAGAGGATATGAAAAGAGGATAGTGTCATTAAGACACTAATGCACTGTTGGTGTTATTGTGGATTGATCCATCTATTCTGAAGAGCAATTTGGAATTAGCCCTAAAGGGCAATAAAGCTGTACATTTCCTTTTATTCAGATACCCCTGCTATGTTGGTATCAAAAGACATTATTAAAAAAGGGGGGAAAGAACTACATGTACAAAAATATTTATATTAATGCTTTTTTCATGATAAAATACTGGAAACTGAAGGAAAGTATGTTTATCAACTGGAAAAAATTGAATTGTTGTGATATATGAATGCAATGTAACATTATTGCTCAATATGAAATGAAGAATACACAGATTACAGAAAAGCCTGCAAAGAATTAAATGAACTGGTGCAAAGTGAAATGAACAGAACAAGGAAAACATTGTATATAGTATAAGCAACATTATGTGATAATCAACTATGAATGGCTCAGCACTTTTCAGCAACATAATTATCTCAGGCAAGGACAAAAGACTCAAAGACTCATGAGGGAAAATGCTATGCACATCCAGTTAGAAAACTGATTAATTTAGAAGCACATTTTTTCACTTTATTCTTTTTTGTGTATTTTTTATCTTGTTTCTTCTTTCACAACTCTGACTAATATGGGAATGCATTTTACATGATAGCACATGTATAAGATATCAAATTCCCTCTCCTTTAGGAACAAAGTAGGTAAAACAGGAAGGGAGAAAAAATTGGAGCTCAAAATCTTGTAAAGATAAAATACTAAAACATTTATTGACATGTAATTAATAAAAAAATGCTATTAAAAATTCCTATTTTCTTTTTGGCTTTGTCTTCTTACTGCCTAATCTAATGACTTATGTTTAACACATTTATTTTATTTTCAATGAATATATATCAAATATGAACAGAAATCTTTGTCTTGGTTTAGCTCTACTAAGAGACTGAAATAGCCCAGGCAATAAAATTCAAGACAGCCGCAATGAGGAAAATTTAGAATTTATTTGGTACCGAGCTTGGGATGGAATGATCGAATTCTGTCCTTTTACAGAACTAGACAGCCTTATAAACATTTTTTGTTCCGCTTGTTACATTGTAATCTGTGATTAGCATTTTACAACAGGAGGGTGGGAGCAGATATTTTAACATAAATAGATCAGCATCGAGTACCTCGGAGTACCACCCACCTGGAACAGATACCCTTAAGGGCATTGTTGAGCCGGCCTTTTGAAATACAAAACAAATCCCCAATCTAGCTGAGCAAACTTTCTTCTGCTGGTCCGAGGTGGAAAGGAGGGATTTGTCCATTTCAAGACAATATGTTGCTAGGTACCTTGTTACTAAGGCCATGAGTTTTGCCAGGAAAATATATAACTCAAGAAAAAAAAAAAAAAAAGATATTCTCCAAGTTCATATTTTTTAATGCTAGTGATGTGCACTTACTTTCTTCCCCTGTCAGTCTGGGTATTATCAGATATAACCAATTTCCAGATCATCCCATTTGTATAGAGTGTGATGATGAAATTCTTTTTTAATCTCCATTATTTATTCCCCAATCTCTGGCCTTCTTTAAACAACCTTTGAGATATTGATTAGCATATCTTTAGAACAGTCTGGAACATGGTCTTCCAGACACATTCCATCTGGTTGCTTGATTCCTCACCCTGACTTCCTGCTTTTACTTCCTGGTTTCCCTGAGAATCACCTAAGACTGTATTTTCCCTATAAAAGATATGCTCTTGATGAAGATATTTGCTAAATTTTGTCCAGGACTAAATCCACTATGAGGTATTCTCTTTCACTCCTCATGGTGTCCTTTTTTTTTTTTTTTTTTTTTGTTCTAGCTAACTCTGTTTAGTTTACTAAATTCCTGTATAGATTGAACCTACCAGCTCATGACTTACCCCCACCTCATGGAATATTTACTTTCTCTTGATTAATTGTGAGTGTACCAGGGGAACTTGTCACTTCCTTGCTAACTACATGCTCTGCCAACTCTATCTCATATTTGCCTCTCCTCTGTCTTATTTTATTTCTTATTTTGTCTATAACCTCTTCCCCTAAATAAACCACCTTTTGGCAAAGAGAAAGGCCATTGTGAATTTTTCACATGTCTGCTTTGAACTAGGAATTGCTACCCTGACCTCATCACTAGGTTTCCAAGGAGAAATTTGCCTCTCTGATTATAATCTTAGCAACATGTGAGCAGGGATCAGGCTTTTTGCCTTTTTGATGTTCTGTGCTTAGAATAGGAAGTCTTAAATAGTTAACACTTACTAAATGCTTATTGACTGACTGACAAGAGTGTGCTAAACACAGATGCAAAGTCAGGGGGACTGCACAGATTAGAGCAAAGGAGGAAAAATAAAAATACAAATGCTTAACAATCTCCTTTTGTTGGAAAAGAGAGAATCTGTAAGTATGTGGAATGTTGTCCAGATACAGTTAACATGTCATTTGGTTTTATTCAATTGTTTTCTTTTTTTTTTTTTTAATAACAACAATAACCCCTCTCTTTAAAAGAGATCTTTGGATAAATAGTGAAGGCATGGGGTATATTCTGGATTGAATTAGACATAAAACCATAGAAATACATATACATATATAGACAGAGAAAATAGCCAACTAGGAAAAAAGTATTCACAGCCAAAACCTTGGAAGGAAAAAAAAAAGAACATTTTCTCATTGTGGGGATATTTAAAATGGAAGAGTGACACAAATTGATTCTCTCATTTTGTAGGAAATGAGGGTATTATTGTGACAGAATTAATGATTGCAGGTTTATAGATCAAGATGTCAGTTAGTTCACTCCCCTTTTCAGTTTTACACATTAGCAAATTGATACCCAAGGAGATTTAATGACTTGTCAAGTTTACATAAATATTAAGTCACTAGACCTTATCTTAGAACTGAGATGTTGTGATGCACCAAGTTCAACTATATTCTTTCCTCTCTATGTTGCAATTAGTTTATTTTTCCTTTTAAAATAAAATTGTCTTACATAGTTTGGCCAGTGTACTTTTTATCATGCAATTCATGCAGATTCTGTATCAGTAATCAGGCATTTACTGCCATATAATAGAATTCCTAATTTGGTGCTTGACTTGAGGGAAAATTGACATGGATCTCAAAATACTCTTTCTTATAAATCTTATCCTGTTGATTTTCAGAAAATGTGAATTATTGATGCTATTTAAGTTTTCCTTATATGTTGGATTTGAGATCTTAATACTAAAACTAGTATTTCACATTTTAGGTAAATGTGATATATTATTTCTTCCTATTCAGAAAAAAAAAAATTGATTACATGAAATAAATTGAATGTAGATCAAATTTAATTTACTGTTATTTTGGACAAATGAGTTTATACATGACAACACATTGGCTTTGAGATGTCACAGTACTGTATACAGCATTCTTTCTCTCTTTCTGTGTCCCTCTGTCTCTATCTTTCATATACACACATATACCCTCCTGCTTGCCTTCTCCCCCTTAAATACAGGTATATGTATATACAATAAATATAAATACATACGTGTGTGTGTGCCTCTCTCTCTCTCTGTGTGTGTGTGTGTGTGTGTGTGTGTGTGTGTCCCTAGGTGGCTCAGTGAATGATCAGGGCTTGGAATCAGGAAGACCTAAATTCATATGCAGCCTCAGAAATTCATTAGCTGTATGGCCAAAGGCAAGTCACTTAATCTATGTCTAATCTATGGAGAAAAAAATCTCAAACTACTCCAGGACCTTTATCAAGAAAACTCCAATACAGAATAATGAAGAGATAGACATTACTAAAGAAAGGAACAGAAATGTACATAAATTTATATTTATACTTGAAAATACAAATACATATTTTTTAACTCTGTCTTTTTCCTCCTTTCTGCAGACCTGGTATTGGAACCTTCCTGTAATGGAAGTTTATCTATCTATGCAGGATGGCTACCTGTCTGTATCTTACTTTGGGGCACAGAAAAGGTGATTTACCACTCTTAAGTCATCTTTAGAGCTTTTTTAAACTTTTTTCATCTATTGACCACTGTTTCCTTGTAGAATTTTTGCATGACCCCAGATCTATAGATGTACAAATCAAATTTACTGATAATTGTTATTTTGTGACTCTTCCCCACCCCTTCGGTTACAAGACCACAGTTGAAGAAACTATGATCTAGATAATAACTTTCAGTCAAAATTTGAACTTTAGCCTTCCTGACTCAAGATTCTGATTCTTCTGATTATTACTGTGCTTCTTTCTTTTCTTCCTGCTGTTCTGTTATAACCTGACTTCTATTCCTAACATTTCTCTGCTTTTAACTTTACCTGTATTGGTATAGCAAATTCAATTTTTGTTCAGGTTATTTTGTTCTCCTCCATATGAAACTATATTGAACAAAATGTTTCAAGCTTTTTCTAAATCCTTCCAAGGAAACAATATGAAAAATCCTAATAAAAATTGAAACAACTTAAATATTTGACATAAATCTATTTCTTCTTAAGACCAACAAAACCATTTTTCTTAAAAAGATGATTGCTCATAATTAGAAGTTGGAGTTCAACAATATAGTGGAAATAAAGTCTATCTTACTTGAAAGTAAAATAATAATAATAATAAATATAAATAAATTAAAATGTAAAACACCAATTGTTTCCCAGGCAAGATAATCATAATTCACCAAATATTTGTACTTTGACATGAATAAAAAAACACATGCCTCTCTTCAAAATACTAGAATTTGATAGATAGCTCCTTATCTGTAACTATCTATCTATTTACATAAAGAGAGATTATAGATGTATAGATATATTTAGGTTTCATTGTTTTTAGTTTCTCACTCACCTTTCCCTGTGTCTTAAGGTAGTTAGAACTGGTCAATTACACTGCATTGAAGCATGATGGTTTTGTTTTTCACTGTCCTTGGCATTCTCTTTGCATCTTTATAATAATGAGACAAATCTTTTCACTAGGTTCCTATGGGGCTGTAGCATCAAGATTCTCAATAAAAGCTGAATACTTCAACAATTTTTATTGAGTACTGATTGAACAGTCCTTAGGGAGCTTTGTAAGGAAAAAGTAAAGAAGGGAATAAGCAATCAAGAGTCATAACAGCTTTAGTCTAAGGACATGCAGCACCAGTTCAACAGGCTTGGTGATGTCTAAAATTTAATGGCCAAGCATTGGTAAGCATATTCCAGTATAAAATAACAAGGAAAAGAAAGAAATAAAAGCTCCATTGAGATGTTTTTTTTTCTTCTTTTCTATTGGAAATCCCAAATTCATAATGATATTATGAATTTTGAAAGGAAAAATTATCTAATTTCCAAGGGAATGTGTGAAAAAATCTTAATTTCTAAAATGAAAGATATGTGTTATAAGTAAATAAGGGCAGAGGTTCAACTTCTCTGTGACGTCTTCCCTCTTTCAGCCCCTCCTTGATATCTTTATCCTTTTCATGTGTCATATTTATTATACTTTAGAGATATGTTAGCTTCTTAGGTAGAGAACTAGTCTCAGAGTCAGAAAGATTTGCGATGAATTCTGGCCTCAAATACATACTAGATTGTGTACCTTTGAAAATCACCATGCAGGACATAGTCTGTTATTTAAAACTATAAGTTGAAGAATAGCATCATCAGGTCCTTCCTGGTGAAATCACAAGCAAAGTTAAAAAACAAAAAACAAAAGACAATAAGAACAAAAAAAAAAGTTATTGACATAAAAAAATAGTCTTTTTCATGTCAAAGCATGTTTTGGGCCAATATCAAAATGGCATGAGCTAGGGAATAATGCCAATCTTGTATAGAGACATGAGTAAAGTTCTCTTATCATTCTCCTTTTCTCCATTTAGCAAGGTTCTAACATAAACTGCCTGATTTCCTGAGGGCATTCTTTTGTCTGCTTATTTACAGTGTTGATGCCTCAGCATAAAAATTCCTAGTTAGAATTAAAAAAAAAAAAAAAAAAAAAAAAAAAAAGCTGGATGGATCTAGTGAGTGGATAGATAACAAATCTTGAATTTTTTTTGTTGTTGTTGTTGTTTTTAAACTTATGGATAAAATAAAAGGAATTCTCTTTATACCATGGAGGAACTATAATGTCAATGAAACTCATTCAAATATATTAATAACAGTATTTCACAATCATTTGTCAGTTAATTATGAAGTGCTTTGTGATAACCATTGCATTGTTATACTGCCTTTTTTGGAATTGTGCTCTAACCTTTCCTTTGTTTCTTTATTCCCTTGACTAGCTTATATTTTATTATTTTTTAAAATATAAATATAAATAATTTTTTAAATAAATTATTTTTTTAAAATATAAATATAAATAAAATATTTTATTATTTTTTTAAATATTTCCCTTGACAACAGGAACAAATGCCTAATAAATCCTTGCAGATTTTTTTGAAATATATCTTGCAATTTTTTCCAAAGATATATCTATTTTCTGAAATGCTCAGGGACTGACTATGGATTCTCCCTGGAAAATTCAAGTATATAGAAAGGATAAACATAACTTTTAACAGTCAATTAGGATATATGTCAGGTAATTCAGTGGTGTTGATGGCAACAACTTACTAATTTTTTTTAAATGCCTAATTCTATTCATGGAGTACAATTATGGTAAAAGGAACATCATTTTTGGTCCCCAAAATAATAGTATAAGAAGTCATTATACATAAAAAAGCTTGACATATATGACAATGTTTAAATGAGCAGTACAAGTGAAAAACATAATTTTATATATATATATATATATATGTAAAAATTATTTATTCAAGCATGAGGCTAAAAACTAGGGATATAAATTAAAAACAAATATCATCCTTATTCTCAAGTACTCAAATAATAAATAGGAGGAAATTAGAGATTGAGGGGCTAGGTAGCCAAAGCAAGCTATTTTCTCTTAGAGATTCATGAGGATGGTAAGTAGAGACCTGTGGTAATAATTTGAAACAATTTCTAGGAGCAATGGCAGTTTGAAAACATCTATCACTCCAGAAAAGGAAAACAAACTTCTGAATATGTCAACAAGGGGATTGATAAGAAATTGGTTGGAAAGTAAAGAGAAGCATAGAAAAGTATAAACCCAGGTATAGTGCCAAAGAAAAAGTATCATTCTGGAGAATAATTTGTACTTACAGAAAGAGCTATAAAACTGTGCATACCCTTTAAACCAAAAATACCATGACTAGGCCAATTTCCAAAAAAAAAAAAAAAAAAAAAGATATAATGTATATTTACTTATACAAAAAATATTTTAGCATCGTGTGTATGTGTGTGTGTGTGTGTTGACAAAGAATTGGAAATTAAAGAAATGCCCCTCTATTGGGGAATAATTGAGTAAGTCTTTACTAAATAATTGTAATAGGATGTTATGATTTTATAAAAATTGATATTCAGGTCAGTTTGTGATACACCTGAAAAGACTCCAGTGATGTAATGAAAACTTACATGTCCAGAAACACAATTTAATACTCTATCAATGGCATTTGCAATGAGAATGAATTGTGAAAGATTTAGGACCTCTGATCAATATAATTACCAAAGGTCCATGATGAAAAATGCTATATACATTCAGAAACAGAACTAGTGAACTCTGAGTGAGATTGAAACATACTTTCTTTATGGATGTATTTGTTAACACGCATGTATATATACACATCTATATATGCACATATCTAATATGGAAATATGTTCTATGTGACTTCACATATATAATTGAGGTATTCCTTGTTTTCTCAGTGAGTAAGGAAGGAGTAGAAAGGAGGGAAATATGGAAGTCAAAACATAAAAAGAAAAATGAAAGTCAAAATTAAATATTTTTAATTAGCTAATCAAATTTTAAAGATGGAAAAAATGATAACAAAATGAATAAGAATTTAAAACAATTGAAAGGGAAATAATTTTTTCATGGTGGGAAAAAACTGGAAGTTGAAGACATGCCCATTAATCAAGGAATGTTTTAAGGAAAATATCAATATAGCCTAACAATATCTTCCTATGACACAAATAAAATTAAACCTGGATGAAAAAAAGTAAAAAGGAAATTATTGATCAATATGTCTAAAGAATATTGACATGAGGCACTTCCAACCAAGATGGCAGAGAGGAGGCACACAGCTGTGTAAGCTCCATGTTTTTCTTTCAGAATCCATTTCATTACAAGCCTCTGAATTAATGTTTGACTGAAAAAAACCCCACAAATAGTTACCAAGAGAAGACATCCTTGAGATTCGCAGGAAAGGTCTGTTTTTGCTCTAGGGCGGGGATAGTTTTAGACCTAGCACAGGCTAAGAGCAGGAAGTAGCAGCGAGAGCATGGGAAGTAGCTCACAGCCAAGCAGACCAGAGCGGGGTGGGGTGGGATCTCAGTCATTTCTGTGGGGGAACTTTGCTACAGCAATGCATACTTTGCTCTGGCAGCAAGCCAGCAGCCCAGCAGAGAAACTAAAAACACCTGGGGTGAAGAATACAACCACAAACAACTGGAGTCTATCGGGACCTGGCCACCCCTCTCCCACAGTGTCTCAGCATCCTATCGGAGTCTCAGAGCACAGGTGCAGCACAGTCTTGCTAGTGCCTCACTGTTGCCCCCACAGTCTGTAGAGGAAGCTCGGTAACACCACCCAGCCCCTCCCGCAAAAAAAGCAGATTCCATTTAGCAGTTTTTTCATTTTTTCTTTTTGCTAGTTTGTCTTTGATTCTTCTCTGACAAAATGAGCAAAAAATTGAAAAGGACCTTAACCCTTGACAGCTTCTTTATGGATAGAGAGCAGACTTTAAACTCTGAGGAGACTAAAAACAGACTGTCTCCAGGTGAATCCCCAAAGGAGGAGATCATCTGTTCCTCAGCACAGATGAACCTCATAGAAGAAATAAAAAAGGATCTAACAAGGGAGCAAGAAGAAAAATGGAAAAAGGAGAGGCAGGCTTGGCAAGAGAGTCTGGAGAAGTCATCACACTCATTTAAAGACAGAGTGGATAAAGAAATAAAATCCTTGAAAAATAGGATTAGTGAACTGGAAGCAGAAAATAGCTCTCTAAAAAACAAAATTGGCAAAATGGAAAAAAAATTCCATAGAACAAAAGAACTCAATTGGACAATTAGAAAAAGATATTTAAAAAGTGAGTGAAGAAAATACTTCCTTGAAAATCAGAATTGAACAAAAGGAATTAAATGACTCGAGGAGACAAGAAGAATCAGTCAAGCAAATCCAAAAAAATCAAACAATGGAAAAGAATGTGAAATACCTTCTGGGGAAAACAACAGACCTGGAAAACAGATCCAGGAGAGACAATCTGAGAATCATTGGACTCTCAGAAAAGTATGATGAAAAAAGCCTGGACATTACTTTCCAGGAAATTATCAAAGAGAACTGCCCAGAAGTCATAGAAACAGAGGGTAAAATAGACATTGAAAGAATTCATCGATCACCTTCTGAAAGTGATCCTAAAATCAAAACATCAAGAAATATAGTGGCCAAATGCCAGAACCCTCAGACAAAGGAAAAAATACTGCAAGCAGCTAAAAAGACCCAATTCAAGTATCGAGGAGCCACAATAAGGATCACCCAGGATCTAGCAGCATCCACATAAAAGGATCGAATGGCCTGGAATATGATATTCCAACAGGCTAAGGAACTTGGAATGCAACCAAAAATAACTTAACCAGCTAGTATAGCATCTTTTTACAGGGAAGAAGATGGACATTAAACAAAGTAAGCGAATTTCACCTATTTTTGATGAAAAAGCCAGAACTTAACAAAAAGTTTGATCTACAAATATTGACGTCAAGAGAAATCTAAAAAGATAAAGATTAATCTTGGGAACTATATTTCTGCTATAAAGATGTATAAAGAATACATGTATACCTTGTTCTAGAAACTAGATGTGGAAAGGACATTGTACCAGAAAAAAGGGAAAGTGGGGGTACTACAACCCATGAAGAGGCAAAGGAAACCTATTATATCTGAGAAAAAGAATGGAGGGGGATGAATATAGTGGGTACCTTACTGCCTTCAGAATTGGCTTTAAGAGAAAAATTTTAGACATATTCAATTTATGGTGAAACTTCTCCCACCTCATTGACAAGTGAGAAGAGAAAACTGAAAAGGGAAGGAATAAGCTAAGCAGATACGGAAACTGGGAGGGAAAGGGGTAAGATAGGGGGAGGAACTCTAAGGTGGGGAGTGGGGGGAGAGATACTAAAAAGGGAGGGCTGTGAGAAGCAAGTGGTGCTCACAAGCTTAATACTGGGAAGGGGGGTAAGGAGGAAAGAAGGGAGAAAAGCATAAACAGGGGTTAACAAGATGGCAAGTAATACAGAATTGGTCATTATAACCATAAATGTGGACGGGGTAAACTTCCCCATAAAGAGGAAGCCGTTAGTAGAATGAATTAAAAGCCAGAATCCTACAATATGTTGTTTACAGGAAACACACCAGAAGTAGTGAGATACATGCAAAGTAGAGGTTAAAGGTTGGAGCAAAATCTACTATGCTTCAGGTGAAGTCAAAAAAGCAGGGGTAGCCATCCTGATCTCAGATCAACATAAAGCAAAAATTGATCTAATTAAAAGAGATAAGGAAGGGCACTATATCTTGCTAAAGGGTAGCATGGATAATGAAGCAATATCAATATTAAACACATATGCACCAAGTGGTGTAGCATCTAAATTCTTAAAAGAGAAATTAAGAGAGCTGCAAGAAGAAATAGCAAAACTATAATAGTGGGAAATCTTAACCTTGCACTCTCAGAATTAGATAAATCAAACCACAAAATAAATAAGAAAGAAGTCAAAGAGGTAAATAGAATACTAGAAAAGTTAGATATGATAGATCTCTGGAGAAAATGTAATGGAGACAGAAAAGAGGACACTTTCTTTTCAGCAGTTCATGGAACCTAAAAAAAAACTGACCATATATTAGGACATAAAAACCTCAAACTCAAATGCAGTAAGGCAGAAATAGTAAATGCATCCTTTTCAGCCCACGATGCAGTGAAAATTACATTCAACAAAAAGCCAGGGGAAAGTAGACCAAAAAATAATTGGAAACTAAATAATCTTATACTAAAGAATGATTGGGTGAAACAGCAAATCAGAGACATAATTAACCTCACCCAAGAAAACAATAATAATGAGACATCATACCAAAATGTATGGGATGCAGCCAAAGCAGTAATAAGGGGAAATTTCCTCTTTCTAGAGGCCTATTTGTATAAAATAGAGAAAGAGAAGGTCAATGAATTGGGCTTGCAACTAAAAATGCTAGAAAAGGAACAAACTAAAAACCCCCAGTCAAACACTAAACTTGAAATTCTAAAAATTAAAGGAGAGATCAATAAAATTGAAAGTAAAAAAACTATTGAATTAATTAATAAAACTAAGAGTTGGTTCTATGAAAAAACCAACAAAATAGACAAACCCTTAGTAAATCTGATTAAAAGAAGGAAAGAGGAAAATCAAATTGTTAGTCTTAAAAATGAAAAGGGAGAACTTGCCACTAACAAAGAGGAAATTAGAGCAATAATTAGGAGTTACTTTGCCCAACTTTATGACAATAAATTCGACAACTTAACAGAAATAGAAGAATACCTCCAAAAATATAGCTTGCCCAAACTAACAGAGGAAGAAATAAATATCCTAAACAGTCCCATCTCAGAAAAAGAAATAGAAAAAACTATCAATCAACTCCCTAAGAAAAAATCCCCAGGACTAGATGGATTTACATGTGAATTCTATCAAACATTTAAAGAACAATTAACTCCAGTGCTAAATAAACTATTTGAAAAAATAAGGATTGAAGGAGTCCTACCATACTCCTTTTATGACACAGACATGGTACTGATACCTAAACCGGGTAGGTTGAAAACAGAGAAAGAAAATTATAGACCAATCTCCCTAATGAATATTGATGCTAAAATCTTAAATAAAATATTAGCAAAAAGATTACAGATAATCATCCCCAGGATAATATACTATGACCAAGTAGGATTTATATCAGGAATGCAGGGTTCAATTAGGAAAACTCATAGCATAATTGACTATATCAATAACCAAACAAACAAAAACCATATAATCATCTCAATAGATGCAGAAAAAGCATTTGATAAAATCCAATATCCATTCCTAATAAAAACACTTGAGAGCATAGGAATAAATGGACTTTTCCTTAAAACAGTCAGGAG
Organism: Antechinus flavipes; assembly: GCF_016432865.1. Taxonomy (NCBI): domain Eukaryota; kingdom Metazoa; phylum Chordata; class Mammalia; order Dasyuromorphia; family Dasyuridae; genus Antechinus; species Antechinus flavipes. The sequence continues at coordinate 233,454,469 of NC_067401.1, read as the reverse complement.
CATATATTTAAAACCATCAGTATGCATCATATGCAATGGGGAAAAACTGGAACCTTTCCCAGTAAGATCTGGAGTGAAGCAAGGTTGCCCACTATCATCATTATTATTAAATATTGCATTAGAAACACTAGCCTCTGCAATAAGAGTTGAGAAAGAGATTAAAGGAATTAGAGTAGACAATGAGGAAACCAAACTATCACTCGTTGCAGATAATATGATGGTATATCTAGAGAACCCCAGAGATTCTACTAAAAAGTTATTAGAAATAATGCACAACTTTAGCAAAGTAGCAGGATACAAAATAAATCCCCATAAATCCTCAGCATTTTTATACATCACCAACAAAATCCAACAGCAAGAGATACAAAGAGAAATTCCATTCAAAATAACTGTTGATAGCATAAAATATTTGGGAATCTACCTACCAAAGGAAAGTCAGGCATTATATGAGCTAAATTACAAAAAACCTTCCACGCAAATAAAGTCAGACTTAAATAATTGGAAAAATATTAAGTGCTCTTGGGTAGGCTGAGCGAATATAATAAAGATGACAATACTCCCTAAACTAATCTATTTATTTAGTGCCATACCAATCAGACTTCCAAGAAAATATTTTAATTCCCTGGGAAAAATAACAACAAAATTCATATGGAAGAATAAAACTTGAGAATCTCAAGGGAATTAATGAAAAAAAAAATCAAATGAAGGTGGCCTAGCTGTTCCTGATCTAAAACTATATTATAAAGTAGCAGTCACCAAAACCATTTAGTATTAGCTAAGAAATAGATTAGTTGATCAGTGGAAAAGATTAGGTTCACAAGACAGGATAGTCAACTATAGCAATCTAGTGTTTGACAAACCCAAATATCCTAACTTTTGGGATAAGAATTCATTATTTGATAAAAACTGCTGGGATAACTGGAAATTAGTATGGCAGAAATTAGGCATGAACCCATACTTAACACTATATACCAAGATAAGATCAAAATGGGTCCATGACCTAGGCATAAAAAACGAGATTATAAATAAATTAGAGGAACATAGGATAGTTTATCTCTCAGACTTGTGGAGGAGAAAGAAATTTGTGACCAAAGATGAACTAGAGACCATTACTGATCACAAAAGAGAAAATTTTGATTATATCAAATTAAAAAGCCTTTGTACAAACAAAACTAATGCAAACAAGATTAGAAGGGAAGCAACAAACTGGGAAAACATCTTCACAGTTAAAGGTTCTGATAAAGGCCTCATTTCCAAAATATATAGAGAACTGACTCAAATTTATAAGAAATCAAGCCATTCTCCAATTGATAAATGGTCAAAGGATATGAACAGACAATTTTCAGAGGATGAAATTGAAACTATTGCCACTCATATGAAAGAGTGTTCCAAATCACTATTGATCAGAGAAATGCAAATTTACAATCTGAGTTACCACTACACACCTGTCAGATTGGCTAAGATGACAGGAAAAAATAATGATGAATGTTTGAGGGAATGAGGGAAAACTGGGACCCTGATGCATTGTTGGTGGAGTTGTGAACGAATCCAACCATTCTGGAGAGCAATCTGGAATTATGCCCAAAAAATTATCAAACTGTACATACCCTTTGATCCAGCAGTGCTATTCCTAGGCTTATACCCAAAGAGATACTAAAGAAGGGAAAGGGACCTGTATGTGCCAAAATGTTTGTGGCAGCCCTGTTTGTAGTGGCTAGTAAGTGGAAATTGAATGAATGCCCTTCAATTGGAGAATGGCTGGGTAAATTGTGGTATATGAATGTTATGGAATATTATTGTTCTGTAAGAAATGACCAGCAGGATGAATACAGAGAAGCTTGGAGAGACTTACATGAACTGATGCTAAGTGAAATGAGCAGAACCAGGAGATCATTATACACTTTGACAATGATATTGTATGAGGATGAATTCTGATGGAAGTGGATTTCTTTGACAAAGAGACCTAACTGAGTTTCCAGTGATAAATAATGGACAGAAGCAGCTACACCCAAAGAAAGAACACTGGGAAATGAATGTGAACTATTTGAATTTTTGTTTTTCTTCCCGGGTTATTTTTACCTTCTGAATCCAATTCTCCCTGTGCAACAAGAGAACTGTTCAGTTCTGTAAACATATATTGTATCTAGGATATACTGTAAAATATCTAACATATATATAGGACTGCTTGCCATCTAGGGGAGGGGGTGGAGGAAGGGAGGGGAAAAATTGGAACAGAAGCGAGTGCAAGGGATAATGTTGTAAAAAAATTACCCTGGCATGGATTCTGTCAATATAAATTTATTATTAAAAAAAAATATTGACATAAATATAAAGTAAAACATCACAAATATAGTGCTACATTAAATCATTTTACATGAAGATAAATTTAATTGTATATAAAAATGCAGTTTTTTCAATGAAAAATATAAAAGCAGATGATATTAATAATTATATAATCAAACTTTTATATCAATACATGCTGATAAAATAGGAATAAAATAATCTTGTATAATGTGATAAATAAAATTAATCACCAACATCATATTTAATGAAATAATTAAGCATTTTTCAGTGAAGTTAAAGGTGAAAAAAAATATTGGTAATACTTTTATTGCCAACACTATACTAATTTTCATAATAAGTCAAGAACTAGTTGTGCAGTATATAAAATGCCAGACCTGTAACCAGAAAAACTCATCTTCCTCAGATGAAATTTTGCTTCAGAAACTTAGTATGTATGCAATCCTGTATGTATCACTGAACCTTGTGTGCATCAGCTCATTATCTATAAAATTAATAGAAGAAAAAAAAACATAAAAATCTTTGCCACGAAAATCCCACATGCAGTCATAAAGAGTCTGAAATTATTAAAAAATGGAACAATTATACTAGCAATGCTAGTTTTAGCAATGAAAAAAATAAATTGAAAATAAACATATGCAAAGAGGAAATAAGAGTTGTTTTTAATTGAGATGACATGATATTTTATTCATGAAATAATATATAACTTGCTTAATGATATAATGATATACATGGTATACATAAATCCATCATTACACATAATAGGAGGCATTACACATAATTTACATAAGCACATAATCAATATAACACAGGCTAGTAATGTAACAAATAACATGAATCAACATGAAAATTTAAGTACTGCAATAGTCTCATCAACAATTTTTCATCTCAAGAAGTCCAATGATTCTTGCAATTACATAAAACACATAAGCACATATGTAAGAAAATAAAATAATCCCCACTAAATTATCATCATTCCAATGAAATTCAGTTGGGAGTGAGAGAATAAGAAATCCTACATAAAATGTTTTTCATACAACAAATACTTTAGAATCTACCTAGATAAGAAGAACAATATAAAAATAACTACAAAATATTCTCTTTTATGGTTATTTTTTAATTAAAGCTTGTTATTTTAAATATATAGATAGACAGATAATTTTCAACATTCATCGTTATAAAATCTTGCATTCTAAATTTTCCCTTTTTCCTCTCCACCCCATCTTCTAGACAGCAAGTAATCCAATATGTTAATCATGTGATATCCTTCTATATATATTTCCACAAATGTCATGCTGCATAACCACACACGCACACACACACACAAAAAAAAAATAGATCAAATAGGGAAAAATGAGATATAAAATGAAATTCAAACAAACAACAACAACAAAAAAGTGAAAACACCATGTTGTGTTCCACTCTCAGTACCCATAGTCCTCTCTCTAGGTGCAGATGGCTCTCTACATCACAAGTGTGTAGATCCACAGATAGTGGGAGAACTCTGAGTGAGGTATAAGACCCTTTAGCCCAGAAAAAAACTACTAACAATGTCTGCTTTTCTTCCCCATCTATTCTAAAAGCTCTCAACCTTCCTGAGAAGTCATGGGGTGGGGACAACCTGTGTTGAGACTGAAGCAGAGTGATACCAGATGGAAGACTGATACTAGGTGGTAATATACACAGAATGCCAAGTTATTTATGTGGTCCTGCATGCACACTATATAGTTAGCACATGCCCAGTGTTGCTTTAGTTATGTAAGGATATTATGGTATATAATGCTGAGATAATTTGGAATAAATGAACTCCATATTTGACCATCCATGTGAATCCTGCTTCTTCGCTCCTCTTCTATGACCAAGGATTCGGGCTGGTACTGAGATCCTCCAGAGAACTAGTCTGGACACAACATTTGTTGCTTAAAACTAGAGCCCTAGAAATACACCAGCTTTACTGACATGATTAGTGAGTTTAGTGGAGAAGTCCCCCTGACGAGTAATAGGGTAATTATAAAAACAAGTAAGCGGGAAGATTGGGAAAGGGCTAAACTAGTCACTTTTGTCTTTCAGCCAAAACTGGGTAAGTGCTAACAAAAGAGCTTTCCTCCTGAGGGAAGTATGAAGCACACTTAGTTAGATTAGTAGAGAAGCAAGCTTTGTTGGTAACTGTTAGGCTTCTTACAAGGTGCTAAATCAGTGGAATTGATGAGATAATGATTCTCTAATTTACATGTATTTAGTACTTATTATAATCCCATAAGATTCACACCTGTAAGAGCATATATAAGGAGGAGATGTCAGGGCCAAAAAGGACAAGCCCACTAGAGGAGAAGTTCACTAGAAGCTCTCAGGGGAGGAGACATCTTCCACCTTTGTTCTGGCTGGAGACATTTAGAGGGAGCAAGAGGCAGTAGCTGGCAGAGGCACAGGACTAGTGGCAGGGGCTCTCAGAATCAAGACTACAGAAGGCCTCTAAGAAAAATTAGCTTATCCCCAAGTGAAGGAGATAAGACTTGGAAAGAGAAAATAAAGGATATGGACTTTAACTCCTGGCTGCATTTGGGGTGATTATACTGAACTGAAATGAAGGCTGCATCCACAAGCCCCAAGAAACCTGTTCCCAGAAAACATCATATTTTAGAGAAGAATATTACAGGAAATTCAGAAGCATATCACTGAGTTCTCAAATACTTTGGAGTGTACATCTCCTTGGCTCTCTAAGAAAGAGAGTTTGGAACCAGAGATGAGGAAGGTAGTGGGAGAACAACTAATTGAATACAATGGGATAAAATCAGCTTAAAGGAATCCCACAACTTTTAAAAGGAGGAAAGATTTTAACTTGGATGGCCAGACAAGGAAGTATGAGGAGGAAAACAAGCAGAGGGTTGATACCCATAGCCCAGGAGTGTAGAGCACATGGGACAGAGGTAAGGAAGTCTTTTTTTTTTTAGTATTTTATTAATTTGTTACTGCCCTGGGTTTTGAGGGACATAGAGAGTTGGGCTGGAAAGAGAAGGTCTACCTTGGGAGGTTTGAGAGGTATGGTGCTTCTGCATTTCTCAGCCCATCTTCATTTCCTCCTATGCAGAGCATGTGCCCTTGGAGTATTTTCTGTTCCCAATACCCCTCCCTCAACATCTCCTTCATGGGCAAGAGGAGGAGGAGCAAAAAGGGACAGTGACATCACTTCCAGCTCAGTTTTGCCTTCTTATGTCCTGAGGTAAGTTAGGAATACTATTGAGCACTTCTGCTTTTTAGGCAAGGCTGCTTTGGAAGGCCTGCCAGCCCTTACACCTATCCCCCTCCAATGCAAAATTTATAGAGCAGTGTGGGAGGAATAGTGGCCCTTAAATCGTGAAAAAATTCAGGCCTTATTAGATGCAGTACAGGAGCAACTTGACCAAGAATACCTACAACCTTCTCTAAGTTCTAGGAATTCCCCTGTATTTGCTGTAAAAAAGAAATCTGGAAAGGGAAGAATGCTGACTGATTAGAGAAAAGTAAATAAACAGATGGAAACCATGGGAATTTTTCAGCCTGGGCTTCCATCCCCTATTCAATTGCCTTGGAAATGGCCTCTTTGGGTTATAAACATTAAGGATTGTTTCTACTGGATAAGGAGGATATGAAAAGTTTTGCCTTTTCAGTGCCCAGTGTTCATTTAACTGAGCCTTATAAAAGATTTGAATGGACAGTTTTGCCACAGAAAATGAAAAATATCCCTACCATGTGTCAAAATTTATGTAGCTGCTGCTTTTACTCCAGTAAGAAAAGCATTTCCAAAAGTTATGTTATTACATCACATGGATGATATCTTGGGATGCACAGTTGAGGCAAATGTTAGAAGCATGTCCACAAAAGACCATAGAATCACTAAGAAACTACCAATTATATATAGTCTCAGAAAAAATTCAAAGGCACACTCATTTTAAATATTTAGGATATGAAGTATATCCTAATAGATGCATCCAGTGTTAGGCTTAATTACCTATCAATTACAACAATTGTATGACATTTTAAGAAGAGACACTGCTTTAGACTTATTCTACCAGTTCTTAAAAGAAGCCCAAGATGCTCTGAGAGAGGTTAAACTGGCTTTATCCTATTTGGTCGAAAAGTCACTCAAAAACCATTGGATATAATCAGTTTTTGCTACAAAAGAGGCACCTGTATCAGTCCTTCATCAAGGACAGTTTAATCAAGTGGGTGACCCTCCAAACATAGCCAGACCAAAGTCTTATTCCTTACCAAGTACTTGTGGCTAGAATTTCATTAAAGGCATTAAACAAGTAATACAATTATCTGGAAAAGGCCCTGACAAGCTATATATCATTTATACCAATGCTCAAATTAATAGCCATAAAATAATCCCAGAGTGGCAAGTTATTTTTTTTTTTTTTTGCCACAGCTGAAATTTTAAGCACAGGTCCACCTTAAAGATAACCTGACTATTACATAATTGGCCATGAATTTTTGAAGAAAAAGTTTCTAAGGTTCCTCTTAAAGAAACAACCATCTTTACAGATGCATCCAAACATAATATTTGTGCTGTATATTCTCCTGACTTAATTATGAAAATAGTTAGTCTTTTCATTCTACTCAACAGAATGATTTATATGCAATTATACTAGCTTTTATTTATTATCCAGGGGATATAAATATAATATTTGATTTGACTTATTCTGGAGATGTGGTATAAAGAATTGCCACAGCCCAAATGTAATTCGTAGCCACTAACATATATAAGCTTTTTAAGCAACTTCAGGAGCAAGTGAGAAAACTTCCAAGTAAGTATTAACTCTTGCATGTCCAGTCTCAAAATGGTATTCTAGGAACTGTTTTTTGTTTTTTTTTTAAATGGAAACTCAAAGGCAGATCTCCTTCTCACCATGTTAACTAACACTCCTCTATTTTAGGTAGCCCAAGAATCTCATTCTAGATATCATCAGGCTGCTCACACTTTAGGTCTGCAATTTGGGATAATAAAAGAGGAAGCTAGGAGCATAGTAAAAACCTGTACAGCTTGCCTTCCTTTCCAAGCTCCTATGCTCCTCCAGGGAAGAAATCTTGTGAAATTTGCCAGATGGATGTGGCCTGTTATAAATTTTTGGTTTTCTGTCTTTTATCCATGTTATTGGTGAACACCTTTTCAGGATTAACTTTTGTAGTATCAGCAGCAAAAGAGATGACCCAAGTGGTCACTGAAATCCTTACACAGGCATTTGCAGTTATGGATGTGCCATAAGCAATAAAAACACTTAATGGACCTGCATATGCTTCTAAACTTTTTGCACAGTTTTGTGCACAGTATCAGATTTCACACATCACTAATATGCCCTTCATTCCTCAAGGACAGGCAATTGTAGGAACAGACCCATCACGACACTCCTCCAAAAACAAAAAAGGGGAAGCCACCCTAGAGAACTTTGAAACTTAACTATTTATAGTATTTATTTATTTATTTAGGTTTTTGATGAGGATGCACTGCCTCTAGCAGACAGGTTTTATAACTTGTTGCAAGAGCAGTGTCTAGTATGAGATGCTCCAGTATAGTTAGATAATCACCAGGTGTTGTGGAGAGATCCAGAAAGTGGTGAATGGAAGGGATCAGACAAACTAACTGCTTGGGGCAGAGGGTTTACTTGTGTCTCTACAGTTGAAGAAGGAACCTGATGGGTATCAAGGTGTTGTATCTGCCTTGTCCATTAGAGAGAGACAGAAAAATAGAAGACCCGCAAAACTATGGAGAAGGCTCAAGAAACCTTGAGTGGTTCGATCTCTGATTACATCCACTACTGAAAGAACATGGCAGTTGACCCTATGTGTATGGCAATTGACTCATGAATATCAAAAATAATTACTAATGAGATTAATTCAGAATTTCAAAACTTGCATGAATCATCGGATTCCTGATCCATGAAGTGATGGACAATAGACTGGCTTTGGACTATCTATTGGCTGTTGAAGATGGTGTATGTGTGGTTCTAAATTAATAGCTATTTTCTACATCTTTTTTCTGGGACTCATGGAAGTCTATTATAGTATCTTGTTTATTCATATTGTTTGTTATGTTAGTACTTGCTTGTGTGATTCCTCCCATACTGAAGGATTTAACCACTGATATAAACTTGCTTCAATTAAAACAAAAGAAAGGGAGAGATGTAGAGGGCCACAGGTAGTGGGGGATTTCTGGGTGAGGTATAAGACTTCCACCCAGAAAGAATCTGATGACAATGTCTGGTTTGTTTCTCCATCTCCCCTAAGGGCACTTGACCTTCCTGAGAAGTCAGAGGACAGTGACAACACCTGGTGATTATCTAACTATACTGGAGCACAGTGTGCTATGGTTATATAAGAATATTAGAATATATGAGGCTGAGAGAATTTGAAATAAATGGATACCATGTTTGACCATATGAGTCCCACCTCTTCTATGACCAATGATTTCAGATGGTGCTTAGGTCCTCCAGAGAGCTGGTCCATACACAACAATAAGATCATTGAAACTGGCCTAAATTAATTCATTGTTGAAGAGAGTCATGTCCATCAGAATTGATCATCATATAATCTTGCTGTTATGGTATATAATGATGTCCTGGTTCTGCTCATTTCATTTGCTGTCAGTTCATGTTAGTCTCTCCAGGCTTCTCTGAAAACATTCTGCTGGTCATTTATTAAGAATAATAATATTTCATAATGTTCCTATACCATAGGTTATTCAGCCATTCTCCAACTAATGGACATCCACTCAATTTCCAGTTTCTTGCCATGGATAAAAAAAAGCTGCCACAGTTTTGCACATGAGGATCCTTTTCTATCCTTTAAGATACCTTTGGGATACAAGCCCAGGAGAAACACTGCTGGATCAAAGGGTGTCCACAGTTTAATAGCCCTTTGAGTATAGCTCTAAATGCTCTCCAGAACAGCTGGCTCAGTTCAAAATTCCACCAACAATGTATTAGTGTCCCAGTTTTCCCACACCTTCTCCAACATTCATCATTATCTTTTCCTGGCATTTTAGCCAATCTCAGAGGCTATCTGAGTAGTATCAAAGAGTTGTTTTAATTTTCATCTCTCCACTTACATGAACTGATGCTAAGTGAAATGAGCAGAACCAGGAGATCATTATATACCTCAACAATGATACTATTTGAGGATGTATTCTGATGGAAGTGGTTCTCTTCGATAAAGAGAGCTAATTCAGTTTCAATTGATCAAAGTTGGGCAGAAGCAGCTACACCCAAAGAAAGAACACTAGGAGATGAATATAAACTGCTTGCATTTTTGTTTTTCTTCCCGGATTATTTATACCTTCTGAATTCAATTCTCCCTGTGCAACAAGAAAACTGTTCAGTTCTGCACACATATATTGTATCCAGGATATACTGTAACCTGTTCAACATGTAAAGGATTGCTTGCCATCTGGGGGAGGGGGTGGAAGGAGGGAGGGGAAAAATTGGAACAGAAGTGAATGCACGGGATAATACTGTAAAAAATTACCCTGGCATGAGTTCTATCAATAAAAAAGTTATTTAAATAAATAAATAATAAAAATATATTTTTTTCATCTCTCTAATTAAAAGTGATTTAGAGCAGCTTTTCATATGACAAGAAATGGTTTTAATATCTTCATCTGAAAATTGTCTGTTCAAATGTTTTGATCATTTAATAATTAGAGAATGGCTCGAATTCATATAAATTTGAATCAATTTTCTATATTTTTAGAAATTAACCTTTATCAAAACCCTTGAATGTAAAATTGTTTTCTTGTGATATTCTTCTCTAAAATGCAATGTTCTCTGTCTGCCCCACATTGGGCACCAAAATGTAATATTCTCTAAAATATATTGTTCTCTGGGAGCAGATTTCTTGGGGGACTTCTGGAGGCAGCCTTAGTTTCAGCTCAGATAGATAATGACCTCAAATTCAGCCAGGAGTTAAAGTCCAAATCCTTTATTTTCTCCTTCAAAATAGCCTGGTTAGCTTTCTTAGAGGACTATCTCTCTCCTTTGTTCCAAGAGCTCTTGCCACTAGTCCTTTGTCTCTTTCAGCTTCAGCCTCTAGCTCCCTCTGAATCCAAAGCCCAGGAGAAACACAAAAGTGAAGTTGGAATGAATCTGACTCCTCCTCCCAGAGAGTGGGTTTGTGGGTTCTGACTTCTGAATCCCCTCAATTTGTGAATCTCCTTGACTTGTGAATTCTGGCTCTGAATCTCCCAAAGTCCCAGTGGGCTTGTCCTTTAGTGGGCTCCTCCTTATATATACTCTTTTAAAGGTATAAACTCTAAAGGTGTGAACTCTGAACTAGAGAACTGTTAAGTACCATGCTAAATTAGATAATTATTGTCTCTATCAATTTCACTGACTTAGCACCTTGTAAGAATCATAACATTTTCCCACTTTATTATTTTTTTCTAATTTTGCCTGCATTGGTTTTGTTCATACAAATCCATTTTAACTTAATATAATCAAAATTATCTATTTGGTATTCAATAATGTACTCTAGTTCTTCTTTGCCACCAAATTCCTTCTTTTTCCATAGATCTGAGAAGTGAACTATCCTTTGTTCTGCTAATTTGCTTATATTGTCACTTTTATGTCTAAATCATGAACACATTTCAACTTTATCTCAGTATACAGTATTATGTGTGAGTTAACACCTAGTTTTTGCCATAATAATTTCTAATTTTCCCAGCAGGTTTTGTCAAATAGTGAGTTCTTATCCCAAAAACTGGGGTCTTTGGGTCTGTCAAACACTAAATTACTATAGTCACTGACTACTTTCTCCTATGAATCTAACCTATTCCACCGATGAATTAATCTTTTTCTTAGCCAGCACCAAATGGTTTGAAGACTCCTGCTTTATAATATAATTTTAAGCCTGGCAAACTTAGGCCATCTTCATCTGATTTTTCTTAATTCCCTTGTATGTTGTGACATTTTGTTATTCTGATCTATTTTGTATCTCACACCTTTGTTAAAGTTTTTAATGTTTTTTTCTTCACTTATTTCCAAAGCTAACACAGGATAGTAATGATGATTGTGAGCAATCTTGTTTCACCCCAGATCATATTGGTAATGGATCTAGATTATCCTCATTTAACCTCATGGTATCTAGTTTATCTAGGTTAGCATCTTTATGATGATTTCTGATGTTTTTAAATAGATGCTACTGACTATTTTAAGGAAACCTCCATTTATTCCTATACTCACTACTATTTTTCATAGGAATGAATGTTGAATTTTGTCAAATACTTTTTCTGCATCTTTTGAGAGAATCACAAGTTTTTGTTAGTTTGGTTATTGATATAGTCAATTTTGGTAATAGTTTTCCTAATATTGAATCAGTCCTTCATTTCCGGTATAGATCCCACTTAGTCATGGTGTGTTGCCCTGGGAATAACTTGCTGTAATCTCTTTCCTAATATTTTATTTAAGATTTTTGTAGCAATATCCATTGGAGAAATGTATCTAAAATTTTCTTTCTCTGCTTACTCCCTACCTAGTATAGGTATAAGTACTATATTTGTGTCATAAAAGGAATTTGGTAGAACACATTCTTTCCCTAGTTTTTCAAATAATTTGTATAGTATTGCAATTAAGTGTTCTTTAAACATTTGGTAGAATCCACATGTAAATCCATTTGGTCCAGGAGATTTTTTTCCCAAGAAGTTGATGAATAGATTGTTCATTTTCTTTTTTTCTAAAATGGGACATTTTATATAATTTATTTTCTCTTTTTTTAATCTGGGCAACTTATATTTTGCAAGTATTCCTTCATTTCACTTAGATTATCTAATTTATTGACATGTAGTTGGGTAAAATAACTTAATTATTTCTCTAATTTCCTCTTCATTGGTGGAAATTTCTCTCCTTTCATTATTTATTCTGATAATTTGATTTTCTTTTTTCTTTTTTCAAATTAAATTAACTAAAGGTTTGTTTATTTTGTTATTTTTAATAAAACCAACTCAGTTTTATTTGTTAATTCAATAGGTTTTTCAGTTTTATTAATCTCTCCTTTTATTTTTTATAATTTCAAATTTTGTATTTAATTGAGGGTTCTTTATTTTTCTAGCTTTTTTAGTCTCAAGCCCAATTCATTGGTTTTTCTCTTTATTTTATGCAAGTAAACATCTAGAGGTATACAACTTCCCCTGAGAACTACTTTGACTGCATCCCATAAATTTTGATACATTGTCTCATTATTGTCATTCCTTTGGATGAAATTATTGATTGTGTCTTTGATTTGTTGGGAAGCAACATTCTTTAGGATCTTTAGGATTAGATTATTTGGTTTCCAATTATTTTTTGGTCTATTTTCCCCTAACTTTTTATTACATGTGATTCTTGTTATATCATGATCTGAAAAAAAAAATGCATTTGCTATTTCTGCTTTTCTGCAGTTGATTTTGAAGTTTTTGTGCCATAATGCACAGTCCCTTTTTTGTAGAGGTTCCATGAACCACTAAGGAAAAAAAAAAGCAAAAAAATAAACCAAACCAAACAAACAAACAACAACAACAACAAAAAACTGTTCTCCTTTCTTTCTCTATTCAATTTCCCCCAAAACATCTATCATGCCTAACTTTTCTAGAATTCTATTTTCCGTCTTAATTCCTTTCTTATTTATTTTGTGTTTTGATTTATCTATTTCTGAGAGAGTAAATTTTAGATCCCCCAATATTATAGTTTTGCTTTTTAATTCTTGCAGCTCTCTTAACTTTTCTTCTAGGAATTTGGATGCCATAATGGCTTTTTTATACATTAGTAGTATGACTTATCTATGGTACCTTTTAGGGGGGTGTTGTTTCCTTCTTTATCTCTTTTAATTGGATCTATTTTTGCTTTTTCTCAATCTGAGATCAGGATTACTACCTCCTGTTTTTGTTGTTGTTGTTGTTGTTTGTTTGTTTTGTTTTGTTTTGTTTTTACTTCAGCTGAAGTATAAAATCTCCAACCTTTTACCTCTATTCTGAATGCATTGCTGTACTTTAAGTATGTTTCTTGTAAAGAGAAAATTGTAGGATTCTGGCTTTTAATACAGTCTGCTAATCCACTTCTATTTTATGGGAAAGTTCTCCCCATTCATATTCACAGTTAAAATTACTAATTCTATATTTTCTACCATCTTATTTACCCCAAATTAAGCTTTTTTTTATTTCCTTTTTTTCTTCTCCACAGTATTTTCTTTCTGACCACCACATACCTCTAACAGCCTTCTCCCTTTATAGTCCCTCTCCCTTTTATCTGCCTTTCCCCTACTATTTATCTTTTCCTTTTTATTAGCCTCCCACCTTCCTTTTTCTTTTCCGTTCCTCCTTTCCTATAAGGTTAGACAAGTTTCTCTGTGAAGCTAAATATGTCTGACATTCTCTGCTTGAGCCAAATCTGATGAGAGTAAAATTCACACAATGCTCATTCCTCTTCCTTCTTTCCCTTAATTTTAATATGTCTTTTTTTGTCTCTTCAGGATATGTAATTCAATCCATTTTAAATCCATTTTCCTTTTCTTCCACTAGAATATCCTTTCCTCCTCTAGTCTTTTTTATATCATCATGGTAATACCAAATTATACTTGCACTCTCTAAACATATGTATAAGAGATATACATATCTCAAGCATTAAACATATCATCTTCCCTTGTAAGGATACAATCTTTTAAACTTTTGAAGACAGTTATTTTTTTTTCTTTTTACCATTTTATGCTTCTTGAATTCTGCATTTGAAGAACGCATTTTCTGTTCAGCTCTGATATTTCATTAGAAATGAGTGAAATTCACCTGTTTAATTAAATGTCTGTCTTTCCCCTGCAAAAAAAAAAATAATAATAATGCTTAATTTTGCTACATAGTTGATTCGTGGCTGTCATCCAATTTCCTTTGGTTTTCAGAATATCAAATTTCAGGCTCTCCAATTCTTTAAAGTGAGATCTGCTAGGTCCTGAGTAATCCTGATTGTGGCTTCTTGATATTTGATTTCTTTCTTTCTGCCTGCTTGGAATATTTTTTCCTTAATCTGATAATTCTGAAATTTAACTATCATGTTTCTTCGAGTTTTTATTTAGGTATCTTTTCCAGGAGGTGATCAATGAATTATTTCAATAGTTCTTTTAACCTTTTGGTTCTAGGATATCAGGGCAGTTTACCTTGATGATTTTTTGAAAGAAGATGTCTGGGCTGTTTTTTCATCAATATTTTATGTAAATCCAATAATTCTCAAATTTTCTCTCCAATATCTATTTCCAGGTTAGTTGTTTACCCAGTGAGGTACTTTACATTTTCTTCTTCTTTTTATTTGTTTTGGTAAAATATCATTGAATCATTCATTTCTGTTTCTTCATTTCTCATTTCAGTGAATCATTTTCTTCATTTAGCTTTTTATCTTCTTTTGCATTTGATCAATTAAACTTTTAAATGAAGTGTAGTTTTTTTAATTGGATTTTTTTCCATTTCACAAATTCAGTTTTCAAGGAGTTGTTTTATGTTTACATTTAGTCAAATCTATTTGTAAGGAGTTATATGTGTTTTCTATTTTATTAAATCTACTTTTAAGAGGTTTTCTTCAGATAATTTCTTTTTTCCTCCAAACTTCCTTGTACCGTTTTCATTTCCTTTCCCCATTTTTTCTAATTGTCTTTTAAGATTCTTTTTGAATTCTTCAATGAAAGCTTTGTGAGATGAGGACCAACTCATATCACCTTTATTTGCCTTTAGGATTCTCATGGTTTCAGGTCTGCTTTAGGGCAAAAGGGAGATTTTCTCAAGCTTCTTCTGTATATGACAGCAGCTTTAGGCTGGCCTGGGATGGATGCTGGCTGACTTCAGGTGTTAGGTAGGTGTGGCCAAGTCCCATATTATTCTGAGGTTTAGGGACTCACTATTTGCCTTTTGTATTTGCATTGGATGTCTAATAACTAATCTTCTTATGCACTGGTGTTTAACCAGCATAGCGTAGCCAACACTGCTGTATTTTGTATAAGAGTCTCCTGGTAGATTGCCTTGAACATCAATGCCACTCTGTTCTGTTTTGCTGCATTGCACCTGTGCTCCACCATCTCTCCCCCATGCCTGATCGAAACATATCTTTTCTGAATTTCTTCCAAAATATCTTCTGCTGAAAATTTGTTACACTCCAAACATTTGTGGGTCCTACCACTCCAAAAACAGTTTAGAGGCTTGATCTGTTGTTGGTCTGAAGTACACCAGGAAGAGCTCAGATAAAGACCTGTCTACTCTCTGCCATCTTAGGGAATAGAATTTTTTTTTTTTGTATTTGACTTTCAAATTTCAGTATCAAATGATTATTTTATAAAGCTAAAAATAATAAGAAAATTCATTTAGAGAAATTAAATTTCAGGATTCTCAAATAGAATAATTTTAAAAGGGGAAAGGTAAATATCCTAGCCATCTAGGATCACTAATAATCATTAAAATATTAATTATGAAAACATTTTGTTAGTTAAAAATAGAAAAGTAAAACAATAGAACTAGTTACACAAAATATAGATGTAAATACTTTCTTCTCATAATAAAAAAGTAAATAAACAGACTTTCAGTGAAGATTCATGTAAAATCATGAATTTGTAAAATCAAAACCTGGTTGTGGCCACAGAATGAAATTGTAACCAAATAACTGATGTACAAGGTTATCCAAGATGAAATAGACATTTTTGATTATATAATCCATTTCAATGTCAAATTAGTACAAGTATGATAAAAATTAGAAGTGCAAAAATGAAAATATATTGGAAGCAAATTTCTCTTATAACAGTATCATATTTACGACATAAAAGGAAATACTTCAAATATATAGGAAAGAGCCATTCCTCAATAGTGAAATAGTTGAATTATATAAAGTTAGTTCTTTTTAAAAAAGGACAACTCATTCATATGCTAAAGGGAATAATTATCATTTATTTAAAAAATTAAAAATAAATCAACTCTGATTTTTCATTTCACATCCAGAAGTATCTACTCTAATTTGGCATTTCAATATGAAAGTTTCCTAATGGGTAAGACATTTCATTATGTATCTACTATTTTAGTGTACTATGTGTAGTATATACACATAAACATGCAATTAAAATATATATATTATATTTGTATGTCATAATTCATACATTGTATAAAAATATTTATATCAATGAATTTATGAAAATACATTTTTCCTGTTTCATCAATATTTCAAATTAAATTATTTAATTTTGCAATATTGAATATTTCATCTTTAAAAATATTATCTTATATTTAAACATGTATTAAAGAATCATATCAGGTGTCAGGGGCAAAGCCAAGACAGCAGAGAGCAGATATGACTTTCTGTGACCTCCTTTGACTGTCTCTCAAACCAACAGTGGATTAAGCCTTTAAACTGGTTTTGGAGACAAAGAACCCACAAATATTTGAAGTACAACACATTTGCAGAAGAAGAGAGCTTGAAAGACTTCAGAAGAGATCTGTTTCTGCTGAGCCCAGACTACATCAAAGGGATTCCAGGGCAAGGACCTGGGGCAGAGATTAAGAGCGTGGCAGCTTCCATGCACCTAGGAATCTTCCGTGAGCCTCTTAGGCTACTCTGTCTTGGTTGCAAGCAGGTGGTTTGGCATTTTGCTACAAAAGAAAAATTGTAAACCACTTAGTCCCAGAATAAGGAACCTAGCCATGATTACCCAGGACCAGAAGTCAATCAGCAGAACTGCCCCAAAGCAAACTAAAGCAGCACTGTGGTTGCTTTGCCTTAAGAGCAGACCTCAACCCTTAAATTAAAAAAATAATAATAATAAAAAAAACCTTCTCACCATAGACACAGAGAAGATGGGACATCAAATCCTCAGGTTCTTAAAGACAAATAAACTCTAGATGAAGTCCCAAAGAGAGATATGAGTTGGTCTTCATTTTACAAGGTTTTCTTGGAAGATTGCATAGAGAATCTTAAAAGAGAGAAGAAAAAATTGGGAAAGGAAATTAGATCATTAAAATAAAGAATGGGAATAGCATATAACTCCCTTCAAAATAGATTAGATGAAAAGAAAAAAGCACATATTGCCTTACAAAACAGATATGAAAAGGGTATCAATCCATTGAAAAACAATATCTGTGAAATGGAAAAACATGCAATAAACAAACCAATTTAATTGGCCAAATACAAAAGGAGCTAAAAAAGGTAACTGAAGAAAATACATTAAAATTTAGAAATAAACAAATGAAAGTGAATGACTTATAAGATTTCAATAATTAGCAAACAAAAAAGAAAACAGAAGAAAATATGAAATACCTCCTAGGAAAAACAACTGATCTGGAAAATAAATCTAGGAGAGACAATCTAAGGATTATTGGATTTCCTGAAAGCAATGATGCAAAAAAGAACCTAGACATTTTCTTATAAGAAATCATAAAGGAATACTGCTCTGATATGTTAGAATCAGAAGATAAAGTAGCCATTGAAAAAATTCAGTGAACAACTCCTTAAAGAGACCCCAAAATTACATCCCTAATGAATGGTATGGCTAAAATTCAGAACTACTGTACCAAGGAAAAGATATTGCAAGCAAACTAGAAAGGAACAGTTTAAATACCAAGGAGCCACAATTAGGATTATCCAGGACCTAGCAGCTTCCACTTTAAATAATCAAAGGGCCTGGAATCTGATATTCCTAAAGGCAAAAAAAAAAAATGTTGATTACAGCCAAGAATAAGCTATCCAGCTAAAATGAGCATTATATTTTAGGGAAGAAGATGAACATTCAATGATCTAGGTGAATTTTGCCTATTTCTAATGGAAACACCAGAACTGAATAAAATTTTGATTTCCAAACACAGAAGAAAAGATCAAGTACAAAGTTAAAAAGGAAAGAAGGCTTGAGAAATATATGTCTGTTATATATACTTAGAGAGTGCGAGTATAATTTATTTTGTTATGATAATGTGAAAAAGAAACTACAGGTGGAAAAGAGTAAACTGGAAAAGGGTGGGGAGAGGAGGTAAAAATAAGAGAAATTACATCTCATGAAAAGGCAAAGAAGACCTATTATAATTGAGGAAGAGAATGGAGGAGGATGAGCATTGTGTATATTTTATTCTCATCAGATTTGGCTCAAAGAGAGAATATCAAACATATTTGGTTTCACAGACAAACTTATCTCACCTTGTAGGGAAGTGGAAGGGAAGGGGAAAATAGAAAGGGAAAGACTAATGAATGGGAAAAAAAATTAATTATTAGTGGAAAAGTGTAAAAAGAAGTGAGGGGCTCTAAAGGGGAAGGGCTGGTTGATGGAAATGGTCATCAAAAGCAAAATACTGGAGAGGAGTGAAGGGGGAAAGGAAAAAGGAAAAAAAAAACATAACAGGGTAAATAAGATGGCAGGAAATACCGATTGGTCATTTTAACTGTGAATGTGAATAGGATGAACTCACTAATAAAACAGAAGTAGATAGCAGACTGGATTAAAAGCCAGAATCCTACAATATGTTGTTTACAAGAAACACATTTAAAGCATAGTGATACATATAGAGTGAAAATAAAGGGCTGGAACAGAATCTATTATGCTTCAGATGAACTAAAAAAGAAGGTAACAATTCTAATCTCACATCAAGTAAAATTAAAGATAGATATTATTAAAAGAGACAAGGAAGGAAACTATATTTTATTAAAATATATGATAGATGATGAAGATATATGATGAAGCCATATTAATATTAAATATATATGCACCTAGTGATATAGCATGTAAATTCATAGAGGAGAAGTTAAGAGAGATGCAAGAAGAAATTAACAGCAAAACTGTACTAGTGAGGGATCACAACCTTGCTCTCTCAGAACCACATAAATCAACCCCCCCAAAAAAAATAAGTAAGAAGTTAAGAAGATAAACAAAATGTTAGAAAATTTAGGTATGATAGATCTTTGAGGGAAAATTAATGGAGACAGAATGGAGGTTACATTTTTCTCAGCAGTTCATGAAACTATACAAAAATTGACCATATTAGGGCATAAACTCTTCAAAATCAAATGCAGAAAGGCAGAAATAGTAAGTGCATTTTTTCAAATCATGATGCAATAAAAATCACATGCAGAATAAGGCCAAGAAAAAAATAGATGAAATTTAATTGGAAATTAATAACTTCATCCTAATGAATGAATGGGGGAAATAGCAAATCATCACCCAAAAGAGGACAATAATGAGAAAGCTTTCCAAAATTTGTGGGATGCAACCAAAACTGCTATAAGGGAAAATTTTATACCTCTAGATACTTACTTGAATAAAACAGAGAAAGAGAAGATCAATGAACTGGACTTACAACTAAAAAAGTTAGAAAAAGAACAAATTAAAACTCCTCAATTAAATACCAAATGTGAAATTCTAAAAATAAAAGGGAAAATTAATGAAACTGAAAAAAAGAAAACTATTGAACTACTTAAAAAAAAAAAAAAAAAAAAAAACTAAGAGCTGGCTTTATGGAAAAAAAAATAGTTAAACCTTTAGTTAATTTGATTAGACAAATGAAAGAAGAAAATTAAATTATAATCTCAAAAATGAAAAGGGAGAATTCCCCACCAATTAAGAGGACATTAAAGTAATGATTAGGTGTTATTTTGCTATATATCTATATATCAACAAATTTGATAATTTAAATGATGTGAAGGAATATCTACAAAAAGATAGATTGCTCAGGTTAACAGAAGAGGAAATAAATTATTAAAATGGTCCCATTTTAGAAAAAAAAAAGAAATAGAACAAGCTATTAATCAACTCACTAGGAAAAAATCTCTAAGGCCAGATGGATTTGCATGTGAATTTTACCAAACATTCAAAGAACAATTAATTCCAATGCTATTTAAACTATCTGAAAAAAATAGGAAAGAAGAAATCCCACCAAATTCCTCTTATGACAAAGATATGGTGCTGATAACTAAACCATGGAAGGTGAAAACAGAGAAAGAAAATTATATACCAATTTCCCTAATGGATATCGATGTAGAAATCTTAAAAAAACACAATATTAGCCAAGAGATTACATAAAATCGCAAGATAATACACTATGATCAAGTAGGATTCATACTAAGAATTCAGGGCTGATTCAATATTAGGAAAACTATTAGCATAATATATATCAATAACCAAAATAACAAAAGTTGTATCATTATCTCAATAAATGAAGAAAAAAATGATAAAATCCAACACCCATTCCTATTAAAAACACTTCAGAGTATAGAAATAATTGTATTTTTCTTTAAAATAATTAGCATCATCTATTTAAAATCATCAGCAAGGATCATATGTGATGAAGACAAGCTAGAAACATTCCTAAAAAGATAAGAAGTGAAACAAGGCTGCTCACTATCACTATTACTATTAAATATTGTATTAGAAATCTTAGCTTTGGCAATCACAGAAGAAAAAGAGATTAAAGGAATTAAAGTAAGTAATGAGGAAACCAATTTATTACTCTTTACAGATGATATGCACCCTATGCAAATGATAAGTTAGAGAATCCTAGAGAATCCACTAAAAAAACTATTAGAAATAATTCACAACTTTAGCCAAGTTGCAAGATAGAAAATGAACTCACATAAATCATCAGCATTTTTATATATTACCAACAAAGTTCAGCAGCAAGAGATACAAAAATAAATTTCATTCAAAATAACTGTCAATAGAATAAAATATTTGGAAATCTATCTGCCAAGGGAAAGTCAGGAACTATGTGAACACAACTACAAAACATTTTCCACATAAATAAAGTCAGATCTAACCAGTGGGAAAAAAATCAAGTGCTCATGGATAGGCCAAGCGAATATAATAAAAATGAAATACTAAATTAATCTATTTATTTAGTGCCATACAAATCAAACATCCAAGAAATTATTTTACAGACCTAGAAAAAATAATAACAAAGTTCATCTGGAAGAATAAAAGGTCATGAATTTCAAGGGGATTTATGAAAAAAAAAATGCTGATGGAGATGGCCTAGGTTATCAGACCTAAAATGATATTATAAAGCAGTGGTCATCAAAATCATTTGGTACTAGCTAAAAAGTTGTTGTTGATCAGTGGAATAGGTTAGCATCATAGGATAAAATACTCAATAAAAACTAGTATTTGACAAACCCAAAGATCCTGGCTTTAGGGATAATAACTCACTATTTGGCAATAACTGCTGGGAAAATTGGAAACTAGTATGAAAGAAATTAGGGCTTGACCCGCACCTAACATCACATATCAAGATAAGATCCAAATGGGTTTATAATTTAGACATAAAAAGTCATATTATAATGAAGAATATAAAATAGTTTACTTCTTATATCTGTGGAGAAGGCAAGAATATGGGTCCAAAGAAGAACTGGAATTCATAACTAAACACCAAATAGATAATGTTGATTATAGTAAGTTAAAAATTTTTTGTAGAAACAAAATTAATGCAGACAACATCAGAAAGGAATCAATAAGCTTGTAAATCATTTTTACATTTAAAGGTTCTCATAAAAACCTCATTTCTAAAATATATAGATAATTAACTTAAATTTATAAGAATTCAAGCCATCATGAAATCATAAATGGTCAAAAGATATGAATAGATAATTTCCAGATAAAGAAATTAAAACCATTTCTAACCATATGAGAAGGTGCTCTAAATCACTATTGATCAGAAAATTACAAATTAAGATCACTCTTGAGATAGCATTACACATCTCTCAGATTGGCTAAGATAACAGGAAGTGATAATGACAAAGTATGGAAGGGATATGGGAAAACTGGGATACTAATACATTATACACTCATTCTAGAAAGCAATTTGGAACTATGTTCAAAAAGTTATTACTCTGTGCATATCCTTTGTCCCAACAATGTTTCTATTGGTCCTATACCCCAAAGAGATCTTAACAGAAGGAAAGAAACCTACATGTGCAAAAATATTTGTGGCAGCCCTTTTCTTTGGTGATAAGAAACTGGAAACTGAGTGGATATTCATTAATTGGAGAATGACTGAATAAGGTATGGTATATGAATGCTATGGAATATTATTGTCCCATAAGAAATGATCAGGAGGATAATTTTAGAGAAGCCCATAGAGACTTACATGCAATGATGCTAAGTGAAATGACCAGGACCAAGAGATCATTGTACAAGGCAACTTCGATATTATATGATGATCAATTCTGATGAACAGAAGTCTTTCCAACAATGATATGACTGGTGCGATTTCCAATGATTTTGTGATGAACAGAACCATCAATACCCAGAGAGAGGACTGTGGGAACTGAATGGATCACAACATAACAGTCTCACTCTTTTTGTTATTGTTCACTCACATTCTGTTTTCTTATTCATTTACTTTCTTTTTTTATCTGATTTTTTCTTGTACAGCAAGAGAATTGTATAAATGTTTACACATACTGGATGTAACACATATTTTGACATGTTCAACATATATTTGATTGCTTGCCATATAGAGGAAGAGGTTTGGGGAAGGAAGGGCAAATCTGAAACATAAGGCTATGCAAGAGTCAGTATTCACAAAGCATCATGCATATGTTTTGAAAATAAAAAGCTTTTATATATAGATAGATAGATAGATAGATAGATAGATAGATAGATGGAAATAAAACAATTTGCATTTATTACCTTTAAAACAGAATAATATCAAAATAATTCTAGAGTTTCAAGGAATATTGTAATTTTAAACTGTATTCACTTCTAATTTCCTAATATAGCTCTAGTATATTAACTTTTGAGGGCAGAATCAAAATAGAAAAGTAGAGAAAATGTTCAGTCAAAATCTCTCAAAATTACCCTTCAAAGATATATAATGTTTCAAATTAAATTCTGGAATACTAAAGCCAAGTCAGAGGGAAATCATTTTTCAGCCCAGCCAATTCAGGTTGAAAGAGAAATCTCTAACACTGAAATGGAGGCTTCCCATAGCTCATATGGGACTACTAGATCCAAGTTATTGTGACATAAGCATTAGTGGCATTAACAGTCTTAAGCCAGAAATGGTAAGGAGGGCTGATAGCTGGTCAGAAAGAGACTATAGAGGTTTGGCCAAGCACTGAATACACAGGATAAAAAAAAAATCCATTAATCTCCAACTGGAGGAGATCCTTATGTAAACTTCTACAAGTGATGTAGTCAAATTTCAGCACTCTCAGATTAAGTAGAAATACTTAAATACTTCAAGCAGACAGAAAGAATTCAAATTCATAATCAAGATCACACAAAAGTTAGTAGTTACCATTTTAAAGTAGAAAAAACTTGGAATATGTTACTTCAGAAGACAAAAGTGTTGGGATTATAAGCAAAAATAATTTACCCCCCCAAAAAAAAATTGAGTATAATCCTTAAAAGGAAATAATTAGTATTTAATGAAATTGACTTTCAAGCATTATGAATGAAAAGAACAAAATGAAAATTTTGGTTTTGAGTACAGCATAAGAGAAGTAGTAAAAGAAAATATGGAAGAGAAATAATAAGGGACCCAATATTGTTAATTGGCTTAATGTCCATATGAGAAAATGATACATGTGATTTCTAAAAACTTTATCATTATTAGGGATGTTAAAAGGATTCTACACAGAAAGAGGAAGAGGGAGTGAGTTGATAATGAGGTTATTAAAAAAAAATAAAACAAGATAGATGAGAAAAATGGGTATACTACAATATGAGAAAAATAAGAGGAAGAATATGATAAAATTATCTCTCAGAAATGACATAAGGATAACTTTTAGAGTAAAGAGAAATATGATGAGAAGGGGGAAGAAATCCTTGAAATTCATTTTAATGCAAACTGACTCAAAAAGAGGAACGCATGCTCACATGTATACACATACACACACACAAACTCAATTGATAATAGAAATATACCTAATCCAACAAAAAAAGTAAGAGAGGAAAGGGATACAAGAAACAAACTTCGGGTGAAAAATAGTATAAAAAGAGAAAGAATGAAAATAAATAAATAGAAGGAAATAGTAATCTGGGGAAAACACAGTTAGTAATCAGAACAGTAAATATGAATAGGATGAACTCACTGCAAAAAACAGAAACAGAAAACAGAATGAATAAGAAACCAAACGGCAACAATACATTATTTACAAGAAATACACTTGAAAGAATAAAAATAAAAGATTCAAGAAAAATCAATTATACTTTGATTGATGCAAAAGCAGGCAAACA
This sequence comes from Antechinus flavipes, assembly GCF_016432865.1. Lineage (NCBI taxonomy): Eukaryota > Metazoa > Chordata > Mammalia > Dasyuromorphia > Dasyuridae > Antechinus > Antechinus flavipes. Next base: position 233,429,992 of record NC_067401.1, on the reverse strand, counting down.
AACAGGGGCACTAATTATGATGTCAAATAAGGGGGAAAAAAAAACTAGACCTATTTAAAGGCATGAACAGAAAAACTAGACCATAGACAGGGAAGTAATCAGTACTATATATCAGTGTAAAAAATGGCAAATTTAAAGAAAAAGCAAATAAATCAATATAAAAATAACTAGTAAAATAGATATTAGTGAGCTCAACTTTAACTTCTCAAAACTAGTTAAATCTAACTACATAATAAATAAGAAAGAACCTAAAATAAGGAATAAAATCTGAGAAAAGTTTGATGCAGTAAATCTCTGGAGAAAATTAAATATGTACTGAAATAAATATTCCTTTTTCTCAGGTGTACATATCAAATTCATATGCAAAAAATGAGTATGCATTATAACATAAAAAACTTCAAAATAAATGAAGAAAAACAAGTACTAAGTGCATCGTTTTCAGATCATAATGTACCAAAACTTATAATCAGCAATAGACCAAATAATAAGATGTTGAAAGTTCATTGGAAACTAAATAATGTATTATTAAAAATGATTGGGGCAAAGAGCAATTCATAAAAACAAACCATAATTTCAATGAAGAGAATGACAATGAGAAAACATTCCAAAATTCGTTGTAGGCAGCTAACTCTGTTTTTATTAGAAAATCCATATCTTTAAACATACTTTAATAAAGAGAGAAAGAGAGGATCAATGAGTTGCAATGTGACAAAATAAAAACAAACAAAAAAGAAGAAGTTAAAATTTCCTAATTAATCACCAAAATAAAGATCTCAAAGTAAAAGGAGAGTTCAACAAAGTAGAAAAAATAGGAGCTGGAGCTGGGATTTTATTGAAAAAGAGCAATATAATAGTCAAAACATTAGTTGATTTGAAAAATAGATAGAAGACAAGCAAAATATCAGTTTCCAAGAAATTTAAACCCAAATGCTCAATAAAGGAAGAAGAAATTAAAGTCACTATTACTTGTTATTTTGTATCATTATATGTCAATAATCTGACAATGTAAGTACAATGGATGAATATTATAAAAATATTCCCAGATAAAAAAACTTCCCAGATCAGCAAAAGAGGAACGATATTTAAGTTACCCTATATTAGAAAAAAAAAGAACAACTATCAGTGATCTCCATTATATACCTCAACAACGACACTGTATGAGGATGTATTCTGATGGAAGTGGATTTCTTTGACAAAGAGCTCTAACTCAGTTTCAACTGATCAAGGATGGACAGAAGCAGCTACACCCAAATAAAGAACACTGGGAAATGAATATAAACTGTTTGCATTTTTATCTTTCTTCATGGTTATTTATACCTTTTGAATCCAATTCTCCCTGTGCAACAAGAGAACTGTTTGGTTCTGCACACATATATTGTATCTAGGATATACTGTAACCTATTTGACATGTATAGGACTGCTTGCCATCTGGGGGAGTGGAGGGACAGAAGGGGTGGAGGGAGGGAGGGGAAAAATCATAACAGAAGTGAGTGCAAGGGATAATGATGTAAAAAATTACCCTGTCATGGGTTCTGTCAATAAAAAAGGTATTTAAAAAAAAAAACTATCAGTGATCTTACTAAGGAAAAAAAATTTCCGGAACACATAGATTAACACGTGAATTTTTGAAGCAGAGTCAAGATGGCAGAATAAAGCCAGGGAATTTCCTGAGCTCTCCCTCAATCTCCTCTAATTATCTTTAAATAATTACTCTAAATAAATTTTAGAGCTTCTGATCCCACAAAAGACAGAGTAGAGACATTTTTCATCTGAGAAAAACTTAGAAGTTTTATAGGAAAGGTCTATTGCCCCAAAATAGGACTGGAGTGGAGTAGCAGAAGACTATGTCCACACAGTCCAATGTCCAGCTAACATGTACAGGATTTGAGAGCCACTGAATCAACCATATGTAAGAAGGCTGAACAGCTGGTCAAATGAAGAGCAAGCACTGAGGTAGGAACTCTGTTGCTTTGCCCATTTTCATATCTGAACTGCAATGATGGCTTATAGGACAGGTGCACAGAAGGACCTCTGAAAGCAACTGCACAATACCCGCTGAAGTTTAGGACAGTACATCCTTTACTTTAGAAGCAGAGCCCTATTTAAACAAAGAGTTAAAAGCCAAGTAATGGGCTGTGAAAATGAGGAAACAATAGAACAAGATTCTGACCATAGAAAGCAAATGTGATGACAAGAAAGATAAAAATACACACTCTGAAGAATATACCAAAGTCAATTATAACAAATAGAATCTATCAAGAATTTAAAGAACAATAAATCACAATAATATATAAACTATTTGAAAAAAATAGGCAAAAAAGGATTCTACCAAATATATTTTATGATTTAGAGTTTTGATAACCCCTCCTAAACAAGGAAGGACAAAGATCGAGAAAGAAAACTAGAAAGCAATTAACTTGACAAATATTTATGCAAAAATGTTAAATAAGATACTAGTAAAGAAATTACAGTAATGTAATGAACTGGCTTTATCCAATGTAGTTGAAAGAGTAACTCAAAAACCCTTGGAAATATCAGTTTTTGCTACGAAAAAAGCACCCACATCAGTCCTTCATCAAGGAGACAGTGTGATAGAGTGGGTGAACCTCCCAGCACAACCAGAACAAAGCCTTACGCCTTACCCAGTGCTTGTGGCTAGAATTCTACTAAAGACCATTAAGCGAGCAGTACAATTATCTGGGACAAGACCTGACAAGATATACACCTTTTATACAAATGCACAAATTAATGTATGCTGTGAAACCATCCCAGAGTGGCAAAATTTTATTGGCCATGGCTCCAAATTTTGCACATGGATCTCCATTAAAGATAACCAGACTACTGCATAATTGGCAATGGATTTTTGAGGAGAAGGTTTCTAAGGTTCCTCTTGAAGGACCAACTATTTTTACAGACGCAGCCAAACAAAATATTTGTGCTGTATACTCTCATGATTTAACCGTAAAAAGAGTAGTCAGAACTCCTTTTCAGTCCACTCAGCACAACGAATTATATGCAATCATGCTAGCTCTCACTTATTACCCAGGCAACAAAAATATAATATCTGATTCAGCCTATTCAGTAGGTGTGGTACAAAGAATTGCCACAGCCCAAATAAAATTTGCAGCTTCTAATATATATCAGCTCTTTAAGGAACTTCAAGAGCAAGTGAGAAAGCATCCAGGAAAGATTTATATCCTGCATGTCCACTCATATAGTGGACTTCCAGGTCCTATTTTTGATGGAAATTCAAAGGCAGATAGCCTTTTAACTATGTTGGCCAGTACGCCTTTATTTCAGGAGGCCCAGGAATCCCATTCTAAATACCATCAGGCTGCTTGAGCTTTGCGCTTACAATTTGGGATTACAAAAGAAGAAGCAAGGAGCATAGTAAAAAGCTGTACAGCTTGCCTTCCCTTCCAAGCTCCTACACTGCCTCCAGGGAAGAACCCTCGTGGTTTGAGACCCAATGAAATCTGGCAAATGGATGTGACCCATTATAAATCTTTTGGTCGTCTGTCTTTTATCCACGTTGTGGTAGACACCTTTTCAGGATTCACTTTTGCCATACCAGCAGCAAAAGAGATAGCCCGAGTGGTCACTGAATTCCTCATTCAAGCATTCACAATTATGGGTGTGCCACAAGAAATAAAAACAGATAATGGACCGGCATATACCTCCAAACATTTTGAACACTTTTGTGCACAGTATAAGATTTTACACACTACTGGCATACCCTTTAATCCTCAAGGTCAGGCAATCGTAGAAAGAAGAAACAGAGACATTAAGACACTCCTCCAAAAACAAAAGAAAGGGGGAGCCACGGGTAACCCTAGAGAACTTCTAAATTTAGTTCTCTATACCATTAATTTTTTAATCTTTGATAAAGATGCACTGGCTCCAGCAGACAGGTTTTATAACCCACCAGAAGAGCAGTGCCCAGTGCGAGCAGCTCCACTATCTTTAGATAATCACCAGGTGATGTGGAGAGACCCAGAAAGTGGTGAATGGAAGGGACCAGATAGGCTAACTGCTTGGGGGAGAGGATTCACTTGCATCTCTACATGTGGAGAAGGAATCAGATGGGTGCCTACGAGCCGCATATGTCCATCGCAGAGAGTTGGAGCAGACCCTTGAAACAAAGGAGAAGACCCAAGAAATATCGGGTGGTTCTGTTGCTGATTGTGCTCACCATTGAAAGAGCATAGCTGACAAGGAGACTGTTAAAAAGACTTTTAAAATCTTCAGGAATCATTGGATTTCCTAACACAAGATGAAACTGTTTTAGTTCTTGAAAAACCAGTGAGAATCATTGGATTCCTTAAGATGAAAAATTGTTGATGAGACTTTTGCAGTACTTCAGAGCTTACAGAAATTATTAGATTACTGGCACATGAATTAATGGACAATGGATTCCTTATGGACTATTTCTAGGACTTATGGACATTTGTAAATTTTCAGGTTGATTCATGTTATTTGTTACATTACTACTAGCCTGTGTTATATTGCTATGTGCTTATGTAAATTATGTGTAATGCCTCTCATATTGATGGATTTATGTATACCATGTTTCAAAGTTCTGGCCCATATTGATGGATTTATGTGTACCCCTTCAGAAACCCACTAATCTGATTTGATTTCCTATTTCCTTTGGTGTTTTCATCTCCCTTCCTGAGGTGTCAGGGAAGGCGTGATCACCTTTTAGGTGGGGTTCTCACCTCCTTGAGAAATCAGGGAGGTCATGACCACCCTATGTTCTAAAACAAAAGAAAGGGGGAGATGTTGGAATCTTTACAAACTGCTAACTCATTAGAGTTGATCTAATCTTACAAGAAGATGTTTTGGGCAGAACCTGAAACAAGGTACTAAGTAGAACTGATTAGTACAATGCTTGTGTTTGCACCTTTACTCATTGGAGTTCACAAGTATGCCAGCTTCACAAAGTAAACTTTGTAACTTAGTGAGTTCACACCTCCCTTGAAGCTCTTTGGTCCAGAGAGCATTATGGGAGAAAACCCATAATCCCATTCTCTCAGAAGAGTCAAATATAAGGCCAGTGATGAGAGATCTATTCCAGTATACATTTTCCTCTTGGCTGGCTGGTCGCAGAGGAGAGTTCAGCTGGACTCGAGAGGAGCGACTCTGGTGCAGACAGAGAGCACTTTGACGGATTTCAGCGGAATTACGCCAGAAGCCCTCTTTCCGAGGCAAGGCAGAATATATTCTACTTGGCTGGCTGGTGGCAGACAAAGAGTTTTCAGAGGATAAAGCTACGAGTGGAGAGTTCAGTGGACAACCAGATTCATCTTCATCTCACACCACTGTAGTTGGTGGCTGGGCTCCTGCACTTCCCCACTGAGACCAAGCTGATCTGAAAGACTCACCAGAAAGCTAGCCGAGCCCCAGGTGAAGGAGACAAGAGATTCATTCCATCTCTGTGCTGGTTGGAGGCTAAAGGACAAAACCCTTGGATTTGGAGACATTCAGAGGGCTCTAAGCTAAACTGGCTGTGTATTGAGAAAAACAAGAACTCCAACATTTGAACTCATAACACTACTATATTTCCTTATTCAGTGTTATACCAAGAACAAATTATAAAGAACTATTTAAGCTAAACAAAATTCATGTAAAAAATAACCAGAAGATCAAAGGAAATCAATGGTAAAAATGTAAAGGAAGACAATTTAGCAATGTCTAATTTCTTTTTGTTTTATTTCATTTATTTTCTGAACTTAAGAAATAAAACAAGCATTTCAAGGACATAATAAAATTTTTAAAAAATCATTGTATATGCAATTACAAGTCTATTAACTACAACTTGCTAATTATTTTCATATGTTATTTGTATACCTTTCTTTTTTCTGTCTTTTTTCTCTTGTACCCAAGAGATGACTGCTATTTAAGACAAATATGTAGATAGATAGATAGATAGATAGATAAATAGTTGAATAGACAGATGGGTGAATAGATAGATTAGGTGAAGTCTTCATATTTTTTTTTTTGTTGTTGTTGTTGTTGTTGTTGGTTTTTTTTTTTTTTTTTTTTGTTTTGTTTTGTTTTGTTTTGTTTTTGTTTTTGTTTTTTTTTTTTTTTTTTGGAGTTAAGAGTATTTGTAATAGCCAATTTGTAATACATTTCAGATTATATTACAAAGTGATAATCTGCAAAAAGATATGATACCGTCAAAGTGATTAAGTTATGGATCAGGCAATGAGCATGGTGTTCTAATGTTTTACAAACCCAAGAGTTCAACCATTTGACAAAAAAAAAAAATTCTGGTAAAAATTAAAAACAACTTGGCAGAAGGTAGTTATAGGCCAAGATCCAACACCATACATAAAGATAAAGTCAAAATAAATAAACCATTTAGGCAGGAATGTTGAATTACAAGTAAACTATTCAAGCATTGGAAAATATACTTATTATGTTATATGTTACATGATTTAGGCACAAAATATGATAGCAATTATATACGTAAAGTCACATAAATATTTTTTCCTAGCTTCAATTAAGTCTCAAGTTTTACCCACTCCACAAACCTTTCCATGGCATGTTTTCTCTTATTTCATTACTATTTAATTAATATACATAAAGATTTCTTAGTATATATTTGTTCTCATGATGTCAACCCCATTAGATTATAACATGATTAAGGGGTGGGATTGTCTTAATTTTTTTGTGTGTGTCCAGTGTTTAACACAGCGCCTGTTACATAATATGTGCTTATTAAATTGGAATTAATTTATGTTTTAGGATATCTGGTACTAATTAGGGATAGTAAAACTTCTTATGGATATACATCAGTTCTGACATAACATATATAGTGAAAATTTCAATGATATAATTAATATTGACTATCTTTCACCCAATAGGGAAATTCTCTTTTTATAAAAAGCTAATTTATATTTCTCTAGAGACCAAGATTAATAAAGAATGAACAGTAATATTAGAATAAATTTATCTACATGACATGAGACTGAAACAAACCTTTGCTATAATACTGAGTTAAAAATTATCTAGGATATATAAAATATTTTAAAATCTGACAATCAAAAATAAGCACATGCTATTTTATGTGTGCCATGCTTTGTGATAAAACTTGACAACATAAAAATATAAGTGTAATGTAATTTGTGTTCTCAAAGAGGTTATGATTCATGATGCAAGAAAGACAACTTGCAAATTAAAAATGGACAGAACATATAGTGAATAAACTCAAAATAATCATAAATAGGAAGGTTCTAGAAAATAAAAAAATAAAATAAAAAATGAGGCTCTCTTTTTAAGAATGCATTTGCAGTTCCAATGGAGCAGTAATGAACTGAACCAGCTATACCCAGAAAAAGAATTTTGGGAGATAACTAAGAACTATTTCATTGAATTTTCTTATGTATTGTTTATTAAGTTAATCTGGAAGTCTTTTGATGTTCTACAGAGCATTTTTTAAATGGTGCCAAGTTATTCAAGATGTGAAAAACTTAAAATTATAATTGACATTTTTTCTCACTAATTCAATGATTCCACAATCTCTAAAGGTTTCTTCTGTGTTCCCCCTCCTCCTATTTGTTCATTAGACTTTTCTTGGCTTTTCCAAAAGGATAATCCATAAAACGCTGTTTTCAATTCAGTTAGTCACCCATGTAATGAAATAAGTTTAATGGGTTCTATTCTTGATTATATAGGAGATATTATTCAGCAGAAGTGAAAAGATGAGTCTGATTTAGATTTTTTTTAAAGTTATAATCCTCACAACTTTATATGAAAAAATTCATTTAAAAACACTGTTGACTAAACTTTAATGGTTTCATATTTATGTATATTTGTACAAGATCAAAACCTAGTTCATTTTATGGATGGAAAACCAAGCAAACTGTAACAAATGAAAATGTGTTACAAACAGTTCACATTAAAACATTTTGTATAGTTTCTTGTGTTTTATCTCATTTTCCACATGCATAATTTTCATCCTCTCCTTTCCCTGCAAACCACAATGAGAACTCTTGCACCAGAGAGACACTACAGATTCCATGTAAATAGCTCCCAAAGTCTCTTCCAAAGAATAAGATGTTAGGTATTATAATGCTGAATTTTAGCTTCTAAATGAAACATTTTGTTAAAATAATTCTTAAAGTTATAAACATCATTTTTTTTCCAAAAGATAAAATTGAACAATCATTTCTTCATGAACTAGTTTTTTTTTTATCATCAATGTTCTAGTAGAAGAAAGAGAAGGAAGAAAAAGGAGGAAAAGAAAATAGAAATAAAAGGAGGAGAGAAAGAAGGAAGAGAATGAAGGAAAAGAAGGAATAAACTATAAATTCATAACAAAGGAATTGGATAGATGGTCAATTTTTGTACTTTAAAAGTATTACCTCTGACTTTAGGCCAGGATGACAGAGGACAGACATACACACACACACACACACACACACACACACACACACACACACACACATCTATTTAAGCTCCATCTTTGTTCTCAGAATACTTTATTTCATGACAGGCCTTGGAATTAGATCTTGACTGAAAAAAATAAAGAAATAAAGAAATAATTGCTAACAGAATATATCTAGAAATTTGCCAGAAAAGGTCTGTTTTTGCTCAGCCGGGGGTGGGGGGGAGAGTGGGGAAGTGTTAGATTGGAACAGACTAAAGGCAGGCAGTGAGAGCATAGCAGGCAGTGAGAGTACAGAAGGCAGCCCACAGTGAGCAGACCTGAGGAGGGTATAGTGTGATCTCAGCCTTTTATATGAGGAGAACTTTATCACAGTGTGGCTACTTTGCCCTGGCAGCTAACCAGTAGAACAGAAGAGAAGCTATAAACACAGAGGGTAAAGATCATAACCCTGAAAAGCTAGGGTTATCTTAGGACCTGGCCACAACCACCCAGAGTGTCTCAGCATGCTATCAGAGTCTCAGAGGACAGATATATAGCAGACTGTTTTCTTTGATTCGTCTTTGACAAAATGAGCAAAAAATTAAAACAGACTCTAACTATTGATAGCTTTTATATGGATAGAGAGCACATTGTAAACCCCAAGGAGACTAAAAACAGACTGTCTTCAGACAAATCCCTAAAAGGGGAGATGATCTGGTCCTCAACACACAAGACTCTCAGAGAAGAATTAAAAAGGTTCTCACAAGAGAGCTAGAAGAAAAATGGAAAAAGAAAAGGGAAGCTTGTCAAGAGACTCTGGATAAGTCATTCCACTCATTTAAAGATAGAGTGGATAAAGAAATCAAATCCTTGAAAAACAGAATTGTGAATTGAAAAAGGTAAACAATTCCAAGAAAAAAAGAATGAGTGAATTGGAAAAAAGAAAATAGTTCTATAAAAAATAAAATTGGCAAAATAGGAAAAAAAAATCAATAAAACAAAACAACTTACTTAAAAACTCACTTGGATAATTAGAAAAAAGATATAAAAATTGAGTGAAGAAAGTAACTTATTAAAAATCAGAATTGAGCAAATGGCATTGAATCACTCAAGGAGACACCAAGAATCAGTCAAGCAAAACCAAAAAAAAAAAAAAAAAATGAAACAATGAAGAAAAATGTCACATACCTTCTTGGGAAAATAACAGACTTGGAAAATAGATCTAGGAGAGATAATCTGAGAATTTTTGTATTTCCTGAAAAATATGATGAAGAAAGAGCCTAGACAATATTTTCCAGGAAATTATCAAAGAAAACTGCTTAGATGTTATAGAAACAAAGGGTAAAATAGACATTGAAAGAATTCATTGTTCACCTACTGAAAGAGACCCTAAAATCAAAAGGCCAAAAAATAAAGTGGCCAAATTCCAGAACTATCAGATGAAGGAGAAAATACTGTAAGCTGCTAGGAAAGCCACAATAGGATTACCCAGGATCTAGCAGTGTCTACCTTAAAGGATCAAAGGGCCTGGAATCTGATATCCCAAAAGGCTAAAGAACTTGTTATGTAGCCAAAAATAACTTACCCCCAGCCAAAAGGAGCATTTTTTGAGGGAAGAAGCTGGATGTTCAATGAAATAAGTGAATTTCATCTATTTCTGATGAAAAAAACTGGAACTAAACAAAAAGTTTGATCTACAAATATAAGACTCAAGAGAAAACTAAAAAGGTAAAAAGAAATCTTGGGCACTATATTTCTATTATAAAGATATATAAAGAACATATGTATAATTTGTTCTATAAACTACAAGTGGAAAAGAAATTGTACCAGAAAAAGTGTAAAATGGAGGTACTACATCTCATGAAGAGGCAAAGGAAACCTATTATATCTGAGAGAAAGAATGGAGAGCGGTAAATAGAGTGTGTATCTTACTCTCATCAGAATTGGCTTAAAGAGAAAAACATCAGACATATTCAATTTATGGTCAAACTTATCATGCCTCATTGGAAAGTGGGAGGGATAAGTGAAAAGATAAGGAGTAAGCTAAGCAGAAAAAAATACAGAAATTGTGAGGAAAAGTGTTAAGATAGGAGGAGGAACTCTAAGGTGGGTGGAGAGATACTAAAAAGGGAGCCTGTGAGAAGCAAGTGGCGCTCACAATTTTAAAACTGGGGAGGGGGGTAAGGGAGAAGGAAAGGAGAAAAAGCATAAGCAGGGGTTAACAAGATAGCAAGTAATACAGAATTAGTAATTTTAATGATAAATGTGAATAGGGTAAACTCCCCCATAAAGAGGAAGCATAGTAGGCTTGATTAAAAGTCAGAATCCTATAATATGTTATTAACAGGAAATGCATTTGAAACAGGGTGATACATACAGAGTAAAGGTAAAAGGTTGGAGCAGAATGTGCTATACTTCAGGTGAAGTCAAAAAAGCAGAGGTAGCCATCCTGATCTCAGATCAAGCAAAAGCAAAAATTGATCTAATTAAAAGAGACAAGGAAGGGCACTATATCTTGCTAAAGGGGAGCATAGAAAATTAAATAATATCAATATTAAATGTGAACAAAATAGTGTAGCATCTCAATTGTTAAAAGAGAAATAAAGAGAGCTGCAAGAAGAAATAGACAGCAAAACTATAATAGTGGGAGATCTCAACCTTGCACTCTAAGAATTAGATAAATCAAACCACAAAATAAATAAGAAAGAAGTCAAAGAAATAAATAGAATACTAGAAAGTTAGATAGCTTAGATCTTTAGAGAAAACTAAATGGAGACAGAAAGGAAGACACTTTCTTCTTAGCAGTTCATGGAACCTATCCAAAAATTGACCATATGTTAGAACATATAAACCTCAAGTGCAAATGCAATGACAGAAATAATAAATGCATCCTTTTCAGACTGTAATGCAATGAAAATTACATTCGATTAAAAAAGAGTAAAACAGACCAAAAAAAATTGGAAACTAAATAATTTCATCCTAAAGAATGATTGGGTGAAACAGCAAATCATAGACATAATTAATAACTTCACCCCAAAAATTAACAATAGTGAAACATCATACCAAAATGTGTGGATTGCAGCCAAAGCAGTAATAAGGAGGGATTTCATATCTCTAGAAGCCTACTTTCATAAAATAGAGAAAGAGAAGGTCAATGAATTGGGCTTGCAACTAAAAATGCTAGAAAAGGAACAACTTAAATACCTCCAGTCAAACACTAAAGTTGAAATTCTAAAAATAAAAGAAGAGATTAATAAAATTGAAAGTAAAATAAAAAAAATATTGAATTAATTAATAAAATTAAGAGTTGGTTTTATGAAAAACACCAACAAAATAGATAAACACTTAGTAATTGTGATTTAAAAAAGGAAAGGGGAAAAGAAAATTGTTAGTCTTAAAAATGAAAAGGGAGAACTTGCCACTAATGAAGGGGAAATTAGAGCAATAATTAGGAGTTACTTAGTCCAACTTTATGCCAATAAATTCAATAACTTAAATGAAATGGAAGAATACCTTCAAAAATATAGCTTACCCAGATTAACAGAGGAAGAAGTAAGTTGGTTAAACAGTCCTATTTTAGAAAAAGAAATAGAAAAGTTATTAATCATCTCCCTAAGAAAAAATTCCTAGGACCAGATGGATTTAAATGTGAATTCTACCAAACATTTAAAGATTAACTGCAATGCTATATAAATTATTTGAAAAAATAGGGATTGAAGGAGTCCTACCAAATTATTTTTATGACACAGGCATGGTACTGATACTTAAAGCAGATAGGTTGAAAACAGAGAAAGAAAAATATCAATCTCCCTAATGAATATTGATGCTAAAATCTTAAATAAAATATTGGCAAAAAGATTCTGGAAAATCATCCCCAGAATAATAGACCATGACCAAATAGGATTTATACCAGGAATGCAGGGCTGGTTCAATATTAGGAAAACTATTAGCATAAAATTGACTATATCAATAATCAAATTAACAAAAACTATATGATCATTTCAATGGATGCAGAAAAAGCATTTGATAAAATCCAAAATCTATTCTTATTAAAAACAATTGAGAGTATAGGAATAAATGGACTTTTCTTTAAAAGAGTCAGGAGCATCTATTTAAAACCATCAGTAAGCATCATATGTGATAGGGATAAATTGGAACCATTCCCAGTAAGATCAGGAGTGAAACAAGGTTGCCCATCATCATCATCATTATTATTCAATATTGTATTACAAATGCTAGCCTCAGCAATAAAAGTTGAGAAAGTGATTAAAGAATTAGAGTAGGTAATGAGGAAACCAAACTATCACTCTTTGCAGATGATATGATGTTACACTTAGAGAACCCCAGATATTCTACTAAAAATCTATTAGAAATAATTCACAACTTTAGCAAAGGTTGCAAGGTACAAAATAAATCCACATAAATCCTCAGCATTTTTATACATTGCCAACAAAATCCAACAGCAAAAAATATATAGAGAAATTCCATTCAAAATAACTGTTGACAGCATAAAATATTAGGGAATCTATCTACCAAAGGAAAATCAGGAATTATATGAGCAAAATTACAAAATACTTTCCACATAAATAAAGTCAAATTTAAATAATTGGAAAAATTTTAAGTGCTCTTGGATTGACCAAGGAAATATAATAAAGATGACAATACTCCCTAAACTAATGCATTTATTTAGTGCTATACTAATCAGGCTCCCAAGAAACTATTTTAATAGTTTAACTAGAAAAATAACAACAAAATTCATAGGGAAGAACAAAAAGTCAAGAATTTCAAGGAAATTAATAATAATAAAAAAGCACATGAAGGTGGTCTAGCTGTACCTGATCTAAAACTATATTTTAAAACAGTTGTCACCAAAACCATTTGTTATTGACTAAGAAATAGATTAGTTGATTAGTAGAATAAATTAGCTTCATAGGAGAAAATAGTCAATAACTAGAGCAATCTAGTGTTTGACAAACCCAAAGGTTCTAACTTTTTGGCTAAGAATTCATTATTTGACAAAAACTGCTGGGAAAACTGGACATTAGTGTGGCAGAATTTAGGCATGGACCCACACTCTACACCAAGATAAGATCAACATGGATCCATGATTTCGTCATAAAGAATGAGAGTATAAATAAACTAGAGGAACATAGGATAGTTTACCTCTCAAATTTGTGGAGGAGGAAGGAATTTGTGACCAAAGAAGAACTAGAGATCATTTTTGATCACAAAACAGAAAATTTTGATTATATCAAATTAAAAAGCCTTTGTACAAACAAAACTAATGCAAACAAGATTAGAAGGGAAGCAATAAACTGGGAAAACATTTTTGTAGTAAAAGGTTTTGATAAAAGCCTCATTTCCAAAATATATAGAATATTGATTCTAATTGATAAGAAATCAAGCCATTCTTCAATTGATAAATGGTCAAAGGATATGAACACACACAATTTTCAGATGATGAAATTGAAACTATTTCTATCCATATGAAAGAGTGTTCCAAATAACTATTGATCAGAGAAATGAAAATTAATACAACTCTGAGGTACTACTTCACACCTGTAAGATTGGCTAAGAAAACAGGAAAAAATAATGAATGTTGGAGGGGATGTGGGAAAACTTGGACAGTGATGCATTGTTGGTGGAGTTGTGAACGAATCCAACTATTCTGGAGAGCAATTTGGAATTATGCCCCAAAAGTTATCAAACTGTGCATACCCTTTGATCCAGCAATGTTAATACAATTCTTATATCTCAAAGAGATACTAAATAAAGGAAAGGAGCTTGTATGTGCCAAAATGTTTGTGGCAGCCCTTTTTGGGGTGGCTAGAAACTGGAAAATGAATGGATGCCCATCATTTTGAGAATGGTTGGGTAAATTGTGGTATATTAATGTTATGGAATATTATTGTTCTGTGAGAAATGACTAGCAGGATGAATACAGAGAGACTTGGAAAGACTTATATGAACTGATGCTGAGTGAAATGAGCAGAATCAGGAGATAATTATATACTTTAACTACAATACAGTATGAGAATGTATTCTGATGGAAGTGGATATCTTGGACAAAGAGAAGATCTAATTCAGTTCCAATTGATCAATGATGGACAGAATCAGCTACACCCAGAGATGGAACACTGGGAAATGAGTGTGAATTGTTTCTATTTTTGTTTTTCTTCCCAGGTTATTTTTACCTTCTGAATCCAATTCTTCTTGTGCAAAAAGAGAACTGTACGGATCTGCACACATATATTGTATCTAGCATATACTTTAACAGATTTAACATGTATAAAACTGTCTGCCATCTAGGAGAGGGGATGGAGGGAGGGAAGGGTAAAATCAAAACAGAAGTGAGTGCAAGGAATAATGTTGTAAAAAGTTACCCATGCATATGTTCTGTCAATAAAAAGTAATAATAATAATTTTAAAAGTATTATTTCCATAAGGTAAACAGAATAAAGCAGGAAAAAATAAAGATCTTATTAGTTTTATTAGGAGGCATTTAAAATTTCTAGTTAGTACCTATAGTTAGTAAATAGTTAGTACCATTGTAGTGGGATAATACCAAGTAGAAACCAATATCAGAAAACTATTTTTAATTACATTAAATAATTGTCTGAGGTACTGAGAGGTTCCATGGCTCAGGGATAAAGAACACTTTATGTGTCATGAAACACTTTATGAGCAATTAAAATCATTTCTTCCTTATTTATCTAACCTGTAACCATTTTACTCTGTTGTCTGCAAAGTATAATTTAAATTATTTTTTAATTTTTTTCAATATTAAAAATTCCACAAATTAATTTATCTTCCAAACTAAGGTGTTTTTTTTTTAATTTTTTTTATCCCTTACTAAATTGAACACTATATAATGAATATCATGAAATCATGGAAGATTTTCTCAAAGTAAAGTACATGCCTTTCCTGTCTTTAAAGTTAAAAGATGTATAAGTAAAGATAATTGGGTATTATATAAAACTTACTTGATAGATTAGTTTTTGTTTTTGTTTTTGTTTTTCTTCCTCTCTTTATTTTTTGTTACAATACATAATAATGAAGGGGAAAGTCTATGTATAGAAATAAGGAAGAAATAAAAAGAATCTTATAAAATAAATGAAAAACATGAAGAATTCAGAGAACACTAACAGAGTAATGGTAGTAAGGGAAATGTAGAGAAAATTCTCTTGACTATTACAAATTCAAAAAATCCTTTTGTGAATTGAATCCTTACTTGATACTATCTTCTAAATCAAGTAATGAGGAACATTTAGTGGATTATTTGACACTGAGTGATCATCTTTCTGTTCAATATTTTTTTTGTCTCATTGCCTACTTCCAGGAAAAAACTCCTGCTCCCACAACATGGTCCTTCTGAGGGTCTACACAGAAACTAGAATAATACCATCCTTGAACTAAATATCTTTGCATTTAACTCAGACTATCTGTTAAGGTACATTTTAGACCAAATCTTTTTTTTTTTAATTCTAGCTTTTTATTTATAAAACATATGCATGGGTAATTTTTCAACACTGAACCTTGCAAAACCTTCTGTTCCAATTTTTCCCTTCCTTCCCTCCACTCCCTCCCCTAGATGGCAGGTAGTCCAATACATGTTAAATATGTTAAAGTATATGTTCAATACAACATATGTATACCTATTCATACAGTTATCTTGCCTCACAAGAAAAATCAGATTTAGAAAAAAGGTGAAAAATAACCTGAGAAGGAAAACAAAAATGCAAATAGATAATAACAGAAAGAGTGGAAATGCTATGTTGTGGTCCACACACTCATTTCCCTTAGTTCCTTCTCTGGGTGTAGCTGATTCTCTTCATTACTGAACAATGGGAACTGATTTGGATCCTCTCATTGTTGAAGAGAGCCAAATCAATCAGAATTGTGGTTGAATTATACAATGATCTCCTGATTCTGCTCATTTCAGTTGACATCAGTTCATGTAAGTTTCTCCAATTCTCTCTGTATTCATCCTGTCATTGACCAAATCTTAAAGAGCCACATTTATTTAAAAAATTATTAAAGTAAAAACAGGATGAAAAATGTTTACTTACTCATTAGAACATTTTCAAATCGATTGATCAATTAGTTTGGGAGAGATGGCCACATTACACAGGAAGCATCTATCTTTAGAATTAAAATATTAGTTCTCTGCTTTTGCTCATTATTGTTTTTCTGGCAAGGAACTTACTTTTGTTGGAAATTATAGAATTTGTAAGCATCAAGAGTAAGAACTCTGAAAATTAAATGGCCTACTTAGAATAGACAGTTGCTTCCCAAGTCATTTATTTCTAACAATTGGAGTTTTGTATATTAGATAGGTTAACTTACTCTTCATATATCTTAAATTCAATCTTCCAGGGAAAAAGAAAGTACATATTGACTAAGCTTCGTATTAAATAGTGCTGAGCGTCTAATAGATCTAAAATGTATTGGCTCAAGAATAAATGTACCCAGCTGTTGATGCTATAGATCAAGATATTATTTAAGTGGAATAGCAATGTGCTACATTAACTTAGATGAAAGTAATTTTTATTCCAATTCTCCCTGTTCTTAACAAGTAGAATACTATATGTATAATATTCTTGTCCTGAGGGGAGAACACACTTTCTCCTCTATCCAAGATCTTTGAAGGTAACCTTAGTGTACTAAGTAACTAATCATTCATATGATGGACTTTTAACTGTGCATATATCTTGCTCTGACACATTTCATATGTGACCATGGAAAAGGAACTAAACATTCCTGGCTATTGTTTCATTGATTTACTGAATACTTTGAATTAAACGTCCTCCAAATTACCTTTTGGCTTCCAATCTATGAACTTATAATCTTGAATAGTTTGGATTTCTCAAACATGTCCGCAGATGAATAGACCATAATAATAGACTATTTGCGTTTAAAATTATACAATATAGATTGTGTCTAAATTATAACATTAGACAACCTTAAAATGAATTAAAATTCCTTTGTTATATGGGTTATCAAACACAGATATTCAGCAAGTGAGAGGAAAGAAAAGGACTACTTAAACAATGTATAAATTCTTTTTCAGTGTGGCAATACTAAAGCATAATCTTAAAAAGATTAAGATTTTAACATATAGGCACACTTTCTTCTCATTTCACTATTCTCAATTAATCTGATTTCAGCAAATAACAAGTAACTATGTGTACAACATCATGATAGGTAATGGTAATATAAAGAGAAAAATGAACCATTCCCTGTCCTCAAAGATTATGTTATATATTATATTATAATCAATAGCAAATTGTAATGTATAAACCAAACAAATACAAAGTAAGTGCAAAATGAATATAAAATTATCACAAAATAACCTAAAGTTGAATGAACTAATAATTTGTAGAGATAATGAAAGGCATGTGAAAGGAGTAAATCTCTAGCTCTACCTTAAAATTCTACTATTTTTCAACCTGCCTCTCTAATCTCATACTAAGAATAGAACAAAAGTAAAAACTTGTTTTTTTTCCTTTATTACAACTTTTCACTTTTCAAAGCATAAACATGAATAATTATTTCACATTAACCTTTGAAAAACTCTATGTTCTAATTCTCCCCTTTCTCCATCCCTTCCCCTAGATGGCAAATAGTTCAATATATGATTAACATGGTAGAAATATATGTTAAATGCAATATATGCATACATATTTATATTTATATGTATTGATTTATCTTGCTGCACAAGAAAAATCAAATCAAACTGTAAAAAAATGAGAAAGAAAATAAAAAGTGCAAACTTGTAATTTTCTTATCTGTATCATTGAATTCTGCTTAGGTAACCTCCTTGTTGAAAGGTGAGATCAGTTTCAGCCTCCCTCTGTAGGCAGGAGACAAAATTTTGAACCCACATTGGTTTGCAGGACTTTGAGTTATGTCTTATCTCTCTTGGGAAACAGGAGAAAAAGAAAATAAAATTCAGAAAGAGGTGGTATCTTTTCCCCCATGCCTAAAAGAAACAAGAGCTGAAAGCCATTTTAATATTAGCAGTACCAAGACCAAAAGCTAAAAATCTTATCCCCTTCCAAGTAAAAGGGAAGAAGAATAAAGATTGTTTTAAAACTCCCTCTGGATAGTGTGCAAAATGTGAATTAAGACAGATGTATTACAAATATCTAAAACAAACAAAACAAAACATAATTTGGTCAAATAGAACAAAACCAAACTTAAGATGTCTAGCAAAATCCATTCTTCGTTCACTTGCATGGTTTTTTAAAAGGTAAAATTTTGTCCTTTAATTATCCTCTATGAGATAAGTTGTACATTGTAGTTTGCTCTTTCATTAAATAAGTATGTTCATGACAGACATTAATTTTGTCCATATGAAAACAGTTTGATTGAAGAATGGAAAAATTCTGGGAGATTTTCCTCTATATAACCTTAACTGGTAATCTGCAGGTAAATCCAGCCTCAGGCATATATTGGTCAAGTAATTATGATCAAGTCATGTAACTTCTCTATGCCTTGGGCAGCAATGATAATGATGATGATAATGATGATGATGAATAGCATTTATGTTAATCTTTAAGATTTCTAAAGTACTTTAAAAATCTCATTTTAAACTTACAACAATCTTTAGAAGAAGATACTGTAATTATCCCCAATTTAGAGATGATGAAATTGAAGCAAACAGAGATTTAGTAACTTACCCAGGACCACACAGTATCTGAGGAAGAATCTGAACTCAAGATTTCTTGACTCCATGCTCCATGATTTATTCATGACACTATGCACCTGATATCTAAACAAATACTGACTGATAGTAGAGTTAAATAAACATTTATTTGGCATCTTGTATTAGTAATGTACTGTACAATTACTGACATTCAGTGAGGAGACATTGTAGAAAAGTCTGCATTTAGAAAAAAATATATATTTGAGTGACTATTGCCAACCACAGTTTTCCGACTTCTCCTTAAATACCCCCAGAAAAATGCTGTCTTCATATTCTACAGCAGTTGTCCTTCTTGTTCATATGTTTTCACTAGATTTTGTAAGTTATAATATGAACAGCAGAAATATAGATCTGTGAGAAAATCTAGGAAAATCACCCAAACAAAAGTATATTTTATGAGTAAATGAATGCTTATGTGACTTCCCTTCATCCTTCACAGATCTGAGGAGTAAACTATCCTATGTTCCTTTAATTTATTTATGATATTATTCTTTATGTCTAGATCATGAACCTATTTTGATCTCATCTTGGTATATGCTGTTAGGTGTGGGTCTATGCCTACTTTCTGCCAGACTAGTTTACAATTTTCCCAGCAGTTTTTGTGAAATAGTCACTTTTCATTCCAAAAGTTGGGGTCTTTGGGTTTGTCAAACACTAGATTACTATAGTCATTGACAATATTGTCCTATCAACCTAATCTATTCCACTGATCAATTGATCTATTTCTTAGCCAATACAAAATGGTTTTGATGACCTCTGCTTTATAATATAGTTTTAGATCTGGTACAGCTAGGGCACCTTCATTTAAGTTTTTTTTACATTAATTCCCTTGAAATTCTTTTTTTTTTAATTTAATTTTATTTAATAATAACTTTATATTGACAGAATCCATGCCAGAGTAATTTTTTACAACATTATCCCTTGCACTCGCTTATGTTTCAGTTTTTCCCCTCCCTCCCTCCACCCCCTCCCCAAGATGGCAAGCAGTCCTATATATGTTAGATATGTTGCAGTATATCCTAGATACAATATATGTTTGCAGAACCGAACAGTTCTCTTGTTGCACAGGGAGAATTGGATTCAGAAGGTAAAAATAACTCGGGAAGAAAATCAAAAATGCAAATAATTCATATTCGTTTCCCAGTGTTCTTTCTTTGGGTGTAGCTGTTTCTGTCCATCATTTATCCATTGAAACTCAGGTCTCTTTGTCAAAGAAATCCACTTCCATCAGAATACATCCTCATACTCATATTGTTGTCGAAGTGTATATTGATCTCCTCATTCTGCTCATTTCACTTAGCATCAATTCATGTAGGTCTCTCCAAGGCTTTCTGTATTCATCCTGCCGGTCATTCCTTACAGAGCAATAATATTCCATAACATTCATATACCACAATTTACCCAGCCATTCTCAAATTGATGGGCATCCATTCATTTTCCAGTTTCTAGCCACTACAAACAGGGCTGCCACAAACATTTTGGCACATACAGGTCCCTTTCCCTTTTTTAGTATCTCTTTGGGGTATAATCCCAATAGAAACACTGCTGGATCAAAGGGTATGCACATTTTGATAACTTTTTGGGCATAATTCCAGATTGCTCTCCAGAATGGTTGGGTTCGTTCACAACTCCACCAACAATGCATCAGTGTCCCAGTTTTCCTGCATCCCCTCCAAGATTCATCATTATTTTTTCCTGTCATCTTAGCCAATCTGACAGGTGTGTAGTGGTATCTCAGAGTTGTCTTAATTTGCATTTCTCTGATCAATAGTGATTTGGAACACTCTTTCATATGAGTGGTAATATTTTCAATTTCATCATCAGAAAATTGTCTGTTCATATCCTTTGACCATTTATCAATTGGAGAATGGCTTGGTTTCTTATATATTAGGGTCAGTTCTCTATATATTTTAAAAATGAGGCCTTTATCAGAATCTTTAACTGTGAAGATGTTTTCCCACTTTGTTGCTTCCCTTCTTTTGTTTGCATTAGTTTTGTTTGTACAAAGGCTTTTTAATTTGATATAATCAAAATTTTCTATTTTGTGATCGGTAATAGTTTCTAGTTCATCTTTGGTCACAAATTTCTTTCTCCTCCACAAGCCTGAAAGATAAACTATCCAATGTTCCTCTAATTTATTTATAATCTCATTCTTCATGAATAGGTCATGGACCCATTTTGATCTTATCTTGGTATATGGTGTTAAGTGTGGGTCCTTGCCTAATTTCTGCCATACTAATTTCCAGTTATCCCAGCAGTTTTTATCAAATAATGAATTCTTATCACAAAAGTTAGAATCTTTGGGTTTGTCAAACACTAGATTGCTATAGCTGATTATTCGGTCTTGTGAACCTAACCTTTTCCACTGATCAACTACTCTATTTCTTAGCCAATACCAAATGGTTTTGGTGACTGTTGCTTTATAACATAATTTTAGATCAGGTACAGCTAGACCACCTTCATTTGATTTTTTTTTTCATTAATTCCCTTGAGATTCTTGACTTTCTATTGTTCCATATGAATTTTGTTGTTATTTTTTCTAGATCATTAAAATATTTTCTTGGAAGTCTGATTGGTATAGCACTAAATAAATAGATTAGTTTAGGGAGTATTGTCATCTTTATTATATTCGCTCGGCCTATCCAAGAGCACTTAATATTTTTCCCATTATTTAAGTCTGACTTTATTTGTGTGGAAACTTTTTTGTAATTTTGCTCAAATAATTCCTGACTTTCCTTTGGTAGGTAGATTCCCAAATATTTTATGGTATCAACAGTTATTCTGAATGGAATTTCTCTTTGTATCTCTTGCTCTTGGATTTTGTTGATGGTGTATAAAAATGCTGAGGACTTATGGGGATTTATTTTATATCCAGCTACTTTGCTAAAGTTATGAATTATTTCTAATAGCTTTTTAGTAGAATCTCTGGGGTTCTCTAGGTATAACATCATATCATCTGCAAAGAGTGATAGTTTGGTTTTCTCATTGCCTACTCTAATTCCTTTAATCTCTTTCTCGACTCTTATTGCAGAGGCTTGTGTTTCTAATACAATATTGAATAATAATGGTGATAGTGGGCAAGCTTGCTTCACTCCAGATCTTACTGGGAAAGGTTCCAGTTTTTCCCAATTGCATATGATGCTTACTGAAGGTTTTAAATATATGCTCCTGACTATTTTAAGGAAAAGTCCTTTTATTCCTATGCTCTCAAGTGTTTTTATTAGGAATGACTGTTGGATTTTATCACATGCTTTTTCTTCATCTATTGAGATGATTATATGGTTTTTGTTTGTTTGGTTATTGATATAGTCAATTATGCTAATAGTTTTCCTAATATTGAACCAGCCCTGCATTCCTGGCATAAATCCTACTTGGTCATAATGTATTATCCTGGGGATGATTTTCTGTAATCTTTTTGCTAATATTTTATTTAAAATTTTAGCATCAATATTCATTAGGGAGATTGGTCTATAATTTTCTTTCTCTGTTTTCAGCCTACCGGGTTTTTCCTTTGAAATTCTTGACCTTTTGTTTTTTTCATATGAACTTTGTTGTTATTTTTTCTAGGTCATTAAAATATTTTGGGGGGAATCTGATTGGTATAACATAAATAAATAGATTCGTTTAGGTATTATTGTCATCTTTATTATATTTACTCATCATATCCAAGAGCATTTAATATTTTTCTAATTGGTTAGATCTGACTTTATTTTGTGTGGAAAATGTTTTGTAGTTTTGCTCACATAGTTTCTGATTTTCCCTTGGCAGATGGATTGCTAAATATTTTATACTATCAGTAGTTACTTTAAATGGAATTTCTCTTTGTAACTCTAACTGCCGAATTTTGTTAGTGATACATAAGAATGCTAATGACTTATGTGGGTTTATTTTGTATCCTGCAATTTTGCTAAATATGTGGATTATTTCTAATAGCTTTTTAGTAGAATCTTTGGGGTTCTCTTAGTATACCATCATATCATCAGCAAAGAGTGATAATTTGGTTTCCTCATTACCTATTCTAATGCCTTTAATCACTTTTTCAGCCCTTATTGCCAAAGGTAGCATTTCTAATACAATATTGAATAGTATTTTTTTAAAAATAGAAATAAGATTTTTTTGTGAGTGTCTTATTTTTTTATTATAACTTTTTATTTACATGTTATATGCATGGGTAATTTTACAGCATTGACAAATGTCTTTTTTTTTTCGAATTTTTCTCCTCCTTCCTCCCATTTCCTCTCCCAGGTGGCAGGTTGACCAATCCATGTTAAATATGTTAAAGTATAAATTAAATACAATATAATATACATGTTCTGACCGTTATTTTTGCTGTACAAAAAGGATCAGACTTTGAAATAGTGTACTATTAGCCTGTGAATGAAATCAAAAATGCAGGCAGACAAAAATATAGGGATTGGGAATTCTATGTAATGGTTCATAGTCATCTCCCAGAATTCGTTCACTGGGTGTAGTTGGTTCAATTCATTACTGCTCTATTGGAACTGATTTGGTTCATCTCATTGCTGGAGATGGCCATGTCCATCAGAATTGATCATCATATAGTATTGTTGTTGAAGTATAGAATGATCTCCTGGTCCTGCTCATTTCACTCAGCATCAGTTTGTGTAAGTCTCTCCAGGCCTTTCTGAAATCATCCTGCTCATCATTTCTTACTGAAAAATAATATTCCATAATATTCATATACCACAATTTATTTAGCCATTCTCCAATTGATGGGCATCCATGCTCTTCAAATTTATTTATAATGTCATTCTTTATACCTAGGTCATGAATCCATTTTGACCTTATCTTGGTGTATGGTGTTAAGTGTGGGTCAATGCCTAGTTTCTGCCATACTAATGCCATCATATCATCAGCAAAGAGGGATGATTTGGTTTCCTCATTACCTACTCTAATTCCTTACATCTCTTTCTAAACTCTTATTGCCAAAGCTAGCATTTCTAATACAATATTGAATAGTAATGGTGATAGTGGGCAACCTTGTTTCACTCCGGATGTTATTGGGAATGGCTGCAGTTTATCCCCATTACATATGATGGTTACTGATGGTTTTAAATAGATGCTACTGATTATTTTAAGGAAAAATCCATTTATTCCTATACTCTCAAGTGTTTTTAATAGGAATGGATGTTGGATTTTATCAAATGCTTTTTCAGCATCTATTGAGATGGTCATATGGTTTTTGTTAATTTGGTTATCGATATGGCCAAACTGATAGTTTTCCTAATATTGAACCAGCCCTGCATTCCTGGTATAAATCCTACTTGATCATGGTGTAGTATCCTCGAGATGATTTTCTGTAGTCTTTTTGCTAATATGTTATTTAAGATTTTAGCATCAATATTCATTAGGGAGATTGGTCTATAATTTTCTTTCTCTATTTTCAACCTACCTGGTTTACCATGTCTGTAATTTGGTAGGACTCCTTCATTTTCTATTTTATCAAATAGTTTATATAGCATTGGGGCTAATTGTTCTTTAAATGTTTGGTAGAATTCACATGTAAATCTATCTGGTCCTGGGGATTTTTTCTCAGGGAGTGGATTAATAGCTTGTTCTATTTCTTTTTCTGAAATGGGACTATTTAACAATTTACTTCCTCTTCCTATTAATCTGGGAGGCCTATATTTTTAGAGGTAGTCATCTAATTCACTTAGGTTATCAAATTTATTGGCATAAAATTGTCAACATAACTCCTTATTATTGTTCTAATTTCCTCTTCATTGGTGCAGAGTTCTCTCTTTTCATTTTTCAGACTAACAATTGGATTTTCCTTTTTCTAATCAGATTTACCAAAGTTTTATGTATTTTATTGGCTTTTTCATAAAACCTATACTTAGTTTTATTTACTAAATCAATAGTATTTTTTTTATTTTTAATAATATTAATTTTCCTTTTTAGAATTTCGAGTTTAGTATTTGATTGGGAGTTTTTAATTTCCTCTTTTTCTAGCCTTTTAAGTTGCAAGCCCAATTTATTAATCTTCTCTTTTGTTGGAATCCTTACAAACTGCTAACTAATTAGAGTTGATCTAATCTTACAAGAAGATTTTGGCCAGAACCTGAAACAAGGTACTAAGTAGAACTAATTAGTACAATGCTTGTGTTTACACCTTTGTGTTCACACCTCCCTTAAAGCTCTTTGGGCCAGAGAGCTCTATGGGAGAAAACCCATAATCCCATTCTCTCAGAAGATTCACATATAAGGCCAATGAGGAGAGAGAGCTATTCCAGAATATATTCCACTTGGCTGGCTGGTGGCAGACGAAGAGTTTTCAGAGGATAAAGCTATGAGTGGAGAGTTCAGTGGACAACCAGATTCATCTTCATCTCACACCACTGTAGTTGGTGGCTGGGCTCCTGCACTCCCCCAACTGAGACCAAGCTGGTCTGAAAGACTCACCAGAAAGCTAGCCGAGCCCCAAGTGAAGGAGACAAGAGATTCATTCCATCTCTGTGCTGGTTGGAGGCTAAAGGACAAAACCCTTGGATTTGGAGACATTTGGAGGGCTCTAAGCTAAACCGGCTGTGTATTGAGAAAAACAAGAACTCCAACATTTGAACTCCCAACACTCTTTATCTACTTTATTCAAGTAAGCCTCGAAAGATATAAATTTTCTCCCCTTATTACCACTTTGGCTGCATCCCACAAATTTTGGTAAGATGTCTCATTGTTGTCATTATTTTGAATAAAATTATTAATTGTGTCTATAATTTGCTGTTTCACTCAACCATTCTTTAAGATGAGATTATTTAGTTTCCAACTACTTTTTGGTCTATTTACCCTTAATGTTTTGTTGAATGTATTTTTTATTGCATCATGATCTGAAAAGAAAGCATTTACTATTTCTGCCTTCTTCTATTTAATTTTGAGTACTTTATGTCCTAATATATGGTCAATTTTTGTATAGGTTCCATGAACTGTTGAGAAGAAAGTATATTCTTTCCTGTCATGATTCAGTTTTCTCCAAAGATCTATCATATCTAATTTTTCTAATATTCTATTTACTTCTTTAATTTTTTTTTATTTGTTTGTGGTTTGATTTATCTAATTCTGAGAGTGTAAGGTTGAGCTCTTCCAATCTTATAGGTTTGCTGTGTATTTTTTCTTCAGGTCTTTTTCTTTTCCTTTAGGAAGTTAGGTGCTATACCACATGGTACATATATGTTTAGTATTGATATTGCTTCACTGTCAATGCTACCCTTTAAGAAGATATAGTTTCCTTCTTTATCTCTTTTAATTAGATCAATTTTTGCTTTTGCTTGTTCTGAGATAAGAATGGCTACCCCTGCTTTTTTTGACTTCACCTGAAGCATAATACATTCTGTTCCAGCCTTTTACCTTTACTTTGTATGTATCTCCCTGCTTTCAATGTGTTTCTTGTAAACAACATATTGTGGAGTTCTGACTTTTGATCCAGTCTGCTATCCACCTCCCCTTTATGGGAGAGTTCATCGCATTCACATTTATGGTTAAAATTACTAATTCTGTATTTCCTGCCTTCTTATTAAGCCCAGATTATGCTTTTCTTTTTCTTGTCTCCTTTTACCCCCTTTTCCAATATTAAACTTATGGGCCCCATTTGTGTCACACAGCTCTCCCTTTTTAGGTTCCCCCCTCCTCCCTTTGAATCCCTCCCCCTTTCTTGTACCCTTCACTTATTACTCTTTTCCTCTTCCCTTTTCTTTCCCACTTTTTAATGAAATCAGAGAAGATTCTCTGTAAAATAAGTATGTCAATTATTTTCTCTTTGAGCCAACTCTGATGAGAGCAAGATTCACACAATGTTCCCTCCCCTCTAAGTTCCCTTAGATATGATAGCTTTCCTTTGCCTCTTCATGGAAATTAGCTTCCTTCTTTTTATCCCCCTTTTGCCCTTTTTCTGATACTATCCCCTTTCCATTTCCATCTCCCTTTTTTATGTTATATCAGTAAATTCAAATTATATACGTGGTCTCTATGTATATCCACAACAGAAATACAGTTTTTAAGAGTGCCTTTTACCTGTTTCTGCTTCTCTTGAGTCCTATCAATTTTTTTTAGATTTTTTTTTTCCTTAAAAAGTAATGGGATTTATCTGTTTCATTAAATGTCCATCTTCTTCTATGGAAGAAAATACTTAGCTTAGCTGGTTAGTTTATTCTTGGCTGCATTCCAAATTTTTGCCTTTTGGAATATCAGATTCCAGGCCCTTAGATCCATTAATGTGGATGCACCCAGATCTTGAGTGATCCTTATTGTGGCACCTTGGTATTTGAATTGTTTTTTGTTGGCTGCTTGTAATGTTTTTTTTTTTTTTTTTCCTTAGTCTGATAGTTCTGAAATCTGGCCACAATATTCCTTGGAGTTTTTATTTTAGGTTCTTTTTCCAAAGGTGTTCAATGAATTCTTTCAATGCCTATTTTACTTTTTATTTCTATTATGTCTGGGCAGTTCTCTTTGATAATTTTCTATAAAATAGTATCTAAACTCTTTTTTTCATCATAATTTTCAGAAAGTCCAATAATCGTCAGATTATCTCTCCTAGATCTCTTTTCTAGATATGTTGTTTTTCCAAGTAGATATTTAACATCTTTCTTCCTAATTTTTCACTTTTTTGGTTTTCCTTGAGTGATTCTTGCTGCGTCAATGAATCATTCATTAATCATTCAATCATTCATTTTTAATGAGTTATTTTATTCATTAGCTTTTTTTACTTCTTTTTGTATATGTCCAATTGAGTTTTTAAATGAGATTTTTTTTTCCTTTTCTTTTTTTTTTTAATAGCTTTTTATTTACAAGTTATATATGTATGGGTAATTTTACAGCATTGACAATTGCTAAATCTTTTGTTCCAATTTTTCCTCTCCTTTCCCCCACCCCCACCCCTAGATGGCAGGATGACCAATAGATGTTAAATATATTAAAGTATAAATTAGATACACAATAAGTTTACATGACCAAACTGTTATTTTGCTATACAAAAAGAATCAGGCTCTTAAATATTGTACAATTAGCCTGTGAAGGAAATCCAAAATGCAGACAGGCAAAAATATAGGGATTGGGAATTCAATGTAATAGTTCTTCGTCATCTCCCAGAGTTCTTTTGCTGGGCATAGATGGTTCAGTTCATTACTGCTCCATTGGAACTGATTTGGTTCATCTCATTGCTGAGGATGGCCAGGTCCATCAAAATTGATTATCATCATATAGTATTGTTGTTGAAGTATATAATGATCTCCTGGCCCTGCTTGTTTCACTCAGCATCACTTCGTGTAAGTCTCTCCAGGCCTTTCTGAAATCATCCTGTTGTTCATTTCTTATAGAACAATACTATTCCATAATATTCTTATACCACCATTTATTCAGCCATTCTCCAACTGATGGGCATCTACTCAGTTTCCAATTTCTGGCCATTTTTTCCCCATTTCACTATGTATATATATATATATATTTTAGTGAGTTACTTTCTTTTTCCAGGTCACAAATCCTACTTTCTTGGGAGTTCTTTATCTTTTCCAATTCTTTACATTTTTCCATTTCACAAAGTCTGTTTCCCTGCATTTCCTGGAATTTCTTTATATTTTCTAATTCACATTTAAGTTGTTACTCTCTTGCATAGCTTCTCTATACTTCCCCTATTTTTCTTCTAGCTTTCTTTTAAGATTATTGATAGCTTCTTCTAGGAGAGTTTTGTGTGATGGGAATCAGGTTATATCCCCCTTTGTGGTTTTATCTGGAGATTGTTTGATATTAGTCTCCTCGGGGTTAAAAACCTGCTCTCTTTCTGTATAGAAGCTATTGATTGTCCTTTTGATTTTTTTACTCATTTATTTAAAGCCTGTAGGGTCTGCTTTCAGGGCAAGGAGGTTACCAGCTTCCTCTGCAGAACAGGGACAGTTATATGGACAGTAGCTGACCTGCAAATGGGTTGCAAAGAGTGAGGTGTGGGAGTGCTATGGGAAAAAGTTTCCCTCCAGAAGTGACTCAGACCTAGGTAGCATGGGGCCAAGCTACAGGAGTTCTCAGTGATAGGGATTAGCGGCTGTCCTGAGGCTGACCAGTGAAAGAGTCACTATCCCAAGCCAAAACCCGCCGTGGGGCTGTGGGTATTAGCAGTTGTCCAGCGAATAGCTGCTGGGACCGGAAGTGTCTCTGCCCAGGAAATCACAGTTGAGCTGAGGAAGTTCTATTGCCCCAGGCCAAACATCCCCCACCCTCCTGTTCAGATTAGAGGCTGCCCAGGGCTTCACCCCTCTTCCTTGCAGATTTGTGACTGCCCCAGGTGAAAGCCCTGTGCTACAGAATGCAGCTATACAGCTGTACTTGGATCTGTAATGGTTCATTCACTTCTGGTTTTGGGTTGGTATAGCCAGATCCTGTTAGATTCTGGTGTTTTTTAATATGCCCTCTATCTTTGGCTTTAATTTCTCTGCTTGTCTGCTGCTTTGCAAGCAGAGCAGAGTAGTCAGCCTATAGCAGAGTCGTCTCTGTAAATTTTCTAACCGTGGAGGCCACTCCTTCCTGGTCTGCTCAATATGTTAGCCTCTAATTCTCTATTCCTGTTTGTGCTGGTCTGGTCCCACCCCTCAGGAAAAACCTTTTCTGATCATCTTCCAAATTATTTTTGGCTGGCAATCTTCATGAATTTTACCAGTCAAGCACTATTTTTAAGGCTGAAATTAATAATTGGCCATGAGAGTATAAGAGGAGCTTAGAAGGTTACATGTGCCTTCTCCACCATCTTAGCTCCACCCCCTATCCTCACCTATTTCCCTATACTCTCTATCAGGATTTCTAACCTTATTTCCAATCTCTATAATAAACATTTTTACCAAACTAGATTTTGGAGTTTGTAAATTCCTTTACAGAGAACTTCTGAGCCACCAGAAGAGAGTACCCAAAATTTCCTACCCTTGCACCAAATCCCAAGGAGTTGCAGGGGAGCCAGATCTCTCCATTTGGTTCTCTGAACCCTGAATCTGCCACTAGACTTTATCATTTAACTCCCTGGCCACCAGAAACCCTAATTTCATTTTGGTTCCCTAATTCTAAACCTCATCAAAATGAGTTTTTGAGTAGCTTTTTAACCCCAGGAATTTCCTTTAGTAATTGTTTTTATTTTTATTTTTTTTTCTAGTAGTTTTTATATACTTTATTTCACTGTCAATTGCTTTTATGTTGGGTATGTTTATGGTATTAAAAGATAAAAATATCTTGATACTTTTCATCTGTACTTTATGCATTGAAGAATTTTTAAATATTTTTCTGTCTTTCCTGCTGTCTTTTTTATATCTTCTGTAGCTTCCCAAAGATTTCCATTGAGCTTCTTATGCCAATCCATGAAATCAAGACAAGAGAGTTTTTAATGTGGAATTTTAAAATGTATATTCCCCAGTTTTATGTTAAACAAAGAGTCTTATATCCAGCTAGAATCAATTATTTCCAAATGCTGCAAGGTTCAAATAAGACAATAATTATAAGGTACTTTGCAAAACTTTAAGAACTATGTCATTAACAAGGTTGTTTTTTGTTGTTTGATTAGCAAATTAGTCTCCAAAGAAGTGTGAATCGCAAGAATGCATGGATATAAATTTCAGAGGAAAAAAGCCTTAGGCTGCAAATTCAACATCTGAGCTATTTATTTCACAGTTAATGGACTCAAATAAGGCTTACTGTATAATACAAGGCTGCACTGGTAAATTTTCTCTAGAAGGGTTCTTTAGGGGGAAAAAAAATAGATAGACACGCACACACACATACACACACAAAATCAGCAAAACTATATTTAAGATCTGGTTTCTAATATTTGCCATATTTTAAGTGTAAAGGTTCACATAGAAATTTTAAAATTGCTTAAAATTAAATTACATCAATCTGATTTCTGATTATGACTCTTTAAGTATAATGTGGAAAAAAGGATGAAGACTGTAAAATTTGAATTGCCAATATTGGATGAAACCTGGGACAAATTGGAGATCCAACCCTGAGAAAACCTCAAATTTAAATGATTTAAGTCAGTATATATACATTAAAGGAATATAAGGAAAAAAAGGCTGAAATTACCATATGAATCCCATTAGGGAGGGGAAAAAAGTTTAAAACCTTGAAAATAAGCAAATATATTCCTAGAGAAGAGGTTAATATGTTGGAATCTTTACAAATTGCTAACTCATTAGAGTTGATAGATTATTGATCTGATCTTACAAGAAGATGTTTTGGGCCATAACCTGAAACAAGGTACTAAGTAGAACTAATTAATATAATGCTTGTGTTTACACCTTTACTCATTGGAATTCACAAGTATGGAAGAGTCACAATGTTAATTGTGTAACTTGGTGAATTCATACCACCCTTGAAGCTCTTAGGGCCAGAAAGCACTATGGGAGAAAACCCATAATCCCTCTCTCTAGTATCCCACAATTCCTCTCTCTCATATATAAGATACAGATAGAGGCTCTCAGACAGAATTCAGCCAAATTACATGGAGAGGAGAGCATCAAGTCAGAAGAAGCCACGAGTCGGAGTTGAGCTAGAGCCAGGAGAGAATTACTTCAAAAGGCAAGTAAGACAGATTCATCTTTGTGCTGGCTGGAGGCTGAAGAAAGTAGAGGCAGAGGCTGAAGGACAAACCTTTGGATTTGGAGACATTCGGAGGGAGCTATTGGAACCAAGCAGAAAGATAGGCCTCTAAGATAGCTATCCGGGCCCAAAGAAAGAGACAAGACTTGGAAGGAGAAATAAACATTTGTATTTTTACCAGCTGGCTGCATTTGGGGTAATTATTGATCTGAACTGAAACTAAGGCTGCCTCCAGAAAATCTCCTCAAGAAACCTTCTCTCTCAGAGAGAACTATTATATTTAAAAGAAGAAAATCACCACATTAATTTTTTTTTAAAGTAATATGGTTTCCACATCATCTGAACAAGTTGGAAAATGCCTAAGTGCTGAAAGACAAAGAAAGTTAATCCACAACTGACAAAGCAAAAAATCCTAAGAATTCCCAAGAGAGACTGGAACCACAAAAAGAAGTTCCTGAAAGGAGAAATAATAATCTTGAAATCATAATGTACAACACAGAATGTTGAAGTGTAAGAAATGAGAGTTAAGAGATCCCCTAACATCAATGGGTCCCCTGGCTAGTTACAGGCTTTGTGAAAGATTTGCAAATGCAAATGAATATAGGCACAAGGTTTGCAGCAAAAAGTGAATTTATTACACTAAGATAACAACTTTTTTAGCAGGCAAAAATTATATTAGGATTATTTGCAAATGTTTGAGCACACAGCCTTTGATTATATTGGATTTTTGTGGCCCTGAGGTAGGGAGCAATTTGAGGGACTAATTTTCAATCCAATAGAGGGTAGTGATTATGGCCCAGACCAAGATCTTCAATTAAATAGAAGGATATTACTATCTGGGAGTCCCCCCTATGAACAGGAAGTTTAGGCCCCTCTTAGAGGCTGGAAGGGTTTGAGACCCAGGAGTACCCTTCCCCTATAGTTTACATCAATACCATAACTAATTTTCAGAAATAATTGGCAACAAAAAAGAGTAGGCAGAATGCATATATTTAAAAAAAAAATTTACAATGACAAGTCCATGACAAAAGAAAGATTAATGATTGAGAATTTGCAAACTCAAGGAATTAAACAACAATGTAGAGAAAAATCAGTACCACTAAAAGAAAACATGGTCTCCCAACAAAAACAATCATAATGACTTTGAAGACAAGATGCAAAGGGATACTTTATGAATTCTAGTTCTCCCAGAAGAACATGACAAATCAAACTATGTAAATATCATAATGGAAGAAATGCTACAATCAAATCACCCATTTCATGTGAACCCAGAAAACAAAATATGAATTAAAAAATCCAGAAATTAAAAAAAGCCTGATACTAATTAAAAAACACATATTGATTAAATTTAACATTTCCAGTGACAGCAGATTATTTTGTTGCTTGTTTGTTTGATTTTGTTTTGTTTTGTTTTTGAAGTTGAGAAATATTGTCAAATGCAAAGAAACTATAATTCAAAGAACAGTGGCCCAAGATGTATCTTCCAGTAATCAGAAGGGAATGTAATAGCAAAAATTGAAAAACTGAAAAAAAAACTGAATAGCATAAACCTTAAGACATAACAAAAGATGACAAAACTTAGAAAGGAGCCAAATCAGTAAAGAAGAAAAACACTATTCATTATAACAAAGGCACTTGAACTATAACTAAAAAAGAAATAAAATAAGAAAAGTATTTTTTTTTCCTTTTCTAACATTCTAGACAATAGAATTACAAGAAAGGTAAACAAGTCCTTCAAAATAATAGCAGACACTAATAAGAGATTTATTTTTAAACATACAAGAAGACAATAGTTAAAGAAGAAAAACAGATATGAGGGGTGGGGGTGAGAAGGTGTTCTACATGATTTTCAAAAAATTCTCACAATATCTCATGCACAGATGGATTTGTTTTCAATGGTACATTATTTCAGAATGGAAGTCTGCTGCATGAGAAGGAAAGGTGATGAAAAAGATAAAACTCAAGATACACATACATTAACAAAATATTTATGTGTGGGCATATGTATTTACATAGATATATAGAAAAATAGATATATATGCTCCCACACACACATATATAGTGTATAAAATGCCATAAAAGTGAAATGATACAGTTCACCAAACAAAGTCAGTTTATTAATAGTTTATTAATAGTAAAACATGTAACTATTAACAAAATAGGTCAATCTGGACACCCCTAGGAAAAGAAGGGAACACTTTTATATTGATATACATGAAGGGAACATATTTTAGAAACATTACAATTGACTACCGTGGGGAAAAGTATTACCATTCAGATATGGCTAATAATGCCCCTCTTGGACAATTAAGGAATGTTAATTATTTTTAAGACTCAGCTGCTTCTTGTGATATTTTGCTAAAAGATCAGAAGGACCCTATTTTATCTCAGCCAAGAAGAAATCAAAACTCCTCTTATCTCATAAGGAAAAATAAGGACAGAAGAATTATCTTTTGGGACATATGGCATCAAGTTACAGATAAACATCCCAGGAAGTTGATTCTATGATCAATAACAATAAACCTCCTAAGCCAAGCCTTTAAACTCATTCAGATTGCATTTTTGATTGAAGAGAGAGACAGATGATAACAATTATAAAAATTAGCAGAGGGTCTAAACATGCCAGCACTATGCCTGGCATCTCAAGGATTCTCTGCCCACTGGAATACTGTTTCTGATGTCCTCTTGTCTCTACCGTCACTTTTTACTAACTAGACTTGAACTTTACTCCCAATCATCATAATAAGCCTCTTTTAACAATCTAGGTTTTTGGGTCTGTAAATTCCTTTATAGAGAACTTCTAGCTCCACCACTAGACCTCATTTAACTCCCTATCTTTGTGCCAAATCCAAAGGGGTTGCAGGGGAGCTCCATTTGACTCCCTGTACTCTGGACTTGTCACTAGACCTTATTTTCATTTGGGTACCCCAAATCTTATCTCATCCTTTTGTTCCCTGAACAAATTCCTGAAACCTAGAAATAATTTGGCGACCAAATGGAACTTCAACCTTTTCAGGGCACTCAAAATCAATCTGAGTTTTGAGTTGTTGATACAGTATTCTTCTGGGAAGAATATCTGTGTCCCTTCTTTCATCTCACCCTATCTCTAAAGATAGTGGGCACCCAGACCACATCTGGGCTGCGGAAAGTATTCTTCCGTGGAGAGTATTTGTATTTCAGGCAAAAAGACCTCTTTTTGTCACACTCTATTTTTAGAGATAGCAGGATCTTCCTTTGCATCTCAAGGCATTTCTAATCTTTTTTTTTTTTTTTCCCTCTCACCAGAAAGCCATGCACTCAGGCAGGAACTCTGAGATGTGAGAAGAAGTGTCTATTTAACATCTCCCTCTTCCAGACCAAGGAGAGGTCCCAGGCCAGCACTTTCTTTGATCTGTTCTGGGGAAATAACCAGAGAAATTTAAGAGGAGCCGTGTTTGGGCTTTTCTCCCACTACACTGTTAAATACAATGGAGTCTCTAATGGTCAGATTATAGCCATGAGGAGAAAGGTAACTGAATTGAAGTGAGCTTGGAGATATATCTCTACCCAAGGTGGTACTCCCTGGACAGGGGTGAATGGTCTCTTCTTCAGGTCTTGCTCTCCCACCAAGATTTGGGGTCTTGGATGAGCCTCAGGGCACTTACTTAAACCTTTCTCATCTGTTCTTGGAGAGAAACCAGGAGCACTCTTTCTCTCTCTTACTTTCTTACCTAAATTTATAGGTGAGAACATTTTCCCTCTCCTAATTTTCTCAGTACCAATGTTGTGCCATAGTTCTCTTTTAATGTCCTGACCCAGTTTCCCTACTTGTCCTATTTAGTTACTCTGCCTCAGGTTATAACCATTCCCTCTTAATGTTTGATAGGATAAAGGTCTTATATCTTAGACCTTAGGCTATACTTATTCCCTCTTAATGTTTGATGGGATAAAGGTCTTTATCCATTTTAGATATTATTAGAATATCAGAAACCTCCCCCTATTAGGTCATCCCCATCCAGGTACCTCCCCCATTATGTCATTGTTCTATAAATCTATAAAAAAATCTATAAAAATCTATAAAAAAAATTCTTGTATCTTACATTCACTGATGGATTCTTTGAGATGATAGTCTCATTCAGGCCTGGGACCAAACCATGGATCCATTTGGTCCCAGTAAATCTCTCCATTAAATAAATTATTAAATTGTTCTCTAACATCTATCTTGCTCAGTTTCTCTGGCATTACATCAAGACCTTTTGCTCTTAGGACACTCTGTCCTATTTTTTTTTCTTCTGGATTAAAAAGCATTCTATGCCCCTGCCAACAATGAAAGTTTTCTTTTCTAAGATTCAACCCTGACCAGTTTACAGCTTTAAGAAAGACCTTTGGAATGATGGCTGGGGAATAAAATTCCAAATCAAGGCAAATTAAATTGTTAATAGAGTAAAGATAGCTTCTTGCTTTCTTTTCTCTTCTCATTTCCTGACTGCAGCAGTAAATGAGTTAGAGGGAAAGATTGAAACTTTTGACAACTCCTTAACTTCAGTTCGGTGAACACTTTAAAGAAAGAGGTCTATCTTTCCTGTTATCATTTTCTCAAGCTTTCTCTAGATTTGTTCTCTGTTTTATACTTGGTCCGTGACAAATTCTCCCTTGCTCTGTTGTGTCACAGTTCTACCTCAGTTTCTCTGGCATTAAAACTCAAGGAGCCCAGGGGCTACAGTATATGAACTTTGTTTAGAGTTAGGTGAGGAGATATTGAATGGAGAACACACCCATTCCTACCACACCTCTCCCTCACTACCCTGCTCTCATCATCCGTGGCCTTCTCACGAGGTTTTCACTGAGACAAGCCTATCACATCACCCTTCTATAGATGGGGGACAGTTTAAATTCCCCAAGGGATCATTGGTTTGGGAACTGAAACAGCTCGGAGGACTTGTTTGGGCCAGGGACACCTGCACAAACAACTTCCTGCATATTGACAAATAGCCCTCTTATTGAAGAGAGTTTTTGTCTCACCTTCCTAGAGAGGTTTGGAAAGGTTTTGCTATAGAACTGGAAAGTTTTCAGGCTTGTGGCAAAGATGGGTCAGCTTCCCTCCTCCATCCCTAGAGATTCTCCTTTAAGCTGTCTCTTAATACAGAGACACACTGGACTTGAGGAAAATACCTCAATCTCAAACCTAATTTCTGTAAAGATTAGCTGAATTCCAATCTGTCTCCACTCACCAACTCTCTGGACAAATCCATCCTTAAAAGTGTTTTTTTTTTTTTCCTTTCAAATCCTGGGACTGATTGAAACTTCTGCCCTCAGGCAAAAAGCGGCTAGCAGAAACACACCCAGCACACTTGTCTCTTTCAAAACTGAAAAACTCCTCCTAATGAGACCTAGGACCCTCCCACAGCTTCAACTTTTTTTCCCCATGGGTCCAAGGCCAAAACTAGAAGAGCCTATTCTGAACCCATGATATTTCTTCCACTCTGCGGCTAACACCTATTGGTTTCCCTTTAACTCTCTAACCTGAGGCTCTCAGCTCTTTTCTTCTCAGGGCAACTTCTGCTTCCTGAAAAGACACTCAGAGTGCAGGTACCTTTTTAATACAAATTTCTTCCAGACTTAGGCCTCTAGGTGCTACTGAAACTGTCCGAGGAAACCCTAGTCTCTGTTCTGAGTTTGAGCAGGAGGAAGATTGGCCTTTCCACTATGACAGTGACCACCACAGGGGCTGAACTGACCCTCCAGCATCCTGCTCCCTGGTAGGAATTTGGAGTCTGGCCCTGTTTCCCCTTTTTTATCCCAGGACAATCTGGACATGGTCAGGGGCCCGTAAACTGGTTAGGCAGCACTGATACTTTGCATTCCCTCTGACCCTTCCCAACCCTCCCTCATAAAAGTGGTGAGAGTAGGAGGGAAGGGTGAGAGTAGGAGGGAAGGCTCAAAATCTTTGCTTATTGAGGAACCAACTCTCTATTATTTTTAAAGAAAAGCAGCACAGTTAAAAGATTCCTAAGAGCTTAAACGGCATTCTTATCTTGACTGGATATCAAGGCCTCCTGCCTAATCTGATTTCTGAATCCACACCCTGAACCAATCCCAGGGAAAATCAGCTTTCCTGGAAATTAGATTGAATGGGGCTAAACTCTACCTTTTACTATAGGCAAAGAATCTTTTGCTCCAAGCATTTTCTCCTTTTTTTTTTTTTTTTTTTTTTTTGATTGTTAGATGGGCCATCAGCATTCTTACAGGCAGCCCACAAAAGGGACCTGATGCATTTCCTGCTAAAAGCCCCATTCCCCAATGTTGACATCTCCACCCTGGATGACACCCCTATTTTAATCTGCTCCCGAGATCTGTTTTTTCTAGGTTTCAAACTTTGGATCCTCAACTGCCCTTCAGTGTGGAAAATGTGAGATGACTGACTGGGGATGACTGACTGGGACAAACACCCCTTAAATGCCCTGCTGCCATCTGTAAACCTCACACCTCACACTTCACCTCCTGGCATGAATCCCCAAATGTCTATGACCCTTGCCAGCTTGAAGCAGTTAAGAGGAGATCATTGCCCTTTTTATCGCACATGCATTTGAAGGTGACTGCTTGAAGGGGGATTGAAGAGGAGACCCCAGAACTTGGAAAATCCCTGAAGGAGAAAATCTTCAATTCTGCCTCAATAAGAGACTCTGCCCCAAGTCTTTTTTTCTCTTAAATGAATTTAAGTTTTAACTACTTGACTAGGAAATGAAGCAGGTTGTGGTCCCTTTAAGAAACTAGTCCTTTTGGACTGATTTATTCCTTTCTGATTCCCAACCCCTCCGCATTATCAATTCAAGAAGCTAGGACCTTTGATTCACAAATCCTAGTTAAAAGCACTCTTTTGAATTCCAATAGGAGATTTGGGCCTGTCCCAGTCCCCACTGAATCTGAGACAACTTAAGATTCCACCCACAGGGCCCTTTAGCTAAATGTCTCATTATAAAAGAGCCAAGCTGGAGTCCTCTCTTTGCAGAGGTTTCAAACATGCCAGCCTTATGCCTGGCATGTCAAGGTTTCTCTGCCCATTGTAATAGTGCTTCCAGTGCCTTCTTCTCTTTACTTAACACCTTTTACTAACTAGACTTTAACATTACTTCCAATGCCTGTAATAAACATCTTTTTTATCAATCAAATTTTTTTTTAAATCAATATAGCATAAAATCAATTAATTGTAAAATCAGTCTAGTGGAAATCAGGGGTAATATTAATTTTTCTCTCTCCAGATTATTGATGTTTCCCTGAGAAAATACTTTACTTAATGAATCACCATTTAATATTTTAATACTTAATGAATCACCATTTAATATTTTAATTATGAAGCAATGTTCAATCTATCTGCCTCTCCAGATTGGCTCATCAAGATACAAAGAGATTTGAAGAAACTAAACAGTTCAGTAAAGATATTCAATTATGAGGCTTTAGTAATTTACTATGATAGAAATATTGTGAAAGGAGAATGCATTGACAGCAATCGGGGCCATGCCTTTAGGTAAGGAGGCCTTACAGACACAGTGGTTCATGAGGAAAAAAATTATCTATAGAAAGGTGAAAAAGATGTAGTTGTAGTTTCTTACAAAAGAATCATATGAATTCAATGAGAAAAATTAAATGCTTCAATTCTGTATAATATTAGGCAAGAATTATACCTGGCAGCCAATTATATAACAAAGTTCCACATACTTTGCAGGTATAATAGCTGGACTCCAATTTGACCAAGTGGTAATTTTTTTTTCTATTCAAGAGAAAACATAACAATGTGGAAAACCAAAGGAAATCTATTTCAACCCATAGCAAAAATCATTATTGTGCAAAATAATAATCTACAGACTGCATCTTTTCTGAACAGTACAAATAATATATATATATATATATATATATATATATATGTATATATATATATATATATATATATATATATATATTTCATTTTCTCTATGAATATTAGTCTGTTTTTAGAATATTAGTCTATCAAATTAGAAAATTATAAGTGAAAATAAGGAAGCATATGCTGCATAAAAATGAAAGATGATGAAAAATATAAAATGAATAATATATGTATGTATATATGTATATATGCATGTATGTAAATGTATGTGTATGTATGAGTATATACATATACACACATATATATATTTATTTATTTATGTGTTTGTGTGTGTTCATACCTATATATTTTTCCAGTGTTATTTTTTACTTAATATTTTTTATCTAGTTACTTGTAAAAAAAAAATTATATTTGTTTTTAAAACTCTGAGTTCCAGATTCTCTCCACCATCACTTCCTATTATGAAGGAACATGTGAAGTTATGCAAAACATTTCTATAAAAGTCATTTTATGAAATAAAATATAGATTTCCCCAAAAAAAATTCTCAAGTGAAATAAAGTTTTAAAAAGTTCAACAATATTCACACACAATCATCCTTTCTCTGAGTACAAATAGCATTTTTATCATCTGTCTTTCAGAGCAGTTATGGCTTATTACATTGTAGAGAATAGGAAAGTCATTTATAGCTAACCCTCCCACAACATTGTTATTATTTTGTACATAGGATATCTGACTTTTACTTTGTAGAGTTTTCATTGAGTTTCACATTTTTCTGAGAACTTTCTGAGTATCATTTTTATAGAATAATAATATTTCATCATAATTACATACCACAGTTTATTCAGCCATTCTCCAATTGATGGATATCCCCCTAATTTTCAAATCTTTGCCCTGAGAAAAAAGCCGCTATAAACAGTTTTGTATATATAGGTCCTTTTTTAAAAAAAAATCTCTTTTAGGATTCATGCCTAGTAATAGCATTGTTAGGTTAAAGAATGTAGATGATTTTGTAGTCTTTTGGTAATAATTCATGTTTTTGATCATTTATCACTTGGAGGATGGCTCTTTAAAAAAAATAACTTAGTTTTCTATACATTTGAGAAATGAGGATTTGAGCAGAGAAATTTACTTCAAAATTATTTGCCCAATTATTAATAAGTATTTTCCTCTGTTTATTCTATTTTATCTCTTTCTTGCTGACTTTTGTCACAAGTATTTTGATATTACCTCCTCCCTCAATGTGCCCTCTATTACACTTCTTCTTTGTTGTTTCCATTTTCCTTCCTATTCTCCTGAAGGGTAAAATATTTTTCTATACCTATATTGGATATGTATGTTATTTTCTTTCTGACCCAATTATGATGAGAGTAAAATTAAAGCATGCCTTCTCTCCTATCTCTTTCCCCCATCCATTGTAAAAGCTTATTTCTGACTCTTTTATGGAAGATAAGTTACATTAGTCCACCTCTTCCTTTCCTATTCCCTCAGAACATTCCTCTCTTACAACTTAGTTTTATTTTTTTAAAGATATTATCCTTTCATATTCAACTAATACCTCTGTTCACTGTCTATATATACTACTTCTAACTGCCATGATAAATAGAAAGTTCTTTTGATTTATAAGTATCATCTTCCAATGTAGGAACATAAACAGATTAACTTTATTAATTCCTTTATGATTTCCTTTTCCTGATTACACCTTTGTGTTTCACCTGTGACCTATATTTGAAAGTCCCATTTTCTATTCAACTCTGGTCTTTTCATCATGAATAATTGAAAGTCCTCTATTTCATTGAATACCCCACCTTTTCCCCTGAAAGATCATGTTCATTAGTAGTGAGTAGGGGATTATTGATTGTAGTAACTAGTTCCATTGTTCTCTTGAATTTCATATTCCATACCCTCTGATCCTTTAATGTAGGTTAATGTAGAAGCTGCTAAATCTTGTATTATCCTGACTGTGGCT
Source organism: Antechinus flavipes (assembly GCF_016432865.1). Classification (NCBI taxonomy): domain Eukaryota; kingdom Metazoa; phylum Chordata; class Mammalia; order Dasyuromorphia; family Dasyuridae; genus Antechinus; species Antechinus flavipes. The sequence goes on along the minus strand of NC_067401.1, from coordinate 233,388,518 downwards.
CCAGTATGTTTGATTTTTTTTTCTGGCTGTTTGCAATATTTTCTCCTTGATCTGACAGTTTAGAAATTTGGCTATAATATTCCTGTAAGTTTTCATCTTGGCATCTCTTTCATGAAGTGATTAATAGATTTTTTCAATTTCTATTTACCTTCTGGTTCTAAAATATGAGGATATTATTCCTTAATAATTTCTTTTTTTGATCACAGCTTCTGGGTTCTTTTTTTTTTTTTTTTTTTTTTTGATTACAGCTTCCAGGCTGACCAATAACTTTTACATTATCTCTTCTAGATCTCTTTTCTATGTCCATTGTTTTTCCAAGGAGATATTTCACTTTTCCCCCCTTTTTTCATTTTAGTTTGGTTTTATTGTTTACTGATTGCTCAAAAAGTCATTAGCTTCCACTTGTGCAATTCTAATTTTCAGACATTTTTATTCTTCAGTGAGCTTTTGTATCTCCTTTTCTATTTGCCCAGTTTTGCTTTTTAAGTCATTCTTCTCATCATCATTATATATATATATATATATATATATATATATATATATATATATATATATATATATTTGTATCAGGCTCAATTTTCTTACCAATTTTTTCTCCATCTCTTTTACTTTATTTGCATAATCCTTTTTGAACTTTTCCATGCTGGAGACCAATTCTTATTTTTCTTGGAGCCTCTGGATGTAGGATGTAGGAGCTTTGACTTTATTATCTTCCTCTGAGTGTGTGTTTTGATCTTCCTAGTCACCACATTAGCTTTTTATTTTCAGAATCTTTCTGTTGTTTGCTAATTTTCCCAGTTTATTTTACTTAGGTTTAACTGTTTAGGTCTGTTTTTGCTTTTTAGGATTGAAGTCATAATGTTTCAAAATTCATCATATTTGTGCCACTGTTTTCAGAGACACCTTTAGAATCCTGACCAGAAGCACTTTTCTGCCCTCAAATTCTGAGGAGAATCTATGCTCCACTTTGTGTGTAATTTCTACAAGCCACTGTCTTCTCCTGGTTTGCTTGTTTTCCAAGCCTTTCCATTCTAGTTGAGATAAACCTTCACTACTGACTTTTCAAGTAGTCTTTGTTGTCTCTGAGCTGCAAGATCTGGAAGCTGCCAGTACTAAAGTTGATTCAGAGGTTGCAAAGATAAGGGATGTGCTGGCACAGCCTGTGTTAAGACTGCGTGCACTCTGGACTCCCACCCTGATGCATAGAACTTTTTTGTTGATCTTCTAATAATTTTTCAGCTGGAAAATTGTTCCACTGAATCCGTGGGGATATTCTGATGCTCTAAAATGTGTTTAGAGTTATTATTTAAAGGAATTTGGTGAGTTTTGTAGTAGAGCTCAGTAATTCCCTGATTTTGCTCCTGTTGACTCTGCTATTCTATACATGTGCAATTTCATATTATATTTTGTATAAATTATGTGTTTAAAATATCTTAAATTCAACCAAAGAAATATTAAACCCTTAATTTGAAAATTAGTAAGTCATATGGAAGTTGCTGTGAATTTTATTCAGGTATCAATTGCATGCACAAAAGCATAGGCACGTAAGAAATATATCACTGTACTGGAGAATGTCCTCAAATGTAGTATTTTGATTAGGTAACATTACATATCTTTTCTTCCCTTCAAGGACAAACTTTTTTTTTTTAATGGCAAATTGATCACTTTTAATGTATACTCATCTTTATACATTTTAAGGTTAATTTCTGACTAAAATATTTTAAATTATTGCTTCTGTCATTATTAATGAGTGAATGTTATCAGAAGTCCCTCCTTTCCTCCCACTTGAAATACAGAATTCTTACATTTTCCTGCATGCTTAAAGAGAGATGTCATAATTTCCTATGAAAGACAAATTCAAATTCTAGAAAACTTTTTTATGAAGATAAACAGTAGTCTAAAACATGTATATCACAAATATAGGTGTTAACATTTTTTCAATGCTGCTAGAAGCATATTTAAAGAAAATTGAAAAAATATAAGAAAATAAGTGAAAATAAAATAAAGCATATATAATATTACATTTTAAATGTATAAATATGCAATCCACAGAGGTATTCATGCACAGATCAATGGCCCCATTTCTATTTGGATTTAATATAACTGATGTAAATCATAAAAAAAAAAAAAAACAGGAAAGTATTTTATAGAACTAAATGGATAGCTAAATCAATAATTAAAATAATGAATTTGCTATTGCCATTTAATTCAAAATGCACTTATCCCAGAAAAAAACCAACTCTTCCCTTTTTCTATATATTCTTAGAGTAATAATCAAATTAATCCATTAAAAAAAAGATGTCATTTGATTGCTCTATTACTCCATTTATTTTCTGTATGACTGTATCTTCTATGACCATTCATTCCCTATGTTATCTCTAACTTACACTAGAAGGTGCTAGAGGAAAGGACTCTTACTTATATTTTCCATTTTTATCATCTGTGGTTATCCTAGATCCTGTCATAAAGAAGGCCTAATAATTTCTTTCTTATCTATTATGCCCAGTGTGTTTATTCTTTTCACTGGTAAGAAAATTATCCATCTGTACTTTTACTTAACAATCTTCAAAAGTGGCCTTATTTATAGATCTACATATAAACATACGTAATATAGATAGAGAAATATAGAAATAGATATTGATGTTGAAATTAATGTCAATGGCGACGGAAATAAAGATACATATATACATGTAAGTATGAAGATGAGAACTTTTATTTGATCCCAGAATCTCTTCTGTAGATTTTGATTGTTGTGGGTGAAGAAATGGAATTGAATTTCTTGTCTTTTAATGATTATTTTTTTTTCCTTCTTATAACAACCCAGTTTTTAAAAAGAAAGAAAATGTCTCAGCCTCATGTGGTTAATTTCTATATTATAATGACTGGTTAGTGTATAGGTGGGCAAAAGTGACAATCAAGTTTTTATAAAGCTATACATATCCAAACTTAGCTATTAATAGTGCATAGCAAAAATATGATATCCTTGTCCAGTGAAAGGCAAATGCAAGGAAAAGTTTATAGACATCTTGTAAGCCTATCATCTAGAAATAACAACTATACTCTTCAAGAAAACAACACAAAGAAAATGGACTTGAGTATCTACTGTCATAAACAATTAAACTTCCCATTTCATGTTTAGCTCTATAGCCTCTAAGATTTAATACAATGAAATCATTTCTGGAATTAGGAGTACTGTGCCTTTTAGTTTGCCTGACTTGGGCTGAATGACAGCTAGGCTTCTGAAATGCATGTGATTTATAAAATGGACCTCCATTATATCTCATTATATCCTATTTTTTGTTCATGATACACATGACTTCCCCTTGTCCTGCAAAGTGCTCAGAGAACTAAATTCAGATGATTCAGAAGAGTATGATACCATTCTACCTCCAGAAAACAAAAGAAAAGGTGCCTTGAGAATGTGGCTAGTGTTACTGGCTCTATCCCTTGGACTTCAGAATTCCAGAGACTGATGAAAAAAATAGCATAAAGACTTTTCAAAATGCCAAAATGAGTCTTGGAACTTGGTATCCTTCTCCATTTTGTCTCAGAACTCAGTAGCTTGCCATGGAGATATTGGTCTACTTGCATCTTGAGATATTACCGAAGAGACAGTCACAGGACAGCCACAGCCAGTCAAGTTCATAAACCTCACAGCAATGATTCTGAACTTCAAAAATTAGCATCATCTAAGCTTGCGCTGGTGAGCTTTTCATTGTATTTTTTTTTTAAGAATAAACCTGCTTAATACTGCCTTTATTTTATGATTTCTGTACAAAAGGGTACTCTTCTGTACAGAAGGGGTTTAAAATTTTAATGTGCATATCTCATCTTTAATCTGTTACTAACAATTTTAATTTGTGTTAACAAGTAAATAAAAAATGCATGAAAAATTTTTGAGAAAAAAGTTTTAATTTATGTGACTACAAGCACACACAATCATATGTTTAAGTATTTCTCTCAAATAACTCACTTATAAGAGCAAACACAATGGAAAATCATTACCATAATTGCCTAAATATAGAAAAAAAAACAGTAGGAAATTAAAAGAAAATGATAAAAATGCAAGTAAGCATAACCAATAACAATATGGAATGCATTTATTAATGAAAATGGAAGAAGAAAATAAATAGGAAAAAGATGGAGAAAGAGCTGCAAGATTTTTTTGTTTGTTTGTTTTTTATTGAATTGGTTTTACATGAAAATCACCTATGACAAGTAATTTATAATTCTGTTTCCTTCAGTTTCTCATCTTTAAAATGAGTGGAGAAAGAAATGGCATATCATTTACATTTCTTTGCCAAGAAAATCACAAATGGGATCAGGAAGAGTTGGATATGACTGAAAGAACTAAATAACAGAATATAAATATACATATATTTCAGTTTATATTCACATATATACATGCACAAACATATCTCATTGTATATTTGAATTTTTTATCATACATGTACATGTGAATATAAATGTACATACATGTTCTTTTATATATATGATGTGAACATTATATATAAATAGATGCATAAATATAAAGATGCATATGTATGCATATATATTTGTATGTGTACATAAATACATCCATGTATATGAACAATATAAATAGATTATGTGATGTGCTCAAAAATGAATAGATAAAAGGAAATGGATTTGATTGCTTTTGGGTAACTCTAAATATCTCTTAATAATCAAAAGATTCTCCCTGACTCAGTATTTTTATATCACTATTGTTATCCTGATGATATATGATGATATGATATATTATCTAATGCAAAGAAGTTGAAGATTTCCAAATTAGCAGTAAACTTATGCATAATACAGGAATAGGCAATAACTTATCAAAACATCGAGATTCCAAAGGATAAACAATGTGCCATGTAGTAGGAAAAAAACAAAACAAAAATCATAAATGTAATGTCAGAGAATATGAATTCAAATCCAAGAAATTCTACTACTGCCTGAAAGACAGTGGGGAAGTCAGGTATCATATCAGAGATTTAATTGTGATACATACAAAGTGATGAATTTATACTAGATGATGTCTAAGATTCTTATAAAATCTATGATCACATAAGCCACTGAAATCTATAGTTAGATAAAAGCAATAAGAAAAAAAAAATTATACTGAGATAAAAAAAAAAAAAACCTGGTCATATGACAAATAAAGAAAAGCTATTTTTGCATCTCTGTGAAGTAAGAGAATACAAAGATATCTCCCAGGACAATGAATGAATGCCTTGTGATAAATGTATTCAAGGACATGAAGCATCCAGGAAGTGGAAGCATGGTTTTAGACAACTAAATGGAAAATAAATACTGATTGAAGCACAGAATCATTGAATAATCCTCCCCCCCAAAAAAAATTGTATTATGATATTATTGTCTTAATGGGTTTCCAAATCTTAGCCAGATAACATATTAAAGGAACAGATATGTACTGAGCATATTAACAATTTATAGACTAAAAAGTCAGTAATTTCATATTTTGTCTAATTAGCACTTGCATAATATTAAAAAGGGATATATATATCTATGTATGTACATATATACATTCTTGACTCTGATATTTGCTTTATTCTATGTACATTTATATGTCAAGTACACAATGTATATATGAAAAATTACTTTAATAACAAAATGTGTATTAAATTAATGTAAAATCTACAAATTTAATATAAGTTAATCTATTCAGACAATAATTAATTTTAAAAGTGTTTAATGTATTTGAAAAATGAAATCTGTATTTTAGAATGAAGAAAAATATCATTTTTAAATGTTGAAAAATACGACAACTATATAGATTTCATTTTAATATTATATTTCATAGGCCAACACAACAAATTTTTGTTCTGCATAATAAAAACCAATATATACCTTTATAAATGTACTGAAATATTTATAAAATCATATTGTCATTAAACCATTTCTCCTTTCACATTTAATTTACAAAACATACATTAATAACCATTTCAAATATTAATGCTATTACAATATCCTATTTGCTTCTTTTGTACTCCATTAAAAATTAAAGATAAAAGATGCTTTGCACACACTTTTCATAATTAGAAATAATAACAATTATTTATGTTCCATTTCAAAGACAAATACTAATGAACCCTATATAACATAATTAAGATTCAAAAAGAAATTTCCCTCTCTCAAACTAACACTCTCTCTCTCTCTCTGAAATCTCTCTCTCTCTCTCTCTCTCTCTCTCTCTCTCACACACACACACACACACTCTGCACTCTTGTCTCTTTGTCTGTCTTTGCCTCTGTCTCTGTCTCTGTCCATCTCTCCATCTCTTTCTTTCTTCTCTTCTTTTTCTCTGATTCACATTATAGTTCAGCTGGAAAATCACTTAATATTTCCATATATGTATCATAGTTCATTTAAATTTTAATATATAAAAATCAGGAACATTTGAGAATCCCAATAATTCACAGGAAACAGAATCTGATAAAAAGTCGCTATTAAATACATATGCCCAGATAGAAAATAACAGAGAAATATTAACAAATTGAAAGATTTAGTAGTTTTAGGCAAGAAAGCACATTTGATTTCACTATTATTAATAAGATTCAATAAAATGGAACCTATTATTAGAATATAATTGTAGAGGGAAAGACAATACAAGTTAATCATGATAGGAAAAAAATGTTTTTAAGCAAATAATAATGTTAAGATCCAGGAAAAGGGATGGTGGTGATAAACAGAGTCAAGAATAACTGACTTTAGATGTTGAATACTATAACAATAACATATGACATTGTTAGGAAACATGATATGAATAACATGGAAATAAGAAATTCATGAAAGATGAACTAATAAAACATCAGAAATCTTTTAGGAAGACATACTAATTTTTGTTTGTTTTACAGCTTGTCTTATGACTTAACTACTTACAGATTTTTGTGTGTGATTACTCTTCCTCAGATGCAAAATGGCAACCTGACTGGCTCAGATTCCCAATTTAATTCAGGTTTGTTCATAATTATATAGTATATATCGGAGGCAGGATATAAATTCAGATCTTCCTGGCTTGAACTCTTTCCCACTATTTTATGATATTGCTTTCATGGTCACAATAAGATTTTTTTAAAGTATGCAGTTATTTGCCAAGCTACAAGAAACAGAGGAGAGGACGAATTCTTGATATTCTTTAACAATGATTCCATTATTTAATAGGTAAAATAACTGGAGGAGGAATTGCTAATTTGTATTTGAATTTGATGAACATGAATGATTTGGCTTTTTAAGCAGATGGTTGTCTAGGGCTAAGAGTAAGGACTGCTTCCTTAATTGCAATAAGAACACAAGAGTTAGAGTTAAAACACTTCTTTCTGATTCATTATTAATCCCATATCCTTAGTGAAAAACAAATTCAGAACCAGCAAAGTTGAATGATTTGACAAAAATCATGTGGCAAGCAAATAAAATGAAATCACATAAATAAGTCAATTGTAAAGCTTAAATGATACGTTAATGAAAAAGTATTTTATACATTTGAAGTACCAATGCAAGCTATAATTATTGCCTATAAGTGACCCAGGCAGTTTTTTTTTTTTTTTTAATACAGCTCATCTGATTATAGATTGTGATTTTATTTTCATTCATGTATGAATATGTATATTATTTTTTCAATAGCATTTCATTTTTTCCAAATATATTTAAAATAGTTTTCAACATTAATTTTTGTAAGCCTTAGTGTTCCAAATTTTTCTCTCCCTTTGTTATCCCCTCCTAGCCAAAAACAGCTAGAAATTATTCTTCCACATGATTTTTATTATTTTTCTAGATCTATAAAATAATTTTTCAAAAATTTGATTGGTATGGCACTGAAAAAGTAGAGCAATTTGGGCAGAATTCTCATTTTTATTATAGTAGCTTGACCTAATTCTGAGCAACTGATACTTTTTTCCAATTTAGATCTTACTTTATTTGTCTGAGAAGTGTTTTATAATTCTGGTCATATAATCCCTGGGTTTGTCTTGGAAGGTAGACACCAAAATATTTAATTTTGTCTACACTTACTTTAAATAGGATGTATCTTTCAGTTACTTGCTGCTGCAGGCTTTGTCAGTAATATATAGAAATGCTGATCATTTGTTTGGATTTATTTTATATCCTTCAACTTTGCTGAATCTATGACTTGTTTTGAGTAGGCTTTTTGATGATTTTCTAGAATTCTTTAATATATCATATCATCTACAAAGAGTGACCACATTATTTCCTCACTGTCTATTCCAATTTGCTTCAATTTCTTTTTTTTTCTTATTGCTAAAGCCAAAATTTCTATTGTAATATTGAATAACAATGATGATTATGGCCATCCTTGTCTCACCCCTCATCTTAGTGGAAATGCATATAGCTTCTCTTCATTATAAATAATGCTTGCTTATTGTTTTAGATATAGGATGCTTATTATTTTAAGAAAAATTCTCTTTGTCATTATGCTCTATAATGTTTTTAGTAGGAATAGGGACTGTATTTTGTCAAAAGCTTGTTTTGCATCTACAGAGATTATTGTATGACTTTTGTTGGTTTCGTTATTGATATGGTTGATTAGGTCATAGTTTTCCTGGTATTGAATCAGCTCTATATTTCTCATCATAGTGTATTATCCTGCAAGAAATAGTAATCTCTTCCTAATATTTTTATTTGAAATTTTTGCATCAATATTCATTAGGGAGATTGGTCTCTAATTTTCTTTCTCTATATTGGCTCTTCCTAGATTTTTTTCATATTTGTATCATAGAAAGAATTTGACAGGATTTCTTCTTTACTTATTTTTCCAAATATTTTACAGAAATAATTTTTCTTTAAATGTTTGGTAGAATACATTTGTAAAGGCATCAAGAATTGAGAATTTTTTTTTCCTTAGGAAGTTCATTGATGGCTAGTTCAATTTCTTTTTTTTTTTAATGGGTCTACTGAAGTACCATTTCCTTTGTTGTTAATCTGGGCAATTTATACTTTTTGTAAATATTTATCCATTTTGATTAGATTGTCAGACTTTCTGGCATAGAGTGAGGCAAAATGGCTACTGATTATTTCTTTAATTTCTTCTTTGTGAGCAATAAGTTCACCATTTTAATTTTTGTTGCTGGTAATTTGGTGTTTTCTTTCTTTTTCTATTCAAATTAACCAAAGGTTTATCTATTTTTTTTCATAAAAACAACTCTTACTTTTATGAATTAGCTAAATATATTTCTTAGTTTCAGTTTTGTTAAAAAGCTTAGAATTTTAAAATTACTAAATTGGTATTTAATTGGAATTTTTTTTAATTTGTTGTTTTTCTAGCTTTTTATTTGCTTGCTCAATTTATTAATCACCTCTTTCTCTATTTTATTCATGTAAATATTTAGACATATTAAATTTTCCTTAGCCTCTGCTTTGCCAGCAGCCCATAGGTTTTGATATATTGTCTCATCATTGTCATTCTCTTGAATGAAATAATTGATTGCTTCTATGATTTGTTGTTTAACCTTATCATTCTTTCATATTAGATTATTCAATTTCTAATTTTTCTCCTTTATCTTTCCCTGGTTTTTTAGGGAATATAATTTTTATGGTATCATGATATGAAAAAGGGAGTATTTAATATTTCTGTCTTTCTGCATTTGATTGTGAGGATGTTACGTTTGTTTGTTTGTTTGTTTTAGGTACCATGTACTGCTAAGGAAAAAGGTATATTCCTTTTAGATCTTATTCAATTTTCTCCAGAGATTTAGTGTAGCTAGGTTTTCTAAGTTTCTTTCTTAGTTTCTTTCTTGTTTGTTTTGTGTGTAAGTTTGTCTAATTCTGAAAGAAGAAGATGGAGATCCTCCACTAATATTGTTTTGCTGTCTGTTGCTTCTTATAAATAGCTTAATACCTTCTCTAAGAATTTGGATGCTCTACCACTTGGTGCATATATATTTAATATCCTTACTACTTCATCATTTGTGGTTCTCTTTAACAAGATGTAGTTTCCTTCCTTATCTCTTTCATTGAGATTCATTTTTATTTTTGTTTTATCTGAAATCATAATTACTCCTCCTAACCTTTTTATTTTTCCTTCCTTTTCATGTTGGTAGTGAGGGCATGAGAGGAGCTTAGAAATTCACGTGTGCCTTCTCCGCCATCTTGGGTCCACCCCTCCCCACTCCCCCTTATTTACCTTTTAATGCTTCTCTAAAGTCTTGTATTTAGAGATTTAATTTTCTATTTCACTCTAGTATTTTCTTTTTTTTTCTTTTTTTTTTTTCTTTTTTTTTTTTAATTTTTTATTTAATAATTACATTATATTGACACTCATTTCTGTTCCGATTTTTTTTCCCCTCCCTCCCTCCACCCCCTCCCCTAGATGGCAAGCAGTCCTTTATATGTTGGATATGTTGCAGTATATCCTAGATACAATATATGTTTGCAGAACCGAACAGTTCTCTTGTTGCGTAGGGAGAATTGGATTCAGAAGGTATAAATAATCCGGGAAGAAAAACAAAAATGCAGATAGTTCACATTCGTTTCCCAGTGTTCTTTCTTTGGGTGTAGCTGCTTTTGTCCGTCATTTATCAATTGAAACTCAGGTCTCTTTGTCAAAGAAATCCACTTCCATCAAAATGTGTCCTCATACAATATCGTTGTCGAAGTGTATAATGATCTCCTGGTTCTGCTCATTTCACTTAGCATCAGTTCATGTAGGTCTCTCCAAGCCTCTCTGTATTCATCCTGCTGATCATTTCTTACAGAACAATAATATTCCATAACATTCATATACCACAATTTACCCAGCCATTCTCCAATTGATGGGCATCCATTCATTTTCCAGTTTCTAGCCACTACAAACAGGGCTGCTACAAACATTTTGGCACATACAGGTCCCTTTCCCTTCTTTAGTATTTCTTTGGGATATAAGCCCAATAGAAACACTGCTGGATCAAAGGATATGCACATTTTGATAATTTTTTGGGCATAATTCCAGATTGCTCTCCAGAATGGTTGGATTCGTTCACAACTCCACCAACAATGCATTAGTGTCCCAGTTTTCCCGCATCCCCTCCAACATTCATCATTATTTTTTCCTGTCATCTTAGCCAATCTGACAGGTGTGTAGTGGTATCTCAGAGTTGTCTTAATCTGCATTTCTCTGATCAATAATGATTTGGAACACTCTTTCATATGAGTGGTAATAGTTTCAATCTCATCCTCTGAAAATTGTCTGTTCATATCCTTTGACCATTTATCAATTGGAGAATGGCTTGATTTCTTATAAATTTGAGTCAGTTCTCTATATATTTTGGAAATGAGGCCTTTATCAGAACCTTTAACTGTGAAAATGTTTTCCCAGTTTGTTGCTTCCCTTCTAATCTTGTTTGCATTAGTTTTATTTGTACAAAAGCTTTTTAATTTGATGTAATCGAAATTTTCTATTCTGTGATCAGTAATGGTCTCTAGTTCATCTTTGGTCACAAATTTCTTTCTCCTCCACAAGTCTGAGAGATAAACTATTCTATGTTCCTCTAATTTATTTATAGTCTCGTTCTTTATGCCTAGGTCATAGACCCATTTTGATCTTATCTTGGTATATGGTGTTAAGTGTGGGTCCATGCCTAATTTCTGCCATACTAATTTCCAATTATCCCAGCAGTTTTTATCAAATAATGAATTCTTTTCCCAGAAGTTAGGGGCTTTGGGTTTGTCAAACACTAGATTGCTATAATTGACTATTCTGTCTTGTGAGCCTAGCCTTTTCCACTGATCCACTAATCTATTTCTTAGCCAATACCAAATGGTTTTGGTGACTGCTGCTTTATAATATAATTTTAGATCAGGTACAGCTAGGCCACCTTCATTTGATTTTTTTTTCATTAATTCCCTTGAGATTCTCGACTTTTTATTGTTCCATATGAATTTTGTTGTTATTTTTTCTAGATCAATAAAATATTTTCTTGGAAGTCTGATTGGTATAGCACTAAATAAATAGATTAGTTTAGGGAGTATTGTCATCTTTATTATGTTCGCTCGGCCGATCCAAGAGCACTTAATATTTTTCCAATTATTTAAGTCTGACTTTATTTGTGTGGAGACTTTTTTATAATTTTGCTCATATAATTCCTGACTTTCCTTTGGTAGATAGATTCCCAAATATTTTATGGTATCAACAGTTATTCTGAATGGAATTTCTCTTTGTATCTCTTGCTGTTGGGTTTTGTTGGTGATGTATAAAAATGCTGAGGATTTATGGGGATTTATTTTGTAGCCAGCTACTTTGCTAAAATTATGAATTATTTCCAATAGCTTTTTGGTAGAATCTCTGGGGTTCTCTAGGTATACCATCATATCATCTGCAAAGAGTGATAGTTTGGTTTCCTCATTGCCTACTCTAATTCCTTTTATATCTTTCTCGACTCTTATTGCCGAGGCTAGTGTTTCTAATACGATATTAAATAATAATGGTGATAGTGGGCAACCTTGCTTCACTCCAGATCTTACTGGGAAAGGTTCCAGTTTTTCCCCATTGCATATGATGCTTACTGATGGTTTTAAATATATGCTCCTGACTATTTTAAGGAAAAGTCCATTTATTCCTATGCTCTCAAGTGTTTTTATTAGGAATGGATGTTGGATTTTATCGAATGCTTTTTCTGCATCTATTGAGATGATCATGTGGTTTTTGTTTGTTTGGTTATTGATATAGTCAATTATGCTAATAGTTTTCCTAATATTGAACCAGCCCTGCATTCCTGGTATAAATCCTACTTGGTCATAGTGTATTATCCTGGTGACAATTTTCTGTAATCTTTTTGCTAATATTTTATTTAAGATTTTAGCATCAATATTCATTAGGGAGATTGGTCTATAATTTTCTTTCTCTGTTTTCAGCCTACCTGGTTTAGGTATCAGTACCATATCTGTGTCATAAAAGGAGTTTGGTAGGACTCCTTCAATCCCTATTTTTTCAAATAGTTTATATAACATTGGGGTTAATTGTTCTTTAAATGTTTGGTAGAATTCACATGTAAATCCATCTGGTCCTGGGGATTTTTTCTTAGGGAGTTGATTGATAGTTTGTTCTATTTCTTTTTCTGAGATGGGACTGTTTAGGATATTTACTTCTTCCTCTGTTAGTTTGGGCAAGCTGTATTTTTGGAGGTATTTTTCTATTTCATTTAAGTTGTCGAATTTATTGGCATAAAGTTGGGCAAAGTAACTCCTAATTATTGCTCTAATTTCCTCTTCATTAGTGGTGAGTTCTCCCTTTTCATTTTTAAGACTAACAATTTGATTTTCCTCTTTCCTTTTTTTAATCAGATTTACTAAGGGTTTGTCTATTTTGTTGGTTTTTTCATAGAACCAACTCTTAGTTTTATTAATCAATTCAATAGTTTTTTTACTTTCAATTTTATTGATCTCACCTTTTACTTTTAGAATTTCAAGTTTAGTGTTTGACTGGGGGTTTTTAATTTGTTCCTTTTCTAGCATTTTTAATTGCAAACCCAATTCATTGACCTTCTCTTTCTCTATTTTATACAAATAGGCCTCTAGAGATATGAAATTTCCCCTTATTACCGCTTTGGCTGCATCCCATACATTTTGGTATGATGTCTCATTATTATCGTTTTCTTGGGTGAAGTTATTAATTATGTCTATGATTTGCTGTTTTACCCAATCATTCTTTAGTATGAGATTATTTAGTTTCCAATTATTTTTTGGTCTACTTCCCCCTGCTTTTTTGTTGAATGTAATTTTCATTGCATCGTGGTCTGAAAAGGATGCATTTACTATTTCTGCCTTACTACATTTGAGTTTGAGGTTTTTATGTCCTAATATATGGTCAATTTTTGTATAGGTTCCATGAACTGCTGAAAAGAAAGTGTATTCCTTTCTGTCTCCATTACATTTTCTCCAGAGATCTATCATATCTAGCTTTTCTAGTATTCTGTTTACCTCTATGACTTCTTTCTTATTTATTTTCTGGTTTGATTTATCTAATTCTGAGAGTGCAAGGTTAAGATCTCCCACTATTATAGTTTTACTGTCTATTTCTTCTTGCAGCTCTCTTAGTTTCTCTTTTAAGAATTTAGATGCTACCCCACTTGGTGCATATATGTTTAATATAGATAGTGCTTCATTATCCATGCTACCCTTTAGCAAGATATAGTGTCCTTCCTTATCTCTTTTAATTAGGTCAATTTTTGCTTTAGCTTGATCTGAGATCAGGATGGCTACCCCTGCTTTTTTGACTTCACCTGAAGCATAGTAGATTTTGCTCCAACCTTTTACCTTTAACCTGCATGTATCTCCCCGCTTCAGGTGTGTTTCCTGTAAACAACATATTGTAGGATTCTGGCTTTTAATCCATTCTGCTAACCGCTTCCTCTTTATGGGGAGTTTACCCCGTTCACGTTTATGGTTAGAATGACCAATTCTGTATTACTTGCCATCTTGTTAACCCCAGTTTATGCTTTCCTCCCTTCTTTCCCCTTTCCCCCCCTTCCAAGTATTAAGCTTGTGAGCACCCCTTGCTTCTCACAGCCCTCTCTTTTTAGTGTCCCTCCCCCCGCCTTAGAGTTCCTCCCCCTATCTTACCCCTTTCCCTCCCAGTTCCCGTATTCCCTTCCGCTTAGCTTATTCCTTCCCTTTCCACTTTTCCCTTCTCACTTTTCAATGAGATGGGAGAAGTTTCACCATAGATTGAATATGTCTTAAGATTTTTCACTTAAAGCCAATTCTGAAGGCAGTAAGATACCCACTATATTCATCCCCCTCCATTCTTTCTCTCAGATATAATAGGTTTCCTATGCCTCTTCATGAGATGTACTACCCCCACTTTACCCTTTTTCTGGTACAATGTCCTTTCCACATCAATTTCTAGAACAAGGTATACATGTATTCTTTATACATCTATATAGTCAAAATATAGTTCCCAAGATTAATCTTTACCTTTTTAGATTTCTCTTGAGTTCTATATTTGTAGATCAAACTTTTTGTTAAGTTCTGGTTTTTTCATCAGAAATAGATGAAATTCTCTTACTTCGTTGAATGTCCATCTTCTTCCCTGGAAAAAGATGCTCATTCTCGCTGGGTAAGTTATTTTTGGTTGCATACCAAGTTCCTTAGCCTTTCGGAATATCATATTCCAGGCCCTTCGATCTTTTAATGTGGATGCTGCCAGATCCTGGGTGATCCTTATTGTGGCTCCTTGATACTTGAATTGGGTTTTTCTAGCCGCTTGCAATATTTTTTCTTTCATCTGAGGGTTCTGGCATTTGGCCACTATATTCCTTGGTGTTTTGATTTTAGGATCCCTTTCAGTGGGTGATCGATGAATCCTTTCAATGTTTATTTTTTCCTCTGTTCCTATGACTTCTGGGCAGTTCTCTTTGATAATTTCCTGGAAGACAGTGTCCAGGCTCTTTTTTTCATCATGTTTTTCTGGGAGTCCAATGATTCTCAGATTGTCTCTCCTGGATCTGTTTTCCAGGTCTGTTGTCTTCCCCAGAAGGTATTTCACATTTTTCTCCATTGTTTGATTTTTTTGGATTTGCTTGACTGATTCTTCTTGTCTCCTCGAGTCATTCAATTCCACTTGTTCAATTCTGATTTTCAGTGAAGTATTCTCTTCACTCACTTTTTTAAAATCTTTTTCTAATTGTCCAATTGAGTTCTTTTGTTCTGTGGAATTTTTTTCCATTTCGCCAATTTTGTTTTTTAGAGAGCTGTTTTCTGTTTCCAGTTCACTAATCCTATTTTTCAAGGATTTTACTTCTTTATCCACTCTCTCTTTAACTGACTTCTCCAGGCTCTTTTCCCATTTTTCTTCTAGCTCCCTTGTGAGAGCCTTTTTAATCACTTCTATGAGGTTCATCTGTGCTGAGGAACAGTCGATCTCCTCCTTTGGGGAATCACCTGGGGACTGCCTGTTTTTAGTCTCCTCAGGATTTAGAGTCTGCTCTCTATCTGTATAGAAGCTGTCAAGGGTTAAAGTCCTCTTCAGCTTCTTGCTCATTCTGTCTATTAATCAGAGACAAACTACCAAAGAAAAACAGAAAAAACTGGAGTCTTTCTTTGGGGGGGGGGGCTGGGTGTGTTATCGAGCTTCCTCTACAGACTGCAGGGGGCAGCAGTGAGGCACTAGCAGGACTGTGCTGCGCCTGCGCTCTGAGATCCCAAAGCGTGCTGAGTCACTGAGGGGGGGGAAAGGGGGGGGCAGCCAGGTCCTGAGAGACTCCAGCTGTTTGCGGTTGTATTCTTCAGCCCCGGTGTTTTTAGCTTCTCTGCTGGGCTGTTGACTTGCTGCAGGTTCCAAACCTGTAGCGAAGCTCTCCCCGCAGAGACGGCTACGATCACTCCCCACCCCCTCTCAGCTCTGCTCCCGTGCTCTCACTGCCGCTGCCCTCAGCCTGCGCCCGATCTAAAACCGCCCCAGCCCTCCAGTAAAGACAGACCTTTCTTGGCGGATCTCAAGGATGGCTTCTCTTGGTAACTATTTGTGGGTTTTTTTCAGTCAAGCATTGATTCAGAGGCTTGTAATGAAGTGGATAGTGAGAGAAAGCGCGGAGCTTATGCAACTGTGAGCCTCCTCTCCGCCATCTTAACCGGAAGTCCGATCTCCACTCTAGTATTTTCATAAAAAATGATTGAAAATTCCTGTTTTCTTGAATATCTATCCTTTCCCCTGAAATATAATGCACAGTTTTGCTAGGTGTTTCATTTTTGTTTGTAGTGTGAAGTCTTTTCTCTCTGGAATATCATGTTCCAAGTGATCTTATCCTTTAATGTGAAAGCTGGTAAGTCCTTGGTAATCATGATTTTGGCTATTCAATAATTGAAATGTTTCTTTCTGGCTATTTGCAGTATATTCTCCTTTAGCTGATAATACTGAAATTTTGTTATAATATTCCTTGGAGTTTTATTTTGGGTTCTCCTTCAAGAGATAATTGGTGCATTATTTTAGTTATTAATTTGCCCTCTGGTTCTAGGATATCAGTAGAGTTTTCCTTGATGATTCCTTGAAAGATGATGTTCATATATTATTGTTCTATAAGAAATGGTCAATAGTATGATTTCAGAGAGTCCTGGAGAGACTTACACAAAATGATGCTAAGTGAAAATAAACAGAACCAGGAGATCATTATACATGGCAACAGCAAGCTTTATGATGAGCAATTCTGATAGACACAGCTCTCTTCAATAAGATGATTCAAACCACTTCCAATTGTTCAGTGATGAAGAAAGCCTTATACACCCAGACAGAGGACCGTGGAAACAGAGTGTAGACCACAAAATAGCATTTGAATACTTTTTGTGGTTTTTCTTTCCATTTTGTTTTCCTTCTCTGTTTTTTTTTTCCTTTTTAGATGTGATTGTTCTTGTGCAGCAAGATAACTGTATAAATATCCATATATCTATATCTATCTATCTATCTATACATACATATATATGTGTGTTATTGTTATATGTATATTGTATATACATTGTATAATATATATATATAAAATATATATGTATATTGTTAAATCCAACACACACACACACACACACACATGCACACATATTTATTTATTAACATATTTTAACATATTTAATGTGTGTTGGACTACCTGCCATCTAGGAAAAGGGGTGGGAGGAAGGAAGGAAAAAATTGGAATAGAAAGTTTTGCAAGGGTCAATGTTAAAAAATTATCCATGCATACATTTTGTAAATAAAAAGTTTTAATTTAAAAAGAAAGGAAAAAAGAAAGAAACGAAAGATGCTGTCCAGGTTCTTTTTTGATCATGGCTTTCAAGTTGTCCAATAATTTTTAGATTTTATTTCTTCAATCTATTTTTCATGTCTTTTACTTTTCCAGAGGTCTTTTACATGTTCTTCTATTTTCTTTTTACTTTTTTTCTTTCTTTTCATTGTGTTTGATGATTCTTGATGTGGTCATTCACTTCTATTTATATAATTTTATTTTTTATTGAATTATTTTTTTTGATTGGCTTTTTCCTCATTTTGTATTTGTTTTAGTCTACTCTTAAAGGAATTATTATGGTCAGTGCATTTTATTTTTCCATTTCACCAACTCTATTTTTAAGCACTTGTTTTCTTTTTTGATGTCCCAATTATATTTTTTGGATTTTTTTTTCAATATGTATAGATTTCATTAACCAAATCTATTTCATTTTTTTTTCTTCAATCAATTTATGTCCTTCCTTTTCAAAACTATTGGTTTCCCTCACCAGCATCACACTTGAATAATTCTCTTGCATTGCTCTCATTTCCCCCTATTTTTCTTTTATTGCTCTTATTTGATTTTTAAAATCCTCTTTGAGTTCTTTATATAGAATCTTTTTAGTTTGAAAACAGTCCATATGCCCTTTGAGACTTCACATATAGGTATTTCAGCATTGCTATTCTCTTATGATTTGTGTTCTTATTTTCTGTCACCATAGTAGCTTTGTGTGATCAGAGATTTTTTTTTTAATTCATTTTTAAAAAGTGAGCTTTACTCCCAGATCAGAGGGGAGGATGAGCTAAGTCACACACACACACACACACACACACACACACACACACACACGGAGACTTGGGAGATGTCTCTCACTAACTTTCCATACTGGGGCCATCAATGCTACCAGCTTTTTGTTTTGTTTTGTTTTGTTTTGTTATTTACTATAATATGCTGGCTTGGAACCAGGATAGAGTAGCCAATATTGCTATACTTTGGTTAACAGCCTCCACTATTTTATTCTTGAGGCCTGTCCTGAGCAGAGATTTCCCACTTTCCCCCAAGTGCAAGAGTTGTTTCCTGAAGTCCTTCCAAGATATCTTAAGATGTAAAATTGTTTCACTCCAAATGTTTATGAGTTGTGTCACTTAAAAATCGATTAAAAGATTTGATCTAACATTTATTCTTAGGGAAGGTAGAGAAAGCTCAAGCAATATCCTGGCTACTCTCTGGTGTCTCTCCACCTCTAGATTGTAATTTATTTCTACATGATTTGATGTACAACTACCTTGTGCAAATGAATTTCAAAGGTTTTTTGTTGTTGTTGTTTTTGTTCTTTTGTCTTTTTTGTTTTGTTTTGTTTTGTTTTTATAAGAGAATTAATTAGCAAGTCATCATTCTTTAAAGTAGACTTTATGAAATAGAGTTTGTGAAAGCAATTGTAATTAACTACTCTGAAGTAATGAAGTTTTCATGTAATACTTACTTGCTTCCATCCTAGTTCTCTCAAAAAGGATGGGTATTTTAGAAACAAGAAACAATAATTTAACTTCTCCCCAAATAATAAAAAACTTTATGAATTAAAACATTATTATACATATTCATACACAATTAAAATGGCTAAACATTATAAAGTAAAATGAAACTAAAAGAAGACTAAATGAGATTGAAATAACTATATGAAAAACTTTTAATTTCCAATTAAAAATGTTAATACTTTGGTTTAAATGTTTTAATATATCCTTTCATTATTTTTATAGTCTTTATCCAAACTCTTCATATTAAAATGAGATGAAGTATTGAGTAAAAAGAGAGGATTGTGTGGTGTGATTTTTAAGGTTCTTTCTCAGTCTATACCTACAAGATTCTAAGAAACTGAGATTCAAAGAAATATAGAAAACTTTTGTGAACGAGGCATATGTGTGTACACACACACACACACACATAAGTGTATGTGTATTCCAAATGTCATGTTTCCTCATTCTCCAAGTTGCTTTTACCCAGAAAGAAAATGACAAAATTTTGAACTCATGTAAAACATTTTAGAAGTACATGGTCATTTAGTTTTCATGACTGTGGCATTCTCACTTGGAAAAAATGACACCCTTATTTTGTTCAACAGATGTGGGGACACCATTCTCTTTTCAAACTGATTTTTATTCATCACTTAAGTTAGAATTCTTTACTCTTAAAAAAAAAGTATCATAAAACCCTTGGCAGTTGAGTGAAACCTGTGAATTACTTCTCAGAATGATATTTTAAAGACAAAATAAAACATATAAGATTACAGATGAAACCAATCATGATGAAATACAGATATGGCATAAAAAAATGTTTATGAATCCTAGTTATAAAATAGCCAAGTTTTTGCAAGGGTCAATGTTGAGAAATTACCCATGTGTATGTTTTGTCAATCAAAAACTATAAATAAATTAAGTCCATCATTTGGTGAATAACCTCCTTAAAGTGTGGCAAAAACTTCTTTTACAACTTTTCCCCTCCTTCTCTCCACCCCTCCTCTAGATGGCAGATAGTCCAATACATGTTAAATATGTTAAAGTATATGTTAAATACAATATATGCATACATATTTATACAGTTGTCTTGCTACACAAGAACAATTGAATATAGAAAAAAGGTAAAAATAACCTGGGAAAAAAAACAAAAATGCAAGCAAACAATAACCGAAAGAGTGCAAATCCTATGTTGTGGTCCACACTCAATTCCCAGTGTACTTTTCCTGAGTGTAGCTGGTTCTGTTCATTACTGATCAATTGGAACTTATTTGGATCCTCTCATTGTTGAAGGTAGCCACTTCCGTCAGAATTGATCCTCATATAGTATTGTTGTTGAAGTGCATGACGATCTTCTGGTTCTGCTCATTTCATTTAGCATCAGTTCATGTAAGTCTCTCCAAGCCTCTATGTATTCTCCTGCTGGTCATTTCTTACAGAACAACAATATTTCATAACAATCATATACCACAATTTACTCAGCTATTCTCCAATTGATGGACATCCATTTAGTTTCCAGTTTCTGGCCACTACAAAGAGGGCTGCCACAAAAATTCTTGCACAGACAGATTCTTTTTCTTTCTTTAAAATCTCTTTGGGAGAGATCCACTGCTGTATCAAAAGGTATGCACAACTTGATAACCAAGTGAGTTTAGTTCCAAATTGCTCTCCAGAATGGTTGGATCTATTCACAACTCCACCAACTATGCATCAGTGTCCCAGTTTTCCCATATTCATTCCTACATTCATCATTATCTTTTCCTGTCATCTTAGTCAATCTGAGAGATGTGTAGTGGTATCTCAGTTTTGTTTTACTTTGCATTTCTCTGATCAATAGTGATTTGGAACACCTTTTCAGATGAGTAGAAATAGTTTCAATTTCATCATGTGAAAATTGTCTATTCATATCCTTTGATCATTGATCAATTGGGGAATGATTTTATTCAGTGGAATTTATTTAAAAGTCTTATTTTATCTGAGATTTATGGTTGGTCATTAGCCATATTGGACCCTTTTTACAGCAATTTCTTTCAAAAGAGAAAAATTCATTTCTGTACAATAATGAAAATATTTTAAATATAATTTGAACATGACAACAAATTTTAAAATATAATTTATTTGTAACTTTCATACAAAAAATTTTGAAAAGCTTCTCTCATCAGATAGAATGTTAGCAAGTCAGAATTGTAAAAAATAAAATAAAATATTAAGCAATTCTTTGTTAGGAAAAAAGACAATAAAATGTTTCTAAAAACTATTTAATGACGTTATGCTTCAAAGAGTTGATTCTATCATCATATTATATCTAACAGGTTAAGAAAATCTTAATAATGCCTCTGTGGCATCTTGTTTATGATATATAGTATATGGTCTTTTAGTCAGAGAAATTCTTTTCCAAGTTGATCTCACTATAATTTTTCACACCTTGAAGAAAGGACTGAAGGATCATGGAGGCTAATTTCCCATGTGTGAAGGAAGGTCTCAAATGTTTGAGCATCCTTAGAACAAAGAGGCATCATGGGCTATTGATAAATCAGAATTTAGATGATCACAATTGGGTGGTTGGTTGTTGTCCTTCATTCTAGAAGAGGACCAAAATAATATCACTATATTAGGGTCAAGTTACAATGTGTCTGATTGTGCCTGATTAGACCAACACAAGTTTGGAATGCTCTGCCATGGGTTAGGCACAAATATTCCATATGAATATTGGGGTGGATTCTTTAATTTTCCTCATCTCAAATATTTTTTGAACTACTTTAATTCTGCTTTGCTCATTGAGCATAGCACCTTCTCTGATGAGGGTATGCAATGCTTAGCAATCCTGGACCCATTTCTCCCATATTATGCAATCAATTCCAAAGTATTAAAGAGAGGCTTGAGAGTTTTTTTTTTTTCTGACTACACTTATATTTGCATAATTATGCATTTTATGTATGTGAATATGTATATATACATATGTGCATATGTATGTGTGTATAATTTATACAGTCATTTGAACACATCATCAAGGATGTTATTGATCACCTAATCCTGGTTGGAAAGTATTAGGAACAAATTAACTTTGCATACCGAAATGAATCAGAGAATTTTTGGACAATTTTCTCAGCAAAATGAGATTCTGGGTTGAGATCATTGACTGATTAGTTCTATAAATAGCTGGGCAGTTGGCAAGCTCTGAGGAGAGCTTAGTTTATTTTTGTGATTTTAATGTTTTTTGAGGAAGGAAATGTCATCAACATTTTGGCATATAGTTAGAGATATGAGTGTAAGACACAAGTTTATCATTTTTATCCAAATAAGTATATGTCATGATTTAAGTGAAACTGATTGGATGGTGATCAATAGTTGGCCACTGATAAAAATATGCTTCATTCCCATCAGTCAGATGACCTGAAATCCAAATTCTATTGTACTTCTTAATCTGTATTCTAAGTGTCCATTTGGGTTTCTACTTATTGTGATTAAAATGTATTCTATTATTAATTCAGAGTTTCTGATGAAAAAGTAGAGTTAGCAGATGATAGAAGAAATTTGCTTCCTTTCTTCTGAGGTCTAAGTTAATTGGATTAAATAGTATTTTTTTTTTCCATCGTTTCATTGATGAAGGTATCCAGATTTCTATTCAGTGAGCTGATTTTGAACCTAGAAATAGAAATATGTAATAAAGTATAAATTTGATATTTTTAAGGAAAATTGGGATGAGGTAGGTAGATTTTACATAGTGAATAAAATATTGTCCCTAGAGTAAGGAGGATGTGAATTCAAATTTGACTTTAGACATTTATTATTTCTGTGACCCTGGGCAAGTCACTTAGCCCAAATGCCTTTTTAAAAAGAGAGAGAGAAATGAAAAGATATCGTGCTTTAAGTGAGTGAACCTGAAAAATTGCTACAGTAATAATACCTAATACAATTAAGAAACAGTGAGGATTTAACTAAGGTAAACCCTGTATTTATTATGAACCAGTAAACCAATATATACTGTGAAATATGGGCTCTCTCCCTGGGAGGGCCTCAGTGTCAGCCAGAGTCAGGATAAATTTAAGTCTTTGGTCTTTAGGGGAAGAAGTGAAGAAGACAGACAAACTGCCAAGAGGCTCCTGGGTTCTGGAGTCCAAAATCACCCACTTCTCTCCTCCTAGTCCTGCTGCAAAGTGACTCAGGCCTCTGTCACTCCACCCCCTAGTCCTTGCCTATGATTATCTTAATACCAAACATTCATCCCACATCAACTGGGAGAAGAGCCATTTATCCAAACATATGCTAATAGAGTCATTGTCTCATATCTAATAGGTAATTAGCCTTAAGTACTCTGTTGACTGATTCAAGCACATCTTTTTCAGATTTTCAACCCTTTACAATTTACTTTTAAAAATTGATAAAAATGTACATATGATAATATCCATTGTGCTTTTTGTTTCTTGATAATAAATTTTTGTGATATGGAAATCCAAAATGCTTCTTTAAAGTCTTTCCAATGCATCATATTTATATATCAAATATTAATTCAATATATATGATGTCAGGATAGGTGTAATATAAGATGTAATATCAGAGTTAGGTTTCTTTGTATGAGGCCTTCTAAATATTCCTGTTTGTAGTTTATAACATTCTAACTGTATCAATGTTGGGAATATGGCAGTGGATTCTCCTGCCATAGATATATCCTGCCACCTAGATAATAAAAGGATAATGTTATGAGATGAATACAGGTTCTTCATCTAAGTTAGAATAGGATAATAAAATAAGTATTTTATTTCTGCTTCAAATGTTACAATGAAGGACTGGGAGAAAAAAAAAAAGACTGTCAACAGGTGTCTTCAACAAAACACAAGCCATGTTACTCTAAGAAGAAACAAAAGGAATAAGTTTAGAAAAACATTTTCTTCATATGGTTAAAAAAAATTGCTAAATTCAAAAGTAAAATTATAAGCAATAAGCAAAAAATAGAAACTGTATCTAAATATTCATGAGTAAAAAAAAATGTTTGCATTTCTTCAGGATATTTCCCTTTATTTGTCTTAGTGCTAGAGTTGATATTAAATAAGAGAAACAGTATAAAAATAGATAATGAGGATACAAAACAACTCTTACCTGCCTATGACATGATAGTTTATTTGTAAAATCCTATTGAATCCACAAATAAGTTAGTTGAATCTAACTTTAGCAAAATTACAAATTATAAAATTAATCCTTATAAAACATCAGGTCTACATAATAATGAACTCACTATATATATATTTAAATATATATATTTTTAAGAATTCCAGTTCATATTAATAACATGAAACCTCTGGGAAAATGTTAAAAGACAGTGGACTGAATTAGACCTTGAAAAAATGACTTGGCTAAGGTAGGACAGGGTTTTGAAAATTGTTTCATGAATATGTTTTGTCAATTTATTCATTATTACACAAATTCTCAAAAAATTAACTAGTAAATGATTCTCTCTTTGATAATTACTACTCAGAAAAGTCAAAAAACTTAAAATAGGCTTAGATGAATATTTCAGATTATATTCCACAAGGAGTTATTTTCAAATAAGATCAATATTAAGTATATTAACATATTTTAAAATAGTGGAGAAGCAGACCATTTATCTTTCACAACTATGAATAAAGAATAAATGCTACAAGAAATAAATGAGATATATGAAATTAAAATATTTGAAAAGTTGATTTTATGAAAATGAACATTTTTGTGTAACTAAAGTTAAGAAAACTGGGAAAAAAATAACAAATTGGAGAAAACTTGGTATTAAATATATCTAAAGCTAATTTCTGTGAAATTATAAAATAGATATAAGATTGAAAGCTTTATCTAAAGAGATGCAGTCAAATACTTTGAAGTTACAGGTTTCAAGAGTTTATTATTAGTAATCTTATGGAAAATTTTTCCAAATCACTGATAATAAAAGGACTATAGATCCAAACTAGCCTATGGCTATACTTCAGACTAATCAAAATGGCCAACATTACCAAACTGGTTTGGGACATTTTATTGTTTCAGTGTATTTCCATATAGATAGTGACTTTGTGCCTAATTCCTAACTGTACCACTGACAATCACTGTGAATTTACTGTGTATATATACTATACATGCTTCCTTGTGAATATGAGCTCTTCCTCTATCTCCTCCAGTAGAATGCCATTTCTTTTCTGGCAAAGACATTCATTTTTGTATTTAAATTGCCAGCACATGATATATTAACTGAAAGATAATAGGTTTTTAACATGTTATCAGTATTAATATAATAAATATTTCCTCTCTTTATTACTCTTATGAGTTTAGATCATCACATATCTTCCTACTCCAATGATGCTATCAAGAACTTATCCACACTTTTTTTTTTGTTTGTAATGTCCAGGTCAGCTCTCTGGAGGACCTCAGGATCAGCCGAGTCCTTGGTATTTAGGTGGACAAGTAAAGGAGGCAGGAGAGCTGCCATGAGGCTGGTCAAAGATGGAGTCTGGACTCTGGAGCCTTGAGCCTGAAGTCTTCTCTGGCTGAGAGTGCTGCAGCCGAGAGGCCTCTGTGTTCTTCCCCCAGCCCTTATATCCTTCAGTGCGATTATCTCACTAATGTCACATTGAGCATGCACAGCTATAAGCACTATGCTATGATTCAAGTATATCTTTTCAGAGTTCTGACCATCTATACTTGTCCATGTCTTCCCATAAACAGTCCACCACAGGAAAGAAATCCCATATGACAAAAGTTTTTGTTTGTTTGTTTGTTTTTGTTTTTTTGGTTTTTTTTTTCCCTAAGTCTCTTTACATTTTTAAGCAGTTCCATTTTCCACATATGAATGTGATAATACCTCTGATGTACAAATGCCCCTGATAATTTTTAATGTTGTCCAACTGTTTTTGAAGGGTTCACTGTCCCTGATCTATAATTCCCTTCAGTGAAACACTTGGGCTTTTTCTTTGTCTGGGGATATGGCTATGATCTCACTTATCTCTAGCTTCTGACTGAGTTGGAATGGAGCCTATGAAAATACTATGTATTTTTGGAAAGAGCAGTCTCATTAACAAGAGGTTTCTGTATTTGTTTCCTGGGATCTCAGCTCTGATGTTCTTCACCTGCGAGCAGAAGTATTCATCAGGCCCCAGGCTCTCTATCCTTTCACCACTTTTATTACTAAATTCTATAGCTGAAATCTCTGTTTCTTTGGATTTAGATGGCTTCTGCAGTCATGTGTCATTGCCATGAGGATCAGAAAAGTAACACATGCCTTTCAAAAGTTTCATGAGAAATTTATATCTCTAAGATTTGCAAAGAAAAAAAATGAAGAATGAATAATTTACAATTTGTGAAATGGTATAAATAAACTTTGTGATCAGAGATTCACAGCAAATAAGCCATAACATAGGTATCATTTTCACCATTTTACAGATAAAGAAACTGAGGCTCAAAAATTTAAATGGCTAACCCATGGTCACATACATAATTTCCAAGTAATAAATTAAACCCAAATCTTTCTCAATCTGGCCTCATCCTAACTTTCCAGTCATTTCATTATGCTTACCTAGAATACAACTCACTTAACTTCTACTGTTAGAAACTATTTTTTCAAGAGTAACATTAAATTGAATCTTTTTTTAAGCCATTTCAGATGCTGTTCTTCTTGCCCAAGTACTAGTTACTCTCCCCCAATACAAATTTGGGTACATTAGCATATTCTTAACTTTGTTCATGCTGTTTCCCTGTTTTAGGATACTCATAACAAGAGACTTTTGTCCTTATATCTTTAATACTTAGCATATTATTCAGCACATAGTGGGGAATTAATGAAATTTTTTTTCAATTCAATGATTTCATATTCCAAGTCTATCACTTCCACTTCACTGCACTGCCTCCAGATTTATTACTCATTTATTGAAATGGCATCAAATTGAAATTGAATCATGAACTAATGAAATCCTTGATTAACTCTGTTTTGCAAATGGATTTTTTGGCGGAATAGCCAAGTAGTTAAGGAAAGGTACTTTCAGAAAAGTTATATACTTTACATATTGGGTAATCAGAAGAACCTGAACCATGCTTTGGATTCTGAAATCAATAGAATGTGAAAGAGTTACTTGATTTAAGAATATGCCATTAAAAAAGTTGTATACATTATTCGTCAAATCTGGTACAAGTACTAAGGCTATTTAATTGTTCTGTAAACGATTAATTACACAGATAAAATAACTGCCAAAATCCAAGAATTTCTTCTTGTTAATATATGCTATTGTTTTTAAATGGTTTCAAAGAAATCCTCAATTTCAAATAAGTCATGCCATCACTTTTAAAACCTTATATATTACTTTTCAGACAGTAGGAACTGAAGGAACTTGAAATTGTAGTTTAGGAGAAATGCTTACAAGTATATGGTACTTTATAATTTTCCAAGGACTGTTTAGTTTTTATATGATTAGGATGCAGCTTTATTGTTTAATGGATATTATCAAAGTACTTTTTACATCCTAGAGGTCTCAGTAATGCTAGTTGGTAGCTTTAATTTTATAGAATAAAAGCACATATTTGAAAAGGAATATAGAAGAGATACAAGAAAATGCTTTTGCTGTTTCAGCTTTCAAAAATATAGTAGTGTTGCTGGGGATAATTCATATAAACATTCAAATCTAATCTATGTGTTTTAAATAGCCCTTGAACTTTTTATCATATTACACTTCAGGCACATAGTCCTGCCAATGTACCACACAGTCATGGATGTGACACAGGCAAATTCAGATGTGAAATTGAAGTTGAGCAGAAAAGACTTTGTTGCCTGGAAATATAATCCCTTAAATGTTTCTGAAGTTATCATAATTGATAATGATTCATGACTTGAAATTATTAACCCAGAAAAAACAAAAATAAAATTTATTTTAAGAAGTCAGAAGAATGTTTAGCTATATATCATCAAAAAGAATTCAAATTAGATATAATGTAAATTTTAAAATTGATAAAACATGTCAAGTTGGCTAATTAATGTATCTATAAAAATCTGGTATGTTATATAGTATATTCTGATAAATCAAAGAACTTTATGTACTGGCTTCAATGAAATGATTGGATAATCTTAAGAGGTCAGCAAAATTATTTCATTCCCATGGAATCCATGATGAGATTGTATAAGCCTACTCTATTTTGGTCAAGTGAGAGACTGGCATAAAAAGTTCAATAAGGATGAAATAATCAGTTTAAATTCTGTACTAAATTAGTTTGATTGTTCCCCCAGTGAAATTCATGTGACTAAAATTCTCCTAGTATGTCTGACTAAATCTACATAAACAATCCAAATCTAAATGTTAAGGCTATCCAGATTTAATTATTATTCCCAAAGAACAATTTCCAAGTTCCCTATATTTATCAAAAATGCTACATGAGAAGGATCAATTGTGCTAAAACCAGTAAGTAAGCAAACTTATTATATGAGAATACTACAATCAGAATCAGTAATATGAAGTGACCATCAAAATAGCCATATCTATTTTATGTTTCATAAAGAAGAAAAAATGCATCCAAAACAGAGAGATATATATTTCTCTCTCATATATCTTAGTCAAATTTCACATTAAAATATTATAATCAGTTCTGTGTTTGGCATTTTATTGTAATATAGGTTTTGGACTTTTCTCCTACTAAAGCACTTCTGGTCTTCAGAGCATAATTATTATTTTTCTCTTCAGTATTTTAATGGGTAAGAATAAGAATCTGAAGATTATAATACATTGTTTTGGTCATGAAGCACCACCAGTGTGTTTTCCATTATAAATTAGCCAATTTATATATTGCATTTATCAATTAATGTAAGAAGAGATAGAAATAGAGCACATTTACCCCTGCAAAATTGTTCAACTCTTTTGTCTCTACACATTCATTCAAACCATGGACAAAATGGACTCAGGATTAAAGTAGTTTATATACAATACTCCCCCACCAACATAGGAGTCCCTCTCCCTCTTTCACATAAACAATATCTTTGGGAAAAATGGGTCCAAACTTGGAGCACCAAGATACAGAAACATAAATGTAGGAAGCAAAGGGTGATAAGTGGTACTTTCTGACCCTAGATGTCTTTTATCTCTCTTAGGAGTTCCCTTATTTCAGTATGTGGTATAATTTTTCCTTACTCGAATAACTAGATCCTTTTTTTTTTAATTAAAGATTTTTACTTTTCAAAACAAATGCATGGATAAACCTTCAACATTATTCCTTGCCAAAAAAAAAAAAAATTGCATTCCAAATTTTCTCCCCCTTCTACTACCCTCTCCTTTAGGTGCCAAATAGACCAATATATGTTAAATATGGTAGAAATATATTTTAAATCCAATATATGCATATATATTCATGCAATTCTTTTGCTGCTAAAGAAAAATGAAATCAAATCAGAAAAAAGAGAAAAAATATATAAAATGCAAACCATCAACAACAAATAGAGTAAAAATTATATGCTACACTCAGCATATCTCTCTGGATGTAGATGACTCTCTTTAGAGACCATTGGAACTGGTCTGAATTGTCTCATTGTTAAACAGAGCCATGTCTGTCAGAATTAATCACCATATAATCTTCTTGCTGTGTACAATGATCTCCTAGTTCTACTCATTTCATTTAGCATCAGTTCATGCAAATCTCTCCAGGCCTCTCTGAAATCATCCTGCTTATCCTTTCCTACAAATAACTAAATACTTTTTGGACTAGATCATGAAATTTTCTTCCCAGAAATGGCTGCTAATAGGACCCAGCTGCACATCAACTGACAACCTCTGATATTAAAACTAGTTATTTCAATTTTGATAGATTTTTCAACATGTTAAAATGTTGTTGCTGGCAAAATTGTAACTTGTTCTTTTTCCTTCAAAGAATCATTCACATAAAATTAAAAATCAATAAATAGAAAGCAAAACAAACAAACAAACAAATACCAGATGTGAGAGTCCAAGCATTCCATGAAACAAAACAGATTTAAAGGAGAGATAATAGCATATCTGACATCTCACAGACATCCTTAAGGTACAAGGAACAGGTATGAGTTATCTATTACGAATTTGTATTAAGTTCTATCATAGTCTGTTTAACTCTGATGCCAATTACAAAATTATTTGATATCACATACTAAGTTGATAAGAAACAATTAGTTATTCTCTATTTGTTCTCCAGAGTTGAGATAAACTAGACTGTAAGGAGTCTTATAAAGCCTTCATGTAGATTGCAAAATATAAAGCATATTGAATATGAATTGCAGATCAGACATTCACAAGTTCACATACTTATTACATAAAGAACAACACAGAGAAGTTTAGAGCACTTGAGATGATGAAGATATTATAATAATGACAAAGAAGGCTGAATAGAAAAAAAGTAATGAAGATGAGTAGAATTCACTCAGTGAAAGGCATGCCAATTTTCTTCAAGTAATTGAAGGTTTATATACAGTATAGAAGAAAAAATTGACTTTTCCTGCTAAATATTAATAACAATGAAAATAGAATGTTTCCTTATGTGCACCTTTTATTTGATTTATGTAGGGATTAGAAAATCATGGCCAATCCATTCAATGGAATTGTTTGTGAAATTAAGAATCTAAGTGATTTGTCTATAGTTGCAAAGCAATCATGTTTAAGATACAAAACCTGAATCTAAATTTGTCTTATCCCATCACTGGTCTGCTATCCATTATACAATGCTAATTTTCCCTAGAAGGAAAAAAAAAGTAGATGATCTTCATAAAGACATAATGAATTACCTCTCATTAAATATTTTCAAATATATTGGCAAATAAATTAAACAATTTCCCAAAACTAGCAGTTGTTAATATACATAAGATAAGGAGTTTTCTCACTGAAGTTACCATCAGTAAAATCAAATATCAAGTAAGGTAAAGTAATAAATAACAAATATGTAAATATAAACATTTAACTTTACACATTTAATTATACTTTAAGCATCAGAGATTATAAAGCAAGTATTTGTTTCCATATTTTTCTGAATAGAAGGGAACAGTTTACAATATGTTAGAACCATTAATCTGTACTCAAGAAAATAACGAATGGAATTGCTACAGAACCAATTTTGCACAGTATAAGGGTACTATACAACTGAAGCTTTTCGAGATATCCATCTCCGTAAAATCCATTACTTGCTAGGAAATTTTTTTATTACATAATTTAATAGAATATGAGTCACCTTGACATACTTGGGTATGCTCCTGTCTCATAATTCATATCAAGTAATGATTTTTTTTAACTGATGTTGGGGAAAGAGAACAATTGTTTCTTCAAATGTATCATTACTATTAATAATTTCTGATCCAAGACTTTATTTTAGCAACTAATCCTCTAATAGTTAATTGATACAATTATGTAAAAGAAAATTCAAAGAAAATTTATTCTCATATGATTCTTATGCTTAAAGCACATAAAGTAAAAACAGAGAAAGAAAATTATATACCAATTTCCCTAATGAATATTGATGCAAAAATCTTAAATAAAATGTAAGCAAAGAGATTACAGGAAGTTATCTCCAGAATAATATATTATGACCAATTAGGATTTATACCAGGAATGCAGGGTTGGTTCAATATTGGAAAAAAAACTATTAATATAATTAACTGCAATTGTATCAATAAGCAAATTAATAGAAATTATATGATTATGTTAATAAATACAGAACATGTATTTGACAAAATTCAACACCCATTCCTTTTAAACACAAGAGAGAACATAAGAATAAATGGAGTTTTCCTTAAAATAATCAGGAGCATTTGTTTAAAACTATCAGCAAGCATCATCTGTAACAGGGATAAACTAGAACCATTCACATTAAGATCAGGGTTGGAACAAGGTTGCCCACTATAACCATTCCTATTCAATATCTTATTAGAAACGTTAACTTTAGCAATAAGAGAAGAAAAAAAATCAAAGGAATTAGAATAAGTAATGAGAGAACCAAATTATTACTCTTTGCAGATGATATGATGATATACTTAAAGAATCCTAGAAAATCAACTAAAAATGACTAGAAACAATTCACAAGTTTAGCAAAGTTGTGTATATAAAATAAGTCCACAGATATCATAAGTATCTCTATATGTTGCCAAAAAAGTCCAGCAGTAAGAAATAAGAGAAATTACATTTAAAATAAGTATAGATTGATATAAAATATTTGGGAATCTACCTGCCAAGCCAAATTCAGAAACTACAAGTAGACAATTACAAAACACTTTTATGCAATTAAAGACAGATCTAAAGAATTGGAAGGTTATGAAATGCTCATGGGTAGGCCAAGTTAATACAATAAAAATGACAATTTTACTCAAATAAATGTATTTATTCAGTGCCATATCCATCAAGCTGCCAAGATACTACTTTTCAGAGCTTGAAAAAATAATAACAAAGTTCATGAGGAAGAACAAAAGATCAAGAATTTCAATGGAAGTAATAAAAAATACAAATCCAGGTATGCTATTTGTAGCAATCTACATTATAAAGCAGTGGCCATGAAAACCATTTGTTGTTGGCTATAAAATAGAATAGTTGTTAAGTGGAATAGGTTATCTTGACAAGATACAAGTCAATGACTGTAGTAATCTAATATTTGATTAACACAAAGATCACAGCTTCTATGGTAAGAACTCATTATTTGACAAAAAAAATTCTAGGGAAATTGGAAAATAGTATGGCAAAAACTAAATATTGATGAATACCTAATACCTTATACCAAGATAAGATTGAAATGGATTCATGATTTAGACATAAAGATAATACTACAAGCAAATTATAAGAAAACAGTATTGTCTACCTCTCAGATATGTGGGGAAGGTAGGAATTTATAGCCAAAGAAGAACTAAAGTACATTATGACATGCAGAATGCATAATTTTGATCATATTATATTTTAAAAGTTTTTGTCACAAAAAAACAAAACAATGCAAACAAGATTAGAAAGGAAGGAGAAAACTGAGAAAAAATACATACAAAAGTTATGATGAAGGACTTATTTCTAAAATATATAGAGAACTGTCTTAAATTTATAAGAATGCAAAACATTCTCCAATTGACAAATGAAGAAAGGATGTGAGCAGACAATTTTCAGATAAAGAAATTAGAACCATTTCTACTCATATAAAAAGGTGCTCTAAACCCCTATTGATCAAAGAAGTACAAATTAAGACAACTCTGAGGATTCACAGCATACCTTTCAGATTGACTAAGTTGACAGAACAGATAATGATAAATGTTGGATGGGATTTGGGAAACCTGGGACACTGATACATTGATAGTGAAGTTGTAAACTGATCCAAGTCTTCTAGAAAGCATTTTGGAATTATGCTTTGATATAAATATCAAACTGGGCATTCCCTTTTATGCCACAATATCTCTACTGGGCCTGTAGATCTTTTAAAAGGTAAAAAAAAAAAAAAAAAAAAAAAAAAAGACCCACATGTGCAAAAATGTTTGTAGCAGGCCTTTTTGTAGTGGCAAGAAACTGGAAACTGAGTGGATGCTCATCATTTGGGGAATGGCTGAAAAACTTATAATATATGAATGGTATAGAATATTATTATTCTATAAGAAATGGTTAGTTGGATGACTTCAGAAAGGTTGGGAGAGTCTTATATGAATTAATGCTGAGTGAAGCGAATAGAACCAATAGGACAATGTACACAGCAACAACAAAATTATGTGATGATCAATTCTGATGAACAATCTCTCTTTTCAACAATGAGGCATTTAAGGCCAATTCTAATGGTCTTGTGATGGAGAGAGCCATCTGCATCAGGAAGAAGGACTGTGAGAACTAAATGGGTATCACAATATAGTATTTTGACCTTTTTTTATTTTCTTTCTCAATGTTTTTTTTTTTTTTGATCTTATTTTTCTTGTGCAACACAATAAATGTGAAAATACATATAGAAAAATTGTAGAAGTTTAACATATACTGCATTACTTGCTGTCTAGAGAAGGGGATGGAGGGAAGGAGAAAAATCTGGAACATAGAGTTTTTCAAGGGTGAATGTTGAAAATTATTTTTGATTTTATGATTTTTAATATTTTAAAAGCTGAATATTTTGAAAATAAAATTTAATAATTTAAAAAATGATTCTATTTTCTTAAATTTATGGAGATTCTTTGATGCAGCTAAAGTTATTCTAAAAAAGATTTCTAAAAAAACAAAAGCAAATCTCAAAACATAAAGCAATGATAAAGAAAATCTTGAACGTGAAAAATTAAATGGATTACTTTTCTTTTATTTATGGGGCATCTAAATAACTGTGGCATTAGAAATGAGGTATTGATATGGAAGTCAGAGGTTGGGGAGAATAAAAATGTCTTTTCAACACTGTCTTAGAGTCTTATACACAAAAAATATATGAATCATATCTTTGAATTTCTTTTTAAAATGGTTCATTATAGAAAGGGTTGTTTATGTTTTTAAATCTTAACTTTAAAATGTTTCTGAAATTTTTATTTATCATTAATAAGGGGCAAGTCTCAATATATCATATTTAATATGTTTCTAACTAAAATAGGGAACTAAACTAAACTAAAAGGAAAAATGTGTTTAATCTATACATTCAATGAACAGTGTTAAATTAGAATGAAAGTGTTAATCTCAATTTATTATATTTACAATTACTGGTTCTCCTTCTAAATCAGTTTTCAGACTAAATTATCTAAAAACTGTTTTTGTTCAAACTATTCTTAGAAATAAAAATTAAAGGAACAGGTAGATGGTGCAGTGGATAGAGTACCAGTCCTTGGAAGCAGGATGACCTGATTTCAAATCTAGCCTCTGACACTTAACACTTTCTAGCTATGTGACTCTGAGAAAATTAATAAACCCCAATTGTCTTAAAAGAAAAAAAAAAGTCACACCTACTGTGGAATTTTTACATGTAAATATTCAACCTATGAGAAACTAGAAGCTTTGAAGGCATTCATCATTTAAAAATCACAACTACTAGAGAAAGGTTAAAAAGAAAAAAAGTTTCTGAAGGAATATTGTTTATTTTTTCTAGTTGAATGACATGTCATTTACCCTCCAAAGCTGTCATATGAGTTCAATATATCTTCCAAATGAAGTTGTTGCAGAAATGATACACAATGAAAGCAATAATACAAATATGAGATATTTAGAAGAATTCTGCAGGGGTAAAAATTCCTATTCAGCAAACTCTGCCACAGGTTGTTTTCCAACGTAACATTTCAATGTTTAGCAATTATTCCTCTAACATTATATTTAAAAATTTGAAGAGATAGTTCACAATTGAAAAAAATCCTGCAATACACAGTGTTAAGTGTTTCTCACACTTTTTACAAATTAAAGTCTCCAAAAAACTTTTGTAAACATTTATATTAAAAATATGAATTCACATAAATAAACAAATTTAATCTTATAGTTTTCTAGCTTTCAAATGGCAAAAAAATAGATGGGAAGAAAAAAATAGATGCTGGTGACAGAATTATTTTTGATCTTTTAGCCTACAAAAGCTCAATGGTTGAATATTCCCCATGTTCTTTAGACTCATTTTATTGGTTAAAAGTCAAATTTCATACTGAATTTAGTATGATAGAAAAAGAAAAAGAGTATGAGAAGTCATTGCTTTTAAGGAAATAGTTATCTGCAAAGGTGGGAATAAAATAGATGTATGTGCATTTAATAAGAGATATCTATATACTTGCCAATTAGTGTTTTGCCTTAAATAGAGAATTGCATTGAGCTTAAGCTGTGGTAGCCTTGTTGTCATTCATTGAGATTCACTTTAGCTGCATCACTCTTCAGAGATTTTGTCAGATTTCTGTCATTGGAACAAAAGAGTTTGACAAAATGAAAATGATGAGCTGGAGAATTGGAGATCACAGGTAGTTTAGAATTTTTTAAAGGATAATATGGTATCAAAAATAGATTCTTGTCTGAATAAATAGGTTTTATAACTCTCATGGAGAAAAATGTTGGAAGATATAACTCTATTGTTCTTTATGTATTCACATTGCTCTCATGCACATTCTTATTTGTTTCACATAATAATATTAGTTGGTTTGTTTTTTAGAGATAAACTAAGAGTTGAGCAATGAATCTAAGATCATACAGCTGGACTTCAACGTGTGTGTGTGTACACACACACACACACACATACACACACACATATACATATACATATATATATATATATATATATATATATATATAATATAAATTTATTTACATTTATATACACATTTGTAAACCCATGCAAGCATATGTGATTGAATGCTGCACAGACAGACTCATTTGGAAGAATTGAGAAAAAGTATTGACTCTAACAAATATCAATATGTATATATGTGTATCTGGTTATAATATAGCAAACTCTGCGGCAAGTTCTGGGGATTAAAAGAAATAGGAAAAACTAATGCTTTCAAGCAGGGCAAACACTAATAGGGAATTTTGAGTTTATCCAATTTGCATTCAAAGTTATAATTATTGTTTGTGTATTTTTCTCCATCTTTTACTTACTCACTAATTTCCTTTTTAGACACTCCTTTCATCCTGTCTCTATTATTTCCCCTTACTCTTTTATTCCTTATTTTACATTTTCCTCCAAAAGTCTCTCCATTTTCTATTATTTTAATCTTGTTTTTGCTTTTGTTAGACAATTGGGGTTAAATGACTTGCACAGGATCACACAGCTAAGAGTTAAGTGCCTGAGGTGGGATATCAATACCTGTAGAGTTCTTGTTCTTCTTTAAAACAATATAAAGGTTTTCTCTGGGAGAAAGCAGGTTTCTAGAGGAGGTTTTCTGGAGGCAGCCTTAGTATCAGTTCAGATCAATAATTACCCCAAATGCAACCAGCTGGTAAAAATACAAATATTTATTTCTCCTTCCAAGTCTTGTCTCTTTCTTTGGGCCCAGATAGCTAAATTCTTAGAGGCCTATTTTTCTGCTTGGTTCTGAGTGCTCCTACAGCTTTGTCCTTTGCCTATGCTTTCTTCAGCCTCTAGCCAGCACAAAGATGAATCTGTCTCACTTGCCTTTTGAAATAATTCTCTCCTGGCTCTAGCTCAACTCTGACTTGTGGCTTCTTCTGACTTGACACTCCCCTCTCCATGTAATTCAGTTGAATTCTATCCAAGAGCCTCTGTCTGTTTCTTATATATGAGAGAGAGGAATTATGGGATATCTCCCAGAGTGCTCTCTGGCCCTAAGAGCTTCAAGGGAGGTGTGAATTCAGAAAATTACACAGTTAATTTTGTGAATCTCCCAATGAGTAAAGGTGTAAACACAAGTATTGTATCAGTGAGTTCTACATAGTACCTTGTTTCAGGTTCTGGCCCAAAACATCTCAACTCTAATGATTTAGACTTCCAGCCAAGATGGTGGAGAGGAGGCACACAGCTACATAAGCTCCACGTTTTCTCTCAAAATCCATTTCATTACAAGCCTCTGAATGAATGCTTGACTGAAAAAAAAAAAAAAAACCCACATATAATTACCAAGAGATGACATCCTTGAAATTCGCCAGGAAAGGTCTGTTTTTGCTCAAGGGTGGGGATGGTTTTAGATCGGGCCCAGGTTGAGGGCAGGAAGTGGCAGCGAGAGCACGGGAGCAGCTCACAGCTGAGCAGACTGGAGCAGGGTGGGATGTGATCTCTGCCGTCTCTGCGGGGAGAGCTTTGCTACAGGATGGATATTTTGCCCTGGCAGCAAGTCAGTAGCCCAGTTAAGAAGCTAAAAACACCTGGGGTGAAGAATACAACCCCAAACAGCTGGAGTCTCTCGGGACCTGGCCACCCCTCCCCCACAGTGTCTCAGCACGCTCTTGGAGTCTCAGAGAGCAGGCACAGCACAGTCCTGCTAGTGCCTCGCTGCTGCCCCCGTAATCTGTAGAGGAAGCTCAGTAAAACCACCCAGCCCCTTCCCCCAAAAAAGCAGACTCCATTTAGGGGTGTTTTCTTTTTTTCTTTTTGCTAGTTTATCTTTGATTCTTCTCTGACAAAAGGAGCAAAAAATTGAAAAGGATCTTAACACTTGACAGCTTCTATACGGATAGAGAGCAGACTCTAAACCCTGAGGAGACTAAAAACAGACTGTCTCGAGGACTTCCGGTTAAGATGGCAGAGAGGAGGCACATAGCTGCATAAGCTCCAAGCTTTCTCTCACTATCCATTTCATTACAAGCCTCTGAATTGATGCTTGACTGAAAAAAAAACCACAAATAGTTACCAAGAGAAGCCTTCCTTGAGATTGGCCAAGAAAGGTCTGTCTTTACTGGAGGGCTGGGACGGTTTTAGATCGGGCGCAGGCGGCGGGCAGCGGCAGTGAGAGCATGGGAGCAAACGGGAGAGGAGGTGGGGAGTGATCACAGCCGTCTCTGCGGGGAGAGCTTCGCTACATGTTTGGATACTTTTCTCTGGCAGCAAGTCAGCAGCCCAGCAGAGAAGCTAAAAACACCGAGGCTGAAGAATACAACCCCAAACAGCTGGAGTCTCTCGGGACCTGGCCGCCCCCCCCCCCTCCCCCAATGACTCAGCACGCTCTGGGATCTCAGAGCGCAGGCGTAGCACAGTCCTGCTAGTGCCTCACTGCTGCCCCCCCCCCACAGTCTGTAGAGGAAGCTCGGTAACATACCCAGCAACCCCCCCCCCCCCCGCAAAGAAAGACTCCAGTTTTTCCTGTTTTTCTTTGGTAGTTTGTCTTTGATTATTAGACAGAATGAGCAAGAAACTGAAGAGGGCTTTAACCCTTGACAGCTTCTATACAGATAGAGAGCAGACTCTAAATCCTGAGGAGACTAAAAACAGGCAGTCCCCAGGTGAATCCACAAAGGAGGAGATCATCAGTTCCTCAGCACAGATGGATCTCATGGAGGAAATTAAAAAGGCTCTCACAAGGGAGCTAGAAAAAAAAAATGGGGAAAGCAGAGTGAGGCTTGGGAAAAGGAGAGGGAGGCTTGGCAAAAGAGCCTGGAGAAAGTTAAAGAGAGAGTGGATAAAGAAGTAAAATCCTTGAAAAATAGAATTGGTGAACTAGAAACAGAAAATAGCTCTCTAAAAAACAAAATTGGCAAAATGGAAAAAAATTCCTCAGAACAAAAGAACTCAATGGGACAATTAGAAAAGGATTTTAAAAAAGTGAGTGAAGAAAATACTTCACTGAAAATCAGAATTGAACAAGTGGAATTGAATGACTCGAGGAGACAAGAAGAATTCAGTCAAGCAAATCCAAAAAAATCAAACAATGGAAAAGAATGTGAAATACCTTCTGGGGAAGACAACAGACCTGGAAAACAGATCCAGGAGAGACAATCTGAGAATCATTGGACTCCCAGAAAAGAATGATGAAAAAAAGAGCCTGGACACTATTTTCCAGGAAATTATCAAAGAGAACTGCCCAGAAGTCATAGGAACAGAGGAAAAAATAAACATTGAAAGGATTCATCAATCACCCACTGAAAGGGATCCTAAAATCAAAACACCAAGGAATATAGTGGCCAAATGCCATAACCCTCAGATGAAGGAAAAAATATTGCAAGCTGCTAGAAAAACCCAATTCAAGTATCAAGGAGCCACAATAAGGATCACCCAGGATCTGGCAGCATCCACATTAAAAGATCGAAGGGCCTGGAATATGATATTCCGAAAGGCTAAGGAACTTGGTATGCAACCAAAAATAACTTACCCAGCGAGAATGAGCATCTTTTTCCAGGGAAGAAGATGGACATTAAACGAAGTAAGAGAATTTCATCTATTTCTGATGAAAAAACCAGAACTTAACAAAAAGTTTGATCTACAAATATAGAACTCAAGAGAAATCTAAAAAGGTAAAGATTAATCTTGGGAACTATATTTTGACTATATAGATGTATAAAGAATACATGTATACCTTGTTCTAGAAATTGATGTGGAAAGGACATTGTATCAGAAAAAGGGTAAAGTGGGGGTAGTACATCTCATGAAGAGGCATAAGAAACCTATTATATCTGAGAGAAAGAACGGAGGGGGATGAATATAGTGGGTATCTTACTGCCTTCAGAATTGGCTTTAAGTGAAAAATCTTAAGACATATTCAATCTATGGTGAAACTTCTCCCACCTCATTGAAAAGTGAGAAGGGAAAAGTGAAAAGGTAAGGAATAAGCTAAGCAGAAGGGAATACGGGAACTGGGAGGGAAAGGGGTAAGATAGGGGGAGGAACTCTAAGGCGGGGGGAGGGATACTAAAAAGGGAAGGCTGTGAGAAGCAAGTAGTGCTCACAAGCTTATTACTGGGAAGGGGGGGAAGGGAAAAGAAGGGAGAAAAGCATAAACCGGGGTTAACAAGATGGCAAGTAATACAGAATTGGTCATTCTAACCATAAATGTGAACGGGGTAAACTCCCCCATAAAGAGGAAGCGGTTAGCAGAATGGATTAAAAGCCAGAATCCTACAATATGTTGTTTACAGGAAACACACCTGAAGCGGGGAGATACATGCAGGTTAAAGGTAAAAGGTTGGAGCAAAATCTACTATGCTTCAGGTGAAGTCAAAAAAGCAGGGGTAGCCATCCTGATCTCAGATCAAGCTAAAGCAAAAATTGATCTAATCAAAAGAGATAAGGAAGGGCACTATATCTTGCTAAAGGGTAGCATGGATAATAAAGCACTATCTATATTAAACATATATGCACCAAGTGGGGTAGCATCTAAATTCTTAAAAGAGAAACTAAGAGAGCTGCAAGAAGAAATAGACAGTAAAACTATAATAGTGGGAGATCTCAACCTTGCACTCTCAGAATTAGATAAATCAAACCACAAAATAAATAAGTAAGAAGTCAAAGAGGTAAATAGAATACTAGAAAAGTTAGATAGGATAGATCTCTGGAGAAAATGTAATGGAGACAGAAAGGAATACACTTTCTTTTCAGCAGTTCATGGAACCTATACAAAAATTGACCATATATTAGGACATAAAAACCTCAAACTCAAATGCAGTAAGGCAGAAATAGTAAATGCATCCTTTTCAGACCACGATGCAATGAAAATTACATTCAACAAAAAACCAGGGGGAAGTAGACCAAAAAATAATTGGAAACTAAATAATCTCATACTAAAGAATGATTGGGTGAAACAGCAAATCATAGACATAATT
Organism: Antechinus flavipes; assembly: GCF_016432865.1. Lineage (NCBI taxonomy): Eukaryota > Metazoa > Chordata > Mammalia > Dasyuromorphia > Dasyuridae > Antechinus > Antechinus flavipes. The sequence continues at coordinate 233,347,202 of NC_067401.1, read as the reverse complement.
AATAACTTCACCCAAGAAAATGATAACAATGAGAACTAGAGACCATTACTGATCACAAAATAGAAAATTTTGATTATATCAAATTATAAAGCCTTTGTACAAGCAAAACTAATGCAAACAAGATTAGAAGGGAAGCATCAAACTGGGAAAACATCTTCTCAGTTAAAGGTTCTGATAAAGGCCTCATTTCCAAAATATATCGAGAACTGACTCAAATTTATAAGAAATCAAGCCATTCTCCAATTGATAAATGGTCAAAGGATATGAACAGATAATTTTCAGATGATTAAATTGAAACTATTACCACTCATATGAAAGAGTGATCCAAATCATTATTGATCATAGAAATGCAAATTAAGACAACTCTGAGATACCACTACATACCTGTCAGATTGGCTAAGATGACAGGAAAAAATAATAATGAATGTTGGAGGGGATGAGGGAAAACTGGGACACTGATGCATTGTTGGTGGAGTTGTGAACGAATCCAACCATTCTGGAGAGTAATCTGGAATTATGCCCAAAAAGTTATCAAACTGATCAAATCCTTTGATCTAGCAGTGTTACTTCTGGGCTTATATACCAAAGAAATACTAAAGAAGGGAAAGGAACCTGTATGTGCCAAAATGTTTGTGGCAGCCCTGTTTGTAGTGGCTAGAAACTGGAAATTGAATGGATGCCCATCAATTGGAGAATGGTTGGGTAAATTGTGGTATATGAATGTTATGGAATATTATTGTTCTGTAAGAAATGCCCAGCAGGATGAATACAGAGAGGCTTGGAGAGACTTACATGAACTGATGCTAAGTGAAATGAGCAGAACCAGGAGATCATTATACACTTCGACAACGATATTGTATGAGGATGTATTCTGATGGACGTGGATTTCTTTGACAAAGAGACCTGAGTTTCAATTGATAAATGATGGACAGAAGCAGCTTCACCCAAAGAAAGAACACTGGGAAACAAATGTGAACTATTTGCATTTTTGTTTTTCTTCCCGGGTTATTTTTCCTTCTGAATCCCATTCTTCTGTGCAACAAGAGAACTGTTTGTTTCTGCAAACATATATTGTATCTAGGATATACTGAAACATATCTAACATATATAGGACTGCTTGCCATCTAGGGGAGGGGGTGGAGGGAGGGAGGGGAAAAATCAGAACAGAAGCGAGTGCAAGGCATAATGTTGTAAAAAAATTTCCCTGCCATGGATTCTGTCAATATAGTTATTATAAAATAAAATAAAATATATTAAAAAAAAAAACAAAACAACAACCAAAAAAAAAAAATGTCTAAAGATTTAACAGTTTGTAAGGATTCCGACAAATACCCTTATCTAAAAGTCTCTCTCCTGAAAAAATAGAGAATGGAGGAGTCCTACCAAATTCCTTTTATGACACAGATATGATACTGATATGTAAATCAGGCAAATTAAAAAGAGAGAAAGAAAATTAGAAACCAATCTCCTTTATGAATATTTATGCTAAAATCTTAAATAAGATATTAGCAAGAAGACTACAGAAAATCATGCCCAGGATAAACTATCAACTATTTCTAGCCATTTGAAAAGATGCTCCAAGTCATTATTAATCAGAGAAATGCAAATTAAGACAACTCTGAGATACCAGTACACACCTGTCACACTGGGTAGAATGACAGGGAAAGATAACGTGGAAAGTTGGCGGAGATGTGAGAAAACAGTGACACTAATACATTGTTGGTGGAATTGTGAATACAGCCAATCATTCTGGAGAGCAATTTGAAACTATGCTCAAAAAGTTGTCAAATTGTGCATACCCTTTGACCCAGTAGTGTTACAACTGGGCTTATATCCCAAAGAGATCATAAAGAAGAGAAAGGGATCTGTATGTGCATGAATGTTTGTGGCATCCCTCTTTGTAGTGTCCAGAAACTGGAAACTGAGTAGAAGCCCATCAATTGAAGATTGGCTGAATAAATTGTTGTGTATCAATATTATGGTATATTATTCTTCTGTAAGAAATGACCAACAGGAGGATTTCATAAAGGCCTGGAGAGACTTATACAAACTGATGCTGAGTGAAATGAGCAGGGCCAGGGAGATCATTATATACTTCAACAACAATACTACATGGTGACCAATTCTGATGGACCTGGCCATCCTCAGCAATGAGATGAACCAAATCAGTTCCAAAGGAGCAGTAATGAACTGAACTAGCTATGCCCACTGAAAGAACTCTGGGAGATGACTAAGAATCTTTACATTGAATTCCCAATCCCTATAATTTTTGCCCACCTGCATTTTGGATTTCCTTCAAAGGCTAATGGTACAATATTTCAGAGTCTGATTCTTTTTGTACAGCAAAATAATGGTTTGGTCATGTATACTTATTGTATATCTAATTTATACTTTAAAATATTTAACATCTACTGGTCATCCTGCCATCTAGGGGAGGGAATGGAGGTAAGGAGGGGAAAAATTGAAACAAAAGGTTTTGCAATTGTCAATGCTGTAAAATTACCCATACATATAACTTGTAAATAAAAAGTTATGAAAAAAAAAAAAAGGAAAAAAAAAGAATGTTTTTGGCAGCCTCTTTGTATTGTCCTGAAACTGGAAACTGAGTGGATGTCTATCAATTTGGAGAATGGCTGAATAAATTATGGTATATGAATATTATGGAATATTATTGTTCTGTAAGAAATGACCAGCAGGATGATTTCAGAAAGGCCTGGAGAGACTTAAATGAACTGATATTGAGTGAAATGAGCAAGACCAGGAGATCATTATATACTTCAACAATAATACTATATGATGATCAATTCTGATGGACCTGGCCATCCTCATCAATGAGATGAACCAAATCACTTCCAATAGAGCAGTAATGAATTGAACCAGCTACACCCAGCGAAAAGAACTCTAGGAGATGACTATGAACCAATATATAGAATTCCCAATCCCTCTATTTTTGTCTGCCTGCATTTTTTATTTCATTCACAAGCTAATTATACACTATTTCAAAATCTCATTCTTTTTGTGTGGCAAAATAACTGTATAGACATGAATATATATATATTGAATTTAACTTATACTTTAACATATTTAACATGTATTGAACTGCCATCTGGGGGAGAGGGTAGGGGGAAGAAGGGGAAAAATTGGAACAAAATGTTTTGCAACTGCCAATGCTGAAAAATTACCCATGTATACATCTTGTAAATAAAAAGGCATAATAAAAAAATGAAAATCTCTCTCCTATTCTATTCCCCAGTTCAATCAGATGAGTAAGGTTCCCATACCACCAGCCTTCCAACCTCCTTTGCTTCCTCCTTATTAGTTCTTCCTTTCACACCCTGTTTTTTATGAGATAATTTCTCCTTTGAACCATTTTCTACTTAGTTTTTTTTTTTTTTTAGATTATCTTGTCATACAAAACTCAGCTGCAACCTTTCTTTCAAACTACATTAGTAATAATATTTTAAGAATGCCATTACTACTAATAAAATATTAACTAGTAATATGAATAATATTATCAAATGTCATGTATTATATCAACCATAACAGTTTGACTTCGATCAGTGCCTTAATAATTAGTCTTTTATGATTTCCTCATATTTCTTCTTGATCTTTTATATCAAATTTTCCCCTAGGTTCTGGTCTTTTTGTTACAAATACACAGAATTCATCAAATGCTCTTTTTCTCCATTAAAGATTGTCTCCAACTTTGCTGGATTAATTATACTTGGATACAACTCCAGCTCCTTTGCTCTTTGAAATATAATGTCCCAAGATGTATAGTCTTTTCATTTCCAAGTTGCTCAGGTCTTGTGAGATCCTGAATGTTTTCTCACAATGTTTAAATTCTTTTTGTTGTTGTTGTTGTTGTTTGCAACCTTTTTCTTTACCTTGGGAATTTAGACAACTGTTCTCACTGTTGCTTTTTTTCCCAGATTCACCAAGTCTTAGCATCTACTACACTGTTATGTCTTCCAGACCATGAGATATTCACATTTTCCTTATCATTGAACCTTTTTTATATGCTGTCTTATTTCAATAGTTTATGAACTCTTTGAGGGCATGATGCAATTTACTTTTTTTATTCACTTACCTAGTACTTAGACTCTTATTAAGAATCATTATTTGATTTTTCTCATTCTTTAATCTGATTTTTTTTTTGTAATGATGTCTTTTCCTTACTTGACCTTTCCTTACTTGTATAATAATTCTCTCTTTAACTGTAGAAAGACATCCTTAAATGTTTTAATCTTTACAAACTGTTAAGTCATTAGACTTGAGATGTTTTGGGCCAGAACCTGAAACAAGGTACTAAGTAGAACTCATTGATACAATGCTTGTGTTTACACTTTTACTCAATGGAATTCACAAGTATGGGAGATTCACAAAGTTGATTGTGTAACTTTGTGAATTCACACCTCCCTTGAAGCTCTTAGGGCCAGAGAGCACTCTGGGAAGAAACCCATAATCCCTCTCTCTCGCATCTCACAATCCCTGTCTCTCAAAGGAGCATAAATAGAGCTTCAGTGAGCCCAGTCGAGGGAGTGGAGCTGAATTTAGATTGAGAAGGGAGTGTCAAGTAAGTTCAGCCAGAAGTCCTCACTGAGTGAAGAGTTTTCCTTTGGAACATTGACTGGGGTTGGAGAGGAGCACTCTGGGAGATTGAGAGCCAGAAGCCCTCTCTCAGAGGCAAGACAGATTCAACTTGGTGCTGGCTCTGAAGGCTGAAGAAGGCAGAGGCAGAAGCAAAGGACAAAGCTGTAAAGAGCTCTTAGAATCAAGAAGAGAGATAGAACTCAACTAACCAGGCTATTTTGGAAGGAGAAAATAAATGTTTGCATTTTTACCAGCTGGCTGTGTTTTGAGATGATTATTACTTTCAACTGCAATGAAGGCTACCTCCAGAAAACCTCCCTGAGAAACCTGATCTCCCCCAGAGAGAACCACTTTATATTATTATTGAAGAAGAAAAACTCCAGCACTTCAACTCCTCTCTATTTTTAGTTTTAATTATTAAATGATATTTCAATACAGTTTGGCAGGTTAAACTTAAAATACTCCCCTTAAGATTACTACTTAGAAATGGGCATACTTCATAAATATAAGGAAATTTTGTTACCCTCCAAAAATCATATTTGTGACAATAAACATGTATGGCCATGATTACCAGGCTGATACTGACTCAGATTCCTACAGAGTAAGATTTATTGGTCATGTTATTTTATTGAAAATCCCCGATAATCCTGTGAATTAGAGGTGGAACATTGAGTTAAAGCAAGTGAGAAAATATTTTGTTACATAATTTGTTATTACTATATAGAGTGAAAGAATTTTGGTCAAAACATGTTACATAAAATAACTTAAAGATATATCACACTATGAACTGTTAAATGCTGAAGTGGTTGAATTCATTTACACATCAGTGTTTTGTTAACATAAGTGGTTGTCAAAATATATCAGATATTATCTCATTTGCACTACCCAAGTCCCCTACAACCTGCTGGGAGTTCTTGACCCTTTCTCTCCATCTGTTACTGTTTCCCAAGGGCTTTTCTTGCTTTTCTTGCACCTGGCACTACTGTTATTGGGTTCCAATCTACTTCACCCCATCTGTTGTTCCCAGACTTCTTCACAATGTCTCTTCTATGTGATTAATGAGGAGGGCATTCAAGAAATGCACTAATATGCTATCTAACTAGCCCAGCTGGAAAAACAGCACCACACCTAAAGTAGTGTTGAATTTTGTATCATTACTCTGGTAGTCATCAGAAAATAGCTATAGTATATAAATTTCCCCCATCTCACCACCCCCAATGTGTGACAGTGAAGTATAGACAAGTGTTCAATAGTAGTTCTTTCCATAATACAAGACAGTATTAAGATATTTTTTCCTTTTTTTGTCTTCTGCTTGCTTATATTTTTCTTCTCTGTTGAAAGTTTTGATTCTATTTTTCTTTTCAATTAGAACTAAAGATGATGGTAACAATATTCTGGAATAAACTCCTAATTTATTGAAATAATTTTTAATTAAGTGAAATGTTTGTGAAAATCAACTTTTGATTTTCTTCATGTTTTTGACATCTTTTCCTAAAAGGGAGGTGGATTGGAAGATCACTGAAGCACTTTCAACATCAGGGTTCCTGAAATCTGGGATTCCCCACAGTTCTTATCTCATGTCATGAAGAGGTAAGGAGATGTTTTATGAATCATATGATGGAAATAAGGCAGTAAAATAAGTTATGCTCCTTCATTCATTCAGTTAAAATCATAATTATTGTGTCTGCACTATGTTTAAGTGCAAGGTATGGAAGTAGGCATGAGACATACAAAGGAAAAGCATTCTCCATTCATGAACTTACATTTAACTGGAGGGGAAAAATGTACCACTAATTTTAAAATAAATCAAGAAAGGAGAAATATAGTAGGGAAAAGGAGAAATATAGTAGGGAAAAATAAGGGGGTGGGGGAGAAAAAGTTTCCTGGGAGAAGTAACATTTGATCTAAATGCAAAAGGAAGTTAATAATTTTTAAAGAAAATTGAGAGAAATAATATTCTAGAAATGAAGAAATAACTTGTTTGTGAAAGAAGAATAGAATATTGTGCTTAAGATATAGCTGATGGCATAGTTGATGAATAAAAGAGCACATATGAGGGAATGATATGTTATAAGTCTCAAAAAGTAGATGATAGTATAGTTAAAGTTATCATATGTGAGAGGCTGGGAATATTCAACTATATCTTGAAAAACTGGGAAACAACTAAAAGTTTTTTCTTTTTTCTCAGAAATAATAAAATGTTTCTCCCTTATTTTTAATATTATTTTAGGGGAGGATTCTGGAAAGATGTCTCAGTAAGTTGGTAAATATCAAGCTCTACAGATTTCCCCCACAAATAAAACAAATTTGCACCTCAAGGTGAATGTAGACTGGTGAAAATCAGGAATACTTGGGGCAGAACAGAGATCCTTCTAATACAACCCAAAAAGATCTGAAGAAATACCTTGGACTGGTGATTAACCTTTTTAAAGTGCAGACACCTCCAAATAAATTCCAAAGGAACATCCAGTGGGAACTCCTCAGGCTAGCTGAGTGTGTGGAGACCAAAAACCACAGACACTTTCATCTCGCTGGACTGTTTGTTGAGTTGGGGTTTGGAAGAGTGATTGAATCTCAGTTGACTGAAAATGCCAGGCCCAGCTGTGCTGCAGAGAAACAGCTCTGGTCAAGAAGGAACCACCACTTGGTGAGTACAGAGGCAATGGGTCAGGGATGCTGCTGGCTGTGGACATTGATGGAGGGTGGAGCTCATGTTTTGTGATTCTTGTTCAGAGTGGAGAGCTGAAGGGAAGTTTGAGGCACCATCTCCGCACCCCAAGATTAGAGGTGCTTACACTTATATCTCTTATTTAAAAAAGTGAATTGGAAATGAATAAATAATTCCACCATTGAAACATATGATGGGAATAAGAAAGACCATAAATAACTGGGGAGAGATGGACAGATGAAAAAGCAAAGCCTGTAAAAGAAGAAAAGACAGGGATCCTTAGATAGGAAAAGGTTGAGTAATAGCAAAGTAAGTCATAGAGCAGAATTTAATTAAAGAGGCAGCATGAATAGGAAAAAAAAAAACATGTGTGTATGTGGGTGGGTGTGAATTTGAGTGTGTTTATGTATGTATATATCTACATATGAATACATAAATATCTATTTTCTTAATCGTAGCATCTTTGTCCTGAAAGAGATAAAAGGGAGAAAAATAAGAAGCATGGCAGGAAACAAAAAACAATTTAAAGGAAGTAAGGAAAAATATGAACATTCATAAATATAATTTCTTCTATGAATATATATACTTTCTTGATATGGTAATGTGTTGTTATATATTTTGAATTCTACCTGATGTTCTGCTGGGCACATGACAATGGGTTCTGTTGCTTTGCTTTATTTTGTTCTGTATTCCTTACTGTTTTTTTCAAATAAAATATATATTTTTTTAAAATCCATTTAAAATAATTATAATTTATGTTACATATAAACATATGAATGTATTATATATATGTATGTATAAGTAAATCTATATAGATATCCATATATGAAGATATATAAATTGTTTCCCTTCCCAGGTTCTTCACTCATCCATTGAGAAAGCAAGTGATATGAAAGTAATTAAATATGTGAAATCATGCAAATTGTATTTCATATTGGCCATGCTTAAGAAAAAAATTAACAGAAGAATACAGTGAAAAATTAATTTTAAAATTTCATTCAAAGTTCAACTATTCTTTCTTTGCAGGTTGAAAATATTTGTCATCATGAGTATTTCAGAATTGATTTGAATCACTGAATTTATCAGAGTAGCATATTTACAGTAGGGCATTGTTACAATATTGCTGTTTCTGTGTAAAATGTTTCCTGTTTATACCTACTTCACTTGGTTTCAATTTATATAGGAAACCTGAGGTTTCTTTCTGTACCACTACTCAGTATTATATAATGTTCTGGTAAGCTTTCTGGAGGCCTTAGGACCAGCCTTGGTTTCAGCAGAGTAATCACCAAGAGAATAGGCAGAGATACAGTCCAAAAGTCGTTATTGTCTCCTTCACAGTCTTTCTCCTTGCCTATGGCTCAGCTAGCTTTCTGGAGGCTTTCAGATGGGCCTTAGTCTCAGTGAGGGAAACAGTAGGACAGGCAAGACACCATGAGGCTGATAAAGATAGAATGTCTCTCTGAATCTGAGAGCTTGAGCTCCAGCCTCCAGTCCTCTGTCTTCTCCTATTCTGTCTCTGCTTGAGTTTGTCCCAGTTCATATACTCTATTATACTTACATCATCATTATATTACTAGGGAATCATTATTTGTTGTAAGTTTAAATCAATCATATTGAACTAGAGAGCTAACATGCTAAACTAGATAAAAATTATCTTATCAATTCCACTGACTTAACACCTTGTTGTAAGAAGCATTGTTTCATTTTTTCCAGAATTCTGACCCATTACAATATTATTGTACTTCATCACAATCATATACCAAAACTTCTTTAGCCACTTCCACTGATGGGCCATCACCTCAGTTGAAAATCCTTTGACACTACAATAATGATGCTATAAATACATTTATGCATTAAAGGTTTTTTTTTTCTTTTTTTCTTTGAGATAACAATATTGGCATTGATAAGTCAAAGAATGTGCACAATTTTCTTTCCTTATGGGGAAAGTTCCAAATAATTATTTAAAATCATTGAACCACTTAACAAGTGTCCAAGCAATTCATTAGTGTCACGCTTTTCCCACATTCACTGAAGAATTTGTCTTCTTGGGAGATGGAGCAAAAATGAAAATGTCAGAAAGCGGACACAACTTTCAGTGATCTCCTCTGACCTTCTCGCAAACAAAAAGTAGATTAAACCTCAAAACAGATTTTGGAGTCAAAGAATCCACAAATATTTGGAGTACAACACATTTCCAAAAGATATTTTGGGAAAACTTCAGAAGAGGATTATTTCAAATGAGTATGGGAACAGTCTGCAGAGCTCAGACCATGGCACAGGAAGCTGGGAAGGGGAATCAAAGCATTGCAGCTTCCACAAACCTGGAAGTCTTCTGTGAGCCTCTTAGGCTACTCTGTCCTGGTTGCAATTAGGTGGTTTGGCAGATTTGCTACAAAAGGCAAATTGTAACTTGAATCCAGGAAAAACACAGGAGCTAGCCCCAAATACCCAACACCAGAAGTCAATCAGTGGGTAGCGCCAGGGCAAACTAAAGCAGCTGTCATTCCTTTTTTTTTTTTTAAAGAGCAGACAAAAAGCCTTTAATAATGATCCAAAAAAAAAAAAATCTATGATGAGACAGCTTTTTTTTTAAATTATAGCTTTTTATCTACAAGACATTATGCATGGGTAATTTTTCAGCATTGACAATTACAAAACCTTTTGTTCCAACTTTTCCCCTCCTTCCTCCCACCTCCTCCCCCAGATGGCAGGTTGACCAATACATGTTAAATATGTTTAAGTATAAGTCAAATACAATATATGTATACATGCCCAAACAGTTATTTTGCTGTGAGACAGCTTTTATTGAGAGAGAGAGAAGACCAGACCTGAAATTGAGGTTCATAAAGGCAAATGAAATTCCAGATGAAGCCTCAAAGTGAGATATGAGCTGGTCCACATTCCACAAGAGTTTCTTGGAAGATTGTGTAATGGATCTTAAGAGAGAGTTAGAAGAAAAATGGAGAAAATAAATGAGATCTTTGCAAGAAGAGATGGGAAAAGTGACTAACTCCCTACAAAACAAATTTGATGAAATGAAAAAAAAAATAATGCCTTACAAAATAATTATGAAAAAGATATAAATTTATTGAAAAATAAAATTTGTGAAATAAGAAAAAATGCAATGAACCTAACAATTCATTTGGCCAAATATAAAAGGAGCTAAAAAGGTAACTGAAGAAAATAATGCACTCACAATAAGAATTGGACAAATGGAAATGAATGATTCAATAAGACTTCAAGAATCAGTCAAACAAAAACAACAAAAAAAAGAGAAAATAGAAGAAAATATTAAATATTTCCTAGGAAAAACAACTGACCTAGAAAATAGATCTAGGAGAGATAATCAGCAGATTATTGTACTTCCTGAAAGGCATGATGAAAAAAGAACTGAGATATTATTTTACAGAAAATCATACAGGAACACTTCCCTGTTGTTCTGGAATTAGAAGATAAAATAACCCTCCAAAGAGTTCAGCAGATGCCTCCTGAAAGAGATCACAAAAAACCCCAAGGAACATTGTAGTTAAATTTCAGAACTATCACACCAAGGAAAAGATATTGCAAACAGCCACAAAGAAACAATTTAAACATTAAGGAGTCACAATTAGAATTACGCAGGACCTAGCAACTTTCACCTCAAAGGACTGAAAGACCTGGAATCTGATATTCCAAAAGGCAAAGAACTTGGATTACAACCAAGAATAAGCTATTCAGGTAAAATGAGCATTATTGTTTAGGGAAGAAGATGAATATTCAATGATACAGGTGAATATCAACTTTTTCTAATGAAAAGACTAAAATTAGACAAAATGTTTGATCTCCGAACAGAACTCTAGAGGAGTAAAAGGTAAGGAAAGAATTCTGGAGAAATATATTTCTGTTAAGGTTATACTTAGAGAATGTGTTTATCATTTGATTTTATTATGATAACATGAAAAAGAAATTAGAGGTGGAAAGGAGATCATACAAGAGGAAGAAGGAGGGAAATTAAGGGAAATTACATCTCATGAAAAGGCAAAAAAGAACTATTATAATTGAGGCAAAGTAGGGAGGGGGATTGTAGAGGGCTGAAACTCTGATAAGGTGTGCTTGAATCAGACAACAGAGCACTTAAGGATAATTATCTATGAGAAGTGAGATAATAACTCTATAAGCATATATTTAGATGATATGGAAATGTGATGACTCTCCTCATGATTGACACTTCCTGAATAGGTGGTAGTGCGGTAATTGTAGGCAACAATTAGAGGGCTGAGTCAGAGAGGTCAGTTTCATTTGGCAGCAGGATGAGGAGAGAGGCTTGAGAATCCAGACTCCAGAATCAAGGATCTATCTTTGGCAAGCTGTGTGGCAACTTGCCTGCCTCCTTCACTTCTCCTTCTAAAGATCAAGAACTTTGATTTATCCTGACTCTAACTGATCCTGAAGCCCTCCAGGGAGCTAGCTTGGACATTATATTTGGTGCCCAACATAGACTAAAGGCCATAATTTCAGTGAAGAAGTCCCTGGAACCAGGAAATAGGGTAAGTATTAAAATAGACAAACAGGGAACTTACTTTGTCAAGAGCTAAACTAGTAACTTTCATTTTATAGCTGAAATGGGGCAGATATTAGGAAAAGATTCTTCCCCATCCCCGCCTTCAACTCCACCCCCAGGGAGCTCTATAGAAAATATACTTAGGTTAATAAAGAGGCAATACTTGCTTGTAACTTGGCAGCAGTTGGTGGACTCTTGGAAATATTAAAATGCATATCCCCTTGGTTCTTCAAGAAAGAAGAAATAGAGGCAGATAATTGGAAAACAACTAAATGAAGATTACAATGATAATGGTACTGAATCAGTTTCTAAGGAAACATTCTATATATACAACATAATACAATTGGACTTAAAGAATCTCACAGGACATAGAAAAAACTTTTAAGGAGAACAGCCAGACAAGAAGGCCTGAGAAGAAAGAGGAAGAGAAAAGGGATGGTACTGATAAAATAGCCAAAAGGCATGGGCAGTTGAGTGAACTTAAATAGTGTGGTGATTCTCACTCTCACACTTCAGGTTCACCTACACCTACATCCCAGCAAGCTTTTGACATTACCCCATCAATTTCACCTTCCTGGGTGAAGGGAGGAAGAGGAATGGGGGGGGGGCAGTGATACTATCAAAACCTCCCCCCACAGCAACCATCCCCTCCTATGACGCCATTGCAAAAGACACTACTTAAAGCCAAAAGGAAGGGCAGAATACAGCTAACTTGAGAACAGAAATTTATCCTGTGAATGAATGGCTTAATTCTTCAGGTCAAAACAAAAGAAGATACACTCCTTTCAATCTAGAAATTTTCAAAGATGTAAAAAAGTTGTGCACTCTTTATGGGTCTACATTGTCCTACGTTAAGATGTTACTAGAGAATTTGGCTTTTGAAATTTTAACCCCTAGTGATTAGAAATCTATAGCAAGGACATGTTTAGAACCTGGACAAAATTTGTTGTGGCTTTTCATAATGAACTATGTAGGATACAAGCCCAACAAAATAGGCAAATTGGAGTTAACATACAAATCATTTGTGGCTATCTAACAGGGGCAGGCTATTATGCGTACACTTCAGCATAGATTAATTATCCTATTGCAGCATATGAGCAAATTGCTTCTGCAGCTATCAAAGCATGGGGCATCCTCCAGGAAGGCAAGATAGAGGAGAAGCCTTCACAAAAATAGAGCAAGATCCAAATGAACCTTTTGCTGATGTTGTGGGACGTCTGCAGATAGTGGTTATACAAACAATTGGTGAAAATGCACTAACAGAAATTATGATAAGACAACTTGCTAAAGAAAATGCTAAAGAGGTTTGCAGAAGAATTATATGAGGACTACCCAAGGATGTGCTTTTAGAGGAGATCATAAGATGCTGTGCCACAGTGAGCACAAATACTTTTTATACCCAGGTTATGATGTAGACTTCCCAAGATCTGAACATGGACAACAGGTTCCCTTTTGGGAAGGGACTTGCAGAGAGACTCATCAATACTTTCAGTGTGGTAAAGTAGGGCATTGAAAAGCTCATTGTTGGCATAAAGACAGAGTGAGAAAACAGGGTGGGAGAACAAGATTCAAAACCCCATGTGCCAAATGCAACAGAGGCTTCCATTGGGCAACCAAATATAGATTGATTTAGGGAAATGTAATGGGCAGCCCAAGGCAAAAAACACTTGGGGCATGATAGCAGTCAATGCTATACTCAGAGAGTCTTTAGAAGTTCAATACACAGACATGACCATTCAGCCAAAAGCCAATCTGATAGGAGAAAGAGATTACATAATCAATCAGCCAAGAAGCCAACTGATGGAAGAAAGAGATTACAATTGGGGATAACAGAGTTGTATGCAATGGGGACTACTGAGATATCCCCTGGAGAGGCAAAATCTGTTCCTCTCCAGTCTATGGATCCCTTGCCTCCAAACACAGTTGGTAGACTTGACCATTTCACCTCCTAAGAATACTTACAAAACAGTATTTATCCATACACTGATGTGGGAAACTGGGGAATATGTCCATAATATCCTAGTCACTAATACAGGTAGGCAATATCAACCAGGAGAAGTAATAGCATCAGGTTTACAATAGATTTTACATTGCCTAATAGGCAATCTGGTGATAGTTGCCCAGATTTTGACTCCAAACAGCAGAATCCAAAAATGTTCTTGACTGCAGCAGTTACAGCTGGCTGTCCTATGCTCACTATCTATATAAATGGCATACTATTAGATGGATTGGTAGACACAGTTGCAGATCATACAGTCATTAGAGGTGCCAGCTGGCCTAATCATTGGCCAAAGAATAAGGCAAACACCTATATGTCTGGTGTAGGAGGATCAATAATAGCTGAAATTAATGCTACCTATTTGAGATGCATATTTGAAGGTGAAATAGGAGTTTTTAATTATTTTAAAGTTGAAGAAATATCCATCAATCTATGGAAAGAGACATCTTACAACAGTTAAGATTACAAGTAAGAATTTCATTTTTTAAGGCAGAGCTGCTGTTGAAGGCCTGCTAATACTCTCACCTATTCCTATTCAATGGAAAACTGATACACCAGTGTGGATAGAAAAGTGGCCCTTAACTAGTGATACAATTCAGGCCTTGTTAGATATAGAACAGTAGCAACTTGAGCAAGGACATTAACATTCTCTAAGTCCTTGGAATACCCCTGTATTTCTTGTAAGAAAGAAATCTGGAAAATGGAGGATGTTGAGTGATTTAAGAAAAGTAGATGAAGAGATGGAAACTATGGGAACTCTTTAGCCTGGACTTCCATCTCTAACTCAGTTGCCTAGAGAATGGCCTCTTTGGGTTACAGATATTAAGAATTGTTTGTATTCTATCCCTTTGGATAAAAAGGATATGCAAAGATTTGCCTTTTCAGTGCCAACATTAACTTAGCTGAGCATTATAAAATATATGAATGGGCCGTTTTGCCACAGGGAAAGAAAGATAGTCCTACTATGTGCCAAATGTTTGTTGCTGCTGCTCTCACTCAAGTAACAAAATCATTCCCCAAAGTAATGTTATTCCATTACATGAATGATTTATTGGGATGTGCACCTGAGGAACAAATTTTAGATGCATGTCTACAAAAGATCATAGAAACATTCAGGAACTAAAAATTGCATATGGCTCCAGAAAAAAATTCAAAGACATGTTCCTTTTTAATGAAGCATACCCTAAGGTGTTTATAATACAAAAACTTTCCTTAAAAACAGTGAAGCTAAACACCTTAAATGACTTTCAGAAATTGATAGGAGCTATCCAGTGGATGTGTCCAATGTTAGATTTGACTAACTATCAATTGCAACCATTATATGACGTTTTACGGGGAGACAGCACTTTAAATTCATCACGCCAACTTAGAAAAGAAGCTCAAGAGGATTTGAGAGAAGTTGAATTGGCTTTATTCAATGGGATTGAAAGAGTCACTCAAAACCATTTGGTAATATCAGTTTTTGGTACAAAACAGGCACCCACAACAGTTCTTCATCAAGGAGACAGTGTGATAGAGTGGGAGAACCTCCAGGCACAACCAGAACATTAGCCTTACTCCTTACCAAGTGCTTTTGGCTAGAATTTTATTAAAGGTCATTAAATAAACAGTATAATTATCTGGGATAAGACCTGACAAGATATACACCTTTTATTCCAATGCACAAATTAATGTATGCTATGAAACCATCCCAGAGTGGCAAATTTCATTGGCCATCACACCATATTTTACACATGGTCTTCATTAAAGATAACCTCACTATTACATGATTGGCAATGGGTTCTTGAAGAAAAGTTTCTAAAATTTCTCTTAAAGGATCAACTATATTTACAAATGCATCCAAACATAAAATTTGTGATGTATACTCTCATGACTTAAGTACAAAGACAGTAGTCAGAACTCCTTTTCAGTCCACTCAGCAGAATGAATTGTATGCAATCATTCTAGCTCTTAATTATTATCCAGGAGATATAAATATAATATCTGATTCAGCCTATTCAGTAGGTGGTACAAAGAAATGCCACAACCCAAATAAAATAAAATTTGTAGCTTCATATATATATATATATATATATATATATATATATATAATATATATATATATACATATATATATATACATATATATATTAATATAATATATATAATTTTAACATTTAATTATATATACATAATTTTAATATTTAATTATATATATATATATATGAAGCTATATATATATATATATATATATATATATATATATATATATATATATATATATATATATATAATTTTAAGAGCAAGTGAGAAAGCATCCAGTTAAGATTTTGATCTTGCATGTCCACTCACATAGTGGACTTCCAGGTCCTGTTTTTGATGGTAATTGAAAGGCAGATAGCCTTCTAACCATGTTAGCCAATACCCCTTTATTTCAGACAGCCCAATAATCTCATTCTAAATATCATCAGGCTGCTGGAGTTTTACATTTGCAATTTGAGATAACAAAAGAGGAAGCTAAGAGCATAGTAAAAGTTTGTACAGCTTGTCTTCCTTTCCACACTCCTATGATTCCTCCAGGAAAGAACCCTTTTTGAGTTCTGGACCCAGTTTGAGACCCAGTGAAATTTGGCAGATGGATGTGATCCATTATAAATCTTTTGGTCATCTGGCTTTTATCCATGTTGTAGGAGACACCTATACAGGAATTACTTTTGCAATACCAGCAGCAAAAGAGACAGCCCGAGTAGTCACTGAATTCCTTATATAAGCATTTGCAATTACAGATGTGCCACAAGCAATAAAAAACAGATAAATAGCCCTGCATATACTTCTAAACATTTTGCAAACTTTTGTGCACAGAATAAAATTTTATACACTACTGGCATAACCTTTAATCCTCAAGAACAAGCAACATTAGAAAGGAGAAACACAGGAGAAACATCAAGACACTCCTCCAAAAACAAAAGAAAGGGGGAGCCATAGAACCCTTGAGAACTTCTAAATTTAGCTCTTTATACAATTAACTTCTTGCTTTTTGATAACGATGCACTGGCTCCAGGAGACAGGTTTTATAATCCACCAGAAAGTCAATGTCCAGTGCGAGCAGCCCCACTTTCTTTAGATAATTGCCAGGTGATGTGGAGAGATCCAGAAAGTAGTCAATGGAAGGGATCAGTCAGGTTAACTGCTTGGGGGAGAATGTTTGCTTATATTTCTACAGATGGAGAGGAATCAGATGCGTGTGCTAATGAGCTATATTAGCCTCGACCATCAGAAACAGAGAAGACCCTTGAAAGGAAGGAGAAGACCCCCCCCCCAAAACTGGGTGATTTCATCTCTGATTGCACCCACTGCTGAAGGAGCATGAAATTATGTCAGTTGATTCACGGACAACAAAAATTGCTAATGAGACTGGTGCAGGACTTCAATTCCCTCAGGAATCATAGGAATCCCTGAGACATGATAAGATTGTTGTAGAACTTGAAAATCTGCAGGAATCGGATTCTCTAACACATGATAAGATTGTTGCAGGACTTCAACAACATGTAGGGATCTTTAGATTCCCTGACACGTAAAAAAATGGACAATAGATTGGTTTTGAACTCTCTCTTGGTTGCTGAAGGAGGCATATGTGTAATTGTTATTTATATACCCTCTTTCTAGGACTTCTGGAAATATTTTACAGCACCATATTGATTCATATTGTCTGTTATATTACTACTTGGATGTACAATTCATGTTTGTTATACCACATTGAACCTGTGCCAGCTGTGGGGAGAGTGATCACTACTAACCTGTGCTTTATTGCTATGTGCTTGTGTAATACCTTCCATGCTGATGGATTTGGGTATGCTTGTTTCTAGTATGACCCTTCAATGCAGAAACCCACAAACATTATCTGGCTTGACTCCCCACTTCTCTCTGATGTTTTACATCTTTCTTCCTGAGAAGTCAGGGAAAGCATGATCATATCATTTTTGGGGTTCTCACCTCCCTGAGAAGACAGGGAGGGTGTGACCACCTCTGTTCTAAAACAAAAGAAAGGGGGAGATCTAGAGAGCTGAAACTCTGAAAAGATGTGTTTGAATCAGACAGCAGAGCACTTAAGGATAATTTTCTATTGGATGTGGCATAATGGCTCTATACTTAGATGGTATGATAATGTAATGGCTCTCCTCATGATTGGCACCTGCTGAATGGTGGTAGGAGATAATCGTAGGCAAGGATTGGAGGGCTGAGGAAGATAGGTCAGTCTCACTTGGATGCAGGACGAGAAAGAGAGAAACTGGAGAATCCAAACTTCAGAATCCAGGATCAGTCTTTGGCAAGATGTGTGACAGCTTGCTTGCCTCCTTCACTTCTCTCTTCCTCAAAAGACCAATAACTTTGATTTATCCTGACTTTGACTAATCCTGAGGCCTTCCAGAGAGCAAGTCTGGACATTATATGGGATGAACATTGGTAGAATTTTATTCTCATCAAATTTGGCTCAAAGAGAGAATATCAGACATATTTGATTTCACAGATAAACAAGTCTCATCTTACAGGAAAGTGGGAGGGGAAAAAGGAAAAGAAAAGGAAAGACTAATAGAGAAAATATGTAAAAAGAGTAATGGCTTTAAAGGGTGAGGACTGTTTGAGGCAGGTGATAATCAAAAACAAAATACTTGGGAAGAGGGAAGGGAGAAAGGAAAGTGAAAAGCATTTAAGATAAATTAGATGGCAGGAAATACAGACTTAGTTATTTTAACTGTGAGTATGAATGGAATAAACTTTCTTATAAAATGGAAGCAGAAAGGAGAATGGATTAAAAGCCAGATTCCTACAATTTGTTATTTAAAAGAAACACACTTAAAGCAGAATTATACATATAGAGTGAAGGTAAAGGAATGGAGAATAATTTATTATGCTTCAGATGAAGTAAAAAACAAAACAAACAAACAAAAACAAAAACAAAAACAAAAAACAGGAGTAGCAATCCTAATCTCAGATCAAGTGAAAGCAAAGAAAGATCTAATTAAAAGAGATAAGGAAGAAAACTATATTTTACTAAAGGGTACCATAGGTAATGAAGCAACATCAACATTAAACATATATGCACCAAGTAGTATAGCATCCAGATGCCTAGAGAAGAAGTTCAGGGAGATGTAAGAAGAAATAGACAGCAAAACTTTACCAGTGGTGAACCTCAATGGTACTCTTTGAAAACTAAAAAAAAAATCAAACCACAAAATAAATCAGAAAAAAGTTAAGGAGGTAAACAGAATGTTAAAAAAAAAGTTAAGTAGAATAGGTCTTTGGAGGAAACTGACTGGACACTGAAAGGAGTTTACTTTTTTTTTTTTTTTGGCAATTCATGGAACTTATACAAAAACTGACAATGTATTAGAGCATAAAAACCTCAAATTCAAATCCAGAAAAGTAGAAATAGAAAATGCGTTTTTCAGATCATGATTCAATAATAGTCACATGTAATATAAGGAATTAATTGGAAACTAAATAATCTAATCCTGATGAATGAATGGGTGAAACAACAAATCATAGACCCAATCAACAACTTCATCCAAAAGAATGAAAATAATGAGACATAACAAAATTTGTGAGATGCAGCCAAAGACCTTATGAGAGGTAATTTTTTAACTCTAGAACATCACTTGTATAAAATAGAGAAATAGAAGATCAATGCATTGGGCTTACAATTAGAAAGCTAGAAAAAGAATAAATTAGAAACTCTCAATTAAATACCAAATTTAAAATTCTAAAAAGGGAAGATTATTAAAATTGAAAATAAGAAAACTATTTAATTAATGAATAAAGTTAAGAGTTGATTTTATAAAAAAAAACAAAATAAGTAAACATTTAGTTAATTTGATTAGAAAAAGGAAGGAGAAAATAAAACTGTTAGTCTCAAAAATGAAAAGGAAAAACTTTCCACCAATGAAGAAGAAATTTGAGTAATTATTGTGAGTTATTTTGCCCAACTATATGCCAATAAATTTGATAATCTAAAAGAAATGGAGGAATATTTACAAAAAGATAGATTGCCCAGGTTAACAGAGGATGAAATAAATTATTCAAATAGTCCCATTTTAGAAAAAGACATAGAACAAGGTATTAATCATCTCCTTAAGAAAAAATCTCCAGAGCCAGATGTACCAAATATTTAAAGAAAAATTAATTTCAATACCATAAAAATATTTGAAAAAATAAGGGGAAATGTGTCCTTTCCAATTCCTTTTATGACACAGATATGCTATTGATAACTAAACTAGATAGGGTAAAAACAGAAAGAAAATTATTGATTAAATTCCTAATGAATATTGATGCAAAAATTTTAAATAAAATATTAGCAATGAGATTAGCTAAAGTCATCCATAAGATAATACACTATGAACAAGAAGGATTTGTACCAGGAATGCAGGGCTGTCTCACTATTAGGAAAATTATTAGCATCATTGATTATATCAATAACCAAACTAACAACAATCATATGATTATCTCAATAGATGCAGAAAGAACATTTGATAAAATCCAACACTCATCCCTATTAAAACACTAGAGAGTTGTAGAGTACAGGCAAACTCCCTGGAAGGTTTCAGGGTCAGCCAGAGTCAGAATAAATTAAAGTCCTTGGTCTTTAGATGGTGATATGAAGAAGGCAGGGCAGCTGCCATGAAGCTTGCCAAAGATGTATCCTGGATTCTGGAGTCTGGAGTTGTTATGGACCAGAACTTGAAACAAGGATTATTACAAGATGTTAAGTCTTGGTGAGACAATGGTTATCTAGTTTAGCATGGTGCTTAATAGTTTTCTAAGTTCAGTATGATTAATTTAATCTTACAACAAATAATGGTTTCCAAGTGATACAATGATTGGTTTATATTTAGTGTTGAGTATATAAGCTGGGAGCCTCAGCTAGTTTCATTCAGAGCTAGGGAAAACAAGTAGACTGGAGGCTGAAGCACAAGCCATTGGACTCAGATTCATTCATCCCATCTCATATCTGTGGTGGCAAACCTGTCCTCCTTTATTTCTCCATTGAAACCAAGACTCTGAAGGCCTTTATGAAAGCTAACCAGGATCCAGGAAAGGAGACAAGACTTTGAAAAAGATAATAAAAGATTTGGACTTTAACTCCTGGCTACTCTTGTGGTGATTATTCAACTGAAACGAAGGCTGCCAACAGAATCTCCAGAAAAACAACAAGAAAATTACACAAAGTCACTAGTCTCTCTCCTCCTCATCTTGCTGCCAAGTCACTCTCCTTTCTCTCCCTCTTCCCTCCAATCCTTTCCTACGGTTATCTTACTAAAAAACGTTCAGCAAGCACCAAAGGTGAGGAGAGCCATGATCCAAATATATGCTAATAAAGCCATTGTCTCACACTGAATAGGTAATAAACCTTAAGTATGTTGCATTCTCATATTCAAGTACACCTATTCAGAATTTAACTCCTCTACAGAGAATGTGGGAATAAATGGACTTTTCCTTAAAATGATGAGTAGCATCTATTTAAACCATCAGCAACCATGCTATGTAGTGGGGACAAATTAGATCCATTCCCCATAAGATTAGGACTGAAAGAAGATTGACCACTACCACCATTACTATTCAATATTGTATTAGGAATGCTGGATTTGGCAGTAAGAGAAGAAAAAGAGATTAAAGGAATTCAAGTAGATAATGAGGGAACCAAATCATCACTCCTTACAAAGATATGATGGTTTATTGAGAGAACCTTAGAAAATCATACTTTAAAAAAACTATTAGAAAAAAATCACACTTTTAGCAAAATTGCAAGATACAAAATAAATCAACATAAATCATCAGCATTTTTATATATTACCAACAAAATCCAGCAGCAAGAGATACAAAGAGAAATTGCATTCAAAATAACTGTTGATAGTATAAAATATTTTGTAATTTATCTGCCAAGGGAAAGTCGGGAATTATATGAACACAACTACAAAACACTTCCCAGACAAATAAAATCAGATCTAATCAACTGGAAAAATATCAAGTTCTTATGTGTAGGCTGAGTGAAGATAATAAAAATGACAATACTACCTACATTAATCTACTTATTTTTTGCCATACCAATTAAACTCCCAAGAAATTATTTTACAGATCTAAAAATTATAATAACATAGTTCATCTGGAAGCAAAAAAAGATCAATAATTTCAAGGAAATTAATGAAAAACAAATGCCAATAAAGTTGTATTAGACCTCATATTATATTGTAAAGCAGTGGTCATCCAAACCTTTTGGAAGTAGGTAAGCAATTAAGTAGTTGATCAGTGGAATAGATTAGGATCACAGGACAATACAGGTAATAAATACCATTGGACTTTAACTCCTGGCTACTCTTGTGGTGATTATTCAACTGAAATGAAGGCTGCCAACAAAATCTCCAGAAAACCAACAAGAAAATTACACAAAGTCACTAGTCTCTCTCCTCCTCATCTTGCTGCCAAGTCACTCTCCTTTCTCTCCCTCTTCCCTCCAATCCTTTCCTATGGTTATCTTACTAAAAAACGTTCAGCAAGCACCAAAGGTGAGGAGAGCCATGATCCAAATATATCCAGACAAGATTAGAAGGGAAACAATAAACTGGGAAAACATTTTTACAATCAAAGGTTCTCATAAAGGCCTCATTTCCAAAATATATAGCGAATTGACTCTAATTTATAAGAAATCAAACCATTCTCCAATTGATAAATGGTCAAAGGATATGAACAGACAGTTCTCAGACGAAGAAATTGAAACTATTTATAGACATATGAAAATATGCTTCAAATCATTTATTAATCAGAGAAATGCAAATTAAGGCAACTCTGAGATACCACTACATACCTGTCAGATTGGATAGAGTGACAGGGAAAGATAATGTGGAATGTTGGAGAGGATGTGGGAAAACAGGGACACTGATACATTGTTGGTGGAATTGTGAACACATCCAGCCATTCTGGAGAGCACTTTGGAATTATGCTCAAAAAGCTATCAAACTGTGCATACCCTTTGATCCAGCAGTGTTTCTACTGGGCTTATACCCCAAAGAGATACTAAAGAAGGGAAAGGGACCTGTATGTGCCAAAATGTTTTTGGCAGCCCTGTTTGTAGTGGCTAGAAGCTGGAAAATGAATGGATGCCCATCAATTGGAGAATGGTTGAGTAAATTGTGGCATGTGGAATTATTATGGAATTATGGAATATTACTGTTCTGTAAGGAATGACCAGCAGGATGAATACAGAGAGGACTGGCGAGACTTACATGAACTGAAGCTAAGTGAAATTAACAGAACCAAGAGATCATTATATACCTCAACAATGATACTGTTTGAGGATGTATTCTGATGGAAGTGGTTTTCTTCAATAAAGAGAGCTAATTCAGTTTCAATTGATCAAAGATGGACAGAAGTAGCTACATCCAAAGAAAGAACACTGGGAAATGAATATAAACTGCATGCATTTTTGTTTTTCTTCCCGGGTTATTTATACCTTCTGAATTCAATTCTCCCTGTGCAACAAGAAAACTGTTCGGTTCTGCACACATATATTGTATCTAGGATATACTGTAACCTATTCAACATGTAAAGGACTGCTTGCCATCTGGGGGAGGGGGTGGAGGGAGGGAGGGGAAAAATTGGAACAGAATTGAGTACAAGGGATAATGATGTAAAAAATTACCCTGGCATGGGTTCGATCAATAAAAAGTTATTAAAAAATAAATAAATAGTCATAGGTCAATAATAGATGGTTATAAATGACACAAAAAAGCAGAATCAGTCACTATTTAGAATTTCATAATAAAATACTTACTTAGCTTTGTCACATTAAAAAAAATATTCCATAACATTCATATACCACAATTTACCCAACCATTCTCCAATTGATGGGCATCCATTCAATTTCCAGTTTCTAGCCACTACAAACAGGGCTGCCACAAAAATTTTGGCACATACAGCTCCCTTTCCCTTCTCTAGTATTTCTTTGGGATATAAGCCCAGAAGTAACACTGCTGGATCAAAGGGTATGCATAGTTTGATAACTTTTGGGGCATAATTCCAGATTTGTCTCCAGAATGGTTGGATTCTTTCAGAACTCCACCAACAATGCATCAGTGTCCCATCAACTAATCTATTTCTTAGCAAATACCAAATGGTTTTGGTAACCACTGCTTTATAATATAATTTTAGATCTGGTACAGCTAGGCCACCTTCATTTGATTTTTTTTTAACATTAATTCCCTTGAAATTCTTTACGTTTTGTTTTTCCATATGAACTTTGTAATTTTTTCTAGGTCATTAAAATAGTTTTTTGGGACTCTGATTGGCATAGCACTAAACAAATAGATCAGTTTAGGTAGTATTGTCATCTTTATTATATTTGCTCACCCTATCCAAGAGTATGTAATATTTTTCTAATTGGTTAGATCAGACTTTATTTATGAGGAAAATGTTTTGTAGTTTTGCTCATAAAGTTTCTGATTTTCTCTTGGCAGATAGATTCCTAAGGATTTTATACTATCAATAGTTACTTTAAATGAAATTTCTCTTTGTAGCTCTGACTATTGGATTTTTTTAGTGATATATAAGAATGTTGATGACTTATGTAGGTTTCTTTTGTATCCTGCAACTTTGCTAAAAGTGTAGATTATTTCTAATAACTTTTAAGTAGAATCCCCGTGGTCTCTAAGTGTATCGTCCTCTCATCAGCAAAGAGTGATAATTTGGTTTCCTCATTGTCTACTCTAATTCCTTTGATCTCTTTCTCAACTGTTATTGGCAAAGCTACCATTTCTAATACAATATTGAATAGTAACAATGATATAGGCAACCTTGTTTCACTCCTGATCTTATTGGGAATGGTTGTAGTTTGTCCCCATTACATATGATGCTTACTGATGGTTTTAAATAGATGCTACTGATTATTTTAAGGAAAAGTCCATTTATTCTTATACTCTCAAGTGTTTTTAATAGTAATGGGTGTTGGATTTTATCAAATGCTTTTTCTGCATCTATTGAAATGATCATGTGATTTTTGTTAATTTGGTGATAGTTTTCCTAATATTGAACCAGCCCTGCATTCCTGGTATAAATCCTACTTGATTATGGTGTATTATCCTGGGGATGATTTTCTTTAGTCTTTTTGCTAATATCTTATTTAAAATTTTAGCATCAATATTCATTAGGGAGATTGGGGTATAATCTTCTTTCTCTGTTTTCAACCTACTTGGTTTAAGTATCAGTACCATGTCTGTGTCATAAAAGGAGTTTGGTAGGACTCCTTCATTCCCTATTTTATCAAATAATTTATATAGCATTGGGGCCAAATTTTCTTTAAATGTTTGGTAGAATTCACATGTAAATCTATCTGGTTCTGGGGATTTTTTCTTTGGGAGTTGATTAATAGCTTGCTCTATTTTTTTTTCTGTAATGGGACTATTTAAGCAATTTACTTCCTCCTCTATTAATCTGGGAAGCTTATATTTTTGGAGGTACTCATCCATTTCACTTAGGTTATCAAATTTATTGGCATAACTTTATTGGCATAATGTTGGGAAAAGGAACCCCATATCATTTCTTTAATTTCCTCTTCATTGGTGCAAAGTTCTCCCTTTTCATTTTTAAGACTACTAATTTAATTTTCCTCTGTCCTTTTTCTAATCAGACTTACCAAAGGTTTATCAATTTTATTGGTATTTTCATAAAACCAACTCTTAGTTTTATTTGTTAGTTCAATAGTTTTTTTTTTTTACTTTATATATTATTAATTTCTCCTTTTAATTTTAGAATTTCAAGTTTAGTAATTGATTGGGGGGTTTTAATTTGGTCTTTTTCTAGCTTTTTAAGTTGCAGGCCCAATTCATTGATCTTCTCTTTCCCTATTTTATTCAAGTAAACCTCTAAGGATATAAAATTTCCTCTTATTTCCACTTTGGCTGCATCCAATAAATTTTGGTAAGATGTCTCACCATTGTCATGATTTTGAGTGAAATTATTAATTGCTTCTATAATTTGCTATTTCACCCAATCATTCTTTAAGATGAGATTTTTTAATTTCCAATTACTTTTTGGTCTATTTACACCTAATTTTTTGTTGAATGTATTTTTTATTGCATTGTGATCTGAAAAGAAAGCATTTACTGTTTCTGCCTTCCTGCATTTAATTTTGAGGTCTTTGTGTCCTAATATATGGTCAATTTTTGTGTAGGTTCCATGAACTGCTGTGAAGAAAGTATACTCCTTTCTATCACCATTCAGTTTTCCCCAAAGATTTATCATATCTAATTTTTTTTCTAATATTTTATTTACCTCTTTAATTTTTTTCTTATTTGTTTTGTGGTTTGATTTATCTAATTCTGAGAGTGCAATATTGAGATTGCCCACTATTATAGTTTTGCTGTTTATTTCTTTTGGTAACACTCTTAACTTCTCCTTTAGGAAGTTAAATGCTATACCACTTGGTGCATTTATGTTTAGTATTGATATTGATTCATTGTCTATACTATCCTTTAGCAAGATATAGTTTCTTTCCTTATCTCTTTTGATTAGATCAGTTTTTGCTTTTACTTGATCTGAGATAAGGATGGCTACTCTTGCTTTTTTGACTTCACCTGAAGCATAATAGATTCCACTCCAGCCTTTTACCTTTAGTCTGTATGTATCTCCCTGTTTTAAATATATTTCCTGTAAACAACATGTTTTACGGTTTGGACTTTTGATCCAGTCTGCTATCTGCCTCTGCTTCATGGGAGAGTTCATCCCATTCACATTTATGGTTAAAATTACTAATTCTGTATTTCCTGCCATCCTAATATTCCCAGATTATGCTTTTCTTTTTCTTGCCTCCCTTACCTTCTTACTTAGTACTAAACTTATGGTTCCCACTTTTGTCACACAGCTCTTCCTCTTTAGGCTCACTCTCTCCTCTTTTTGAATCCCTTCCCCTTTCTTGTACCCTTCCCTTATTACTCATTTTTCCTCTTCCCTTTTCCTCTCCCACTTTTTAATGAGGTGAGAGAAGATTCTCTGGAAAAGAAATATGTCAATTATTTCCTCTTTGAGCCAACTCTGATGAGAGTAAGATTCACACAATGTTCCTCCCCCTCTCTAAGTTCCCTCAGATATGATAGGCTTCTGTTGCCTCATCATGGGATGTAGTTTCCCTCTTTTTATCTCTCCTTTTCCCTTTTTCTGATACTATCCCCTTTCAATTTCCATTTCCCTTTTTCATGTTATATCAGTAAATTCAAATGATACGTGCAGTTTTTATGTACATCCACAACAGAAATACAGTTCTCGGGAGTTCCTTTTACCTTTTTCTACTTGTCTTGAGTCCTATGGTTGGAGATCAAATTTTTTGTTTAAATCTGTTTTTTTTTTCTTTAGAAACAAATGGAATTCCTCTGTTTCATGAAATATCCATCTTCTTCCATGGGAAAAAAAAATGCTCAGCTTAGATGGGTAGTTCATTCTTGGCTGCATTCCAAGTTCTTTTGCCTTTCAGAATATCAGATTCCAGGTCCTTTGATCCTTTAATGTTGAGGCAGCCAGATCTTGAATTACCCTTATTGTAGCACTGTGGTATTTGAATTCTGTATTCCTGGCTGCTTGTAATATTTTTTTCTTTAGTCTAAAAATTCTGAAATTTGGCCACAGTATTTCTTGAAGTTTTTATTTTGGGGCCTTTTTCAGAAGATGTTCAATGAATTCTTTCAATGCCTATTTTACCTTCTGGTTCTATTACTTCTAAGCAGTTCTGTTTGATGATTTTCTGTAAAATAGTATCTAGGCTCTTTTTTTCATCATAATTTTCGGGTAGTCCAATGATTCTCAGGTTATCTCTCCTAGATCTATTTTCCAGGTCTGTTGTTTGTCCAAGTAAATATTTGACATTTTTTTTCCAATCTTTTTTTTTGTTTTTTTTTTTTGTTTTGCTTGACTGATTCTTGATATCTCAATGAATCAGTAATTTTTCTTTGTTCAGTTCTGATTTTTAGTGTGTTATTTTCTTCATTAGCTTTTTTTATTTCTTTTTGTATATGTCCAATTGAGTTTTTAAATGAGTTGTTTTCCTCTATGTAATTTTTTTTTCCATTTCACTACTTTTTTTACTGAGTTATTTTCTTTTTTCAATTCACAAATTCTGTTTCCCTGCACTTCTTAGGAGTTTTTTATCTTTTCCAATTCACATTTCAGGAAGTTGTTGCTCTCTTGCATAGCTTCTCTTTTTTCCCCCTTTTTCTTCTGGTTCTCTTTTATAGTTTTTAATAGTATCTTCTAGGAGAGACTTTTGTATTGGAGACCAACAATTGTCTGGAGACTGTCTGCTATCAGTCTCCTTGGGGTTGAAAAGATGCTCTCTTTCTCTATAGAAACTATCAATCATTCTTTTGATTTTTTTACTCATTTTATTGAAGCTTGTAGGGTCTGCCTTCAGAGCCAGGAGGTTACCAACTTCCTCTGCATAGTAGTGATAGGTGTATGGATGGGTAGCTGTCCTGCCAAGGGCTAAAAAGAGCAGCAAGGTACTAGAGTGCTCTGGGAAAGAGTTCCCCATTGGAAAGTAACTAAGTAAGTAATTAATTTCTCTGTCAGTTTATTGCTTTATAATTAAAGCAGAGCAGTTAGTGTATGGCAGAGTCATATCTTTAACTTCTCTAGACACAGAGATCACCCCTGCCCCTGGTCTGCTCGGAATGCTAGTCTCTCCCTGCTGCTGGTCTGTTCCTTTCCCCTCAGGACAAACCTTTCATGGTGATCTTCCAGATTTTCTTCGGCTGGTAAATTGTGTGCTTCTAATCTTCATGGATAGTTGTTTATGGTGTGAGACCTCTCTGCCATCTTGGCTCCACTCTGAATAAATTGATTATTTTAAAACCTGAACAAATTTTCATGAACTGATAAGAGAGAAACAAGAAAACCAGGATACATTGTATACAAAAACAGTAAGAATGACTGATGATCAAAGAAAAACTTGGTTTTTCCAAGTCTTTGAACCATGAGTGTTCCAAAGCAATTCCAATAGACTTTGGACATAAAATGCCATCATCATCCAGAAAAAGAACTAAGAAAATTAAACATAAATCAGCACATGCTATGTTCATTTCTTTTTTCTGTATCTTTTTAAATCTCTCCCATAGCTTTTTTTTTCTTTTTGATCTGATTTTTCTTTCAATAGGATTCATAAATCAATGTTTATTAAAATAAATAAATTTTCTAGAAAAAAAGAGAATTACTATAGTTCAAATTGAAGCAATCATATATTAAATTGTTGTCCTGGCTATGTTAATGGAGTGCATTGGATAAATGAGAGAAATGCATGAAACAATAACTAACAAGATTCAAAAACTGATCAGATAATGGAGAACAAGGAAAAAAAAACTTAAAACATATTGAATTTATACAGAAGGATTTATAACTGGCTGTCAAGGATGGTGGTATGTCCAAAAGAAACAGGAGAAAGTCAAGGATACAGTCATTTGTAAAGCATAGGCACTTGATCATTATGAAGTAAATGAGATAGAAACAGAATAGCGAGCCATACAAAAAAGAACATCTAACTATCATAAACCAGTGAAGAGAGAATTGTCATGAAACTGTATGGATTAACTGAGTAAAATGATTCAAAAATTTCAAGGATGATGAAGACTGAGAACTGGCCAATAAGTTATAAAGTATATTACATAATGTCAAATTCAACTCACTTTTCATTGTTCTAATCAACTTTATAAGATTACATAGTTTAAGATAATATGGCTATCTGCATTGTTGACAAAAAATTTCTTATTTGAGTGATCCCTTCACCAATAATATCTCAAATCCATAACTTTTTTAATGTAACAAATCTACCAATTTTAAATTACCATTCTTTGGATTGTCAGAAGTACTTCAATATATAAAAAAAGAATTAAAATTATTCTAGGTATTGTGAGAAAAACTTGAATTTTTTAAAAAATAAAATGTAACAGTGAATTGATTACTGAATTTGAAATCAGGAACTCATATGTTTAAATTCATATATGTTAGGGTCCTCAGCTAGTGCAGAACTGCTGACACTAGCTAGTGTCTGAGCACTTACCCAATTATCGTTGCCTCTAGGACCTTCGGAGGCAGACGTCTCAGTCTCTGGTTATGACAGAGTAGTTCTGACACCCTTTATGCAGTTAAAGAAGCTTTATTCCTTGGTTACATCATCTTGTCTCTCCTCTTGCTTTCTCTCTCTCCTGCTTCCCTGCATCCCTGCTCCCCTGCTTCCCTGCTTCCCTGCTTCTCTGTTTCTCCCTCTGCTGTCCTGTTCTTATGCCCCTCTTATCTCCCCTACTAACATGCCCCAACAACAAGTATGTGTTTGGCTTGTGTATCCAGGAGCCTCACTCCTGAGACAGTGGGAGCAATCTTGATTTAGTGCATGCTTGATGCTTGTCCTGGTGTGTCTACAGGGTGTGCTCTGGATCTTTAGCCAGTGGGGCAGAACTCACACCAAAGCCTCAACATCCATTCCTGAGAGTGAGCTGACTGAGATCCAACCAGCCAAAGACCACAAGAGTCAAATTTACACAAGACTTGTCTTTGCACAGACTTGTTGCCTATGCAAATGGGGCATTGTGTGCAAGGTACATGATGAAGGGTCTCAAGATTAATGCAGAATCTTGTTATTCTGTTCCCTAACACTCTTGTTGCTAGGTATTCTAATATATATATACATACACATACACACACGCACACACACACACACACACATATACACACACATACATACACATACACACACACACATACACATACACACACACACACATATATATACACACACATACACATACACACACACACACATATATATACACACACATACACACACACACACACATATATATACACACACATACACATACACACACACACATATATATACACACACATACACACATACACACATACATACACACACACACACACACACACACACACACACACACATATATATATATATATACACACACACACATACATACACACACACACACATACACTTCCAATTCAAACAACCACAATGGCTCCCTATCACTTCTAAAAAGAAATATAAAATCCCCTATTTGGCATTTAAACCTCTTTATATCTCACTCTTTTTCTAATTTCTAGTCTTCTTCCCCTTTAAACAAATTCCATAACCCCATGTACTCAGTAATTCTTTGAAATTTGCCTCCCTCTCACACTTAATATTTTGTCTCCTAATTCTGAGGGATTTCTTTGCTTTTGCCCCAGCTATGGAACTCTCATTTCCCTCACATTCAACTTTCAGTTTCTTTTGATTTCTGCAAGTATTGTCCTAGTTTCTGTAAGAAAAATACTAAAGTTCTTTATAATCTTAAAGTCTTCCCTCTGAGATTATGCCTGATTTATATTGCATTCTGTGTGTACTTATCTGTTTGTGGGTAGTAATATCTGGATTAATACAGAGATCTTGCTCACTAGAATTTTGCTTTGCTGACAAAATAAGACATTATATTTAACCACATATCTATTATCAGCTAATGCTCATATTATTATTTGACAGGTCAATGTTTTCATTATGTATAAGCATATACCTTTTTTTATTATTATTCTCTACATTTTACCATGTAATTTAGTCAGTGTTTTGAATGTAATTATCTAATTCCAGTAGTATTTCAATGTTTTTAAATATTAAATGTATTAACATTATATTATTTTTCAATATTTTAAAAGCATTCATTCTTTTTATTTTAACATCTAGGCCTAGCATAATGAGGTAGTTATATATACTAAATATGTAGTGTATGTTTTTTCTTCAATCACAACTTTCAGGTAGTTTAAAAATTCTTAAATTATCTCTCCTTGATCAATTTGCCAGGTCAATCTTTTTTTTCCAAAAAGTTATTTCATGTTATCTTCTCTTTTTTCCCTTCCTTTGACTTTGTTTTATTGTTTTTTTTTTTTTTTATGTCCAATAGACTCTTTAGCTTCCATATGCCCAATTCTTATTTTTAAGGAATTATTGTTTTCACTGAGATGTTTTAGTCACTTTTGCATTTGGCTTGGAGTACTCATAGAACATTAAAATTACTTCTGCACAATTCTTCACAGTTTCTAAATAGAAGTAAAAAAATCAACTCTTTATTTTATTAAATTCTAGATACTGTTTACTGTCCATCAACAGAGATAATATTTGTAGATGATAGAAAGAAAAATCTACCTCAATGAAAAGAAAATTCAAAAAAATAAACTACATGTTTATTACCTAGCTTAGGGATGATACTGAGTGAATGACTAAATCACCAGATAAAATTATTTGGTGATCTTATCAGATATTAATTACATTTGCATGTGTGTGTGTGTATACACAAACAAACATAAACATTTATGTGTGTGATGTCTATGTGTATTTTATACATATAAACATGTTTATTTCTGATCCTATGCAAATAAACATACAAAAAAGAGATTATATATACACATATATATTCATCTATACATGTGCCTATACACACAAATATATGTATGTGTCTGTGTCTGTGTATGTATGTCTGTATGTGCAAAGAGATGGAGGATACATTGTACATTGTAGACAGCATATAGCCATATAAATACTTATTCCTTTTTCTTTCCTTTCTTTACCATTTCTCTAGATTGTGTATGTGTTTCTTTAATTAACAAGGAATCCACCCAGCTTCAATACTATATAAGTAAAATGTTTATTTTAGAAAATTGTCTATGGAAACCTGATTATTCCATTGTTACATTCACAAAAAATAATTGATGTATAACTAGGTATTCCTCCCTTCTTCAATAAATATGGTGTCCTTATTGGGATTGAAATCACTTTATATTTCCCTCCTCCCACAGTGTTAAGTTCCATACATATGTAGAAATATACACATGCATTTTCACAGACATATTTTTTAAATTATCTATGATTGCTTGTCTATGATCTCTCTCTCTCTTTCTCTTTCTATATAAGGATATAGCACTTTCTAAAATCTATAAAGAAATTAAGACATAAAGGAGGAGATAATAGAATAAGACAGGATTTACAAATTTGTGTAGTTTTATGGCAATGGAACAATGGGAAAATGTGGCAGAGAAGATAAGGGAGAGAACCATGGGTGGGGGAGATTGAGTAGTAGCAAATAATAATAATAATAATAAGGTATAGAAATAAAATAGAGTTTGTGGAGATAAAAAATAAGAGAGAAGCAAAAAATGCAATAATAACATTAAAAAAATTTATTAACTTATTAAAAACTTATCAGAGTATATCTTATTTTTAAAAAGTAGAGCTAATAAACATTGATTTCTAAAACAAACTTAAAGATTAAATGAAGAGAGAAATGTACATTATATTTCAGTTATATTAATATTGTTTTAGATGCATGACTATATACATGTAAATTCCTGTGTGTATGTGTTAAGGATATGCCTAAGTGAAGGGGCAGGTCAATTCTCTGAGAGCTTTCACAACTACAGATCATAAAATCTGAAGGGGTTGCAAAGCAGCTTATACTGACACAAGTATAGCTTATGGAATGGGAATGAAATAAATTGGAGGCAGAGGAAAGAGGAGAGAGGTCAGAGAACTCAAAAGCCTCTCAGTGGAGAGGTCAGAAAATAGCAACTGCCTCTCAGTCTCTTTGTTTCATCATCATTCTTTCACGTGAAGAGATCCATTTTATAGGTCTGAGTTATACCTCCAGCAGCCACTGACAAAGTGGCTTCTGTATCACAATGTATATGTATGAATGAGGGTGTATGTATGTTGGAGTATATAGGTGGAGGTTGGAATTTGAACGTATGTGTATTGATACATATATATGAGTATGAATTCATAAATAAATACACACACACACACTTAATGTGTGTATGTAAAACTATATTCATACTTAAGTGTTGCCTGTTTGGGGAAGATGGGGATTAAAGGGGGAAAAAAAGAATAAAGTAAAAAGTGCACAGCAGAGAACAAAAGAATAACCTACAAGAAAACAAAGAGAAGATAGATAGTCATGAATATAACGTCTTGTACTATTATGCATGCTTTCTTGAAATGGAAATTTACTAGCACATAGTTTTAATTCTCTATGATGTTCTTCTGGGAACATGGCAATGTTCTGTTTTTTGTTTTTGATTTTCCATTTTCTGTCCTTTTTCTGTTTTGCTTTTAATTTCTTATTTAGTTTAGATATATATGTCATATTATTATGTGTATATATGTGTATATGTATTATTGTAATTAAATGAATGAGCCTCAGCACAAACTCTAGAGCAGCACAATCAAAAAGAAGATGGGGGAAATATTTGTTGACTTCAGGAAACTTGGAAGATTGCCCAAAAAAGGTCTGTCTTATTCAAGTAAGGTAGAAGTACACTCCAGAACAGGAAACATTCTATTAGGTTAATATCAGGCCCCATCTCAGCAAATGAATAGTAGATTCTGAGCCCTAGTGTGGTATCATGTCTCAGCACAGCCAGGGGAACAAGCAGAATCCATCTTCCCAGCTTCAGCTTCCATCAGATTCTTCAACATAACCGTGGGACAAAGAAGCAACTACCAGTGGTCAGATTCCATTTATTTCAATTTGGTCACAGACAAACAGAAAAAGACCAAACCTAGGAATGTGTAAACAAAGAGAGAACCATTACATTGGACTCCTTCTATGTGCTTCAGCAGAACCCAGAACAATAGGCAGCTGCCAACAGTCAAACTACCATGTATTTCAGTATAACCCTGGGGAAATACATAAACACCCCATTGGTCTAAGCACCAAGTAAAACACTGCCATTAGCATATTCACCTCAGCATCAGGTAATCTTCAAAACCCCTAAAGCCTCAAGAAGCATTAACTTATTGTATATTCTGAGAATAATACCAGGCACAAGAGTCTCAAATAGGCCTCAGAAAAATATCAGTGGAGTACCAGGTAAACAGTTAAAACCTATAGCCCCTCACACAAAAACCTGAGCATCCCTTTTACCCCAGGAACTAAGCTCAAATTTAAAAGAATGGGAAAAGAGCAAAAAATATGACTGAAAAAACAACAAATTGATTCTGACCATAGAAAGTTTTGGTGACACGGAAGATGAAGACACAGACACAGAAGAGAACAGAGATACTAAAACACCTGTGGTCAAAACCTCAAAGATAAATGAGTAGTGTTTTCAAGTCTAGAAAGATTCATGGAAGAGGTCAAAAAGGAACTAACAACAAACATATAAAAGGTTGAAGAAAAATTGGGAAAAGAAGTGAAAGGATGCAAAAGAATTAAGGAAACAATAGTCAAACATGTGGAAAATGAAAAAAAAAATCTCCTTAAAAAGTATATTTGGCCAAATGGAAAAGAAAATACTTAAGCTACCTGAATAAAACAATATCCCCACAATTAGAATTGGGCAGTTAGAAACCAATTATTCAAAGACAGATCTAAGAGAGACAATATGAGAATCACTGGACAACCTAAATGTTATAATTAAAAGGAGGACCTGGAGGACCCCTTCCAAGAAATTGTCAAAGAAAACTAAGACTTGAATAGAATATGTGCATTGAAAGAATTTATCAATCACCTCAGGAAAGAAATCCAGTAATTAACATGAACAAACAAAAAACTCCAAGAAAAATTAATAGATAAATTTCAGAAATATTAGTTCCACAAGTGACCAGCAAGAATAAAAAATCATATATTGGGAAGTCACAATAAAAATTACACAGGATCTTGCAGCTACATTAAAAGATCTAAGGTCATAGTGTATATTTAAGAAGGCAAAGTAGTAGGACTAAAACTAAGAATCACTTACCCAGTAAATTTAAGTGTGGTGAACTTTTTCTTCTCAAATGCAGCCAGGTGATAAAAGTTCAGATTTTTTATTATCTCCAATATAACCCGGTTAGCTTAGAGGCCTATCTCTCTGCTTGGTTCCAAGAGCTCTTGCCGCTTTCCTTTGCTTCTGCCTCTGCTTTCTTCAGCCTCCAGAGCCAGTACCAAGTTGAATCTGTCTTGTCTTGAAGAGAGGGCTTCTGGCATAATTCTGCTGAAATCCCGACTTGTAGCTTCTTCACTCTGAAGAACTTCCTTGACTGGCCCATTGAAGCTCTATTTATGCTAGTGCTCTCTGGCCCAAAGAGCTTCAAGGGAGATGTGAACTCATTGAACTCCAATGACTAAAGGTGTGAACACAAGCCTTGTATTAATTAGTCCTACTTAGTACCTTGTTTCAGGTTCTGCCCAAAACATCTTCTTGTAAGATTAGATCAACTCTAATTAGTTAGCAGTTAGTAAGGATTCCATAATACATCAAGGGAGGAAATGATCATTCAATTAAATAAAATGATTTCAAGTATTCATAAATTCAAAAATTAAATAAAAAATTAATATTCAATATCAAGAACCAAGAGAAGCACAACTAGATAAAATGGAAACACAAGATAATGTTCAATATCAAGACCCAAGAAAAGTACAAATAGATTAACAAAATGATAAAAAAGGGATTCAATAGTCCTAAACTTTTATATGCCTTTATAACTTTTTACCTGACTGTATGGGTATGAAGATAACTTGAAGAACTGACATAAAAAGATAAAGGCAGAAAAAGAGATATACCCTGGATATAGAAAGAAGGGAACAGTAAAACATGGTAAATTAGTTCACATGAATAGTCATAAAAATGATTACTATAAAAAGGAATGTGGAAAAGTGGGCAAATGATACTGCTTGAACTTTACTTTCATCAATATTAGTTCAAAGATGGAATAATAAACACTATTAGAATATAAAAATGTCTTACCTAACAGGAAAATTGGAGATGAGGAGATGAAGTATAAAGGAAGCAGAATGGGGGCAAGGTATGACAAAAGGGAGATCAAGTCAGGAGAGATTGTAAACAGAAGCAAAATATTGCTGAGGAAGTGAATGGTTAAAAAGCAAAAAACAAACAACAACAACAACAACAGCTAAAGTAAATGGAAAGAAACATGGGAGGAAAGTAAATATACATGTAGTAATCATAAAAGCTGACTGTGAATGAAATGAATTCACCAATACAAACAGAAGTAGCCAGCATGGTGGATCAAAAATTAGAATCTCACAATATGTCATTAAAAAAAAAAAAAAACAACACTTTAAGTAGAAAGAGGTTCATAAAATAAAGATAAAAAGATGGAGAAGAATACATCATGATTCAGCTGAAGTAAACACACACACACGGAAAGCAATCCTCATCACAAAACAAAATAAGAAAAAAAAATCTGCTTTAAAGGAATGATAATGGAAAATTCACATTGTTAACAAGTACCACAGACAAATGTGGCATTGAAAGTACAAAACCTTAATGCAGCAAATGGCATAGAATTTAAATACTTAAAGAAGTTAAGAGTTTCCAGGAAGAAATAGATAGCAAAACCATATTATTTAGGGACCTCAACTTTCCCCTCTCAAAACTCAATAAATAAATAAATAAATAAATAAGCGAATAATAAATAAATAAATGAATGAATGAGTAAATAAATAAATAAATAAAGATCAACTGAATTGGAGAATAGCATACTTGGGAGAACATATGATAGACATTTTCAGAAAACAGAATGGGAAAATAAGGGATTACACTTTTTAGAAGTACATTGGCACCTCCACTAAAATTGACCACACAATAGAGCAAAAAAAACAAAAACAACAACAAAAAACTCATCAAAATCAAATGTAGAAAGACAACAATATTAAATGTATTATTTTAGTATCATAATGCAATAAAATTGCATTCAACACAGGACAGTGGAAATGTAGATTAAAGATGAATAGAAATTAAGTAATTAATCCAAAGGAATAAGTGGGTCAAAGAATAAATCTTAGCAATAATCTCTAATTTCTTTAACAAAAATGACTTAAGTGGGGCCAAGATGGAGAATAAAAGATAGGTATTTGACTGAGTTGTGCCTGGCTTTCCTCAAATCAACACCAGATCAAGTCTCTGAATGGGTTTTGAAGTTACAGAACCCACACATGCTAGGAGTGTAACAAATTTACAACAGCAGAT
Source organism: Antechinus flavipes (assembly GCF_016432865.1). NCBI lineage: Eukaryota > Metazoa > Chordata > Mammalia > Dasyuromorphia > Dasyuridae > Antechinus > Antechinus flavipes. The sequence continues at coordinate 233,309,378 of NC_067401.1, read as the reverse complement.
ATTTTGTAAGAACTTCAGGAAAGTTCTGTGACAATAAGGCAGAGGGACAGACAACCCAGCAGAGGAGCAGCAGAGGGAACCAAAGCACAAGAGAGTCTCCAATCACTGAATTAATTTCTACTGAAAGGATCCTAAGTTTGACTACTCTATCCTGATTCAAAAGCCAGTTGTTCCTCAGACTGTCTGTAAACCTTCCAAGACTTGGCCATGCCTGTGAAAGAAACAGAAAACACAGAACCCAAGGGAGCATGTTGCTTGGAGAGTAAGCTTGGGAAAATATACCCTTTCTTCTAAAAGTAGACCTCAACCTTGAAAAATGGACAAAAATGAAAAAAAAGAGCTCTGATTAAAGATAACTATTATGGAGATAGAGAAAAAAGATCTCAAATTCTGAAAACACTAAAGGTAAAATGTCTCAAGATGAATCCTCAAAGAGTGATTTGAGTCAGACTCCAACTAAAAAGGTTCTCTTGGAAGAAGTAAAAAGGATATTCAAAGAGAATTAGAAGGAAAATGGGGAAAGGAATGAGAGCTTTGCGGGATAGTTAGGAAAAGGAAACAGAAATTATTTTACATCAACTCCTTAAAAATGATCTGAAAAATGGAAAAGGAACAGTACTCTTTCAGAAACAAAATTGGTGAAATGAAAACAGAGAAAAATGGGCCTAAGAAAATAGAATTGATAAAATGAAAAAAAAATCCAATAATAAAATAACTCATTTAAAAGTTCAATTGTCCAAATGAAAAAGGAGGTAAAAAAGTTGACTGAATAAAATAAGTGACTAAAAATTATAATTGAACAAATGAAAGTGACTGACACAATGAAACATCAAGAAACATTCACAGAAAAAAAAAAGAAAGAAAAGAAAAAAAGAAGAGAATTATGTAAAATATCTCATTGATAAAACAACTGACATGGGAAAAAAAAAAGATCTAGTACAGACAATGTAAGAATTGTTGGACTACCTGGAAATCATAATGAAAAAAAAAAAAAGAATCTATATATTTCAAGAACTAATTAAGATTTCTGACCAAGATGGCAGAGAGGACATATGCATCTATCTAAGTTCCTTCTTGACCTCAGAATACTTTTTTTTTTCATGATATGGCCTCAGAATTAGTGCTTGACTGAAAAAACCATGAGTACATTACCAACAGAAGATATCCTCAAAATTCCCCAGAAAAGGTCTGATTTTGCTTGCAGGAGGGGACAGTTAAATCAGGCTCAGATTTCAGGCAAGCAGTGAGAGCACAGAAGGCAGTTCACACTGAACAGACTGGAGGGGGTGGGGTGTAATCACAGGTTTTGACAAACTTGCAAGGAGAACTTTACCCAGTGTGAACTTCTTTACCCTGGCAGCAAGCCAGTAGATCAGCAGAATAACTATAAACACGGGGGCTAAAGATTATAATCTGGAAATGCTAGAGTCTCTCAGGACCTGACAACACCCACCCAGTACTCAAAGAGTGCTCAAAGAGTGGCCCCTGTGCAAGCAGCACAGCAATTGCTATCCTGCTTCTGTTTCATTGCTACCTCTTATAGTATGTAGAGGAAGCTTGGTAACATCACACTCCCCAAAAAGCAGACTACATTTACTTTTTGTTTGTTTGTTTTCTTTTATTCTTTTTTGTCAATATGAGCAAAAAAATAAAGTGCTCTCTAACTATAGATAGCTTCTATATGGATAGAGAGGAGACTTCAAACGCGAGGAGACTAAAAGCAAGAGTGTCTGAAGATGCATCTCCAAAGGGGGATATGATCTGGTACCCATCACACAAGATTCTCATAGAAGAAATTAATAAGGTTCTTACAAGAGAGCTGGAAGGAAAATGGGGAAAGGAAAGGGAAGCATGGCAAGAGGGTCTGGATAAGTCATCCCACTCATTTAAAGATAGAATGGTAAAGAAATCAAAAACCTGAAAAACAGAATTAGCAAATCAGAAAAGGTAAACAATTTCAAGGAAAACAGAATTAGTGAACTGGAAAAAGAAAATAGATCTCTAAAATATAAATTGGTGAAATGGAAAAAAAATTTCCATGGAAAAAAACAACTCACTTAAAAACTCAATTGGACAATTACAAAAAGAAATAAAAATGTAAGTGAAGAAAATAATCCATTAAAAATCAGAATTGAACAAATGGAAATGAATGACTCAAGGAGATACCAAGAATTAGTCAAGCAAAACCAAAAAAAAAAAAAAAATGAAACAATGGAGAAATATGTTAAATATCTTCTTTGGAAAACAACAGGCCTGGAAAATAGATCTAGGAGAGATAATCTTAGAATTATTGGACTTCCAGAAAATTATGATGAAAAAAAGAGTCTAGACACTATTTTCCAAGAAATCATCATAGAGAACTGCCCAAAATTTATAGAAACAGAGGGTAAAATAGAAATTGAAAGAATTATTGATCACCTTCTGAAAGAGACCCCAAAATCAAAACTCCAAGAAATATTGTGGCTAAATTCCAGAACATCAGACTAAGAAAAAATACTACAAACAGCTAGGGGGAAAAAAATTCAAATAAAGAGGAACCACAATAAGGATTACTCAGGATCTAACAGCATCACATTAAAGGAGTGAGAGGCCTAATATCTGATATTCCAAAAGGCTAAACAACTTGGTATGCAGCCAAAGAGTAACTCACCCAGTAAAAAATGAGCCTTTTTTTTTTTCCAGGGAAGAAGTGGACACTCAATGAAATAGATGAATTTCATCTATTTCTGATGAAAAAAACAGAACTCAACAAAAAGTTTGATCTCCAAATATAGGATTCAAGAGCAACATAAAAAGGTAAAAAGAAATCTTGGGAACTATATTTCTGTTATGAATACACACACACACACACACACACACACACACACACACACACATATATATATATATATAAGAAGATATGTATAATCTGATTTTACAGTTATAAAAAAGAAACTATAGGTGGAAAGGAAATTCTACCAGAAAAGGGATAAAGTAGAAGTACTACATCTCACAAAGATGCAAAGGAAACCTTTTATATCTGAGGGAAAGAAGAAAGGGAGATGAAGACAATGTGTATCTGACTCTCATCAGAATTAGTTTAAAGAGTAAAATATTAGACAAATTCTATTCACAGAGAAACTTCTCCCACCTCATTGAAAAGGGGGAGAGTAAAAGTAAAAAGGGAAAGAGTAAGCTAAGTGGAAGGGAATACAGAAATTGTGAGGAAAAGGGGTAAAAAAAAGGGGGAGGAACTCTAAGGTGAGGGAAATATCCTAAAAAGGGAGGACTGTGAGAGGTAAGTGATGCTCACAAGTTTAATAGTGGGGACTGGGATAAGAGGGAAGGAAAGGAGAAAAGCATAAGCCGGGGACAACTAGATGGCAAGAAATATAGAATTAGTAATTTTAACCATAAATGTAAATGGGGTAAATTCCCCCATAAAGCAGAAGAAGATAGTGGACTGGATAAAAAGTCAGAACCCTACAGTATGTTGTTTGTAGGAAACACACTTGAAACAGGGCAATACACAGAGAGTAAAGGTAAAAGGCTGGAGCAGAAACTACTATGCTTCAGGTGAAGTCAAAAAAGCAGAGGTAGCCATCCTGATCTCAGATCAAGGAAAAGCAAAAATTGATCTAATTAAAAGAGATAAGGAAGGGTACTATATCTTGCTAAATGGTAGCATAAATAATGAAGTAACATCAATATTAAACATATATACACCAAGTGATGCAGCATTTAAATTCTCAAAAGAGAAATTAAAATAGCTGCAAGAAGAAATAGACAGCAAATTTATAATAGTTCGCACTCTCAGAATTAGATAAATCAAACCAAAAAATAAATAAAAAAAGAAGTCAAAGAGCAAACAATATTAGAAAAGTCAAGCATAATAAATCTTGGGAGAAAACTAAATGGAGACAAAAAGGAGTACGCTTTCTTCTCAGAAGTTCATGGAACCTATACAAAAATTGACTTTATATTAGTACACAAAAACCTCAAATTCAAATGCAGAAAGGCAGAAATAGTAAATTCATCCTTTTCAGATCACAATGCAATGAAAATTACATTCAATAAAAAGCCAGGTGGAAATAGACAAAAAATAATTTGAAACTAAATAATCTCATCTAAAGAATGAATGGGTGAAAGAGCAAATCATAGACATAATTAATAATTTCACCCAAGAAAATAACAATAATGAGATGTCATACCAAAATGTGTGGGATGTGGCCAAAGTGATAATAAGGGGAAATTTTATATCTCGAGAGGGCTACTTGCATAAAATAGAGAAAGAGAAAGTCAATGAATTGGGTTTGCAACTAAAAATGCTAGAAAAGGAACAATTTAAAAACCCCCAGTCAAACACTAAACTTTACATTTTCAAAACAAAAGGAGAGATTAATAAAATTGAAAGTTTTAAAAAAAACGATTGAATTAATAAATAAAACTAAGAGTTGGTTTAATGATAAAAAAATGAATAAAATAGACAAATCCTTATTAAATTTGATTTAAAAAAGGAAAGAGGAAAATCAAATTGTTAGTCTTAAAAATGAAAAGATAGAACTCGCCACTAATGAAGAGGGAATTAGAGCAATAATTAAGAGTTACTTTGCCCAACTTTATGCTAATAAAATAGATAACTTAAATGAAATCAAAGAATACATTCAAAAATATAGCTTATCTAGCATAACAGAGTAAGAAATAAATTGGTTAAACAATCATATCTTAGAAAAAAGAAATAGAACAAGCTGTTAAACAACTCCCTAAGAAAAAGCCCCTAGGACCAGATGGATTTACATGTGAATTCTACCAAACATTTGAAAAACAATTAACTCCAATGCTATATAAACTATTTGAAAAAATAGGGATTAAAGGAGTCCTACCTGATTCCTTTTATGACACAGACATGGTATTGATACCTAAACCAGAGAGGATGAAAACAGGGAAAACACAATAGAGACCAATCTCTCTAATGAATATTGATGCAAAATTTTAAATAAAATATTAGCAAAAAAGAATACAGAAAATCATTCCCAGGATAATACACCAAGACCAAGTAGGATTTATACCAGGAATGCAGGGCTGGTTCAATATTAGGAAAACTGTCAATATAATTGGCCATATTAATAACCAAATTAATAAAAACCATATGATCATCTCAATAGATGCAGAAAAAGCATTTGATAAAATCCAGCATCCATTTCTAATAAAAACACTTGAGAGGATAGAAATAAAAGGACTTTTCCTTAAAATAGTTAGGAGCATATATTTTAAACCTTCAGTAAGCATCATATGCAATGGGGAAAAACTGGAACCTTTCCCAGTAAGATCTGGAATGAAGCAAGGTTGCCCACTATCATCATTATTATTAAATATTGTATTAGAAACATTAACCTCTGCAATAAGAGTCGAGAAAGACATTAAAGGAATTAGAGTAGGCAATGAGGAAAGCAAACTATCACTCTTTGCAGATGATATGATGGTATACTTAGAGAACCCCAGAGATTCAACTAAAAAGCTATGAGAAATAATTCATAACTTTAGCAAAGTTGCAGGATACAAAATAAATCCCCAATAATCCTCAGCATTTTTATTCATCACCAGCAAAACCCAACAGCAGGAGATATAAAGAAAAATTTTATTCAAAATAACTGTTGACAGCATAAAATATTTGGGAATCTACCTACCAAAGGAAAGTCAGGAATCATATGAGCAAAATTACAAAAAAACTTTCCATACAAATAAATTCAGACTTAAATAATTGGAAAAATATTAAGTGCTCTTGGATAGGCCAAGCAAATATAATAAAGATGACAATACTCCCTAAACTAATCTATTCATTTAATGCTATGCCAATCAGACTTACAAGAAAATATTTTAATGATTGAAAAAAAAATTACAACAAAATCCATATGGAAGAAGAAAAGCTCGAGAATTTCAAGGGAATTAATGAAAAAAAAAATCAAATGAAGGTGGCCTAGCTGTACATGATTTAAAACTATATTATAAAGCAGCAGTCACCAAAACCATTTGATATTGGCTAAAAAATAGAGTAGTTGATCAGTGGAATAGGTTAGGTTCATAAGACAAAATAGTCAACTATAGCAATCTAGTGTTTGACAAACTGAAAGATCCTAACTTTTGGGATAAGAATTCATTATTTGACAAAAACTGCTGGGATAACTGGAGATTAGTGTGGCAGAAATTAGCATAGACCCACACTTAACACCATATACCAAGATAAGATCAAAATAGGTCCATGATTTAGGCATAAAGAACGAGATTATAAATAAATTAGAGGAACATAGAATAGTTTATCACTCAGACTTGTGGAGGAGAAAGAAATTTGTGACCAAAGATGAACTAGAGACCATTACCAATCACAAAATAGAAAATTTTGATTACATCAAATTAAAAAGCCTTTGTACAAACAAAACTAATGCAAACAAGATTAGAAGGGAAGCAACAAACTGGGAAAACATCCTCACAGTTAAAGGTTCTGATAAAGGGCTCATTTCCAAAATATATAAAGAATTGATTCTAATTTATAAGAAATCAAGTCATTCTCCAAATTCATAAATGGTCAAAGGATATGTACAGACAATTTCCAGGTAATGAAATTGAAACTATTTCCACTCATATGAAAGAGTGTTCCAAATTACTATTGATCAAAGAAATGCAAATTAAGACAACTCTGAGATACCACTACACACCTGTCAGATTGGCTAAGATGACAGGAAAAAATAATGATGAATGTTGGAGGGGATGCGGGAAAACTGAGACACTGATGCATTCTTGATGGAGTTGTGAACGAATCCAACCATTCTGGAGAGCAATCTGAAATTATGTCCAAAAAGTTATCGAACTGTGTATACCCTTTGATCCAGCAGTGCTACTACTGGGCTTATATCTTAAAGAGATACTAAAGAAAGAAAAGGGACCTGTATGTGCCAAAATGTTTGTGGTAGCCCTGTTTGTAGTGGCTAGAAACTAGAAAATGAATGAATGCCCATCAATTGGAGAATGGTTGGGTAAATTGTGGTATATGATTTTGTGGAATATTATTGTTCTGTAAGAAATGACTAGTAAGATGAATACAGAGAGGCTTGGAGAGATTTAAATGAACTGATGCTAAATGAAATGAGTAGAACCAGGAGATTACGTACTTCAACAATGATACTGTATGAGGATGTATTCTGATGGAAGTGGATTTCTTTGACAAAGAGAAGCTCTAACTTTGTTTCAGTTGATCAGTGATGGACAGAAGCAGCTACACCCAAAGAAAGAACACTGGGAAATGAATGTAAACTATTTGCATTTTTGTTTTTCTTCCCAGGTTATTTATACCTTCTGAATCCACTTCTCTCTGTGCAACAAGAGAACTGTTCTGTTCTGCACACATATATTGTATCTTGTATATAGGGTAACCTATTTAACATGTATAGGACTGCTTGCCATCTGGGGGAAGGGGTGGAGGGAGGGAGGGGCAAAATCAGATCAGAAGTGAGTGCAAGGGATAATGTTGTAAAAAATTACCCTGTCATGGGTTCTGTCAATAAAAAGTTATTAAAAATAAAATCAAATTAAATTTAAAAAATAATTTAAAAGCTACAAAAAAAAAGAATTTTGCACAAATGTTCATTGGGTGAAATGGTCTATAATTTTTTTTTTCTGTTTTAATCCTCCCTTTTTTAGGTATCAGCACCATATCTATGTCATAAAAATAATTTAATAGGATTCTTTGTTTCTCTCTTTCTTTTTCAGACTACATAGCGTTGGAGTTAATTGTTCTTTAAATGTTTGGTAGATTTCACATGTAAATCCATCTGGCCCTGGAGTTTTTTGGATTTTTTTCCTTAGGGAGTTGCTTAATAGCTTGTTATATTTCTTTTTCTAAAATGGGACTGTTTTAATAATTTATTTTCTATTTTGTTAACCTGGGCAATCTATATTTTTGTGGGTATTCTTCCATTTCACTCAGATCATAAAATTTATTGACGTATAGTAACTTATTATTACTCTAACTTCCTCTTCATTGGTGGAAAGTTCTCCCTTTTCATTTTTGAGACTAACAATTTGGTTTTCCTCTTTCCTTTTTCTCATCAAATTAACTAAAGGTTTATCTATTTTTTTTCATAAAACCAATTCTTAGTTTTCTCTATTAATTGAATAGTTTTCTTATTTTCATTTTATTAATCTCTCCTTTTATTTTCAGAATTTCAAATTTGGTATTTAATTGGAGGTTTTTACTTTTTTTGTTGTTGTTGTTGTTTTTTTTTTTTCCTAACTTGCAAGCCCAATTCATTAATCTTCTTTTCTCAGCTTTTTGCAAATAAGTGTGAAATTTTCCCTAATAACAGCTTTGGCTGTATCCCACCAATTTTGGTATGTTTTATTATTGTTATTCTGTTGGCTGAAATTATTGATTATGTCTATGATTTTTTGTTTCACCCATTAATTTTTTAGGATTAAATTATTTAGTTTCCAATTAACTTCTGATCTATTTTCACCTGGCCTTTTATTGAATGAATTTGTGTTGTTTTATGGTCTGAAAAAATGCATTTACTATTTCTGCATTCCTACATTTAATTATCAGGTCTTTTTGTCCTAATATATCGCCAATTTTTGTATAGGTTCCATGAAATACAGAGAAAAAAGTGTACTCCTTTCCTTCTCCGTTCAATTTTCCCTGAAGGTATATTATACCCAACTTGTCTAGGATTCTGTTTACTTCCTTAACTTCTTGTTTATTTTGTGATTCAATTCATCTAAGTCTGAGAAATCAAGGTTGAGATTTCCCACTTGTATAGTTTTGCTGTCTATTTCTTCTTGCAGCTCTCTTAACTTCTTTTTTTTAGGAAATTGCATGCTATACCACATAGTGCATAGATAGATAGATGATAGATAGATAGACAGATAGATAGATAGATAGATAGAGATAGAAATATTACTTCATTATCTATATTCCAGCAAGATATAGTTTCTTTCCTTATGTTTTTTAGTTAGATCTAGTTTTGCTTTTGTTTAATTTGAAATCAGGTTCACCACACCTGTTTTTTGTCCTTCACCTGTAGCATAATAGATTCTCCTCTAACCTTTTGTCTTTACTCTAAATACATCACTGATTTAATGTGTTTCTTGTAAACAACCTATTGTAGGATTCTGGTTTTTTATGTACCCTGCGATCTACTTCCATTTTATGGGAGAGTTCATAACATACACATTCACAGTTAAAATGACTAATTCTGTATTTCCTGCCACTTTATTTACTTCAAATTATGCTTTTTTCTTTCCTTTCCCCTTTGCCCTCTTCCCCAGCATTTTGCTTCTGATCACCACTTTTCTCAAACAATCCTGCCCTTTTAATTCTGCTTTTTAAGGAGTTAATTTTCAATTTGTCTCCTCTTTGACTGCTTTTGCTTTTAAAGTTGATCTTTTTTTTTTCATCTTTTTGTGTGGCTCTTTTTACCAAGCTGATAACTGCATTTTAATTTTCTTCCTTTAATCTCATTTATTTACCAGATTCCTCCCCCCACCATTACTCTTATTGATTCAGAAAATCATTTTAATTTTTTCTAGGATTTCTTTTGGCTTATGCACAATTAACATTTTTTCTTTGAGTCTTTGCCTGTAGCTATTTTGTTTTCATTGCCCTCCATGTTTGTATATTGAATTTTACTTCCATATTTCCATAATTAGATTTGTTAGTTTTGTTTTTCCCTTATTTTCCAAAATATATTTTTACTTTGATGGTTATTTTACATTTGGACTTTGTGCCTGACATGAATGGGAGAAATTGCGTCTCTAGTACAACCTTTTTCTCAGTGCTGTTTTTTGAAATAGTTATATAAATGTTTGTGGTAGCCCTCTTTGTAGTGGCCAGAAGCTGGAAACTGAGTGGGTGCCTATCAATTAGAGAATGGCTGAATAAATTGTAGTATATGAATATTATGGAATATTATTGTTCTGTAAGAAATGACCAACAGGATGATTTCAGAAAGGCCTGGAGAGACTTACAAGAACTGATGCTGAGTGAAATGAGCAAGCCCAGGAGATAATTATATACTTCAACAACAGTACTATATGATGATCAATTCTGATGGACCTGGCTATCTTCAGCAATGAGATGAACTAAATCAGTTCCAATGGAGCAGGAATGAATTGAGCCAGATACACCCAGAGAAAGAATTGTGGGAGATGACTAAGAACCATTACATAGAATTCCCAATTCTTTTATTTTTGTCCACCTGCATTTTTGATTTCCTTCACAGTCTAATTGTACACTATTTCAGAGTCCAATTCTTTTTTGTATAGCGAAATAATTGTTTAAAAATGTATACTTATTTTGTATTTAATTTATATTTAGCATATTTAACATGTATTGATCAACCTGCCATCTGAGGGAAGGGGGAGGGTAAGGAGGGGAAAAATTGGAACAAAAGATTTGACAATTGTCAATGCTGTAAAATTACACATGTATATAACTTCTAAATAAAAAGTTATTTTAAAAAAAGAAATGAATTAGTTCTATGAATTTGTACATTTTAGTTGCTCATAGTGTGGTGTAACCTTTTTTTAAAAAAAGTTTTTACTACTGTCTTTGTACAGGAAAACATTTCCTGATTTCTTGGGATTACAATAAATATTAATCCTCAGATCCCTGGCTTTTTTGTGATTGCAAATGATACTATTTTTCAGGGCTCCCAATGCCGCTTGACCTAAAGTGTTTTTCTTTGCCCTTGGACAATTACATTAAAGTGGATGTAAGCAATAGTGTTACCAAATAGCCTCTGCTACATTTTTTTAAATGACTCACTGGTTCCCTGTAATTTCTTTCCAGCTTTTTGCCAAGTCCCCTTACTGTTTCTGATTTGTTTGGATTTGAAGTCACATCTGCTTCTTTTTTTCCATAGCCTGCTGCTGCCATTGATGTTTCATACATTTCAACTCTGGACCAGCCTCCATACCCATGTCTCTCTTCTGATCTGCTATATTATCTTGAGTTGGACTGTTATCTTATTTTGACCTTTTGAGGCCTCTATCACTGCAGAATTTTATTTGATGGTTAATTTAAAATTGTTTTAAGGATTCTGTTGAGCTCAGTTAAATGCTTTCTCTACTCTGCCATCTTTTCACACACACACACACACACACATACACACACACACACACACACATATATACACATATAGTAATGGATACTAAATCTATTTGTTTCTTTTGTTAAAATTCATTTTCTTTTTAACCCACTCTGCTATTTATCTTTGATGTAGTGCCATGTATGAGAATTCTCTTTCACTCACCACTTTAAAAATGTTCTTTTCCATATTGAAAGAAAGACATGTTGAGAGTATTTAATGGGACTATTGAAAGGGAGAAGAGTGAGTTTAAATTGTGTCTTTATGCTACATTGGAAGCTCTGCAACTTAACCTGCCAGTGTGAAATAAAACAAAGTATTTTCCTCACACTTCATGACTTTTCCTCATACTTCTTGAAAGCAGAGCTGATGGACATGGGGAATCTCATTTTAAATTGTGCTTCAGAATTCTATTAAAAAGCCAAAAAGGTTAAAATAGAGTGAGGGCAAGTGCAGAAGAACTCTATTTGCAGCCATGTGTTTCAAACAAGATGTGTTTTTTTTGTTTGTTTGTTTTTGTTTTTTTTAGGTGATAGTGACTCAGCAGTATTAAAATATAATATCAGATATATAGTCATAGGCAATTACACAGTGATATGGAAACAGAATCCTGGAGATTAAATATAAGCTTTCTGCCTACAAGCTCTTGGTTCTAATCAAATAATTCTCTACATAGCAGAATATGAATAAGTTTAGCATTCTAATGCATCAGAGATGATAGCACATTCCAGTACCTAATTTTACAAATGTTAGAAACCATACTTTTTATTTTTTCTGACTTTTTACATGCATAAATAGATAAGTAGATCACTTTACACTTATGTATATATGGGTATATACAGTTATATGTATATGCAACCTTATAAATATATTAAGTGATATTATATATATGTATATATATATACATATATTCATATATGTGGATATAATTTTGGATGCTGATTAATACATAATGTAACCACTACAAGCTTGCACACTACTTTAAATGATGGTTTCCTTATAGATAAATATAATTTAAATAACATAGGAAATAGTTCAGAGGAGAGAATTAAAACACTAGCTCAATCCTCATCTAATGCTACTGATATTAGTTCTTACTATGTTTCTGGCATTATTCAAAAATATGGATACACATATAAAAGTGAAACAGATCATATCCTGAATTATATTATCTTCTGTTCGGAAAACAAGCAAAAATATGTACACATAATATGTACACATAGAAAATAAGTATAGCATAAATTTAAGGGGAGATGCAATGTTTGGCTATGGGTCAGAAAAAAAGAAAAGATTTCCTGCAGTTTCTGGTGACATTTGAGCATTCTTTTTGAGTAAAACATGAATTCTAAAAGGCAGAAATGAAGAGAAAATTTTCATGAATGGTTAACAGAAGCTATGTAAACACCGGAAATTGAACATGAATATATATAGGGTGAGAAACAAGATAAAAAAAAAAAAAAACTGATTTGATGGTTATATAAGTGAAGAAAAGAATGTGGATTCTAGAGACATTGTGAAGATAGAGTGGATAATATTTGTATATTGGTTGTATATTAGTATGAGAATCTGACAAAAAAAAGTAAAAGTGACTGTTTACAAAGCTGTTTCATTCAAAGGGTGATGATTGCTTCAGTTGAAACAAAGATGTTAAGTAGAGGTATAAAAGTAAAGGGAATGATAATCATTTTGGGGGAACATGTTAAATTTGAAAAGCCTATAGGTCTACAGTAAACATCCAGTAGAGAATAAGTGATCTAGGATTGACCTAAGAAGAACAAATAAATTCTTGGTTATTATCATAGAGAGGAAAACTGAAATCATGGAAACTGTTGATGACGATAATAAAAAAGAATGGAAGGAGACAAGAGAACCCGATGCTGAGCCTCAGATATAGCTACAAACAGAGAGCATATATGGATGATAATCCATCAAAGGAAGCAGAGGAATTATCAGACAGATTGGAGGCAAAAAAAAAATACACAAATGGAAGAACATTTTAGAGAAAGCAAGGTGGTCAACAGTGCTAAGTTTTGTAGAGAAATCAAGAAGGATAAATAATAATTAGAAATCATTGAAGACACTTAAGTAATTACTGACAATTTTGAAAAAAAAAAGTGTTACTATCTGTTTAGTGATGAGATCTAAAGCCAGAATTCAAGGTAAAAGATGAGGTAGGAGAGGATTTAGAAGCAAAGAATATAATTTTTTTTTCCCTCAAAGTTATAAAAAGGCAGATTTATAAGATGATATCTAGAGAGGATGCTGGACTCAAAAGAGGATTTTTTAAAATTTGTTTTAGAATTCATAAAATATGTGTTTGCTTGTAAGAAGGAAGGACAAGTTATTAGATAAATTAGATAGATTAGAATAAATATTAGAGAATAAGAGGTCATGATGATGTAAAAAATCTTTTAAAGGAAGTAGATGAGATCAATAAAAGTTACACATAGAAGGATAAAAACTAAATAAAGGAGAGAAATGTATATGATTTATTCTTTTTAATGAATCCAGAAAGTGTTCCTAGAACAAATGCAACTCTCCCCCAAAAGGAAAACACCACCTAAAAATCTAATCCTTTTTTGTCAATAATTTATTTTTTACCAATCATTTCATCCTTTCCATCACAGCATTTCAGAAAATTTAAAATACCTGTTAATTCCTCTGTAATATTATAGACATCATTAATGTCAGGGTCATAGATAACTATAGAATCATATATATATATATATATATGCATATTGATAAGTTGCTATAAAGAAGAAAAACAGAGATAGCCAGAGATGGAGACAAAGATAGGTTTAATGAACTATCATTACATTAATCAAGTTTAATCAAGAGGACCTTTTATTGTAGAAATGAAAATAATTTAAGATGTAATACTTGAATCTCTCTCATATTTAAGTCATCTAACTGACTCAAAGGGGATATGTGTACATGTGTGTGTATGTGTATACACACATATACATGAATACACACATATGTATACATATAAATGTACTTACACACATATATCAATTTATAATAGAAATCTATCATACCCATCAGGTAAAATATTATAGAGGGGCAAAAAAAAAAGAAACAAGAAGTGAACATAGTATATGTTGATTTATATTCAATATCCATAATCCTTTTTTTTTTGCATGCAGATGGTATTTTCTGTGCAGTCTAGTGGGATTATCATAGATCTGAAAACTGAGAAGAACCAAAATTTTCATAATGGATCATCACACAACCCTGCTGTATTCCTGGCTCTGTTTGTTTCGCTCATCATCAGTTTGTGTAAATCTTTCTGGCCAACAGCCTCGTTTCTGAAACATATAGGCAACTATCAATATTTATAACAATAAATGTCACTTCCCAATTGACAAATGACTAAATATATATGAACAGGTGACTCCCAAAAGAAAATATCAAAATGATCAATAATCACATACAAATACCCTGTCATTACTGATTAGAGAAATGCAAATTAAAACAACATGACCCAACCATTTTGGAGAGCAATTTGGAGTATGCCCCAAGGGCCATCAAACTGTGCATACTCTTTGATCCAGCAGTGTCTCTACTGAATCTGTATCCTGGAGGTTATAAAAAGGGGGAAATGACCCATATGTGCAAAAATGTTTGCAGCAGTCCTTTTTGTAGTGGCAATGATCTAAAAAATGTGAGGACGTCCATCAGTGGGGGAGTGGCTGAGTGAGGTATGGTATATGAATGTAATGGAATATTATTTTCTTTAACAAGTGGCCAGCAGGATGATTCCAGGAAGACCTGTAGAAATTTGCATAAACTGATGCTAAGTGAAGTGAGTAGAACCAATAGAACTTTGTACATACCAACAATAAAACTTTGTGATGATCAACTGAGATGGACTTGACTTTTTTGAGCAGTGAAGTGATTCAAGCCAATTCCAATAGACTTGTGATGGAGAGAGCCAGAAAAAGGACTATGGAAACTGAATGTGGACCACAACACTGTGTTTTTCACCTTTATGTTGTTGTTTGCTTGTCAAACAAACAAGTGAGAAAGTTTTTTTCTCACTTTCCTCCTCCCTGTTTTTGATCTAATTTTTCTTTTGTAGCATGATAAAAATAGAAATATGTTTAGAAGAATTGCACCTGTTCAAAATACATTGACTTACTAGATGTCTGTGGGAGGGAGGGAGAGAGAAAGGAGGAATAAAAATTTGAAACATTAGGTTTTATAAGGCTGAATGCTGAAAACTCTCTTTGCATGTATTTTTAAAAGAAAAAGCTTTTATTCAAAAAATAAAATAAAATCCAATCCATTGTTATCTCTCTAAGAAATTTTTTATTCCTTTTGCTGGCAGTGATCCTTCTCAGATGGTATATGATACTTTGTTTTGTTACTCTTTAATGCATTTTTTTTTTATTTTACTTCCCTTTCTACCTGTTTTAGAAATCCCTCTCGGTCTTTTTTTGCTAAAATATCCACTTCATTTTCACTTATCATATGTTGTAATGTTCTTCTCTAAAATATAATGTTCTCTGGGAGCAGGTTTTTGAGGGGCTACTGGAGATAGCCTTAGTTTCAGCTCAAAGTAATAATCATCTCAAATGCAGCCAGGAGTTAAAGTCCAGACCCTTTATTGTCTCTTCCAAAATCTTATCTCCTTCACTTGGTGTTAGAGTTCAAATGTTGGAGTTCTTGTTCTTCTCAAAGCATAGCCGATTTAGAGACTTAGAGCCCTTCGGATGTCTCCAAATCCAAAGGTTCTGTCCTTCAGCCTCTGCCTCTGCTTTCTTCTGCCTCCAACCAACACAGAGATGGAATGTCTCTCTTGACTCCTTCTGGGGAGCCCAGCCACCAACTACAGTGGTGTGAGATGAAGATGAATCTGGTTGTCCACTGAACTCTCCACTCGTAGCTTTATCCTCCAAAAACCCTTCATCTGCCACCAGAGTCGCTCCTCTCGAGTCCAGCTGAACTTTCTTCTGCGACCAGCCAGCCAAGAGGAAATAATGTATTCTGCCATAGAGCCCTCATCGCTGGCCTTTTATCTGACTCTTCTGAGAGAATGGGATTATGGGTTTTCTCCCATAGTGCTCTCTGGCCCAACGAGCTTCAAGGGAGGTGTGAACTCATTGAACTCCAATGAGTAAAGGTGTGAACACAAGCCTTGTATTAATTAGTTCTACTTAGTACCTTGTTTCAGGTTCTGCCCAAAACATCTTCTTGTAAGATTAGATCAACTCTAATTAGTTAGCAGTTAGTAAGGATTCCAACAACTTGGGTCTCCGTTAGTTTTCTGGAGGCCTTCTGGATCTTGGTTTCAGTGTTCTCCACAAGACAGTCTGCCGCCACTTCTCTGTCTTCGTTTGTTCTGCCCAACTGCTTTCTCTGACTTGTGAATCTCCTGGACTGAATCCTGACTTCTGAATCTCCCAAAGTACATCCTGATTGAGGCTCGTAGCTTATATATGCTCTTTTAAAGGTGTGAACTACATCTAGAAAACTGTTAAGCACCCTGTTAAACAACCATTGTCTCTATCAATTCCACTGACTTGGCATCTTGTAAGAATTTTAACATCTCCTGCTTTCTTTAGATGTAGAACATAGGTGGTCATGACCTCCCTGACTACTCAAGGAGGTGAGAACCCCAAAAAAGAAAGTGATCAAAACTTCCCTGACTGCTCAAAAGAGGAGTGAAAACACCATAAAAAGGTGATCACGCCCTTCCTGACATCTCAGGAAGGGAGATGAAAACACCAAAGGAAATGGGAAATAAAATCAGATTAGCAGGTTTCTGAAGGGGCTCACCTGAAACAGGTATACATAAATCCATCAATATGGGCGGTATTACACATAATTACATAAATTACGTAAGCACGTAGCAATATAACACAGGCTAGTAGTGATGTAATAAATAACATGAATCAACATGAGGAATTATACATGTCCATAAGTCCTACAAATAGTCCAAAAGGAATCTATTGTCCATTAGTTCATATGCCAGGAATCCAATAATTCCTGCAAGGTTTGAAGTCCTGCAAAAGTCTCATCTTGTATTAGGGAATCCAGTGATTCCAGTAGATTTTGTTCTTAGGTCTTCTCCTTTGATTCCAGATTTTTCTCTTTTTCTGTCTCTCTGATAGACAAGGTGAATACAGATTGTTGGCACCCAGCTGATTCCTTCTCCATCTGTAGAAATACAAGCAAACCCTCTTCCCCAAGCAGTTAACCTATCTATTCCCTTCCATTACCACTTTCTAAATCTCTCCTCATCATCTGGCAATTATATTAGAGCTGCTTGCACTGGACACTGCCCTGTTGGTTTTAAAAGCTTGTATTCTTCCCAATTGTAATCCCCTTCTGCTAATTGCTTTTTGGCTGACTGATTACATCAAGGTCCTGACCTTCTAAAGACTTTCTGGGTGTAAACTCAGCTGCCATCATGCCCCACCTGTCTTTTGTTTGATATCTTGGAGCTAGGTTCCACCTCTCATTTCCCTGGGTCAATCTATATTTTGAGGCCCAGTGGAAACCTTGGTTGCATTTTGGATATAGGTTTTTAGGTCTTCTCTCAGCCTGTCCTCTCACTCTATCTCTATATCTACACTGGGCCCTCAGATGTCCTCGTTTTCCACACTGAAAACATTGACAATTTTCTCTAGAAGTCCCTTTCCAAGAGGGACCCTATCTTCCCATGTTCATCATAGTCTGGGTATAATAAACACTTATGCCCACTGTGGCACAGTGTCTTATGATCTCCTCTAAAGAAGCATCTTTGTGTAGTCCCCATATAATTCTTTTGCAAACCTCACTTGCAGTCCAGATGTCTGGTCATTATTTCTGTTGCTGCATTTCTCCAATGGCTCTTGTGATAGCTGTTTGCAAACTTCCCACAAAATCCGCAAAGGGTTCATTGAGACTTTGCTCTATTTTTGTGAAGCCTTCCCCTTGATCTTTGTATCTGGGGAGGGAACCCCAAGCTTTTGTTGCAGCAATGGTGATCTATTCATAAGTGGGGTAATTAATCTGTTTTGAATTTTCTCCATACTGACCTTCATCTGCTAGTTGGTCAAAAGTGATTTGTACATTAACTCCTGTTTGCTGATTGCATCTGGCTGGAATCCTACATAATTCATGGTACTCCAAAAGCCACAACAAGTTTTGTCTAAGTTCTAACATGTCCTTGCTATGGATTTCCAATCACTAAGATTTCATAAGCCAAACTATCTAGTAACATCTTAAAATAAGACAATGTAGCACCATAAAAAGTGCAAACTTTTTTTCAAATCCTTAATTTTTTCCAAATCAAAAGGAGTGTATCTTCTCCTTTTTTGATCTGAAAAGTCAAGCTCCTCAATCACAGAGTATGCATTTATTTTTAAATCATATATATCCTCTCCTTCATCTTTTGCCTTAACCAATGCTTTTCTAATCTTGTCATAGGCTGTTTCATAGGTGGTGCTGAATGTGTTTCTGCCTCTCCCCTGCCTCCTTCTCCCTCCACCCATGAAGGGTTGATTGAGGGAGGTAGGTCAGAGGATGGGGGACATGTCCTGTTGTGAAGTGCCACACTCAGAATTGTACTTAACTCCATTGTTATCTGATTCTTCAACATTTTTACCTAGTTTAGTTGTCTCCTCCCCCTCCTGCTCTTTCCTCTTTTTCCTTATTCTGAGACTTATATAATTTCTTAAAGTCAGTTGTTTTAAATTGTATGTATTAAGGGTATCTTTGGAAATTGAGTTTGGATTGGAATTGTAATATTCACCTAATTGCTCTCCTTCTAATTTCCACTCACTTGGATCCATTTTTTTTTTCCTTAGAAGACCAAGGAGAAATGTACTGTATAGTTTTTTAAAGTTTAGTGATCTGCTCCCAAATTATAATCAAATCTTGGCTTTTGATAACCCTGACAATTCTCTCTACTAATTTTCCTTGAAGAGAAGGCTGTTTTCTAAACATCTGTCCCATTTCAGCTGAAATATTACTTTACCCCTTTAACAAAGTTTCTTCATCTGTTTTTTTTGTTTGTTTGTTTGTTTTTTGTTTGTTTGTTTTTTTGTTTTTGTACTTGCCCTAATTTCTGGGTTGAGGAGACTTTTCCACTGGATCAGGATAAGAGGCTTTTCTCACTGAAATTAGGATTGTGTCTGTCCCATGTTCAGGCACCAAAATATAGTATTCTCTTCTCTAAAAATATAATCATTCTCTGGAAGCAGGTTCCTTGGGGAGCTTCTGGAAGCAGCCTTTGTTTCAGTTCTGAGTAATAATCACTTCAAATACAGCCAGCTGTTAAAGTCCAGTCCTTTATTGTCTCTTCCAAAATAGCCTGGTTAGCTTTCCTTAGTTCTGAGAGCTCTTGTTGCTAGTCCTTTCTCTCTGCCAGTTTCACCCTCCAGTTCCCTCTGAATCCAAAGCCTCCAGCCAGCACAATGGTCGGCTATCGAATGGATCTGACTCCTCTTCCAAGAGAGTCAGCTTGTGGGAGCTGTGACTTGGGAATCTCCTCCACTGAACCCTGATTTGTGAATCTCCCAAAGTCTCTAGTTGGTTTGTGGGAGCTCCTCCTTAAATATGCTCTTTAAAGGTATGAATTCTAATGTGTGAACTCTCTTAAAGGTGTGAACTCTACAAGTGTGAACTAAGTACATACGCATTGTCTCTATCATTCCAGTGACTTAGCACCTTATTTCGGTTCTGGCTCATAACAACATGTATCAAATCCAGGCAACTAAATAGTGAGGTAGATATAGCACCATACCTGGAGTAAAGAAAATTTAAGTTCACATACAGTTTCTGATACTTACTGGCTGTTGATCCTAGACAGCCTCACAGTTTGCCTCACTTTTCTCATTTGTAAAATGAGCAGGAGAAGGAAATGGCAATCAGCTACAGTATTTTTGTCAAGAAATCTCCAACTGGGGCCACATAGAGTTAGACATAGCTGAATGACTGAACAATAACAATAACAATAACAATAGGTCAATTAAGTGGCCCCATAATTTTTTATTACTTTCACACATTGTTCAAAATTTTCCCTTCTTTCTATCTATATGGATTCTACTCTAGGTACAGACTTCCTATTATTAACTCTCAAATGTACCATTCAAAAGGATTCTTAGATTGGTCTTCTCCCTCAAGTTTTTATCTCTCTCTTTTAAAAAAAAAGTTCAGATCTAATGATATCACTGCTTTTCTCAAAACACTCCTTCATTTTCCACCAACTGCAGTCCTCTAAATCTATCTATCATGTTCATGTACCTGGTACATTCACTCTTTCAATCCCCCTTCAAGTACCTTTTAGGTATTATTTTCCCTCATTAGTAGATAATATCCCTGAGGGAAGATATTGTCTTTACTTTTATTTGCATTTGTATTTCCATAATTTAGCATAGTGCCTGGCACATAGAAAGTTCTTAATTAGTGCTTGTTGACTGACTCCAGTGGCTACAAAAAACTTTGGAAACAAATATAAAATTAAATGGAATTTAAAGTAGTTCATAACCTTTAATACTTTTATATACATTTCTCCCTTTTCCTTATCTTTTTCCTTATTTTTATTTATTATTATTATTATTTTAAATTAATTAATTAATTAATGTATTTTTGCTGAGGCAATTGGGGTTGAGACTTGCCCAGGGTAGGAAGTTAGGAAGTGTTAAGTGTCTGAGGCCAGAGGCCATATCTGAACTCAAGTCCTCCTGACTTCAGGGCTGGTGGTGCTCTATCCACTGGGAAACCTACCTGCCCCACCTATCTTTAAAATGTTACCAAATTATATTCCTTACTACTTTTTGGATGACAATCCATTTCTTACTTTTGGATCTTTGCAAAAGTTGTTCCTCCATGATATTTCCCTTGTTCTCAACCATTTTGTATCTCTTGTTTTCTTTAAAGCTCATCTCAGTTGCAACACTAAATAGAAAAAAAAATCTTAATCCCCCAGCTGTTATTGATGTCCTTTCCCAAAGACATGCTATTATTTTTACATATACATAGCTAATATGTTAAACACCAAATTTAAATATTAATAAAATGAGACTCAAAGAGAATAAGTGAATCAAAGGTATCTCAATTCACATTAGCAACCAATGGCAGAGGTGAGATTTAGATCTATATTCTCTAAATCAAAATTCTATAACTTTTCCCTTAAACTATATCATATTTCATGCTACAAAATTCTTCTCATCAGAATATAACTTCCTTGAAAATCTAGACTGTTAGGAGTCAAGATGGTGGAGAACAGATGCAACTTTCTGTGATCTCCTCTGACTTTCTCTCACACCAACATCACATTAAGCCTCTAAATTGATTTTGGCATCAAAGAATCCACAAATATTTGGAGTATAACACATCACTATAAAAATATACCTTGGAAGAACTTCAGAACAGGTCTTTTTCAAAAGGGCAAGGGGACAGTCTGCCTATCCCAGACCAAAGCACAGGGAGACCAAAGCAAAAATCTGGGGATTTTTTGAAAGAAAGTCAGACCATTGCAGCTTCCATATACCTGGGAATCTTCTGTGAACCT
This sequence comes from Antechinus flavipes, assembly GCF_016432865.1. Taxonomy (NCBI): domain Eukaryota; kingdom Metazoa; phylum Chordata; class Mammalia; order Dasyuromorphia; family Dasyuridae; genus Antechinus; species Antechinus flavipes. The sequence goes on along the minus strand of NC_067401.1, from coordinate 233,287,757 downwards.
CTTAGGCCACCCTCTCCAAGTTGCAAACAGGTAGTTTGATAGATTTGCCTTACGTAAAAGGAAAATTATGAACCACTGATTCCCAGAAGAATGCCAGACCTAGTGGGGATTACCCAGCATCAGAAATCAACAGAACTGCCCCAGGGCAAATTAAAGCAACTGTTGCTCCTTTGCCTTGAACAGATCTCAAGTCTTAAAAAATGAATAAAAATCCAAAAAGAAATCTCTCCATAAACAGCTTTTATGGAGAAAAAGAACAGATCTCAAAGTCAGAGGTTTTTAAAGGCAAAGCAACTCCAGATGAATCCACAAAGGGAGATATGAGCTGGTCCCCATTTCAAGAGGCTTTCTTGAAAGATTACATAAAGGATCTTTAAAAGAGAGTTGGAAGAAAAATAGGGAAATGAAATGAGATCATTGCAAGAAAGTATAGAAAAAGCATATAATGCCCTACAAAATAAATATGAACAAGATACCAATTCATTGAAAAACAAAATTTATGAATTGGCAAAAGAATGCAATGAAAAAAATTAATTGGTCAATTACAAAAGGAGCTAAAAAAGGTAACTGAAGAAAATAATATACTAAAAATTAGAATTGAACAAATAGAAGTGAATGACTCAATAAGACTTGAAGAATCAGTAAAACAAAACAAAACAAAACAAAAAAAAAGTAGAAGAAAATATGAAATACCTTCTAGGAAAAACAATTGACCTAGAAAATAGTTCTAGGAGATACAATCAAATTATTATTGAACTTCCTGAAAGCTATGAAGAAAGAAAGAATTTAGACATTATCTTATAGGAAATCACAAAAGAAAACTACCCTGATATTTTAGAATCAGAAGGTAAAATAGCCATTGAAAGAATTCTCCAATCACTTCCTGAAAGAGACCCCCAAATCAAAACCCCAAGGAGTATCATGGCTAAATTTAGGAACTATCACACCAACAAAAAGACATTGCAAGCAGCCAGAAAGAAATAACTTCAATACAGAAAAGCCACAATTAGGATAATCCAGGACCTAGCAGCTTCCACTTTAAAAGATTAAAAGATCTGGAATCTGATATTCTGAAAGGCAAAGGTATCTGGATTACAGCCAAGAATAAGCTATCCAACTAAAATGAGCATTATCTTTCAGGGAAGAAGATGGACATCCAATGATATAGGTGAAAATTAACTTGTACTAATGAAAGATGAGAACTGAACAAAAAATTTGATGTCCAAACACAGAACTCAAGGAAAACCTAAAAAGGTAAAAAGGAAAGAACTCTTGAGAACTGTATTTCTGTTACAAATAGACTTAGAGAATGTGGATATAATTTGATTTTATTATGATAATATGAAAAAGAAATGGGGATTGTATTGGAAAAAGAGGAAAAGAGAGGAGAAATAAGAGAAATTACATCTCATGAAGAGATAAAGAAAACCTGTTATGATTGAGGGAAAGAAAGGAGAGGGATGAGCATTGTGTGAATCTTACTCTCAAAAGATTTGGCTCTAAGAGAGAATATCAAACATATTTTGTTTCATAGAGAAACATATCTCACCATATAGGGAAGTAGAAGGGAAAACAAAAGTATTAGAGAAAGTTGCAAAAGGGGGGTGGGGTTCTAAAAGGGGAGCAATGCTTGAGGGAGGTGGTCATCAAATGAAGGGGAGGAAGGAAGGGAGAAAAGTATAACTTAGGGCAAATAAGAGCAGGAAATACAGAATTAGTTATTTTTCTGTGAATATGAATGGGATGAAATCTCCCACAAAATGAATGTGAATAGCAGACTGAATTAAAAGCCAGAATCCCAAAATATGTTGTTTACAAGAACACATTTAAAGCATAGTGATACATATGGAGTGAAGATAAAGGGCGGGAACAAAATATATTATGCTTCAGGTGAAGTAAGTAAAGCAGGGATAGCATTCCTGATATCAGATCAAGTAAAAACAAAGATAGATCTAATTAAAAGAGATAAGAAAGGAAATTGTATTTTATGAAATGGCACCATAAATAATGAAGCAAAATCAATACTAAATATATATGCACCAAGTGGTAGAGCATCCAAATTCCTAGAGGAGAAGTAGAGAGAAACAGGAAGAAATAGACAACAAAATTATAGTAGTTGGGGATCTCAACCTTGCTCTCTCAGAACTAAAGAAATTGAACTACAAAATAAATAAAAAAGATGATAAGGATGTAAACAAAATGGTAGAAAAGTTAGGTATGCTAGCTGTTTGGAGAAAATTGAGTGAAGACAGAAAGGAATTGACTATAAAATTGACCATAGGATAGGACATAGAAATCTCAAAATCAAATGCAGAAAGGCAAAAATAGTATATGCATTTTTTCTCATGATGATGTGATAAAAATCACATGCAAAATAAGGCCAGGAGGAAATGGACCAAAAGTTAATTGGAAATTAAATAATCAAATCCTAAAGAATGAATGGATGAAACAGCAAATCATAGATGCAATTAATAATTTCTTCCAAAAGAATGACAATAATGATATAACATACCCAAATTTGTGAGATAAAGCGAAAGCAGATATAAGGGGAAAATTTACATCTCTAGAAAATTACTTTCATGAAATAGAGAACGACAAAATCAGTGAATTGGGCTTACAACTGAAAAAGCTAGAAAAAGAATAAATTAAAAACCTTAAATCAAATACCAAATTTGGAATTCTGAAAATGAAAGGGGAGATTAATAAATTTGAATATAAGAAAACTATTGAATTAATAAATAAAACTAAGAAAAAAACAGCAAAATAGATTAACCTTTAGTTTATTTGATTAGAAAAAGAAAAGAATAAAATCAAATTATTAGTCTCAAAAATGAAAAGGGAGAACTTCCCAGCAATGAAAAGTATATTAGAGCAATAATTAGGAATTAGTTTACTAAACTATATGCTAATAAATTTAATAAACTAAATAAAAGGGGAAAATATCTACAAAAATATATTTTGCCCAGGTTAACAGAAAAGGAAATAGATAATTGAAGCAATAACAATTAACAATATTTTAAATAATTAGAACTGTCTATTAATCAACCCCTTGACAAAAAAAAAAAAATCCAGAGCCAAATGGATTTACATAGGAATTCTAACAAACATTCAAAGAAAAAGTAATTACAATACTATATAAACTATTTGGAAAAAAAATATGATAAGAAGAAATCCTACCAAATTCCTTTGATGACATAGCATAGTAAACTAGGTAGGATGAAAACAGAGAAAGAAAATCATTGCTCAATGTTGCTAATGAATTCTGATGCAAAAATATTAAATAAAATATAAGCAATGAGATTACAGAAAGTGATCCCCAGGATAATACCATATGACCAAGTAGGGTTTATACCAGGAATTCAGGGCTGGTTCAATATTAGGAAAACTATCAGCATAATGAAGTATAACAGTAAGCAAACTAACAAAAATCATATGATTATCTCAATAGATGTATAAAAAGCATTTACATTTAATAAAATCCAAACCCATTCCTATTAAAAGCACTAGAGAGTATAGGAATAAATGCATGCTACCCTAAACGATCAATAGCATCTATTTAAAAACATCAGCAGGCATCATATGTAATAGGGACTAACTAGAACCATTCCCAATAAGATTAGGAATGAAACCACTATCACCATTATTAGTGAATAGTAACGCTAACTTTGGTAATAAATGAGGAAAAAAGAGTTTAAAGGAATTAGAGTAGGTAATGAGGAAATCAAATTATCACTCTTTGCAGATGATATGATGGTATACTCAGAGAAACCTAGAGAACCAACTAAAAAAGTACCAGAAACAATTCACAACTTTAGCAAAGTTGCAGGATACAAAATAAATCTACACAAATCATCAGCATTTTCATATATTACCAACAAAGTCCAGCAGCAAGACATACAAAGAGAAATTACATTCAAAGTAACTGTTGATAGTTAAATATATATATATGTATATATAGATATATATATCTATATATACATATATATATATATATATATAGAGAGAGAGAGAGAGAGAGAGAGAGAGAGAGAATCTACATATGGATAGATAGATAGATAGATAGATAGATAGATAGATATATGAATGTGTCTTGCAAACAAAAATCAGAAACTATATGAACACAGCTCCAAATCACTTTTTACACAAATAAAGACAGACCTAATCAGCTGGAAAATATCAAGTGCTCATTGATAGGCTGAGCAAATATGATACAAATGACAATACTATTTAAATTAATCTACTTACTTAGTGCAATACCAAACAAATTCCCCTCAAAATTATTGTAGAGCTCTAGGAAAAAATAATAATAAAGTTAATCTGGAAGAAAAAAAAGGTTAAGAATTTCAAGGGAATGAATGAAAAAATGCTAATGAAGGTGTGCCAGACCTAAAACTATATTATAAAGCAGCAGTCATCAAAAACATTTGGTACTGGCTAAGAAATAAAGTGGTTGAACAATGGAATAAGTTAGGATCACAGGATAAAATAGGCAATAACTATAGCCATCGCGTGTTTAGCAAACCCAAAGACCCCAGGTTTTAGGATAAGAACTCACTATTTGACAAAAATTTCTGGGAAAATTGGAAAGTAGTATGGAAGAAATTAGGGCTTCACCCACACCTAACATTACATTCCAAAATAAGATCTAAATGTGTTTCATGTTTTATACATAAAGAGTGAAAGCAAATTACAAGAACATAGGATAATTTACCTCTCAGTTCTGTGGAAAAGAAAGGAATTTGTGTCCAAAGAAGAACTGGAACATATAAATTAACATCAGATATATAATTTTTATTACATTAAGTTAAAAAGTTTTTGTACAAACAAAACTAATACAGAAAAGATCAGAAGAGAATCAATAAATTGGGGAATCAATTTTACATTTATGGGTTCTGATAAAGTCATCATTTCTAAAATATATAGAAAATTGCCTAAAATTTATAAGAAATCAATTCATTCTCCAATGGATAAATGGTCAAAGGATCTGAACAGATAATATTTAGATGAAGAAGTTAAAACTATTTCTAATCATATGAGAAGGTGTTCTAAATCACAATTGATCAGAGAAATGCAAATTAAGACAACTGTAATACCACTACATACCTCTCAGTTTGGCTAAGATGACAGGAAAAGATAATAACAAAAGTTGGAGGGGATGTAAGAAAACTGGGAAACTAATGCATTGTTGATGTAGTTGTGAAAGGATCCAGCCATTCTGGAAAGCAATTTGGAACTATGTTCAAAAATTTATCAAAATGTACACACCCTTTGACCTAGCAGCATTTCTATTGGGCTTTTTTCCCAAAGAGATATTACAGAAGGGAAAAGGACCCACAAGTGCAAAAATGTTTGTAGCAGCCCTTTTCAAAGTGGCAAGAAATTGAAAACTGAGTACATGTCCATCATTTGGAGAATGGCTGAATAAATTATGGTATATGAATGTTATGGAATATTATTGTTCTATAAGAAATGATCTGGATGATGATTTTAGAGAACCTGGAGAGACTTACATGAACTGATGCTGAGTGTAATGAGAAGAACCAGGAGATTATTGTATGTGACAATATCAATATTTTACTACACTCAATTCTGACTATGTAACTCTTTCTAATAATAAGATGATTGATGACAGTTGCAATGATTTTGTGATAAAGAGAGCCATCTACAGCCAGAGAGGATTGTAGGAACTGAATGAGCATCACAATATTACCTTCTCACTCTTTTTGTTGTTGTTCACTTTCATTTTGTGTTTTTACTCATTTACTTAATTTTTTTTTCATTTTTTATTATACCTTTTTATTGACAAAACATATACATGGATAATTTTTCAACATTAACGCTTGCAAAAACTTTCCCCCTTCTTCCCCTCACTCACTCCCTAGATGGTAGGTAGTCCCATACATATCAAATATGTTAAAGTATATATTAAATACAATACATATATACATGTGTATAGTTAGCATGCTGCACAAGAAAAATTGGATTTAGAAAGAAAGTAAAAATAACCTGGGAAGAAAAACAAAATGCAAGCAAAAAATAATACAATGAGTGTAAATGTTATGCTGTGGTCCACATTCATTTCCCATATTCTTTCTCTGGGTATAGTTGGTTCTTTTCATTATTGAACAATGGGAATGGATTTGGTTTATCTCATTGTTGAAGAGAGCCAAATCCATCAGAATTGAGCATCATATAGTATTGTTGTTGAAGTGTATAATGATTTCCTGGTTCTGCTCATTTTCCTTAGCATCAATTCATGTAAGTCTCTCCAAGCCTCTCTGTATTCATCCTGCTGGTCATTTCTTACAGAACAACAATATTCCATAACATTCACATACCACAGTTTACTCAACCATTCTCCAATTGATGGGTGTCTATTCAATTTCCAGTTTCTAGACACTAAGAAAAGGGCTGCCACAAACATTTTTGTACACACAGGTCTTTCCCCCTCTTTTAATATCTCTTTGGGATATAAGCCAAGTAGTAACACTGCTGGATCAAAGAGTATGCACAGCTTGATAATTTTTTGCGTATAGTTCCAAATTGCTTCCCAGAATGGTTGAATTCATTGACAACTTCACCAACAATGCATCAGTGACCATGTTTCCCCACATCCCCTCCAACATTTGTCATTATAACTTCCTGCCATCTAAGCCAATCTGAGAGGCATGTAGTGGTATCTCAGAGTTGTCTTAATTTGCATTTCTCTGATTAATAATGATTTGGAATACCTTTTCATATGGCTAGAAAGAGTTTCAATTTCTTCATCTAAAAAATGTCTGTTCATATCTTTGACCATTTAACAATTGGATAATGACTTGATTTCTTATAAATTAGAGTCAATTCTCTATATATTTTAGAAATGAGAACTTAATCAGAACTTTACTGTAAAAAATGTTTTCCCAGATTTTTGCTTCCCTTCTAATCTTGTCTGCATTAGTTTTGTTCGTACAAAAATTTTTTTTTGAATATTTTGTGATCAGTAATTATCTCTAGTTCTTCTTTGGTCACAAATTCCTTCCTCCTCCACAAGTCTGAGAGTTACTCTATCCTATGTTCTTCTAATTTATTTATAATCTCATGCTTGATGTCTACATAATGAACCCATTTTTCTCTTATCTTGGTGTACTATGTTAACTGTGGGTCAATATCTAGTCTCTGCCATACTAATTTCAAATTTTCCCAACAATTTTTGTCAAATAGTGCATTCTTATCCCAAAAGTTAGGGTCTTTGGGTTGGTCAAATACTAGATTTCTATAGTTATTGACTATTTTGTCCTGTGAACATAACCTATTCCACTGATCAACTAGTCTATTTTTTTAAGCAAATACCAAATGGTTTTGGTGAAAATTGCTTTAAAATATAGTTTTAAATCTGGTACAGCTAAGCCACCTTCATGTTATTGTTTTTCATTAGTTTCCTTGAAAGTCTTGACTTTTTGTTCTTCCAGATGAATTTTGTTATTTTTTCTAGGTCATTAAAATAGGTTTTTTTGGGAGTCTGGTTGGTATAGCATTAAATAAATAGATTAGTTTAGATAATATTATCATCTTTATGATATTCACTTGATCTATCCAAGAGCACTTAATATTTTTCCAATTGTTTAGATCTGATTTCATTTGTGTGGAAAGTGTTTTCTAGTTTTGTTCATAAATTTCCTGACATTCCCATGGTAGTCTGATTCCCAAATATTTTATATTATTGACAGATATTTTAAATGGAATTTCTCTTTTACCTGGATAAACTCACCAGAAATTTAAGACAGATTGTGTTGGTAAAATTTCTTCAATGATAGTTCCTTATATCAATGAAATTATCAATATGGTTACCTTTGACATTACACTAAGAATCTCAGAAGTTTAAATGTTTTTTCCATAAACAAAATTTAGCACAGCTAAATTTAAAATAGAATTCTTATAAAATTTAAAATCTATCTTGTGATATTTTTTAAAAAACTGAAAGTCACATGGTATTTAGTAAAATGAACATTTTGAGAGCACCATAACCAAGTTGTAAAATAAAATTCATTATACTTGGAGAAGTGACAAATATCATAAAATGTTATAATGCTAATTAAAATAAATTGTTATTGTATATTTATTTGTCTGTTGCTTAGTTGGTTGCTACCCTTCATACTTGAAAAGAACTGACATAACATCACTATGCTAAATTCAAGTTACAGTTTGTCAGCTGAGGCTGAACAGATCAATACAATCTTGGAATGGCCAAAGGCAAGGCACAAATAGTGCACGTAAGCTTTTGGTGTGGATTCTCTAAATCTATGCATCTAACATTTATTTTGAACTTCTTTAATTCTACTTTGTTCATAGAGCACAGAATTTTTTCTTATGAAGGCATTTCATGTTCAGTGGTTCTCTGCCAGTAAACTCCATGTCATTCCAAATTTCTTAAAAGAAACTCTGAGGATGTCTTCATATCACTTTTTCTGACCACCATGTGAGTACTTGAATTGTGTAATTGTCATAAAATAATCTTTTTGGCAAACATATATTTGACATTCATATGGTGTGGCCAGCCAACAGGAGTTGTGCTTTCTATAATAGAGTTTGAATGCTTGTTATTTTAATTTGAAAAAGAACATCTGTGTCTGATATCTTACCCCACTGGGTGATCTTTAGAATTTTCATAAAACAATTCAAATGGAAACCATTCAGTTTTCTGGCATGACTTGGGTATACTGTCTAGAACTTACAGACATAGAACAGTGAAGTCTGTTCAATGACAGTCTACATCTTGAGTTTGGTAGGCAGTCTATTACTTCTCTCCCATACTTACTTTCAGAGCCCCTCAAGCACTGAGCTAGCTTTCAAAATGTATGTGTCAACCACTATCATTGTGTACATCCCTAAAAAATAAACTGCCAAAGTATTATCCCCATCTTGCAAAATTTCTCCATTTATTGTAAACAATGAGTAAAAATATATGGATGGTGTGTTGCTACCTGGTAGAAAAGCTTTTTTTTTTCCTTGGCAAAAATTAGCAGAAGCAACAGAGAATCAATCCATATTTTGTTGTATCTCAGCTTCACAGGCTGCACTGAGTACACACTTACCTGCAAACAAAAGGTCATGCACCAACACTCCAACCATTTTAGTCTTTGCTTGTAGCCTTTCCAGGTTGAAGAGTTTATCATTGGTGTAGTAGTTAATCTTGATGTTGTATTCATTCTCATAGAAGGCATTTGACAACAGGGCTAAAAATCATACTAAAAAGTATGGGAACAAGCACACAGACTTTTTACAATTGATTGGTGACTGGAAAAACACAATATACAGAACCTAGATAAGTATGCTATTAGGAAACTGATGTACAATACTTATGGACTTTTCTGGGCAACCAAATTTTGACATAATTTTCCATAAATTTGTGACTTACATTATCAAAGACCTTAATATAAATATTGTGTGCAGATCTCTGTTCTGCTTCTGTTATGTAATCTGGTGTTGCTGAACAGTAAACACTTTTCAACCGTTCTTTGCCCCTTCCTAATGTCACACTGACTCTCAGGTAGATATTTAACTTCCAGGTATAAAATTACCATTTTACTGGGAACTGTGGCAAGAATCTTGTCAGCAAAGACTAAGAAAGATACCATTTCACTCCCTCATTTCCCAGTAATTATCATAGGACAATATATTCCCTTCATATTTTTAGACAATGGAGGTGTCCTTGAATGACTTGATAGTAAACTCCTTTGTCATACAATATGGAAATTTTCAGACAACTTTTGCATGAGAAATGCACCACCCACTTTGTAAATCTCAACTGTAATAAAATCAGCACCAAGTTTTTTCCACACAAACAAACAAAAAAAGATTCTAATAGAATTCAGAACCTTTTTGTTCTGTTGGAATTTCATTTAGGGAAGAAATGAATTCAAAGTGTGGTAGAGAGACAATAGCATCAGCATTGATTAATAACAGTCTGTTGAGAACATTACAGAAGTGTTCATCCTAGCTCCCTAAGATCATGTTTTTATCACAAATCAATATGTCTCCTTCAGCTGTGAGTAGTTGAGATGCACCACAGATTTTGGTCCTTAATTAGTCTTCCAGGCATCATAAAAACACTTGGGCATCTCTGTAAATTTTGCTTGTACTTTACATTTTCATACTATTTTATTTTTCTAAATATATCCATAGTTTTCAACAATCTTTTTTGTATAACTTTGTGTTTTAATTTGTTTTCCCTTCCTTCCTTTCCCCTCTTTTCAAGACATCAATCAATCTGATATAGTGTAAATATGTGCAATCTTTTAAAATACATTTCCATACATATAATGTTGTACCAAAAAAAAAAAAAATCAGACCAAATGAGGATAAATGAGAAAACAAAAAAGAAAAAGATGAAAATACTGTACTTTTGATACACAATTAGTTCCCTCTCTGATGTGATTGGCATTCTCCACCCCAGTTTATTGGAAATGCTTTGAATTATCATATTGTCCTTTACTTTTAATGAAGTTAAATATTGCCTTCTTAGAGAGGAATAAACTATTCTGCTGACACCCCACCCCCAGAGTTCTCATAGGGAGATGATCTTGTAAATCTTGAAAACTATAGAAGAGGTAAATATAGACAGAGACTGTGGGAACAAGTTGAATTTAATGTAGTCATATAAAAAGAAATTAAGGGAAATAGTTAAATAGAAGGGAAAAAGTAGGTTAAATGTGGTAAATTATATAATATGAAAAAACATAAAAGATATATTATAGTTGAGGGAAAGAAATGTAGAAGATAAACATTGTTTGGATCTTAATATCATTGGATTTGACTCAGAGAGGGAGTAGCAAATACTTTGTTGAGTTTAGAAATTTATCTTAGTTTATTGGGAAATAGGAGGGGGAAAGGGGAAAATGGGAAGGAGGGCTGACGCAAAGGAGGGCAGAAGTACAAGGGGAAAAGGGTAAGAAAAGGGCTGGGTTGATATTGAGGGAGGTGGTGTTCAACACCAAAGCACTGGCATAGATGGAAAGGGGGGAGGGAGGATAAAGAAGAAATGGAGAAAATAGTATGGAAGGAAATGCAAAGTTAGTACTGTGTATATGAATAACTGTGAATATGAATAGGATGAACTCTCCCATAAAACAGAAGCAGATAGCAAAGTGAATTAAAAGCCAGAATCCAATAACATATCGTTTACTTGAAACACATCTGAAGCACAGAGAATCACACAGATCAAAGGTAAAATACTAGTATAAATGTTATGCTTCAGTTGAAGTTTAAAAAAAAAAACAGGTAGTGATTCTGAATTCAGACAAAACAAAAACAGAAATAGTTCTAATTAAAGCAAATATTTTTTTAAAAACTACATTTTGTTAAAGGATACCATGTCAATACTAAAAATATATACAAGAGGTAATATAAGATATGATTTCTAAGAGAAAAATGTTAAGAGTGATGCAGGAAGACATAGATAGGAAAATTGTAAGAGCAAGGAATCTCAACTTCCTTCCCTTATTATAAATCAAACCACAACATAAACAATAAAGAAGTTAAAGGGCTGAATAGCATTTGAGAAAAGTTAGATATGATAGATCTCTGGAGAAAAGTACATGAGCCAGGAAAGGTTATATATTTTTGTTTTGTTTTGCTTTGTTTTTCTCAGTGGTACATGACACCTAGAAAAATTGTCCACATATTAATTAAAGCATATAAACCTCAAAATCAAATGCAGAAAGGCAGAAACAGTAATGTCTTCTTTTGAAATCATAGTGCAATAAAAATTACATATAATAAAGTACCATGAAAAAATAGACCAAAATTAATTGGAAACAAAATAATCTAATTATTACAAAAGAAAAAGTCAAACAATAAATCAAGTTCAATCAGTAATTTGGTCCAAGGTAATGACAATAATGAGTCAACCTACCAAAACGTGTGTGATGTAGTCAAAGCAGTTCTTATAAGAAATTTTATCTCTCTAAATATTTACATGAATAAAATAGAGAAAGAAGAACTCAGGGAATTGGGTATACAAATAATAATTAAAAAAAAAAAAACTAGAGAAAGAACAAATTAACAACCTGCAATTAAATATCGTATTAGAAATTTTTAAAATTAAAAGAAATTTAGAGAATTGAAAGAAAAGCAACTATTAAAATAATATATAAAACTATGTGTTTTTATGAAAAAATAGATTGAGTTTTGGTCAATTTGATTAGAAAAAGAAAAGGAAAAAACAAAGTATCAATATCAAATAATGAAAAGGATGAATTTACCAACAGTGAAGAAGAAATTAAAGTTACTTCACACAACAGTATGTCAGTAACTCTGACAACCTAATTAAGATGGATGAATATTTACACAGTAACATAAATCTTCAAGATTAACAGAAAAGGAAATGAAAAACTTAAATAACACAAATTTAGAAAAAAAATAAATTGAGCTGGCTATCAATGAACTAAGAAAAAAAATATCCAGGATCAGATAGATTGAAAAGTGAATTCTCCCAAACATTAAAATAGATCTATTTCAAAACTCTAAACTTTTTGAGACAAATGGAAAAAGGAATCCTATAAAGTTCTTTAATGAGACAAATATGATACCAATAACTAAAGTAGAAGAATCAAAAGAAAGAAAATTATAAAGCAATTTTCCTAGTGAATCTGGATGGGAAAAAAAATTAGGTAATTGATGCAAAAATCTTAAATAAAATATTAGTAAAGAGAATACATTAATTTTTCACCTATCATGGTATATATATATTATCATATAGATTTTACTCAGCTGGGATTTATGTCAGAAATGCATGGTTACTTGAATATCAGGAAAACTGTCAGCATACTTGAGACCATATCTATAACAATACTAGCATAAATCGTATGATTAACTCAAAAAATGCAGAAAAAGCATTTGAAAAAAAATACAACATGCAATCCTAACAAAAATAATAGGGGACAAAGGAATAAATGGATTTTTTCTTAAAATGATAAATAGCATCTTTTTCCATTTTAGTAAGTATTATTATATATAATGGGATAGGCTAGAAACTTTCCCAATATGATCAGGGATAAGACAATGTTGCCTGCTATCAAAATATTATTAATCAATACAATATTTAGAAATGTTATATTCATAAATAAAAGAAGAAAAAGAAATTTAGAATTGACAATGAGGAAATAAAGCTTTCCCTCTTTGCTGATCATATATATATAAACATATATTTATATAAACAGTCATAGAAAATCAACTTTAGAAACTACTTGAAACAATTAATTTTAGTCCACATAAATTATCAGTATTTATGCATATTTCAAACAGAGCTAGATATAAAAGAGAAATTCTAAATCAAATAATTAAGCCATATAAAATATTTGGTAGTTTACCTGCCAGGACAAGCCCAGGAGTTATATGAATACAATTACAAAACAATTATAGCACAATAAAGTCAGCTCTAAAAAAAAAAAATCAATTGCTCATACATAGGGAAAGCTATTATAATAAAAATGACAACTGTTATTCTATATAAATTAATTAATGATCAGTACCATACCAATCAAACTGCCAAAAAATAAATTATTCCATCGTGTTGGATGAACAAATGCAGTGCTATGCACTAAATTCTTGAAAGCTGCCTACTCCTTTTGTGCTCCATTGTTGCCAACTGTGTTTTGGCTCACCTTTCCTTCCAAGTAAGCAACAAATGTTCCCTCTCAGAGAAATATTCTAATCTGTTGACATTAATTCTTTCTCTTTTTTTAATTCTTTCTTTTTATTGATAGAACATATGCTTGGGTAATTTTTTACAACATTATCCCTTGTACTCACTTCTTTTCTGACTTTTCCCCTCCCTCCCTTCACCCCTTCTCCCAGATGGCAAGCAGTCCTGTACATGTTAAATATGTCACAATATATCCTAGATGCAATATATCTGTGCAGAATCAAACAGTTCTCTTGTTGCACAGGAAGATTGGATTAAGAAGGTAAAAATGATAATTCAGAAGTATGTAGTGATACCTCAGAATTGTGTTAATCTGCATTTCTCTGATCAATAATGATTTAGAGCATCTTTTCATAAGACTATTAGGGTTTTAATTTCTCTTTCTGAAAATTATCTGATTATGTCCTCTTATCATTTGTCAACTGGAGAATGCCTTGTATTCTTACAAATTTGAATATATTTCTCTTTATATTTTAGAAATAAATGAAGATGGTCTAACTGTATCAGATCTAAAATTATATTATAAAGCAGAAGTCATCAAAACCATTTGGTATTGGCTAAGAAATGGAGTAGTTGATCAGGGAAATTGGTAAGGTTCACAGGAAAAAAATGATTAATTACTATAGCAAGCTAGTGTTTAACAAACCCAAAGACCCCAGCTTTTTGGAGAAGAGCTCACTATTTGACAAAAACTGCTGGGAAAATTGGAAACAAGTATGGCAGAAATTAGGCATTGACACACACATAACAACATATACCAAGATAAGGTCGAAATGGATTCATGATCTAGAAATAAAGAATAATATCATAAACAAATTAGTAGAATATAGAATAGTTTACCACTCAAATCTGTGGAGGAGGAAGGAATTTGTGACAAAAAAAAAAAAAACCAAAAAACAGAAGTAGAGATCCTTATTGATCAAAAAATAGATAATTTTGTTTATATTAACTTAAAAAGTTTTTGTACAAACAAAACTAATGCAGACAAGATTAAAAAGGAAGCAATAAACTGGGAAAACTTTTTTTTTTAATTCAAAGGTTCTGATAAAGCCATCTCCTTTGGTTGCAAATTTCTTTTTTCCCAACATATCTTAGAAACAGACTATCCTTTGTTCTTCTAATTTGCTTCTAGTAGTACTCTTAATGTCTAAATCATGAACCCATTTTAAAATTATCTTTGCATAGGGTATTAGGTGTGTGTCAATGCTTAGTTTCTGCCATACTGTTTTCCAATTTTTCCAAATTTTTTTTTTGTCAAAAAGTGAGTTCTTATCCCAGAAGATGAGATCTATAGTTTATCAAATACAAGATTTGTTTAGTCATGTCTTGTAAACTAACCCATTCCACTGATTAATTACTATATTTCTTAGCTAGTACCAAATGGTTTTAACAACCACCACTTTATAATGTAGTTTTCGGCCTAGTATAGCTAGGCTTTTTTTATTTGTATTTTGCTCATTAATTCTCTTGAAATCCTTGACCTTTTGTTCTTCCAGATTAACTTTCTATTATTTTTCCTAGATCTATAAAACAGTTTCTTGGAAGTTTGACAGGATGGCATTGCATATTTAGATTAATTTAGGCAGTATTACCATTTTCATTATATTAGCTCAGCCTAACAATGAACATCTGATATTTTTCCAAGTTATTATTTCTGACTTTATTGTGCAGAGAACGTCCTGAGAAAAAGGAAGGGGCAGAAGTGGAATGATGACTATTAGTTGCCATAAAAAAAGTTTAAAAAAAGCTTTTTCTTTTTTCTTTCTTTTTTTTTTTTTTTACAAATGGAGGTAGGGGATAGGGAGAAAAGAAGGGGCAGATGATGGCTCTTATTTTCATATGAATTGGCTCAAAGAGGAAAAAAAACATACATACTCAATACAAGTATAGAAATTTATCTTATTCTGCAGAAAAACAGGATGAGAATGGAAAATGGGAAGAGGTGATGGTGATAAAAGAGAGGGCAATTCTCAGTTGTAAAAACCTTTTGAAGAAGAGCAGAGTGAAAGGACAAAGAGAATAAATGGAGAGAAATATAGTTAGTAATCAGAATTAAAAAAAATAAAGGAATATTTTTGTTTGTTTGTTTTTCTGATAAGGCCTCATTTCTTAAACAGAGAGGGAACAGAGTCAGATTTATTAAAAAAAAAAAAAAAGACCTATGCCCCAATTGGTAATTGATCAGTTGATATGATCTGTGCCCAAAGAGATATAAATTCATACATATATTTTGAACTAACCAACCACTACTTGGTATGCACAATAAAAGAGTTTTTAAAAAAGGAAATGTCCTATATGTACAAAAATATTCATAGTAGCTCTCTTCAGGGAATAACAAAAATGAGATTGAAGAAATGTCCATCAATTGGGGAATGACTCAATAGCATGTATTTTTGATGGAATATAAATATTCTATCAGAAAGAATTATAGTGTGCTTTCTAGAGCCTTCACACTAGGGTGCCAAAATGTACTATCTGGATTAGCTCTACTGGAGGACCTCAGAACCAGCCCAAGTCCTTGGTCTTAGTGGAGAAGTGATGAAGAAGTTGGCTCATAAGGATGATCTTTATTTCCAGTTCTCTCAGCTCCTAAATACGTTATTATGATTACATTACTACAGCATGCTGAGCAAGTGCTAACTGTAATAGCATTACATCACCACAGTACACTGCACAAGTGCTAGAAGCACTCTGCTATTGATATGTAAATGCCTCTCTTTACTCTAAGTATCCCTTGCTTCAAGTAGAATACAGGTGGTCATGCCCTCCTTGACTTCTCAGGAAGGGTGAGAGCCTTTAGGGGAGATGAGGAACCAAACCAGACATTGTCAGAGGATTCCCTCTGAGCTGAAGGGTCTTATACCTTACTCAGAGTTCCCCCACTATCTGTGGCCCTCTACATCTTCTCCTTTCTTTTGTTTTGGTTGAAACAGTTATACATAAATCCATCAGCATGGGACATATTACACAAGCAAGTAGTAATTTAACACAGGCTTGTAACAATATGAATCAACATGGTATTATTAAAGATTTCCATGAGTCCTAAAAGCAGGGTATATAAATAATTATCACACATACACTTTTTCAGCCACCAAGAGCTACTTCAAAACATATCTATTGTCAGGGTGGGGAATCTACCAGAATGCTTTTAGCCAAAATACAGAAGCATAGTATAGACATAGTAGCCAAAATACAGCTACTCTCTTGGTACAGAATCCAGAGAATCAGCAGATTAGTTGTGAGACATCCCATGTAAACATACAAGCAACTAGTGAGCCTCTGAACCTCAAATTAGTTAAACTTGGCCACACACACCTAGTTCAGGAAAGAAATCTGCAGAACTGGCCTAGGGAAGTGAAAAGCTGCTATCACCTATAAAGGAAGCTTAAGACAATTTCCTCTTTGCCCTAAGAGCAGATCTCAATGTTTAAAAATTGGCAAAAAAACAAAAAGAACTCTGACTACAGACAACTTTTATGGTAAAATAGAAGAAGAGACTCTGAGAACACTAAAGGCAAATATTTTACAGATGAAGCCTCAAAGGGTGATTTGAGTTAGTTCCCATGCATAAGGCTTTCTTGGAAGAAATCAAAATGGATCTTAAAAGAGAAAAAGAAAAAAAAATGGGAAAAGTAATTGAGAATGTTGTAAGAATGTTTGGAAAAGAAAACAGAAATTGTCTGAAGAAAACTCCTTACAAAATAAACTTCATTAAATGGAAAAAGCATATAACTACTTACAAAATAGATTTGGAAAAGAAAAATTTTTTTTGAAAAACAGAATTAGTAAAATGGAAAAACAATCAATGAACGAAACAGACAATTTCAAAATTCAATTGGCCAAATGCAAAAGAAAAAAAAAATTAACTGAAGAAAATAATTCACTAAAAACTAGAATAGAACAAATGAAAGTGAATGACTATTAGTCAAATAAAGTCAAAAAAATGAAAATAAAAAGAAGAAAAAGACTTCATTGGAAAAACAATTGACTTGGAAAATAGATCTAGGAGAAACAATCTAAAAATTATTGGACTTCCTGAAAAACATGATGAAAAAAAGAGCCCATATGTCATCTTCCAGGAAATCATCAAGGAAAATTTCCCTAATGTCCTATAAGCAGAGAGTAAAGTAGCCATTGAAAGAATTCATTGATTACTTCCTGAAGCAGACCCCAAAGAAAAAACTCCAATAAATATTGTACTTAAATTTCAGAATTGTCAGATTAAGGAGAAAATATTTCAAACCACCAAAAAGAAACATTTCAAATATTGAGAAGCAATAATTAGAATTACCTAGGACCTAACAGCTTCCACTCTAAAGGATGGAAAGGCCTGTAATCTGGCATTCCAAATGGCAACAGAATTTAGATTGCATACAAGAAGCTACTCCAGCAAAAGTAAGCATTATTTTTCAGGGGAAAAGATTTACATTCAATGAAACAGATGATTTATTTTTATTTCTGATGAAAAGACAAAAGTTAAACAGAAAATTTGATCTTCAAATACAGAACATAAGAGAAACATAAAAAGGTATAAAAGAAATAAAAACAATTAACTGTTTCTTTCAAAAATTAAAAGAAAAGCTTTCATTCCAATATGGGAAGATGCTTTGTTTCTCCTGAGAACTATATCTCTGTTATGAATATACTTAGAGAGTGCAGATATAAATTAATTTTATTGTGATTATATAAAAAGAAACTACATGTAGAAAGGCTATTTTACTGAAAGAAGAAGAACAATGGGGAGATAAAATGGTGTAAAGTAAATCTCATGAAGAAGCAAAAAGGACCTATTACAATTGGAGGAAAGAAGGGAGGGAAAAGAGCATTTTGTGAATCTTACTTTCATCTGCTCAAAGAGATAATATCATTCATATTTAAGTTCACAGAGAAATGTGTCTTACCTTGTAAGAAATAGAAGAGGAAAAGGGAAAGGAAAGAGAGAATCTAATAGAAACAGGAACAGAAGTAGAAAGGGAAAGGTAGAACAAGGGAGAGTGGCTTTAAAAAAGATGGCTGTTTGAGGGAGATGGGGGTCAGAAGGAACATACTGAGGAGCAGTGAAAGGGGGAAAGTTAAGAGAAAAGTATAACTTAGGGAACATTAGACAGCAGGAAATACAGTATTTGTGATTTTAACTGGCAATGTGAATGGAATGAATTATCCCATAAAACAGAGGCAGACAGCAGATTGAACTAAAGGTCAGACTCCTAAAATTTGTTCTTTTCAAGAGACACATTTAAAGCATAGTGATACATATAGAGTAAAAGTAAAAGACTGGAGCAGAGTCTATTATGTTTCAGCTGTAGTTAAAAAAAAGCAGGGGCAGTGATCCTGATCTCAGATCAAACAAAAATGAAAATAGATCTAATCAAAAGAGATAAGGGAGGAAATTACATCTTGCTAAATGATAACATAGATAATAAGTACCAATTGGTTCATATATGTTTAATACTTATGTTACTAAACATATATGTACCAATTGGTATAGCATCTATATTCCTAGAGAACTTAAGAGAGCTGTAAGAAAAATTGGACAGCAATAATGCACTAATGGGGGATCTCAACCTTGCTTTCTTAGAAGTTGATAAATTGAACCACAAAATAAATAAGAAAAAAATAAGAAAAACCTTTAGTTAATTTGATTAGGAAAAGAAAAAAAAAAAAAGAAAATCAAATTGTTCATCTGAAAAATGAAAAGGGACAACTTTCCACCAATAGAAAAAGATAGAGCTATAATTAGTAATTATTTTGCCCAACTTTATGTCAATAAATTTGATAATCTAAGTGAAATGGGGAAATATCTACAAAAACATATAGCTTGCCCAGGTTAACAGAATAATGTAATGTCCGGACTAGCTTTCTAGAGATCCTCCAGAAGGGCTTTAGTCTCAGCTGGAAAGATACCATGAGAATGGACAAGAATAGAGTCCAAAATCTTTATTGTCTCTTAGACTATCTGTGTCTGTCATAAACTGACCCAGTCTCAGTCTGACCCAGTTAACTCCATTAGTCTGCCAGTCTGCCAGTCTCAACCAATCTCCCTCTGAGTTTGCCTTTGTCCCCAGTTTAAATACCCTATCACAATTACATCATTACAGTATACTGAGTATGTGTGAATTAGAGAACCATTATATCACCATAATAAGTACTAATTATGTATGTGAACTAGAGAACCATAATTTTTTTTATTAATTCTCTTGAAATTCTCGACCTTTTGTTCTTCCACAGAACAAAGGATTTATGTGGATTTATTTTGTATCCTGCAACTTTGCTAAAGTTGTCAATTATTTCTAAAAGCTTTTTAGTAGAATGTGCCTTTGTTTCCTTGATTCTGCATACTTCACTTTGGATAATAATTTCATGAAGTTTTCCCAAGCTTTCTCTGAGATATAATTTTGTCTATGGTTATGGTACAATAATATTCCAGTATTCTATATTCTATTATATTATTATCTTACAATTTGTTCATCTGTTGATATATATATATATATATATATAATATATACATACATATGTATGTATGTGTATATGTGCATTTATGTATGTATGCTTTTTTACTTCTCTCAATCTCTCTGATAGTATATAACAAGTAGTGATATAACTGGCTTAAAAGGATTTCAGATTAGTATTTCCTTCTTTAAAAAATTACTTATTGGGAATCATGTGTCCAGCAGATTTTAGCTTCACTGAAAATGAAGACCTAAAAAAAAATTTTGATTTCTCTCAATATTAATTTTAATTTTATTCATTGATTTCTTCTTCTTTACTCTACATGTTCGGTATTGATTAAAGATTCTAATGTATTTATTTTGAATTCATATTTATAAGCAAATTATTTTATTGCCTTTAAGATCCTCCCATTTTCCATTTTTTCAGACCTAGAAGTACCAGTTCATATAGGAGATAGAAATGATGAAATTATTTCCAGAATTATACAAATTTTCCAGTTTATTTCATTCTATTGTTCATTACTACATATTGCTGACATCATTTTGACATGCATGAGCTCATGGAAGTTTTTTCTAAGAGTATCCAGCTCATCATTTAGATGGAATTTATGTATTCCATCATAATCATATACCACACTTTATCCAGCTATTCCCCAGTTGACGGATATCTCTTCAGTTTTTCATTCTTTGCCACCAGAAGACTGCTGCTAATTACACACACACACACACACACACACACACACACACACACACACACATACACACATACATGTATGTATATGTGTATATATTTTATACATGTAGTTTACTTTCCTTTTTTAAAAATCACTTTTTGGATACCTATCTGATATTGATATTTCTAAGTTGAAGGATATGTACATATGGTTTTATATCTCTTTGGACATAATTCCAAATTTCTCTACAGAAATGTTGAATCATTTCACAAC
Source organism: Antechinus flavipes (assembly GCF_016432865.1). Classification (NCBI taxonomy): domain Eukaryota; kingdom Metazoa; phylum Chordata; class Mammalia; order Dasyuromorphia; family Dasyuridae; genus Antechinus; species Antechinus flavipes. Next base: position 233,266,677 of record NC_067401.1, on the reverse strand, counting down.
TTTACCAACAGTGCATTGATGTCTCATTTTTAAAACATCTGTCATTTTCTTTTTGTGTTCTATTAGCCAATCTAATGTGTGTGTGTGTGCGTGTGTGTGTGTGTGTGTGTGTGTGTGGTAGTGCTTCAGAATTGTTTTAATGTACATTTCTCCATTCAATAGTGAGTTAAGACTTTGTTTTTGTTTTTGTTTTTAGGAAGGTAGGATTATTTGGATTCAAACTACTCATATCTTTTGATCATTTATCAATTGGGGAATGGATCTCAATTTTTTTAAATAAAGTTGACTTCGTTTTTTTTAAGTTTAATACATGAGGATTTTATCATTTCCCCCCACAATTACTTTTATTATTTCCCATTTCTTCTATGCTTCTCATTTTACCATGCTCTTCTTCAGAACTATTTTACTCGTAATTACTCTTTCCCCCGATCTGCTCTGGTTTGTTTTTCATGGCTCTTATTCTCTTAACCCCTTCCCATACCACTTTTCAATAGAGTAAGTTAGATTTCTTACCCAATTGAGTATATATGATATTATCTCTTTGATGAGAGTAAGGTTCACCCACTTCCCCTTATTTCTTCTTCTTTCTCTCCACTGTAAAATATTTTATTTATTTTTTTCTCTTTTATGAGTGACAATTTGTTTCTATCTGCCGCTCCTTTTCAGTTTCTCTCAATACATTCAGCACTCAAAACTTTATATTATTTTGTTTTGTTTTCAAATTATCACCACTTTTTATTCAATTAATACCTATGTCTTGTGTGTATGTGTGTGTGTATGTGTGTAATGCAAATGTTTCATTAACAAAAAGGTTCTGAGTTATAATCATCATCTTTGTATATAAAAATGTGAACATCTTAATCCCATTAATTGCTTATACATTCTCTTCCTGTTTACTTTATTATACTACTCTAGAGACTTGTATTTGAAAGTCAAGTTTCTATTGAGCTCTAGTATTTTCTTTAACAATCCTTGAAAATCCTTTGTCATGGAATTTCCATTTTTGACCATGAAAAATTATACTAAGTTTTGTTGAATTCTGGTTGTAATTCTACTTCCTTTGCTCTCCAGAAAATCATATTCTAAATTCTCTGACCCTTTAATCTACAAACTACTACATCTTGTGTAATACTGATTTTGACTTGATGATGCTGGAATTATCACTTTCTGGCTGCTTGCAATATTTGCATCTTTACCAAGGGTCTTTGGAATTTGGCTATAATATTCCTGGTAGTTTCATTTTTGTGATTTCTTTTAGTAGATGATGGATGACTTCTTTGGATTTTTATTTTCCCCTAAGGTTCTAAAATATCAAAGCAGTTTAACAATTTACTGAAATACGATGTCTAGGCTTTTATTTAAATCATGGCTTTCAAGTAGTCAAGATAACTCCTAGATCTATTTTCCAGGTCAGTTGCTTTTTCTAAAGAGATATTACATATTATCTATTCTTTCATTCCTTTTCATTCAATTCCTTGTTTTATTGGTGATTGATTTTTCATAGTCATTAATTTCCATTTGGTCAGTTCTAATTTCTTAAGTGACTATTTTGCTAAGTAAAAATTTGTACTTCCAATAGGAATGTTATGTAATATTATTGCTCTATGAGAAATAATCAACAGGATGATTTTAGAGAGACTTAGGGAGACTTATATGAACTGATGCTAAGTGAAATGAGCAGAGCCAGGAGACCACCATACACAGCAACAAGAAGATTATACAGTGATCAATTCTGATGGAGGTGGCACTTTCCAACAATGAGATGGTTTAGATCAGTTCCAATAATCTTTTGATGAAGAGAGACATCTACACCTAGAGAGAGGCCTGTGGGAACTGAGTCTGGTTCATAACATAGAATTTTTACTCTTTTGTTTGTTGTTTGCCTGCATTTTGTTTTCCTTCTCAATTTTTCTTGATCTGATTTCTTCTTGATCTGATCTTCCATGTGCAGCAAGATAACTGTATGAATATGTAAACATATATTGGATTTAACATCTATTTTAACATATTTAGCATGTATTGGTTTACCTTCCATTTAGGAGGAGGAATGGGGGGTAAGAAGGGGAAAATTTGGAACACGAAATTTTGCAAAGATCTATGTTGAAAAATTTCCCATGAATATGTTTTGTAAATAAAAAGCTTTTTTAAAAAAAGATTTTGTGCCTCCTTTTACATTAGTTCAATTCTACTTTTAAAGCATTTCGATTTTTTTTGGTAGACTTTTCTTTTTTAAAATTTGTTTTCTTTTATGGTTACGCATACATATTAACTTTTAAAAAATACATAACACTTTATATATTATATTGGGAGGAGAAAAAGCAAAACAAAAGGAAAAAATCACAAGAGAAGAAAAATAAGTGAATATAGCATTTGTTTATTTACTTTCAATCTTAGTTCTTTTTCTGAATGCAGATGGCATTTTCTGTGTGAAATTTATTGGGATTGCCTTGAATTCCTGAAGCACTGAGAAGAAATAAATCTTTCATAGTTGATCATTGCACAATCTTGCTGTTACTGTGTACAATGCTCAGCATCAATGTAGGTAAATCTTTCCAGCCTGTTATAAAATCAGCATGTTCATCATTTTAATAGAATATTATTGTTCTATAATAAAAAAAACCTTCATGTACCACAACTTATTAAGCCATTCACGAGTTCATAAGCTTCTACTCATTTTCCAATTCCTTGCCACCACAAAAAAAAAGAGATGCTACAAACAGTTTTTCCTTCAAATAATATTTGTTCCCTCCTCCATTTACCTTACTATGTTTCTCTTGAGTGCTTTATTTGAATATCAAATTTTCTATTTTGTTCTTTTTTTCTAATAGAAATGATAGAAATTCTTTTACTTCTTTGAAGATCTATCTTCTCCTCTGAAAGATGATGCTCAGTCTGTCTGGATAATTAATTCTTGCTTGTAATCCCAGGTCCTTTGCCTTCTGGATTATGGTTTTCCAAGTCCTCCAATCCTTTATTGTCAAGGGTAATTTCGACTATTGATCCTTGGTAGTTGAATTGTTGTTGTCTACCAGCTTGCCATAAATTTCCTGTGGGATCTTTTTACGAAGGTGATTGGTGGATTCTTTCAATGGCTATTTCCCCCTCTGTTTCTAAAATACTGGGTTAGTTTTCTTTGATGATTTCTTGAAAAATGTCATCCAAGCTCTTTTTTTGGTTGTGACCTTCAGGTATACCAATAATTTTTAAATTGTCTTTTATCTTCCAGTTTGTTTTGTTTCCCAATGGCATATCTTACATTTTCTTCCATTTTTCATTTTTTTTTTAAATTTTGTTTGATTCTTCATGTCTTATAGAGTCATTAGCATCCTCTTGCCCCATTCTAGTTTTTAATTGGTGATTTTTTTTCAGTTAGCTTTTGTATCTCTTTTTCCATTTGATTAATTTTCAAGGTGTTGTTTTCTTCTGGATATAGATATATATATTTGCACTTGCATTTAGTCAATTGTAATTTTTAAGGAATTGCCATTCTTTTACAAGTTTTTGACCCTCAATTGCAAAATTTCTCATTTTTTCCTCATTGTTTTTCCTTCTGTGTAGCTTATTTGCATTTTAAAGTCTTTTAAGAGCTCTTCCAAGAAGCCTCTTTGAACTTGAGACCAAATCAAATCACTCTGAAATTTCCTCTATGAAAATTTTTGTCCCTGTCTGAGTTTCTTGACTATTTTATATTTAAGGGTCCTGATAAAGACCTCATTTTTAAAATACATCAAGAATTGACTCATATGTCATTTTCTAAGTTGTTAACTCATTTTTTATGATTTTCTTACATCCATCTCACTTTTTCCCTTCATTTTTCCTCTACCTCTCTTGATGTTCAACAGTGTTTTTAAGCTTTTCCATGTCTTAACACCAATTCACATTTTTTTTTTGGTGGCTTTGAACGTAGGGGCTATTGTCAGAATTTTTTTTTCCCTTTTTAGTTCATTTTCCTACTCTCTTACTGATCTTTAAGTGGTTATTAAGGTTAGTCTATGGTTTCAGGTTTAAGAGTGCACTGTCCCAAGCTTGAGGGTTTTGGTACAGCTATCTTTGGGCTCTGTGGACTGCAAGCTCTGAAAATCGTCACTGTTATCATTAATCTATTATCCTGACTTTTAGTGTTCCTGATTTGCTGAGGCCTGGGACATGCTGACTTTGGCTGTATAGGATTATGCTACACTCTCAGTTTCCTAGAACAGCCATTTCCAGCTGTTTTTTCTAAGTTAATTTGGGCTGGAAAATTGTTTTGCTCCATGTTTTTGTAGTTTTCTGCTATTCCAGAATTTGTTTAGCGTCATTATTTAAAGATATGAATAAGGGTTTCAGAGAGACTTGTGTGTTCACCTTTTACTCTGCCATATCGATTCTCCTTCTGTGAATTTTCACTCTTTTATATTCAAAAGCTTTTTTTCCTAGTTAAATGAATGTTGGAATACATGGGAGAGCTGCCAAATTATGAGAGGGGGGCACCTGACAGTGTCTGCTTGGAGATCCAATGGATCTCCTCTTGTGATACAAGGAGATTCAGAGGCTGTTGGTGTTCTCTGACCTCTCTGACTGAGAGGATATTGTGTTGTCTGACCTCTCCCCTCTTCCCTCTGCCTCCAATTTATTTCATTCCCAGTCTGCAACACCTGTATCAGCAAAGGCTGTCCTGCAGCTCCTTCAGATGTTATGATCCATAGCTGTAGAGGCTCTTGTAGAATTGATCTGCCCCTTAACAAGTGAAGAATATTTTTTTGTCTAGCAGATTGTTAAATTCAATCTAAGTAACTTTTGGATTTTTCAGTATAGTTTTTGTTGTTGATGTTTTATTTTCTTTTGTGTTCCATAAATATAATGCATATTTTCTTTTGATTGTTACTTTATTTAATTCAGGAGTTCTAGGTAGTTGTTTTTCATTATTTCTTGCATTGCACTTTTCATATTTAAAAAGTCTTATATTCTTTTGGGAGACATACTCTGTAAATTGTTTCTACATACTCTATGACAACAGCATTTAGTATAAAAATAATTTTGCTAGAATTGAGGCCATGTTTTCTTTTAATAAAGTTATTATCCACTTTTGTGGATTCAAGTTATACATATAATAACATTTTTCCTCTTACATAGATAATAAATTCCATTTGGTTTTAATATTTTTATTTATCTTTTGAAGTGTATTTGTTTGTGTTTGGACTCTACAGAGTCCTTTGCTTCCTCTGAGATTGATTTTTTAAAGCAAATTTGTATTGCCATAGATATAGTGCTGCTTCCATTCCTAAGGAATCTAGGAAGATCTGAGTTCAAATCAAATCTCAGACACATACATGTGTGACCCTCACAAATTACTCAATCTCTATTTATTTCAATTTCCTGTACTATAAAATGAGGACTTTACAGAGTTGTTTTGAGGATCAAATGAGAAGATATTTGTAAAGTACTTAACATATTATGTGGCACATAGTAAATAAGCATAAAAATGCTTATTTCCTCTCTATCTTTGTGTTGCAAAATTCAATGATTCTTTCACTTTATTAATAGGAAATCATTTTCTGTTGTGGAAATAGCATCTTCAATATAATCATTTTCTACTTACAACTTTGCTGGATAAAATAAAAATTATTATTTACTGGATAATCTACTGGATTTAGACATTGAAGGGCCCTCAAAAGTCATATAGTCTGGTGGAGCCAAGATGATGGACGGTACACATGTTTTCTTCTGACCTTCTTCCTTAACCTTTAGATTAATTAGAAAATCCAGCCTCTGAATTATTTCTGGACTGGCAGAATCCACAAATGTTGGGAGTGTAACAAATTACCTATAATTTCAAGGGTGTCCAGAAAAGGTATCTTTCAATCTTTCAAGTGCAAGCAGGCTGAGCACAGATGCCAGTGCAGACAGTACACAGCCCCAGAACAGTGCAAGCACCACAATGGAGAATCTACAAGGAGGATTCAACAGCAGTGTTAAGATGAAATCCAGTAGATCAGCAGAGAAATTATAAAATGCAAACACAAAAGGTAAATAGTGAACCCCCCAAACCAGAATTTCACAAAGCCTGACCATGCCCACACAGCACCAGAAGTCAGTCAGCACCGCTGTTACCACTTGTAGAGGAAGCTTGGACTATCTCCCTTCCTCTAAAAGCAGATCTCAAAATTTTAACAAAATGAGTAAAAAAGCAAAAATAGCTCTGACTATTGACAATTATGATGTGAAAGATAATAGATATCAAGCCCTGAGGAGATTAAAAGAAGATTATATCCAGATGAAGCCCCAAAGGATTATATAAATTCATCCCCATCTTGCAAGGCTCTCCTAGAAGAAATTATGGAAGATCTTTAAAGAGAGTTGGAAGAAAAAGGGGGAAAGAAAATGAAAACTTTACAAGAGGATTTGGAAAAGGAAACACAGAAATTATCTGAAGAAACCTCATTACAAAATAAACTTAGTGAAATGGAAAGAGCATATAACTCCTTAAACAGAGTTGACAAAATGGGAAAGAGAAAACAAACTCCCTGAAAAACAGAATATGTCAAATTGAATAAAAAACAGAATTTGTGAAATGGAAAAAAATAACTTTTTAAAAAACATAATTTGTGAAATAAAAAAATCCATAGAAGAAAACAACTCATTTAAAAATTCAATTGGACAAATACAAAAAAAAAAGAACTAAAAAAGTAAATGAAGAAAATAATTCACTAAAAATAAGAAGTAAACAAATGGAAATAACTGACTCAGTGAGACATCAAGAATCAGTCAAGCAAAACCAAGAAAAAAAAATAGAAGAAAATGTAAAATACCTACTCAAGAAAACAACTAACATGGAAAACATATCTAGAAGAGACAATCTAAGGATTTTTTAAAATTACTTTTTATTGACAGAACCCATGCCAGAGTAATTTTTTACAGCATTATCCCCTGCACACACTTCTGTTCCGATTTTTCCTCTCATTCCCTCCACCACCTCCTCCAGATGGCAAGCAGTCCTTTACATGTTAAATAGATTACAGTATATCCTAGATACAATATATGTGTGCAGAACCGAACAGTTCTCTTGTTGCACAGGGAGAATTGGATTCAGAAGGTATAAATAACTCGGGAAGAAAAAGAAAAATGCAAGCAGTTTATATTCATATCCCAGTGTTCTTTCTTTGGGTGTAATTGCTTCTGTCCATCCTTGATCAATTGAAACTGAATTAGTTCTCTTTATCGAAGAGATCCATTTCAATCAGAATACATCCTCAAACAATATTGTTGTTGAGGTATATAATGATCTCCTGGTTCTGCTCCTTTCACTTAGCATCAGTTCATGTAAGTCTCGCCAGTCCTCTCTGTATTCATCCTGCTGGTCATTCCTTACAGAACAATAATATTCCATAACGTTCATATACCACAATTTACCCAACCATTCTCCAATTGATGGGCATCCATTCATTTTCCAGCTTCTAGCCACTACAAATAGGGCTGCCACAAACATTTTGGCACATACAGGTCCCTTTCCCTTCTTTAGTATCTCTTTGGGGTATAAGCCTAGTAGAAACACTGCTGGATCAAAGGGTATGCACAGTTTGATAACTTTTTTAGCATGACAATCTAAGGATTATTGGACTTCCTGAAAACCATGGTGAAAACAAAGAGCCTAGATATTATTTTTTGGGAAACCATCAAAGAGAACTTCTTGGATGTCATAAAATCAGAAGGTAAAATACCCATTGAAAGACTTTACTAAACACCTCCTGAAAGATAACCCAAAATTAAAACTCCAAAGAATATTGTGGCTAAATTTAAGAAGTATGAAACCAAGGGAAAATATTGCAAGTAGCCAGAAAAAATAATCTAAATACCCAAGAGCCACAATAATGACTATCCCGGACCTAGCAGCTTCCACCTTAAAAGATGAAAGGGCCTGGAATCTGATATTCTAAAAGGTGAAGGGATTTGAAATACAGCCAAGGATAAACTATTCTGCTAAACTGAGCATTTTCTTTCAGGGAAGAAGATGGACATTCAATGAAACAGGTGAATTCCATTTATTTCTAATAAAAAGACTAGAGCTGAAAAAAAATTGACTTCCAAATATAAAACTGAATAGAAGCATAAAAGGTAAAAAGAAAAGAACTCTTGTGAGCTGTATCTCTATTATGAGTATACATAGAAAATGCACGTATAATTTGGGTTTACTGTTGTACTATAAAAAAGAAATTAGAGTTTAAAAGGGGATTATAACAGGAAAAGGTGAAAGTGGAGGTAAAATGAGCAAAATTACATCTCAGAAAGGCAAATCAAACCTAATATAATTGAGAGTAAGAAGGGAGGGGGATGAACATTTTGTGCATATTATTCTCATCAGATTTGGCTCAAAGAATATTAGACATATTTGCTTTCATAGAGAAATTTCTCTCAGTTTATAGGAAAGTGGGAGGGTAAAGAGGAAAAGGGATGAGGTAGCCTAACGGAAGGGAAAACAGAAATAGTAGGGGAAAGGCATAAGAAAGGGGGAAAGGATTTAAAGGGAGAAAGCTGCTTGAGGCAAGTGGTGGTCATAAGTAACATACTGGGTAGGAGGAAAAGGGGGAAAGGAAAGAGAAAAGTCTACTTTCGGGTAAATAAGATGGCAAGAAATATAGGAGTAGTAGTTTTAACCATAAATGTGAATGGGGTGAACTCTCCCAAAGCAGGGATTAAAAGCCAGATTCCTACAATATGTTGTTTCCAAGAAACATATTGAAAGCAGAGTGACACATACAGAGTAAAGATAAAAGGATGGAGCAGGATCTATTCTGTTTCAATTGAAATAAAAAAAGCAGGGAGTAGCTATCCTAATCTCAGATCAAGCAAAAACAAAAATTGAGCTAATTAAAAGAGATAAAGAAGGAAACTCTGTCTTGATAAAGAGTATCATAGATACTGGAGCAATATCAATACTAAACATATATGTGCCAAGTGGTATAGCATCTAAATACCTAAAGGTGAAGTTAAGAGAACTGCAAGAAGAAATAGACAGCAAAACTATAATAATGGGAAATCTCAAACTTGCTCTCTCAGAACTAGTTAAATCAAACCACAAATTAAATAAGAAAGAAGTTGAGGAGGAAAATATAATACTAAAAAAGTTAGGAATGATAGATCTTTGGAGAAAATTGAATAAAGACAGAAAGGAGTACACTTTCTTCTCAGCATATCATGGAATCTATTCAAAACTGATAATATATTAGGACATCAATACCTCAATTTGCCCAGATTTACAAAAAAAAGAAATAAATTCCTTAAATAGTCCCATTTTAGAAAAGGAATAGAACAAGCTTTTCATCAACTCCCTAAGAAAAAGTCTCCAGGTGCAGGTGGATTTACATGTGAATTCTAGCAAACATTAAAAGAACAATTAACTCCAATACTATATACAACTATTTGAAAAAAAAATAGTGTAAGAAGGACTCTTGCCAAACTCCTCTTATGACACAGACTGATACTTAAACCACGTATAATGAATACAGAGATAGAAAATAATAGACTAATTCCCCTAATGAATATTGATGCAAAAATCTTAAATAAAATATTAGCAAAGATATTACAAAAAGTCTTTCCCAGGATAATTCATCATGACCAAGTAGAATTTATAGTAGAAATACAATGGTGGTTCAATATTAGGAAAATTATTAGCATAATTGAATATATCAGTAACCAATGTAACAAAAACCAAATGAGTACCTCAACAGATGCAGAAAAAGCATTTGATAAAATCTATCATTCATTCCTATTAAAAACACTAGAGAGTATAGGAATAAATGGAATTTTCCTTAAAACAGTCAGTAGCATCTACCATCAGCAAGCATCATATGTAATGGTGATAAAGTGGAACTGCTCCCAGTAAGATCAGCAGTGAAAACAAGGTTGCTCATTATCACTATTACTATTCAGTAGTGTATTACAAATGCTAGTTCTGTCAATAAGAGAAGAAAAGGAGATTAAAAGAATCAGAGTAGGTAATGAGAAAAGCAAATTATCCTTCTTTGCAAATGACTTGATGGTATACTTAGTGAACCCTAGAGAATCAACTAAAACACTATTAGATATGATCCACAACTTAGCAAAGTTGCAGGATACAAAATAAATCCACATAAATAATCAGCATTTTTATACATCACTAATAAAATCCAACAGCAAGAGATACAAAGAGAAATAACATTTAAAATAACAATAGATAGGATAAAATATTTGGTAATCTATCTCCCAAGAAAAAGTCAAGAACTATATGAGCAAAACTACAAAACACTTTTTTTTTCACACAAATAAAATCATATCTAAACAATTAGAAAATATCAAGTGCTCTTGGACAAGTCAAGCAGATATAATAAAGATAATAATAACTAATTATTTATTTAGTGCTATACCAATCAAACTACCAAGAAACTATTTTACTGACTCAGAAAAAAATAACAACAAAATTCATCTGGAACAACAGTAGTCAAGAATTACAAGGAAATTAATTTAAAAACAAACAAACAAACAAACAAAAAACAGATGAAGATGGCCTAGGTGTACCAGATCTAAAGTTGTATTATAAAACAATGTACATCAAAATCATTTGATACTAAGAAATAGAGTAGTCAGTCAATCAGTGGAATATGTTAGATCCACAGAACAAAATATTCAATGACTATAGTAATCTAGTGTTTGACAAAGCCCCAAACTCCAGCTTTGGGGTAAGAACTCATTATTGAATCCATTGAGCACAATGAACCCATTTTGACTTTATCTTTGTATACAGTGTTGTGTATGGCTCAATGCCTAGTTTTTGCCATAATTCTATAAATATGTATGTCTATATTTGACTTACATATATATTTTACCATGTTTAACATCTACTGGCTTACTTGCTATCTAGAGAAGGGCATGGAGGAAGACAAGGATAAATTGGAACACATGGTTTTGCAAGAGTCAATGTTGAAATATTATCTTTGCATATGTTTTGAAAAAAAAAGTTTCAATAAAAAATAGTTTGTTCAAAAAAAAAAAAAAAGAAGAAGAAGGTAGTTGGTGATATGGAAGAGGTGATAACCAATGCTCGCTAAGCCAGTGATTGTTGTGTTTTAATGCATAGTAGTCAGCACCATCCAGGTTTCAACCACGTTTATAATAACCCCAAGACTGAGCTGCTAAATAAATCTGAACTGACTTTTAATTACTGATTAAAAAAATAGCATTTTTCAAAGCAGCCATGAATCTATAACAAAGCAAGATTTATTGCATTAGGAATTTATTGAAGAAAAGCATATTTTTTCCCAGGGATGAAGTTATTTGGTTTGTTATAGTAAATAAAAGGATAAAATAAATCAAAACAAAAAACTTGAAAGCAAACTAGAAGAGTTTAATTTATTCTGAAAAAAAAAATCTACTTTTATCACTTTAGAAGAAAGCTTGGAATAGAGAATAGAGTAGTGAAAAAAGAAGAATCTACATTCAAATTTTGTCTCTGGCACTTATAAGATATGTGTTTAAATGTACTCAGCAAGTCCTTAACCTCTCTGTATCTCAGTGTCTTAGGAGTTGATAAGTCAAATCATTGACAGTATAGGAAGTTTCTACCTATCCGACAAAATCACAGATGCCTCTAAGTTATTAGAATTGTCTTTTAGAGGAGAATACCAAATGCAATGGAAATATTTGGGAAGAAAACATTCGACTACACCAGCCTTCTCATGTAGCCACTTTATGGTTCATATCAACGAGGAATTTTTTTTGAGAAGCCCAAGTCAATGATAGTTATGATTATAGCTTTAGGCACACTTCAATTTAAAGTATCTCAATGGTTGTACTTTCCTTCTCTAAGGGGCAGTATATGGAAAGTCATTGTTTAAATTGGGATATAAGTGGTTTGTTGTACCCTATTAGAAAAATTATTCCTCCTTGCTTTGGAATAATAAGAATTCCTGTCATTAAAATATTTACATTTAGCATTAATAGTTGCATGCTGGCTAAACAAAAATTATCAATAATTTTCACTTTGATGGTCTTTATGATAATACATAGTAATTGGATTCAGCAGTAAATCCAAATACCTCTCTAAAGCATTGATTTTCCAAACAGTTCTGTCAAAATTATGTAGTAAGAAATGAAGCCTTAACTTGATGGGCCATATCACAAAATGATTTTAAAATATGCTTATTGGGCAGAAGCTGTTTAAAAATGGATAGTTTGTTTCTTCAGACAATTTTGGCAAGGATAAACAGGTAATTTTTTTTTTCAAAATCAGTATCATTTCTCCACTGACCTTTTTTCTTCCCCTCTCCTCTGCCAAAATAAAATGGAAAGGAGACATTCCCTCACTGTTCCCTGAAAATAAGAGACTATCTACAATCTTCAAATAAAACTCCTTTTAATTGTTTTATTAAGTTAAGTAATTTTTTTTTTCATTTTTAGTCATCTCCAACAATTAGTGACCTCATTTGGAAGGTGTTTTCTTTGTTTATTTATTTATTTTGGCAAAATTACTAAAGTAGTTTGCTTTTCCTGCTGCTGTTCATTTTACAGATAAAGAATTCAAGCAACCAGGATTAAGTAACATCACAATTCACACAACTAATAAATATTTGATGTTCAACTAAGAAAAAGGAGTCTTCCTGTCTCTAAGTTCAACTGTCCAATTGCATTATATTCCCAGATTCTGGATAATAATGTTTGATACTCTCATATTTTCCCAGTCACAACTGGAATGAAACAAGGTTGTGTGCTTGCTTTCATGCCTTTTAATATATTTTAGCTATGTTTTCAGATACCTTCAATTAGGAAGAACATGGCATCAAAGTCAGCTACTCTGCTGATGAATAAATTATTTAGCTTGAAAAAGTTACAAGCAAGAGTAAAGTGTTGGGGGAAGTAGTGCACAATTTTTTTTCTCAGATGTTTGTGTACTCAAAGGAGCAACTGGAGCTGAGATCAAATAAAGTATTGATTTATCCTCTTCTATTTGTTCTAATTTTGGCCTAACAATTAACACCAAGAAAACACAGATGCTTCACCACGCAGCACTATATCATTCATCTGTAGAACCATTAGTTACACCAAATGGAGAAGTTTTGAATGCTATGGACAAGTTTGTTTACTTTGGCAGTATATTTTCTGGGGATGTACACATTCACAATGAGGTTTATGGAAACATTGCCAGAGCTAGCTCAAAATTTGGGAGGTTCTGTAGTAAAGTATGGGAGAGAAGAGGTATTAGGCTGCCTACCAAACTAAATTACTATAAACCAATTGTGCAGACTTTATTGCTGCAAGCCAGTGAAATCTGGAAGGTATACCAGTGCTATACCAGAAACTGAATTGCTTCAATTTGAATTGCCTTAGGAAGATTCTGAAGGTCAGATGACTGATAAGGGCATTAGACACAGAGATTTTTTTCTTGAACTAAACTGCTAAGAATTTAAACTCTGCTTCAGAGAGTACAACCCTATAAACTGGTCATGTTGTTTGAATGAAAAATATATGCTTGCTTAAAAGATTATTTATGGAGAATTCATACAGGGAAACCACTTACATGGTAGTCAGAAGAGACTGTTGTTATTGTTGTTGCTTATCCTTCATTCTCAAAGACAACATGACATAAGAGAGGTAATGCCATACTATGCAAGTGAATTGGAGTTGAGTGAGGGAGGCCTGTGCAAGATCACCAGCCTCACTTTCTTCTCTTTGCTACTATCTAGGCTCAATGGACAGATGTAGTTCAGGAAGACTTGAAGGAGTCCTGGATGCAGTCGAAGACTTGGCCTTTGTAAGCTAAGGTCTTTAAGAGGCCTTAGTTTGTATTTGGCAATCACCCATTCATGATTAAGACTAGGTAAGAGGCAGCAGCTAGTTAGTGTAGGGGATAGAATACCAGCCCTGAAGTTAGGAGGACCTGGGTTCAAATTTGGTCCACTTAACACTTCCTGACTGTGTGACCCCCGGCAAGTCACTTAACCCCAATTGTCTCAGAAAACAAACAAACAAACCAGGTAAGAAAGAAGTATGGCAAAGCATCGCCTTTTTTTTTTTTTACAAATTCAAAAAAAGGATGATTTTTGCCCAAATCATTACAATTGCTATTTATATTCACCCTGAGTTAATCAAGGTTATAATTAGGAGCTTTCATTGGTTAATCAGGGAGAGCCAGAATGATTTGGTTTTAAGAAAGAAATCAAGCCTATGAATGCCAAGATATTGAGGAAGGAAGGAAAGAAGGAAAAATAAGTGTTGCAAGGATGTTGCCAGTTTTTTTTTTTTAATTTTTGTTTTTCTTTTTCTTTTTTTTTTTTTTTTAAGAATATTATAATTGATTGCATGACATGAGAGACAATAGGATAGTACTATCCAGCATGGCATGCCCTCACCAAAAAAAGTGTTGTAGCCTGTGTGCATGGTGAAATTGAAGTAACCCAAAAGAAATGAGCAATGTGCACATATATGAAATCTAACCCAAATATATCCATGGCTTACTTCTGTCTACCCTGTAGAAGATCATTCTTAAATTCTGTTGATCTGGGGTGAGGCAGAGCCAAGATGGCAGAGAAGGCACACGTGACTTTCTAAGCTCCTCTTATGCCCTCACTACCAACATTAAATTCAGCCTCAAAAATAGTGCTTGACTGGTAAAACCCATGAAGATTAGAAGCACAACAATTTATGAGCCAAAGATAATCTGGAAGATCACCATGAAAGGTTTGTCCTGAGGGGCTAGGAACAGACTAGTGCAGGCAGGGTGAGACTAGCGTCAGGGAGCAGAACAGGGGTGGGGGTGATCTCTGCGCCTAGAGATAACTCTGCCATAGACGAACTGCTCTGCCTTAATTAAAAAGCAATAAAACAGCAGAGAAATTAAAGCCAGAGACAGAGGGTACTCTCTAAAAAACACCAGAACCTAACAAGATCTGTCTTTAACCACCCAAAACTGGAAGTGACTCAGCTCAGACCATAACACAGCCTTGCAGCCACATCCTGCAGTAGGGAGCTTTTGCAGTGGCAGTTATGAAACTGCACAGCAGGTAGGCACAACCTGGGGCAGCCTCTACTCTGCACACTGAGGGGCGTGGCCTGGGGCGAGAGAACTTCCCCAGCATGACTGTGCTTCCTGGGGCAGAGACACTTCTGGTCCCTGCAGGGCTATTCACTGGTCAGTCGTTAATACCCACAGCCCCAGGACAGGCTTTGGCTTTGTGTAGTGACATTTTCACTACTCAGCATCTAGCCCCAGGGCAATCATTAACCTGCATAGTGGGATTCTTTACAGGGCACTTCCACAGCTCCACAATGCAGGTCTGAGTTACTTCTGGGTGGAACTCTTTCCCAAAACACTCCTGTACCTCACTGCAGGTTGTAGTCAGTTGGCAGGACAGTTACCCATCCATACACTTTTCACTGCTCTGCAGAGGAAGCTGGTAACCTCCTGGCCCTGAAGGCAGACCCTACAAGCCTTAACAAAATGAATAAAAAAAATCAAAAGGACAATTGATAGCTTCTATACAGAAAGAGAGCAGCTTTTCAACTCCAAGGAGGCTAATAGCAGACAGTCTCCAGACAATTGTTGGTCCCCAACACAAAAGGCTCTCCTAAAAGAGACTATTAAAAACCTTAAAAGAGAACTAGAAGAAAAATGGGGAAAGGAAAGAGAAGCTATGCAAGAGAGCAACAACTTCCTGAAATGGGAATTGGAAAAGGTAAAAAACTTCCAAGAAGTACAGGGAAACAGAATTTGTGATTTGGAAAAGGTTAAGAATTCCCAAGAAAGTAGAATTTGCTAATTGGAAAAAAAAAATAATAACTCACTAAAAAAAAAAAAAAAAAAAGTGAGATGGAAAAAAATTCCATAGAGAAAAACAACTCATTTAAAAACTCAATTGGACATATACAAAAAAGAGGTAAAAAAAAGCTAATGAAGAAAATAACACCCTAAAAATCAGAACTGAACAAATAAAAATGATTGATTCATTGAGACATCAAGAATCAGTCAAACAAAACCAAAAAAGAGAGAGAGAGAGAGAGAGAGAGAGAGAGAGAGAGAGATTGTAAAAAAAAAAAAAAAGGCAAATATTTACATGGAAAAACAACATACCTGGAAAATAGATCTAGGAGAGATAACCCGAGGATCATTGGACTACCCGAAAGTTATGATGAAAAAAGAGCCTAAATACTATTTTACAGGAAATCATCAGAAAGAACTGCCCAGAAGTCATAAAACCAGAAGGCAAAATAGGCATTGAAAGAATTTATTGAACACCCTCTGAAAAAGGACCTAAAATAAAAATTCCAAGGAATATTGTGGCCAAATTTCAGAACTTTCAGACTAAAGAAAAAATATTACAAGCACCCAGGAAAAAAAGAATTCAAATACTGTGGTGTCACAATAGGGTCACTCAAGATCTGGCTACCTCAATGTTAAAGGATCAAAGGGCCTGGAATCTGATATTCTGAAAGGTAAAAGAATTTGGAATGCAGCCAAGAATAAACTATCCAGTTAAGCTGAGCATTTTTTCCATGGAAGAAGATGGTCATTTAATGAAACAGAGGAATTCCATTTGTTTCTAAGGAAAAAGCCAGAGTTAAACAAAAAGAAAAAAAAAATGATCTCCTACCACAGGACTCAAGAAAAGCAAAAACAGGTAAAAGGAATTCTTGCAAACTGTATTTCTGTTGTGGACATACAAAAAAATCACATGTATAATTTGATTCTACTGATATAACATAAAAAAGGAAAGTAAAAATGGAAAGGGGGTAGTGTCAGAAAAAGGGAAAAGGGGAGATAAAAAGAGGGAAACTACATCCCATGATGAGACAAAGGAAACCTATATCTGAGGGAACTTAGAGAGGGGGAGGAACATTGTGGGAATCCTACTCTCATCAGAGTTGGCTCAAAGAGAAAATAATTGACATACTTATTTTACAGAGAATCTTCTCTCATCTCATTAAAAAGTGGAAGAGGAAAAGGGAAAAGGAAAAAGAGTAATAAGGGAAGGGTACAAGAAAGGGAAAGGGATTCAAAGGGAGGAGGGAGGGATGCTAAAGAGGGAGAGCTGCATGATGTAAATGGGACCAATAAGTTTAATACTAGGGAAGGGGGTAAGGGAAGGAAAGAAAAATAAAAGCACAATCTGGGTATATTATGATGGCAGGAAATACAGAATTAGTAATTTAAACTGTAAATGTGAATGGGATGAACTCACCCATAAAGCGGAGGCAGATAGCAGACTGGATCAAAAGTCAGAACCCAACAATATGCTGTTTACAAGAAAAATATTTAAAAGAGGGTGATACATACAGAATAAAGGTAAAAGGCTGGAGCAGAATCTATTATGCTTCAGGTGAAATAAAAAAAGCATGATAGCCATCCTTATTTCAGATCAAGCAAAAGCAAAAATTGATCTAATTAAAAGAGATAAGGAAAGAAATTAGATCTTGCTAAAGGGTATTATAGACAATGAAGCAATATCAATATTAAACATATATGTACCAAATGGTGTAGCATCTAAATTCTTAAAAGAGAAATTAAGAGAGCTGCAAGAAGAAATAGACAGCAAAACTATAATAGTGGGAGATCTCAACCTTACATTCTCAGAATTAAATCAATCAAACCATAAAATGAATGATAAAAAAAAAAAAAAAAACTCAAAGAGGCAAATAGAACACTAGAAAAGTTAGATATAATAGATCTCTGGAGAAAACTAAATGAAGAAAGAAAGGAGCACACATTCTTCTCAGCAGTTCATGGAATCTATACAAAAATTGACCATATATTAAGACATAAAAGCCTCAAACTCAAATTCACTAAGGCAGAAATAGTAAATGCATCCTTTTCAGACCATGATGCAGTGAAAATTACATTCAATAAAAAGCCAGGGGAAAATAGACCAAAAAATAATTGGAAACTAAATGATCTCATACTAAAAAATGATTGGGTGAAACAGCAAATCATACACATAATTAATAACTTCACACAAGAAAATAACAATAATGAAATGTCATACCAAAATGTGGGGGATACAGTCAAAATGGTAATAAGAGGAAATTTCAAATCTCTAGAGGCCTACTTGTATAAAATAGAGAAAGAGAAAATCAATGAATTGGGCTTGCAACTAAAAATGCTAGAAAAGGAACAAATTAAACCCCCCCCCAATCAAACACTAAACTTGAAATTCTAAAAATAAAAGGAGAGATCAATAAAATTGGAAGTAAAAAAAGTGAATTAATTAATAAAATTAAGAGTTGGTTCTATAAAAAAAACAACAAAATAGGCAAAACCCATAGTAAATCGGATTAAAAAAAGGAAAAAGGAAAATCAAATTGTTAGTCTTAAAAATGAAAAGGGAGAACTCGCCACTAACAAAGAGGAAATAGAGTGATAATTAGGAGTTACCTTGCCCAACTTTGCGCCAATAAAGTCAACAACTTAAATGAAATAGAAGAATACCTTCAAAAATATAGCTTGCCCACATTAACAGAGGAAGAAGTAAATAGACTAAATAGTCTCATTTTAGAAAAAAAGAAATAGAACAAGCTATTAACCAACTTCCTAAGAAAAAATCCCCAGGACCAGATGGATTTACATGTGAATTCTACCAAACATTTAAAGAACAATTCACTACTTAAAGGATATGAATGGGAAATTTTCTGAAGAAAAAAAAAAAAACAGAGCTATGTGTAGTCAAATAAAAAATTGCTCTAAATCATTATTGATTAGATAAATACAAATTAAAACTATTCTGAGATACCACTTCACAGCTATTAGACTGGCTAATATTATACAAAGAGAAAATATCAAATATTCAAAGAGCTATGGAAGCCTAAGAACAAGAATTTACTGTTGATAAAATTGTGAAGTGCCCCAGTCCATCTAAAAAACAATTTAGAACTATCACCAAAGGGCTATAAAACTGTGCATACACTTTGACCTAGCAATTCCACTACTAGTTCTATATCCCCAAAGAGAAAGGGAAAGGATCTATCTGTGCAGAAACATATAAACTGTCTTTCTTTGTAGTGTTAAATAGTTGGTAATTGAGAAATTGCTAATAAACTGAGGAATGGTTGAACAAGTAGTAGTACATGGTTATGATGTAGAAATATTATGCCCTAAGAAATTATTTAAAAAATGAAGAGAAATACAGAGTTAGTTTCCCTAACAATGAATTTGAATGAGATGAGTTCACTCATTATATGGAAACAGATGATAACATGCATTACAAACTAAAATCCAAAAATATGAAGTTTACAAGAGAATCATTTGAAAAAGAAAGGCATATGCAGCAAAAACAAGGGCTCAAACAAAATCTAATATGCTTCAGCTGAAATTTTTTAAGGCATTGGTAGACATCAGGATCTATTTAAAAAGAGTTAATCAGAGAACCAACATTTTGCTAAAAGCTACCATACACAATGAAATAATGTAAAACAATCCAGTAAGTTTCTCAGGCATATACTGAATATAAAACTGAATCAAATTTATAAAAATAATAAGATCCATTTTTCATATTATAAATAGTCAAATGATATAATTGAATAGTTTTCCAAAAAGAAATCAAAGATATCTAGAGTCATGTGAAAAGTATTTTAAATCACTATTTTTAGAGAAATGCAGATTTAAATAATTCTGAATTATTGCCTCATACATATTATAAGGGATGAAGCCTAGATGGGTTGAGGGGAAAATAGAGGCAATGAGGAATTTGGGGTGGAGTAATCTAGTCCAATCATTCTGAAGAAAATTTGGAACTTTACTTATAAGGCTATAAAATAGCATATATCCTTTGGTCCAATAACAATGTTACTGGTTCTGTATTCCAAAGACATTGAAGGAAAGGAATATATATGCTCAAAAATAATTTACTGCATTTCTTTGTAGTGTCAAAGAATTGGAAATAAATCGAAGTGATGATAATTTAGAAATGGCTGATCAAGTTGTTACATATGATTCTGATGGAGTACTATTGTGCTATAAGAATGATGCAAGGGGTGGTTTCAGCAAACATTGAAAAACATGCATGAACTGATGTAAAATGATGTGAGAAGAACTTGGATATTATTGTTCACAGTAATAGCAATATTATAATGATGCACAACTGTAAAAGATGTCACTATTCTTATCAATGCAATGATTCATGATGAAATAATTTTATCCAAATCTAGATAGAATACTAATGAAGTCTAACTACAAATAGAAGTATAATTTTCTGATTTAATTTTTCTTGATTTTATGTAGTTATTATGAAAGTAGTTTCTGCATTATTTCACATGTAATAGGTATGATATCACTTGACTTTAAATGGGTATGGAATGGGAATAAGAAAGAGGGAACTCAGAATTTAATTTTTTTTAAAAAAAGAATAAATTATAATATAAACAAATATTTACTTTTAAAAAGTAAAAAAGTGAGAAATTCATTGACATATTTAATAAAATTAGAATGCATTTTAAAAAGAGGTACATGCTATTTTGAGCAATATCAGTGGATTAGAAAACTGAATTCATCCTTTTGGAGTGGTCTACTTTGTTTGGGCTAAAGTGTACAAAAAGAGAAGGCATGAAATCAGACTAGAAAGAAATTAGTTTCAGAAAATTTGAGTATTAGAAGATTTTCTTCTTTTGTCTCTTTGTGTGTGTTCCTTTCATTGTTTTAGTAGATAAGGAGTCAGCATTTTTTTATACTATGTAATAAATGATTAAGATGACAAGTAGCTATAAGGACGTAATGACACCAAAATGTTTTACTTTCTGATTTACAGAGACAAAGATGAGATGCAATTCATTTTTTTTCTTTTTTTTTTATTATAATAACTTTTTATTGACAGAACCCATGCCAGGGTAATTTTTTTTACAGCATTATCCCTTGCACTCATTTCTGTTATGATTTTTCCCCTCCCTCCTTCCACCCCCTTCCCCAGATGGCAAGCAGTCCTTTACATGTTAAATAGGTTACAGTATATCCTAGAAACAATATATGTGTACAGAACCAAACAGTTTTCTTATTGCACAGGGAGAATTGGATTCAGAAGATATAAATAACCCGGGAAGAAAAAGAAAAATGCAAGCAGTTTATATTCAGTTCCCAGTGTTCCTTCTTTGGGTATAGCTGCTTCTGTCCATCCTTGATCAACTGAAACTGAATTAACCCTCTTTATCAAAGAGATCCACTTCCATCAGAATACATCCTCATACAGTATTGTTGTTGAGGTATATAATGATCTGGTTCTGCTTATTTCACTTAGCATCAGTTCATGTAAGTCTTGCCAGTCCTCTCTATCTTCATCCTGCTGGTCATTCCTGACAGAACAATAATATTCCGTAACATTCATATATCACAATTTACTCAACCATTCTCCAGTTGATGGACATCCATTCATTTTCCAGCTTCTAGCCACTATGCACAGGGCTGCCACAAACATTTTGGCACATACAGGTCCCTTTCCCTTCTTTAGTAGCTTTTTTGGGGTATAAGCCCAGTAGAAACACTGCTGGATCAAAGGGTATGCACATTTTGATAACTTTTTGAGCATAGTTCCAAATTGCTCTCCAGAATGGCTGGATGTGTTCACAATTTCACCAACAACGTATCAGTGTCCCTGTTTTCCCACATCCCTCCAACATTCCACATTATCTTTCCTTGTCATTCTACCCAATCTGACAGGTGTGTAGTGGTATCTCAGAGTTGTCTTAATTTGCATTTCTCTGATTAATAATGATTTGGAGCATCTTTTCATATGTCTATAAATAGTTTCAATTTCTTCGTCTCAGAATCGTCAATTTATCAATTTATCAATTGGAGAATGGCTTGATTTCTTATAAATTAGAGTCAATTCTCTATATATTTTGGAAATGAGGCCTTTATCAGAACCTTTGACTATAAAAATGTTTTCCTGATTTGTTGCTTCCCTTTTAATCTTTTCTGCATTTGTTTTGCTTGTACAAAAACTTTTCAGTTTGATATAATCAAAATTTTCTATTTTGTGGTCAATAGTGATCTCTAGGTCTTCTTTGGTCATAAAGTCCTCCCTCTTCCACAGGTCTGCGAGGTAAACTATTCTATGCTCTTCTAATTTATTTATTATCTCATTCTTTATGCCTAGGTCATGAACCCATTCTGACCATATCTTGGTGTACAGTGTTAAGTGTGGGTCAATGCCTAGTTTCTGCCACACTAATTTCCAATTTTCCCAGCAATTTTTGTCAAATACTGCGTTCTTATCCCAATAACTGGGGTCTTTGGGTTTGTCAAACACTAGATTATTAAAGTTATTGGCTGTTTTGTCCTTTGAACCTAACCTATTCCATTGATCAATTAGTCTATTTCTTAGCCAATACCAGATGGTTTTAGTAACTGCTGGTTTATGGTACAGCTAGGCCACCTTCATTTGATTTTTTTTTTCATTAATTCCCTTGAAATTCTTGATCTTTTGTTTTTCCATATGAACTTTGTTGTTATTTTTTTCTAGGTCATCAAAGTAGTTTTTGGGGAGTCTGATGGGTGTAGTGCTAAATAAATAGATTAATTTATGTAGTATTGTCATCTTTATTATATTTGCTCACCCAATCCAAGAGTATTTAATATATTTCCAGTTGGTTAGATCAGACTTAATTTGTGTGGAAAGTGTTTTGTAGTTTTGCTCATAAAGTTTCTGATTTTCCCTTGGCAGATAGATTCCTAAATATTTTATACAATCAGTAGTTACTTTCAATGGAATTTCTCTTTGTAACTCTAACTGTTGGGTTTTGTTAGTGATATATAAGAATGATGATAAATTATGTGGGTTTATTTTGTATCCTGCAACTTTGCTGAAGGTGTGGATTGTTTCTCATAACTTTTTTGTAGAGTCTCTGGGGTTCTCTAAGTATACCATCTTATCATCAGCAAAGAGTGATAATTTGGTTTCTTCATTGCCTATTCTTATTCCTTTAATCTCTTTCTCAACTCTTATTGCCAAAGCTAGCATTTCTAATATAATATTAAATAGGAATGGTGATAGTGGGCAACCTTGTTTCACTCCTGATCTTATTGGGAATAGTTGCAGTTTGTCCCTATTACATATGATGCTTACTGCTGGTTTTAAATAGATGCTACTGATTATTTTAAGGAAAAGTCCATTTATTCCTATACTCTCAAGAGTTTTTAATAGGAATGCATGTTGGATGTTATCAAATGCTTTTTCTGCATCTATTGAAATGATCATATGCTTTTTGTTAATTTGATTATTAATATGGCGAATTATACTGATAGTTTTCCTAATATTGAACCAGCCCTGCATTCCTGGTATGAATCCTACTTGATCGTGCTGTATTATCCTGGGGATGATTTTCTGTAGTTTTTTTCCAATACTTTATTTAAGATTTTAGCATCAATATTCATTAGAGAGATTGGTCTGTAATTTTCTTTCTCTGTTTTCAACCTATCTGCTTTAGATATCAGTACCATATCTGTGTAATAAAAGGAATTTGGTAGGACTCCTTCATTCCCTATTTTTTCATATAGTTTATAAAGCATTGGGGCTAATTGTTCTTTGATGTTTGGTAGAATTCACATGTAAATCCATATGGTCCCAGGGATTTTTTTTTAGCGAGTTGATTAATAGCTTGTTCTATTTCTGTTTCTGAAATGGGACTATTTAAGCAATTTACTTCCTCCTCTGATAATTTGGGAAGCCTATATTTTTGGAGGTAGTCATACATTTCACTGAGGTTATCAAATTTATTGGCATAAAGTTGGGCAAAGTACCCCTTATTATTTCTTTAATTTCCTCTTCATCGGTGGAAAGTTCTCCCTTTTCATTTTTAAGACTACTAATTTTATTTCCCTCTCTCCAGTTTCTAATCAGATTTACCAAAGGTTTATCAATTTTATTGGTTTTTTTATAAAACCAACTCTTAGTTTTATTTATTAGTTCAATAGTTTTCTTACTTTCTATATTATTAATTTCTCCTTTTAATTTTAGAATTTCAAGTTTAGTAATTGATTGGGGGTTTTTAATTTGGTCTTTTTCTAGCTTTTTAAGTTGCAGGCCCAATTCATTGATCTTCTCTTTCTCTATTTTATTCAAGTAAGCCTCTAAGAATAAAAAATTTCCCCTCATTACTGCTTTGGCTGCAACCCATAAATTTTGGTATGATATCTCACCATTGTCATTATCTTGAGTGAAATTATTAATTGTGTCTATAATTTGCTGTTTCACACAAACATTCTTTAAGATGAGATTAATTAGTTTCCAATTACTTTTTGGTCTATTTACACCTAACTTTTTGTTGAATTAAGTTTTTATTGCATTGTGATCTTAAAAGAAAACATTTACTATTTCAGCCTTCCTGCATTTAATTTTGAGGTCTTTATGTCCTAATATATGGTCAGTTTTTTTGTCGGTTCCATGAACTGCTGAGAAGAAAGTATACTCCTTTCTGTCACCATTCAGTTTTCTCCAGAGATCTATCATACCTAATTTTTCTAATATTCTATTTACCTCTTTAATTTCTTTCTTATTTGTTTTGTGATTTGATTTATCTAAATCTGAGAATGCAAGATTGAGATCTCCCACTATTAGTTTTCCTGTCTTTCCTCTCGCAACTCTCTTAACTTCTGCTTTAGGAAGTTAAATGCTATACCACTTGGTGCATGTATGTTTAATACTGATATTGCTTCATTCTCTATAGTACCCTTTAGCAAGATATAGTTTCCTTCTCTTTGCTTTTGCTTGATCTGAGATAAGGATGGCTACCCCTGCTTTTTTGACTTCACCTGAAGCATAATACATTCTGCTCCAGCCTTTTACCTTTACTCTGTATATATCTCCCTGTTTTAAATGTGTTTCCTGTAAACAACATATTGTAGGGTTCTGTCTTTTGGTCCAGTCTGCTATCCACCTCCTCTTTACAGGAGAGTTCATCCCTTTCACATTAAAATGACTAATTCTGTATTTCCTACCATCCTAATATCCCCAGATTATATTTTTCTTTTTCTTGCCCTCCTTCCCTTCTTCCCTAGTATTAAATGTATTGGTCCCACTTACATCATGCAGCTCTCCCTCTTTAGTTTCTCTCCCTCCTCCCTTTGAATCCCTTCCCCTTTCTTGTACCCTTTGCTTATTACTCTTTTTCCTTCTCCCTTTTCCTCTCCCACTTTTTAAGGAAGTGTGAGAAGAATCTCTGTAAAACAAATATGTCAATTATTTCCTCTTTGATCCAACTCTGATGAAAGTAGGATGATTCACACAATGTTCCTCCCCTTCTCTAAGTTCCCTCAAATATGATAGGTTTCCTTTGCCTCATTGTCGGATGTAGTTTCCCTCTTTTTATCTCCCCTTTTCCCTTTTTCTGACACTATCCCCTTTCCATTTCTACTTCCCTTTTTTATGTTATATCAGTAAAATCAAATTATGCATATGGTTTTTATGTATATCCACAACAGAAATACCATTCTCAAGAGTTCCTTTTACCTTTTTCTGTTTTTCTTGGGTCCTGTTGTTGGGGATCAAATTTTTTATTTAAGTCTAGTTTTTTTCCTTAGAAACAAATGGAATTCCTCTATTTCATTAAATATCCATCTTCTTCCATGGAAAAAAATACTCAGACTTCCGGTTAAGATGGCAGAGAGGAGGCTCACAGCTGCATAAGCTCCACGTTTTCTCTCACTATCCACTTCATTACAAGCCTCTGAATCAATGCTTGACTGAAAAAAACCCACATATAGTTACCAAGAGAAGCCATCCTTGAGATCCGCCAAGAAAGGTCTGTCTTTACTGGAGGGCTGGGGCAGTTTTAGATCGGGCGCAGGCTGAGGGCAGCGGCAGTGAGAGCACTGGAGCAGACTGGAGAGGGGGTGGGGAGTGATCGCAGCCGTCTCTGCGGGGAGAGCTTCGCTACAGGTTTGGATACTTTACTCCAGCAGCAAGTCAGCAGCCCAGCAGAGAAGCTAAAAACACCGGGGCTGAAGAACACAACCCCAAACAGCTGCAGTCTCTCGGGACCTGGCCGCCCCCCTCTTTCCCCCCCACAGTGACTCAGCACGCTCTGGGATCTCAGAGCGCAGGCGCAGCACAGTCCTGCTAGTGCCTCACTGCTGCCCCCTGCAGTCTGTAGAGGAAGCTCGATAACATACCCAACCCCTCCCCCAAAGAAAGACTCCAGTTTTTTCTGTTTTTCTTTGGTAGTTTGTCTCTGATTAATAGACAGAATGAGCAAGAAGCTGAAGAGGACTTTAACCCTTGACAGCTTCTACACAGATAGAGAGCAGACTCTAAATCCTGAGGAGACTAAAAACAGGCAGTCCCCAGGTGAATCCCCAAAGGAGGAGATTGTCTGTTCCTCAGCACAGCTGAACCTCATAGAAGTGATTAAAAAGGCTCTCACAAGGGAGCTAGAAGAAAAATGGGGAAAGCAGAGTGAGGCTTGGGAAAAGGAGAGGGAGGCTTGGCAAAAGAGCCTGGAGAAAGTTAAAGAGAGAGTGGATAAAGAAGTAAAATCCTTGAAAAATAGGATTAGTGAACTGGAAACAGAAAACAGCTCTCTAAAAAACAAAATTGGCGAAATGGAAAAAAATTCCACAGAACAAAAGAACTCAATTGGACAATTAGAGAAAGATTTTAAAAAAGTGAGTGAAGAGAATACTTCACTGAAAATCAGAATTGAACAAGTGGAATTGAATGACTCGAGGAGACAAGAAGAATCAGTCAAGCAAATCCAAAAAAATCAAACAATGGAGAAAAATGTGAAATACCTTCTGGGGAAGACAACAGACCTGGAAAACAGATCCAGGAGAGACAATCTGAGAATCATTGGACTTCCAGAAAAACATGATGAAAAAAAGAGCCTGGACACTGTCTTCCAGGAAATTATCAAAGAGAACTGCCCAGAAGTCATAGGAACAGAGGAAAAAATAAACATTGAAAGGATTCATCGATCACCCACTGAAAGGGATCCTAAAATCAAAACACCAAGGAATATAGTGGCCAAATGCCAGAACCCTCAGATGAAAGAAAAAATATTGCAAGCGGCTAGAAAAACCCAATTCAAGTATCAAGGAGCCACAATAAGGATCACCCAGGATCTGGCAGCATCCACATTAAAAGATCGAAGGGCCTGGAATATGATATTCCGAAAGGCTAAGGAAGTTGGTATGCAACCAAAAATAACTTACCCAGCGAGAATGAGCATCTTTTTCCAGGGAAGAAGATGGACATTCAACGAAGTAAGCGAATTTCATCTATTTCTGATGAAAAAACCAGAACTTAACAAAAAGTTTGATTTACAAATATAGAACTCAAGAGAAATCTAAAAAGGTAAAGATTAATCTTGGGAACTATATTTTGACTATATAGATGTATAAAGAATACATGTATACCTTGTTCTAGAAATTGATGTGGAGAGGACATTGTACCAGAAAAAGGGTAAAGTGGGGGTACTACATCTCATGAAGAGGCATAGGAAACCTATTATATCTGAGAGAAAGAATGGAGGGGGATGAATATAGTGGGTATCTTACTGCCTTCAGAATTGGCTTTAAGTGAAAAATCTTAAGACATATTCAATCTATGGTGAAACTTCTCCCATCTCATTGAAAAGTGAGAAGGGAAAAGTGGAAAGGGAAGGAATAAGCTAAGCGGAAGGGAATACG
Source organism: Antechinus flavipes (assembly GCF_016432865.1). Lineage (NCBI taxonomy): Eukaryota > Metazoa > Chordata > Mammalia > Dasyuromorphia > Dasyuridae > Antechinus > Antechinus flavipes. The sequence goes on along the minus strand of NC_067401.1, from coordinate 233,239,070 downwards.
GGAACTGGGAGGGAAAGGGGTAAGATAGGGGGAGGAACTCTAAGGCGGGGGGAGGGACACTAAAAAGGGAGGGCTGTAAGAAGCAAGGGGTGCTCACAAGCTTAATACTTGGAAGGGGGGGAAAGGGGAAAGAAGGGAGGAAAGCATAAACTGGGGTTAACAAGATGGCAAGTAATACAGAATTGGTCATTCTAACCATAAACGTGAACGGGGTAAACTACCCCATAAAGAGGAAGCGGTTAGCAGAATGGATTAAAAGCCAGAATCCTACAATATGTTGTTTACAGGAAACACACCTGAAGCGGGGAGATACATGCAGGTTAAAGGTAAAAGGTTGGAGCAAAATCTACTATGCTTCAGGTGAAGTCAAAAAAGCAGGGGTAGCCATCCTGATCTCAGATCAAGCTAAAGCAAAAATTGACCTAATTAAAAGAGATAAGGAAGGACACTATATCTTGCTAAAGGGTAGCATGGATAATGAAGCACTATCTATATTAAACATATATGCACCAAGTGGGGTAGCATCTAAATTCTTAAAAGAGAAACTAAGAGAGCTGCAAGAAGAAATAGACAGTAAAACTATAATAGTGGGAGATCTTAACCTTGCACTCTCAGAATTAGATAAATCAAACCACAAAATAAATAAGAAAGAAGTCAAAGAGGTAAATAGAATACTAGAAAAGTTAGATATGATAGATCTCTGGAGAAAATGTAATGGAGACAGAAAGGAATACACTTTCTTTTCAGCAGTTCATGGAACCTATACAAAAATTGACCATATATTAGGACATAAAAACCTCAAACTCAAATGTAGTAAGGCAGAAATAGTAAATGCATCCTTTTCAGACCACGATGCAATGAAAATTACATTCAACAAAAAAGCAGGGGTAAGTAGACCAAAAAATAATTGGAAACTAAATAATCTCATACTAAAGAATGATTGGGTGAAACAGCAAATCATAGACATAATTAATAACTTCACCCAAGAAAACGATAATAATGAGACATCATACCAAAATGTATGGGATGCAGCCAAAGCGGTAATAAGGGGAAATTTCATATCTCTAGAGGCCTATTTGTATAAAATAGAGAAAGAGAAGGTCAATGAATTGGGTTTGCAATTAAAAATGCTAGAAAAGGAACAAATTAAAAACCCCCAGTCAAACACTAAACTTGAAATTCTAAAAGTAAAAGGTGAGATCAATAAAATTGAAAGTAAAAAAACTATTGAATTGATTAATAAAACTAAGAGTTGGTTCTATGAAAAAACCAAGAAAATAGACAAACCCTTAGTAAATCTGATTAAAAAAAGGAAAGAGGAAAATCAAATTGTTAGTCTTAAAAATGAAAAGGGAGAACTCACCACTAACGAAGAGGAAATTAGAGCAATAATTAGGAGTTACTTTGCCCAACTTTATGCCAATAAATTCGACAACTTAAATGAAATAGAAAAATACCTCCAAAAATACAGCTTGCCCAAACTAACAGAGGAAGAAGTAAATATCCTAAACAGTCCCATCTCAGAAAAGAAATAGAACAAACTATCAATCAACTCCCTAAGAAAAAATCCCCAGGACCAGATGGATTTACATGTGAATTCTACCAAACATTTAAAGAACAATTAACTCCAATGTTATATAAACTATTTGAAAAAATAGGGATTGAAGGAGTCCTACCAAACTCCTTTTATGACACGGATATGGTACTGATACCTAAACCAGGTAGGCTGAAAACAGAGAAAGAAAATTATAGACCAATCTCCCTAATGAATATTGATGCTAAAATCTTAAATAAAATATTAGCAAAAAGATTACAGAAAATTGTCACCAGGATAATACACTGTGACCAAGTAGGATTTATACCAGGAATGCAGGGCTGGTTCAATATTAGGAAAACTATTAGCATAATTGACTATATCAATAACCAAACAAACAAAAACCACATGATCATCTCAATAGATGCAGAAAAAGCATTTGATAAAATCCAACATCCATTCCTAATAAAAACACTTGAGAGCATAGGAATAAATGGACTTTTCCTTAAAATAGTCAGGAGCATATATTTAAAACCATCAGTAAGCATCATATGCAATGGGGAAAAACTGGAACCTTTCCCAGTAAGATCTGGAGTGAAGCAAGGTTGCCCACTATCACCATTATTATTTAATATCGTATTAGAAACACTAGCCTCGGCAATAAGAGTCGAGAAAGATATAAAAGGAATTAGAGTAGGCAATGAAGAAACCAAACTATCACTCTTTGCAGATGATATGATGGTATACCTAGAGAACCCCAGAGATTCTACCAAAAAGCTATTGGAAATAATTCATAATTTTAGCAAAGTAGCTGGCTACAAAATAAATCCCCATAAATCCTCAGCATTTTTATACATCACCAACAAAACCCAACAGCAAGAGATACAAAGAGAAATTCCATTCAGAATAACTGTTGATACCATAAAATATTTGGGAATCTATCTACCAAAGGAAAGTCAGGAATTATATGAGCAAAATTATAAAAAAGTCTCCACACAAATAAAGTCAGACTTAAATAATTGGAAAAATATTAAGTGCTCTTGGATCGGCCGAGCGAACATAATAAAGATGACAATACTCCCTAAACTAATCTATTTATTTAGTGCTATACCAATCAGACTTCCAAGAAAATATTTTATTGATCTAGAAAAAATAACAACAAAATTCATATGGAACAATAAAAAGTCGAGAATCTCAAGGGAATTGATGAAAAAAAAATCAAATGAAGCTGGCCTAGCTGTACCTGATCTAAAATTATATTATAAAGCAGCAGTCACCAAAACCATTTGGTATTGGCTAAGAAATAGATTAGTGGATCAGTGGAAAAGGCTAGGCTCACAAGACAGAATAGTCAATTATAGCAATCTAGTGTTTGACAAACCCAAAGCCCCTAACTTCTGGGAAAAGAATTCATTATTTGATAAAAACTGCTGGGATAATTGGAAATTAGTATGGCAGAAATTAGGCATGGACCCACACTTAACACCATATACCAAGATAAGATCAAAATGGGTCTATGACCTAGGAATAAAGAACGAGACTATAAATAAATTAGAGGAACATAGAATAGTTTATCTCTCAGACTTGTGGAGGAGAAAGAAATTTGTGACCAAAGACGAACTAGAGACCATTACTGATCACAGAATAGAAAATTTCGATTACATCAAATTAAAAAGCTTTTGTACAAATAAAACTAATGCAAACAAGATTAGAAGGGAAGCAACAAACTGGGAAAACATTTTCACAGTTAAAGGTTCTGATAAAGGCCTCATTTCCAAAATATATAGAGAACTGACTCAAATTTATAAGAAATCAAGCCATTCTCCAATTGATAAATGGTCAAAGGATATGAACAGACAATTTTCAGAGGATGAGATTGAAACTATTACCACTCATATGAAAGAGTGTTCCAAATCATTATTGATCAGAGAAATGCAAATTAAGACAACTCTGAGATACCACTACACACCTGTCAGATTGGCTAAGATGACAGGAAAAAATAATGATGAATGTTGGAGAGGATGCGGGAAAACTGGGACACTGATTCATTGTTGGTGGAGTTGTGAACGAATCCAACCATTCTGGAGAGCAATCTGGAATTATGCCCAAAAAATTATCAAATTGTGCATACCCTTTGATCCAGCAGTGTTTCTACTGGGCTTGTATCCCAAAGAAATACTATAGAAGGGAAAGGGACCTGTATGTGCCAAAATGTTTGTAGCAGCCCTGTTTGTAGTGGCTAGAAACTGGAAAATGAATGGATGCCCATCAATTGGAGAATGGCTGGGTAAATTATGGTATATGAATGTTATGGAATATTATTGTTCTGTAAGAAATGACCAGCAGGATGAATACAGAGAGGACTGGCGAGACTTACATGAACTGATGCTAAGTGAAATGAGCAGAACCAGGAGATCATTATACACTTCGACAACGATATTGTATGAGGACATATTTTGATGGAAGGGGATTTCTTTGACAAAGAGACCTGAGTTTCAATTGATAAATGACGGACAAAAGCAGCTACACCCAAAGAAAGAACACTGGGAAACGAATGTGAACTATCTGCATTTTTGTTTTTCTTCCCGGGTTATTTATACCTTCTGAATCCAATTCTCCCTATGCAACAAGAGAACTGTTCGGTTCTGCAAACATATATTGTATCTAGGATATACTGCAACATATCCAACATATAAAGGACTGCTTGCCATCTAGGGGAGGGGGTGGAGGGAGGGAGGGAAAAAAAATTGGAACAAAAACGAGTGTCAATATAAAGTAATTATTAAATAAAAATTAAAAAAAAAAAACAAGAAAAAAATACTCAGCTTAGCTGGGTAGTTTATTCTTGGCTGCATTCCAAGTTCTTTTGCCTTTCAGAATATCTTATTCCAGGCCCTTCAATTCTTTAATGTTGAGGCAGCCACATATTGTGTGACCCTTACTGTGGCATCTCGGTATTTGAACTGTTTTTTTTTTTTTTTTTTTTTTTTTTTCTGGCTGCTTGTAAAATTTTTTCTTTAGTCTGAAAATTCTGAAGTTTGGCCACAATATTCCTCGGAGTCTTTATTTTAGGGTTTTTTTCAGAAGATGTTTGATGAATTCTTTCAATGCCTATTTTCCCTTCCGGTTCTATTACTTCTGGGCAGTTCTCTTTGATGATTTCCTGTAAAATAGTATCTAGGCTCTTTTTTTCATCATAATTTTCTGTAGTCCGATGATCCTCAGGTTATCTCTCCTAGATCTATTTTCCAGGTCTGTTGTTGTTTTTCCAAATAAATATTTGACATTTTTTTCCAATCTTTCATTTTTTTGGTTTTGCTTGACTGATTCTTGATTTCTCAATGAATCAGTCATTTCTATTTGCTCAGTTCTGATTTTTAGTGAGTTATTTTCCTCATTACCTTTTTTTTTACTTTTTTTTTTATATGTCCAATTGAGTTGTTTTGCTGTATGGAATTTTTTTTCCATTTCACTAATTTTTTTTTTTAAGTGAGTTATTTTCTTTTTCCAATTCGCAAACTCTGTTTCCCTGCACTTCTTGGGAGTTTTTTTTATCTTTTCTAATTCACATTTTAGGAAGTTGTTGCTCTCTTGCATAGCTTCTCTTTCTTTTCCCCATTTCTCTTCTAGTTCTCTTTTAAGGTTTTTAATAGTCTCTTCTAGGAGAGTCTTTTGTATTGGGAACCAACAATTGTCTGGAGACTGTCTGCTATTAGTCTTTTCAGTGTTGAAAAGCTGTTCTCTTTCTGTATAGAAACTATCAATCATTCTTTTGATTTTTTTTACTCATTTTGTTAAAGCCTGTAGGGTCTGCCTTCAGAGCCAGGAAGTTACCAGCTTTCTCTGCAGAGCAGTGAGAGGTGTATGGGCCTGTAGCTTCCTGCCAGCCGGCTACAAAAAGCAGGGAGGTACTGGAGTGCTCTGGGAAAGAGTTCCCCACTGGGGAGTAACTCAGGCCTGAAGAGCCTAGCTGGGAAAGTGCTCTGCAAAGAACCCCTTGCTGTGTGAGATAACGACTGCCCTGGGGCTAGATGCTGAGCAGTGAGCATTTCATGGCCCCAATCCAAACCCTGCCCTGGAGCTGTGGGTATTAGCAGTTGAGCTGTGAATGTATTTGCAGGGACTGGATGTGTCTGCTGGGGAATCACAATCTGCTGGGGAAGTTCTATTGCCCCAGGCTGAGCCCCCCATTGTGCAGCTTAGAGGCTGCCCAGGCTGTGCCCCCCTGCTGTGCAGATTTGTAACTGCCCCTGCAAAAGCCCCGAAGTGCAGGATGTGGCTGCAGGGCTGTGTTACAGTATGCCTGAGTCACTTCCAGGTTTGAGTGGTTACAGCCAGATCTCGTTAGGTTCTGGTGTTTTTTAGAGTACCCTCTGTTTTAGGCTTTAATTTCTCTGCCTGTTTACTGCTTTATAGTCAAGGCAGAGCAGTTAGCCTATAGCAGAGTTGTCTCTATAACTTCTCTAGCCACAGAGGTCATCCCCGCCCCTGGTTTGTTCATGATGCTAGTCTCTTGCTACCTGAGCTAGTCTGATCCTGGCCCCTCAACACAAACCTTTCCTGGCGATCTTCCAGATTGACTTCAGCTGGTAAATTGTAGTGTTTCTAATCTTTTTTTTTTTTTTTCATTCACAAATAGCATATTTTATTTTATTTTATTTTTTTATAAATTTTATTTTATTTAATAATAACTTCGCATTGACAGAATCCATGCCAGGATAATTTCTACACGACATTATCCCTTGCAATCACTTATGTTTCATTTTTTCTCCTCCCTCCCTCCTCCCCCCCCCCCCAGGATGGCAAGCAGTCCTATATATGCTAAACATGTTGCAGTATATCCTAGATACAATACATATTTGCAGAACCGAATAGTTCTCTTGTTGCACAGGGAGAATTGGATTCAGAAGGTAAAAATAACTCGGGAAGAAAATCAAAAATGCAAATAGTTCACATTCATTTCCCAGTATTCCTTCTTTGGGTGTAGCTGTTTCTGTCCATCATTTCTCCAATGAAACTCAGTTAAGTCTCTTTGTCAGAGAAATCCACTTCCATCAGAATACATCCTCATACAATATCGTTGTCGAAGTGTATAATGATCTCCTGGTTCTGCTCATCTCACTTAGCATCAGTCCATGTAGGTCTCTCCAAGCCTCTCTGTATTCATCCTGCTGGTCATTCCTTACAGAGCAATAATATTCCATAACATTCATATACCACAATTTACCCAGCCATTCTCCAATTGATGGGCATCCATTCATTTTCCAGTTTCTGGCCACTACAAACAGGGCTGCTACAAACATTTTGGCACATACAGGTCCCCTTCCCTTTTTTAGTATCTCTTTGGGGTATAAGCCCAATAGAAACACTGCTGGATCAAAGGGTATGCACAGTTTGATAACTTTTTGGGCATAATTCCAGATCGCTCTCCAGAATGGCTGGATTCGTTCACAACTCCACCAACAATGCATCAGTGTCCCCGTTTTCCCGCATCCCCTCCAACATTCATCATTGTTTTTTCCTGTCATCTTAGCCAATCTGACAGGTGTGTAGTGATATCTCAGAGTTGTCTTAATTTGCATTTCTCTGATCAATAGTGATTTGGAACACTCTTTCATGTGAGTGGTAAAAGTTTCAATTTCTTCATCTGAAAATTGTCTGTTCATATCCTTTGACCATTTATCAATTGGAGAATGGCTTGATTTTTTATAAATTTGAGTCAGTTCTCTATATATTTTGGAAATGAGGCCTTTATCAGAACCTTTAATTGTAAAGATGTTTTCCCAGTTTGTTACTTCCCTACTAATCTTGTTTGCATTCGTTCTGTTTGTACAAAGGCTTTTTAATTTGATATAATCAAAATTTTCTATTTTGTGATTGGTAATGGTCTCTAGTTCATCTTTGGTCACAAATTTCTTTCTCCTCCACAAGTCTGAGAGATAAACTATCCTATGTTCCTCTAATTTATTTATAATCTCGTTCTTTATGCCTAGGTCATGGACCCATTTTGATCTTATCTTGGTATGTGGTGTTAAGTGTGGGTCCTTGCCTAATTTCTGCCATACTAATTTCCAGTTATCCCAGCAGTTTTTATCAAAAAATGAAATCTTATCCCAAAATTTAGAATCTTTGGGTTTGTCAAACACTAGATTGCTATAGTTGACTATTCTGTCTTGTGAACCTAACCTTTTCCACTGATCAACTAATCTATTTCTAAGCCAATACCAGATGGTTTTGGTGACTGCTGCTTTATAATATAATTTTAGATCAGGTACAGCTAGACCACCTTCATTTGATTTTTTTTTCATTAATTCCCTTGAGATTCTCGACTTTTTATTGTTCCATATGAATTTTGTTGTTATTTTTTCTAAATCATTAAAATATTTTCTTGGAAGTCTGATTGGTATAGCACTAAATAAATAGATTAGTTTAGGGAGTACTGTCATCTTTATTATATTCGCTCGGCCTATCCAAGAGCACTTAATATTTTTCCAATTATTTAAGTCTGACTTTATTTGTGTGAAAACTTTTTTGTAATTTTGCTCATATAATTCCTGACTTTCCTTTGGTAAGTAGATTCCCAAATATTTTATGCTATCAACAGTTATTTTGAATGGAATTTCTCTTTGTATCTCTTGCTCTTGGATTTTGTTGGTGGTGTATAAGAATGCTGAGGATTTATGGGGATTTATTTTGTATCCTGCTACTTTGCTAAAATTATGAATTATTTCTAATAGCTTTTTAGTAGAATCTCTGGGGTTTTCTAGGTATACCATCATATCATCTGCAAAGAGTGATAGTTTGGTTTCCTCATTGCCTACTCTAATTCCTTTAATCTCTTTCTCGACTCTTATTGCAGAGGCCAGTGTTTCTAATACAATATTGAATAATAATGGTGATAGTGGGCAACCTTGCTTCACTCCAGATCTTACCGGGAAAGGTTCCAGTTTTTCCCCATTGCATATGATGCTTACTGAAGGTTTAAAATATATGCTCCTAACTATTTTAAGGAAAAGTCCTTTTATTCCTATGCTCTCAAGTGTTTTTATTAGGAATGGCTGTTGGATTTTATCAAATGCTTTTTCTGCATCTATTGAAATGACCATATGTTTTTTGTTTGGTTGGTTGTTGATATAGTCAATTATGTTAATAGTTTTCCTAATATTGAACCAGCCCTGCATTCCTGGTATAAATCCTACTTGGTCATAGTGTATTATCCTGGGGATGATTTTCTGTAATCTTTTTGCTAATATTTTATTTAAGATTTTAGCATCAATATTCATTAGGGAGATTGGTCTATAATTTTCTTTCTCTGTTTTCAGCCTACCTGGTTTAGGTATCAGTACCATATCTGTGTCATAAAAGGAGTTTGGTAGGACTCCTTCAATCCCTACTTCTTCAAATAGTTTATTTAGCATTGGAGTTAATTGATCTTTAAATGTTTGATAGAATTCAGATGTAAATCCATCTGGTCCTGGGGTTTTTTTCTTAGGGAGTTGATTGATAGTTTGTTCTATTTCTTTTTCTGAGATAGGAGTGTTTAGGATATTTACTTCTTCCTCTGTTAGTTTAGGTAAGCTATATTTTTGGAGGTATTCTTCTATTTCATTTAAGTTGTCGAATTTATTGGCGTAAAGTTGGGCAAAGTAACTCCTAATTATTGCTCTAATTTCCTCTTCGTTAGTGGTGAGTTCTCCCTTTTCATTTTTAAGACTAACAATTTGATTTTCCTCTTTCCTTTTTTTAATCAGATTTACTAAGGGTTTGTCTATTTTGTTGGTTTTTTCATAGAACCAACTCTTAGTTTTATTAATCAATTCAATAGTTTTTTTACTTTCAATGTTATTGATCTCTCCTTTTATTTTTTGAATTTCAAGTTTAGTGTTTGATTGCGGGTTTTTAATTTGTTCCTTTTCTAGCATTTTTAGTTGCAAGCCCAATTCATTGACCTTCTCTTTCTCTATTTTATACAAATAGGCCTCTAGAGATATGAGATTTCCCCTTATTACCGCTTTGGCTGCATCCCATACATTTTGGTATGATGTCTCATTATTATCATTTTCTTGGATGAAGTTATTAATTATGTCTATAATTTGTTGTTTCACCCAATCATTCTTTAGTATGAGATTATTTAGTTTCCAATTATTTTTTGGTCTACTTTCCTGTGGCTTTTTATTGAATGTAATTTTCAATGCATCATGGTCTGAAAAGGATGCATTCACTATTTCTGCCTTACTGCATTTGAGTTTGAGGTTTTTATGTCCTAATATATGATCAATTTTTGTATAAGTTCCATGAACTGCTGAAAAGAAGGTGTACTCCTTTCTGTCCCCATTACATTTTCTCCAGAGATCTATCATATCTAATTTTTCTAGTATTCTATTTATCTCTTTTGATTTCTTTCTTATTTATTTTGTGGTTTGATTTATCTAATTCTGAGAGTGCAAGGTTGAGATCTCCCACTATTATAGTTTTACTGTCTATTTCTTCTTGCAGCTCTCTTAATTTCTCTTTTAAGAATTTAGATGCTACACTACTTGGTGCATATATATTTAATATAGATACTTCTTCATTATTCATTCTACCCTTTAGCAAGATATAGTGCCCTTCCTTATCTCTTTTGATTAGATCAATTTTTGCTTTAGCTTGATCTGAGATCAGGATGGCTACCCCTGCTTTTTTGGCTTCACCTGAAGCATAGTAGATTTTGCTCCAACCTTTTACCTTTAACCTGCATGTATCACCCCGCTTCAGGTGTGTTTCCTGTATACAACATATTGTAGGATTCTGGCTTTTAATCCATTCTGCTAACCGCTTCCTCTTTATAGAGGAGTTTACCCCGTTCACATTTATGGTTAAAATGACCAATTCTGTATTACTTGCCATCTTGTTAACCCCGGTTTATGCTTTTCTCCCTTCTTACTCCCTTACCCCCCTTCCCAGTATTAAGCTTGTGAGCTCCCCTTACTTCTCACAGCCCTCCCTTTTTCAGTATCCCTCCCCCTCCCTTCAAGTTCCCCCCCCCAACTTGCCCCTTTCCCTCCCAGTTACCGTATTCCCTTCCACTTAGCTTATTCCTTCCTTTTTCACTTTTCCCTTCTCACTTTTCACTGAGGTGGGAGAAGTTTCACCATAGATTGAATATGTCTAAAATTCTTCTCTTAATGCCAATTCTGAAAGCAGTAAAATACTCACTATTTTCATCCCTCTCCATTCTTTCTCTCAGATATACTAGGTTTTCTTTGCCTCTTCATGAAATGTAGTACCCCCACTTTCCCTTTTTTCTAGTACAATGTCCTTTCCACAACTACTTTCTAGAACAAGGTATACATGTATTCTTTATACATCTTTACAGCCGAAATATAGTTCCCAAGATTAATCTTTACCTTTTTAGATTTCTCTTGAGTTCTGTGCTTATAGATCAAATTTTTTGTTAAGTTCTGGCTTTTTCATCAGAAATAGATGAAATTCGCTTATTTCGTTGAATGTCCATCTTCTTCCCTGGAAAAAGATGCTCAATCTTGCTGGGTAAGTTATTTTTGGTTGCATACCAAGTTCCTTAGCCTTTCGGAATATCATATTCCAGGCCCTTCGATCCTTTAATGTGGATGCTGCCAGATCCTGGGTGATCCTTATTGTGGCTCCTTGATACTTGAATTGGGTTTTTCTAGCCGCTTGCAATATTTTTTCTTTCATCTGAGGGTTCTGGCATTTGGCCACTATATTCCTTGGTGTTTTGATTTTAGGATCCCTTTCAGTAGGGGATCGATGAATTCTTTCAATGTCTATTTTACCTTCTGTTTCTATGACTTCTGGGCAGTTCTCTTTGATAATTTCCTGGAAGACAGTGTCCAGGCTTTTTTTTTCATCATACTTTTCTGGAAGTTCGATGATTCTCAGGTTGTCTCTCCTGGATCTGTTTTCCAGGTCTGTTGTCTTCCCCAGAAGGTATTTCACATCCTTTTCCATTGTTTGATTTTTTTGGATTTGCTTGACTGATTCTTCTTGTCTCCTCGAGTCATTCAATTCCAATTGTTCGACCCTGATTTTCAGTGAGGTATTTTCTTCACTCACTTTTTTAAGATCTTTTTCTAATTGTCCAATTGAGTTCTTTTGTTCTGTGGAATTTTTTTCCATTTCGCCAATTTTGTTTTCCAGTTCACCAATCCTATTTTTCAAGGATTTGGTTTCTTTATCCACTCTCTCTTTAACTGACTTCTCCAGGCTCTTTTGCCAAGCCTCCCTCTCCTTTTGCAGAGCCTCCCTCTCCTTTTGCAAAGCCTCCTTCTCCTTTTGCCAAGCCTCCTTCCCCTTTTGCAGAGCCTCCCTCTCCTTTTCCCATTTTTCTTCTAGCTCCCTTGTGAGAGCCTTTTTAATTTCCTCCATGAGATTCATCTGTGCTGAGGGACATAAGGTCTCCTCCTTCGGGGATTCACCTGGGGACTGTTTGTTTTTAGTCTCCTCAGGGTTTGGAGTCTGCTCTTTATCTGTATAAAAGCTGTCCAGGGTTAGATTCTTTTTCAGTTTCTTGCTCATTCTGTCTATTTATCAAAGACAAACTATCAAAGAAACAGAAGGAAAAAAACCCCTTGAATGGAGGCTGCTTTCTTTGGGGGAGGGGCAGGGTATTCGTGAGGCATGGGTCCTACTGTGCTATGGCGCCTGCGCACTGAGATCCGAGCGCTCTGAGATCCGAGCGGGCTGAGACACTGTGGGGGAGGGGTGGCCAGGTCCCGAGAGACTCCAGCTGTTTGGGGTTGTATTCTTCACCCCCGGTGTTTTTAGCTTCTCTGCTGGGCTGCTGACTTGCTCCTATAGCAAAGCTCTCCCCGCAGAGACGGCTGCGATCGTGCCCCACCCCCTCTCCGCTCTACCCGGTTCTGAGCTGCTATCTGTGCTCTGGTTGCAGCTGCTGCCCGCAGACTGCTTCCAAATACCGTCCCCGCCCTCGCGCAAAAACAGACCTTTCTTGACGAGTCTCAAGGATGGTTTCTCTTGGTAAGTAGTTGTATGGTTTTTTTTCAGTCGAGCATTAATTCAGAGGCATGAAATGAAATGAATAGTGAGAGAAAAACACGGAGGTTACACAGAAGTGTATTTCCTCTCCGCCATCTTGGCCGGAAGTCACCGTAGTGCTTCTAATCTTCATGAATTTAAACAGTGAAGAGCTATTTTTGAGGCTGGATTAAATAGTTGGTTATGAGGGGAATGAGAGGAGCTTAGAAAGTCTTGTGTGCCTTCTCCATCATCTTGGCTCCGCCCAGATGAGATGCAATTCACAATAGGATGTTTTATAGTGAATTATCAGTAATCTAAAAACAGACTGTATTTATCAGATGTCTAATAATTTAGGAAATAAAAAAAAAACAGACTTTAGGAATGGTTGTAAAAAAAAAAAAAGATTGATCATCTGAATAGTGAATCTTAAAAATAAGCTTTGCTATAATTGGAAAAGAATTTGACCATTATCTTGACCTTTCTCCTTCAGTTTTTTTTTCATTATTTTGAACAAGTAGCATCATGAAAATTAATTCATGAATACAACAGAGATACTTGCTTTTTTTCCAGTTCTCAAGAAGAAAATTGTCTTCTTCTACTATTGTGTCAGTGAAAATGATACAATTTTTATAAGCATTTCATTCCATTTAGTCTTTCTTAAATATTAATTACAAAGTGATTTAACTTCTAAAACAGGTTCAAGAAATTGCTTAGAAAGTATTTCTAAAGTAGAAGACTCATTGATATTAACAATAATCAAATCATTAAAAAAGAATTGCAAAAAAGTGAGGACATTATTAATATTAATTTGTTTAAATTTATGTATTTCCTAAATAATTATAGCAAACTACAAAATTCAATCTTTGCAAAAAATGAAAGTTTTCCAGAAAAAAACTTGAATGTTTATAAAAATAACATATCCTTTTTTCCTCCTTTAAATTTCTTCTAATGGAATAAGAAACAGTGATTACTTTATTTCTTCATATGTCAGACACTTTCATAAGAGGTAAAAATATAAAGGTAAAACTGAGACGTCCATAACCTCCAATTGATTACATTCTATAAGGGAACCTAACTTATATGTGGACATTTTTGTATTTTTTTTTTGAGAGAGAAATCATGGAATAGTGAATGGGATTAAAAAAAGATTCAATTAGGCATGGAGCTATCTTTTCAGAGGGCTGGAGTACTCCATTAAAGAACAGTCTTAATAGATCCTATGAAAATAAAAAGCCTTAAATTATAGAACTGCAAACTATTTGTCTGTTGGTTGAGGATCATCAACATAGCTAAATTTGGAGAGGTTTAAAATCAGGTGTTTGTTTGCCAAATGACAAATGTATTGACCAATGACAACTTATAGAAACAGTTGATTAAGGCAAAAAAATCTATGTAGGTAGAGAATTCAGATTTTATTTTTAATGTAATGAATGTTACATTTTCTTATATATCAAAGTAAATCACAAATGCTATTATTAATATCTCCAACTCTGTAAGTAAAATATTAATTTTACTCGGCCTCAGTTGATCTTTTGTTAGATTATTCTGAATGGGATGGTTTATGTGAAAGATGCAATTATACTGTATCCCATTCCCAACATCCTCACCATGGTCTTATAAAAAATACTTTTTTCACTTTTTAATTTATTTTGAATGTAATAATATTCAGCAAAGATATGCTTTTCAATATATTTTACTAAAATGCATGTAAATAAGTGAGCTTCTTTTAATTAGTCATTTTATTTTCTCATATAATATTCAATTTAATATAGTAACACAATCATCATATTTGTGTTTCAGTTTTATTCTGGATATTTAAAAATATTGATATCCTTTTCTCTCTTTTTTTTTCACATATTTGTATACACTCATAGTCATTGTTTTCACCTCTAAGCAATGGAGAAGAATCAAGCAAAATAATAAAGGTATAGGCTATGTAAGAAAACTTTTTTTTTTAATTCTGTACTTTTAGTTCATTACATTATTGGGGGAAAATGCCATAATTACATAAAGTTCTTTCAATGAAAAAAAATAGAGCAAAGGTAAAAAGATCAATTGATTTTAATAAGCCTAAATTAAAAGATCTCACTTTTTAAGTGAAACATAGTGTTGAATTGGCAAAGGATGTCAAAATCGCATTTTACATTTTTCTGAAACTAAAATGCTTATTTATAAATAGAAATTGATATCTATATAGATGAATATGTTTACAAATCTATACATATATAAATCTGTATATCTGTAAATATATGACATATAAATGCATATGTGTGAATGTATGTATGACATAAGAATAGAGGATATTTTTATTTTTTTAAAAATCTACTAATGAGGGGGCAGATAGGTGGTGCAGTGGATAGAGCACTGGATGGTGCCGAAGTCAGGAGGACCTGAGTTCAAATCTGGTCTCAGACACTTAACATTTCCTAGCTTTGTGACTTTGGGCAAGCCACTTAACCCCAATTGTTTCAGCAAAAATAAAAAATAAAGAAATCTGGTAATGAAAACCAAAAATGCCATCTCTCCCAAAGGATATTCTCCCTTTTACTTTGCCTTATCCCATAGCTACAATGTCTTTTGTCATTTCCCCAAATGTATTTAGACTTAATTTCATAGAAAATGTTAATGTTTTCTTATTTTTCAATGTCTTTTGCTCTTCCCTGTTACCTTATTATGTCTATCCTAAAAAACTATTATTTTATAAACTATTAAGTTCTAATTTAACACTGTCCATAGTGAGGCACATTAATTATAGATCATTGGTTCTAGAACAAATTTATCTTTACTTTTTATCTTAATTCTAGTGAAGAAATTGTTTAGTGTGTCCATTGCTTTCTAAATTGCTCATGGATTTAAAGCCACACACTTTTACATATTCTTCCTGTGTTAATTGAAAAGTTATGTCATAGAACATAATGACTTAGAAGTATCAAACATGTTAGCAAATGAAAGATTGAAGGAAAGATGAAAGTGGGTTGAAAGAGCTTAGTAGGGAAAACTTAGCACACAGAGATTCCACCTTGACAATATATGGTGTTTTGGAGAACTGGTTTTCTCAACCAACAAAATATAATTTTACTGCTCATAATTATCTTGTCCACACAATTTGTAAAGGTCCATTAAAAAAAGTTTGATGATATATGAATCACTGGTATAGCTTCAATCTCAAACCTAAACCATTGAACCAGAAAGAGCAAATGTTGGTCTTTTTCATTGGAAGTCTAAGCAGAATGTGAGCAGCCAGTTTTAGTTATTTGGCTAGAATGATTAAGTTTGAAGTCCCTTCCAAATTCCTTTAAGTCCCTTTAAAATTCTATTCTGTTTTGTAATGAAACATGAGGCAAACAGTATAAAAGCAATAGCATTATTTATTTTTTGCAATAATAATAAAATAATCTTACTCATGACTACAAAACATTTTTAACTTTAAAAAATGATTTAATCCAAACAATCTCACAAAGATGATAGAACAAATATTAGCATCTCCATTTAAATATGAGGATACTCAAGTAAGAATAATGAAATTCCTTGATTTGTCACATAATACATGGCAGTGTTATGATTCAAACACAAAGTTCCTCATTCTATATTCTATGTCCTTTCCATTAGAACATGCCTAAAAAGAGATAAATAAAGTGGGTATATGCATGAGCAAATTTGTCATAACTCTTATCAATTCCTATTTTTGCAAATTCTTTACCCGTGGCTTCATTTATAAATGGAAGAATTGAAAACTAATTTAGAAGCACTAACTGGAAAGTATCACTACTGTCAGGCAGCTAGGGAGTGCAATGAATAGAGTGCAGGGTCTGTAATCAAGAGACTCATCTTCTAGAGCCAAATCTGTCTTCAGATACTTATTGGCTATGAAATTCTGAACAAATATTTTAACCTAAATTTCTGTAGTTTCTTCATGTGTAAAATAAACGGGGGTAAGAAAAATCAAATCACTCAAATATTTTGACAAGAAAAAACTCAAAAGCAGTGACAAGAGTTGTACATGGCTGGAATGACTTAAAAAGTCTTACTAGATCCTCATATTAAATTTCACAGTGAATGTACATTTCTAGAAATAAAGTAGTGCCAAAACAATTTCAGTGTTCTATTTCTAAGAAGAAAAAAATAATTCAGAATTATTATTCCTTCTTTTCCAAAGTAATTGGAGTAATTATGAGTAATGTTTTAATTTGTACATGAATTGAATTTGCATGAGGTAGAGTCATGCAAAGTTATCTGTCTTGCTCTCTCTTCCAAAATTCTCAGTTGTCCATTGGTAAGAAAAGTCAGGATGACTGGCAATAGCTAAGGATACAGTGAATGAAAGTGGAATCTTTAATGTCTGACCAGGCTATAAGCACTCCACAATGCTTACTTCAGCTGATTCTATATTTGTTGGAATAAATTGCTTTAATTTAACCCATTCCATTGGGGGAAGTCTTCATATACTTTTTTACAGCAGAGAAAGGTTTATTTTGTGGATAGAGAATTAGGAAAGGGAAGGAGGAGGGGTAAGCATATGAACGAAATATATTGAGAATCCTGTTTAAAATGACACAAAACAATTTCTGTAGTGTCTCTCTTTGACCCTTTGTTGTGTATTGCACAACATTATAAGGCAACTGAAGATAGCAATATTCTTTTTCCTAATATTTGACTTCCTCCAAAATTTGTCCCCAATAGGAAAAATGGAGAGAAGCAGAGTTGTTTCTTCAGGTTTCCTTTTCTTTTTTTTTTTTCTTTCATTGAGTATCACCTTCACTGGACTAAGGAAATACTCCTAAGAACTCTATGTGAGTTTTGAATGAAAATTCTTTTTTATTATTATATGGCTTTTTTATTTACAAGATATTATGCATGGGTAATTTTTCAGCATTGATACTTCCAAAATCTTTTCTTCCAATTTTTCCCCTCCTTCACCCCACCCACTCCCCCAGATAGTAGGTTGACCAACACATGTGAAATAAGTAAAAGTATAAGTTAAATACAATGTATGTATACATGTCCATACAGTTATTTTGCTGTACAAAAAGAATCAAACTTTGAAATAATGTACGATTAGCCTGTGATGAAAATCAAAAATGCAGGCAGGCAAAAATAGAGGGATTGGAAATTCTATGTAGTGGTTCATAGTCATCTCCCAGAGTTCTTTCACTGGGTGTAGCGGGTTAAATTCATTACTTCTCTATTGGAACTGATTTGGTTCATCACATTGTTCAAGGGGCCACATCCATCAGAATTGATCATTATATATTATTGTTGTAGACGTATATAATGATTTCCTGGTCTTGCTCATTTCGTTTAGCATCAATTCATGCAAGTCTATCCAGGCCTTTCTGAAATCATCCTGCTGGTCATTTCGTACAGAACAATAATATTCCATAATATTCATATACCACATTTTATTCAGCCATTCTCCAATTGATGGGCATCCATTCAGTTTCCAGTTTCTGGCCAATACAAAGAGGGCTGCCACAAACATTCTTGCACATACAGGTCCCTTTCCCTTCTTTAAGATCTCTTTGGGATAAGACCAGTAGTAACACTGCTGGATCAAAGAGTATGTACAGCTTGATAACTTATTGAGCATAGTTCCAAATTGTTCTCCAGAATGACTGGAAGTATTCACACTTTCACCAACAAAGCATCAGTGTCCCAGTTTTCCCACATCCCCTCCAACATTACACATTACCTTTCCCTCTTATTCTAGCCAATTTGACAGATGGATAGTAGTATCTCAGAGTTGTCTTAATTTGCATTTATCTGATTAATAATGACTAGGAGCATCTTTTCATATGGCTAGAAATAGTTTCAATTTCTTTGGCTGAGAATTGTCTGTTCATAACCTTTGACTACTTATCAATTGGAGAATGGTTTGATTTCCTATAAATTAGAGTCAATTCTTTATATATTTTGGAAATGAGGCCTTTATAAGAACTTTTGACTGTAAAAACATTTTCCCAATTTGTTGCTTCCCTTCCAATCTTGTCTGCATTAGTTTTGTTTGTACAAAAACTTTTCAATATGATATAATCAAAATTTTCTATTTTGTGATCAATAATGATCTCTAGTTCTTCTTTGGTCATAAATTCCTTCCTATTCCACAGGTCTGAGAGGTAAACTATCTTATGTTCTTCTAATTTATTTATACTCTCATTCTTTCTGCCTAGGTCATGAATACAGTTTGACCTTATCTTGTTATACGGTGTTAAGTGTGGGTCCATGCCTAATTTCTGCCATACTAATTTCTAATTTTGCCAGCAGATTTTGTCAAACACTGACATCTTATCCCAAAAGCTGGGGTCTTTGGGTTTGTCAAACACTAGATCATTAAAGTTATTGACTGTTTTTCCTTTGAAACTAACCTATTCCACTGATCATCTGGTCTATATCTTAGCCAATACCAAATAGTTTTGGTAACTGCTGCTTTATAATATAATTTTAGATCTGATACAGCTAGGCCACGTTCATTTGATTGTTTTTTTTTCATTAGTTCCCTTGCAATTTTTGACCTTTTGTTTTTCCAGATGAACTTTGTTGTTATTTTTTCTAGGTCATTAATATAGTTTTTTGGGGGTCTGATTGGTATAGTTCTAAATAAAAAGATTAGTTTAGGTAGTAATATCAAATTTATTATATTTGCTCACCCTATCCAAGGGCATTAATATTGTTCCAATTGGTTACTTCTGATTTTATTTGTGGGGAAAGTGTTTTGAAGTTTTGCTCATATAGTTCCTGATTTTCCCTTGGAAAATAGATTCCTAAATATTTTATACTATTGGTAGTTACTTTAAATGGAATTTCTCTTTATAACATTGTTGGATTTTGTTAGTGATATATAAGAATGCTGATGACTTATGTGGGTTTATTTTGTATCCTGCAACTTTGCTAAAAGTGTGAATTATTTCTAACAGCGTTTTAGTAGAATCTTTGGGATTCTCTAAGCGTAGCATCATATCATCAGCAAAGAGTGATGATTTGGTTTCTTCATTACCTTCTCAAATTCCGTTAATCTCTTTCTTGAATCTTATTGCCCAAACTAGCATTTCTAATACAATATTGAATAGTAATGGTGATAGTGGGCAACCTTGTTTCACTCCTGAACTTATTGAGAATGGATCCAGTTTATCCCCATTACACAAGATGCTTAATGATGGTTTTAAATAGATGCTACTGATTATTTTAACGAAAAGACCATTTATTTCTAAGCTCCCAAGGGTTTTTAGTAGGAATGGATGTTGGATTTTACCAAATGTTTTTTCAGCATCTATTGAGATGGTCATATGGTTTTTGTTAATTTGGTTATTAATATGGCCAATCATATTGATAGTTTTCCTAATATTGAATCAGCCCTGTATTCCTGGTATAAATCCTATTTGATCATAGTGTATTATCCTGGGGATGATTTTCTGTAGTCTTTTTGCTAATACCTTATTTAAGATTTTAGCATCAATATTCATTAGGGAGATTGGTCTATAATTTTTCTTTCTCTGTTTTCAACCTATCTGGTTTAGGTATCAGTACCATGTCTGTGTCAGAAAAGAATTTGGTAGGATTCTTTCATTCTCTATTTTTTTTTCAAATAGTTTATATAGCATTGGAGCTAATTGTTCTTTAAATGTTTGGTAGAATTCACATGTAAATCCATGTGGTCCTGGGGATGTTTTCTTAGGGAATTGATTAATAACTTGTTCTATTTGCTTTCTGAAATGGGACTATTTAAGCAATTAACTTCCTTCTATGTTAATTTGGGAAGTCAATATTTTTGGAGGTAGTCATCCATTTCACTTAAGTTATCAAATTTATTGGCATAAAGTTGGGCAAAGTAACTCTTTATTATTGCTCTAATTTCTTCTTCATTGGTGGAGAGTTCCCCCTTTTCATTTTTAAGACAAACAATTGGATTTTCCTCTCCAATTTTTCTAATCAGATTTATCAACTGTTTATCTATTTTATTGTTTTTTCATAAAATCAACTCTTAATTTTATTTATTAATTCAATAGGTTTTTTTTTACTTTAAATATTATTAATTTCTTCTTTCAATTTTAGAATTTCAAATTTAGTATGTGATTTGGAGTTTTTAATTTGATCTTTTTTTAGCTTTTTAAGTTGCAAGTCCAATTCACTGATCTTCTCTTTCTCTATTTTATTCAAATAAGCCTCTAAAGATATATATTTCTGCCTTATTACTGGTTTGGCTGCATTCCACATATTTTATCTTGAGTGAAATTATTAATTGTGTCTATAATTTGCTGTTTCACCCAATCATTCTTTAAGATGAGATTATCAAATTTCCAATTACTCTTTGGTCTATTGACCCCTAATTTTTTCTTGAATGTAACTTTTAATTGCATCGTGGTCTGAAAAGAAAGTATTTACTATTTCTGCCTTCCTGGATTTAATTTTGAGGTATTTATGTCCTAATATATGATCACTTTTTGCATAGGTTCCATGAACTGCTCAGAAGAAAGTGTATTCCTTTCTGTCTCAATTCAATTTCCTCCAAAGATCTATCATAACTAACTTTTCTAATAATCTATTTACTTCTTTAACTTCTTTCTCATTTGTTTTGTGGTTTGATTTATCTAATTCTGAGAGTTCAAGGTTGAGATCTCCCACTGTTACAGTTTTGCTGTCTATTTCTTCTTGCAACTCTCTTAACTTCTCCTTTAAGAAGTTAGATGCTATACCACTTGGTGCCTATATGTTTAGTATTGATATTGCTTCATTGTCTATGCTACCCATTAGCAAGGTATAGTTTCCTTCCTTATCTCTTTTAACTAGATCATTTTTTTTTGCTTTTGCTTGATCTGAGATAAGGATGGCTTCCCCCTGCTTTTTTTTTTTTTTTACTTTGCCTGAAGCATAATAGATTCTACTCCAGTCTTTTACCTTTACTCTGTATGTATCTCCCTGCTTTAAATGTTTTTTTTCCTGTAAACAACATATTGTAGGGTTCTGACTTTTGAACGAGTCTGCTATCTGCCTCTGCTTTATGGGAGAGTTCATGTCATTTACATTTATAGTTAACATTACAAATTTTGTATTTCCTCCCATCTTATTATCCCCTGATTATGCTTTTCTTTTTCCTGCTGCCCTTACTCCCTTTCCCAATATTAAGCTTATGGGTACCACTTGCATCATACAGCTCTCTTTTTTAAGATCATTCTCTCCCCTTTGAATCCCTTCCCCTTTCTTATACCCTTCCCTTATTATTCTTTTCCTTTTCCCTTTTCCTCTCCCACTTTTTAAGGAGGTGAAAGAAGATTCGCTATAAACTACATATGTCAATTATTTTCTCTTTGAGCCAACTCTGATGAGAGTAAGATTCAAACAATTCCTCCCACCCTCTCTAAATTCCCTCAGATATGATAGGGTTCCTTTGCCTCTTCATGGGATGTAGTTTCCCCCTTTTTATCTCCCCTTTTCCCTTTTTTCTGACATTATCCCTTTTTCATTTCTACTTCCCTTTTTTTATGTTATAGCAGTAAAATCAAATTATACATGTACTCTTTATGTATATCCACAACAGAAATAGAGTTCTCAAGAATTCTTGTAATCTTTTTCTTTTTCTCTTGAGTCCTATGGTTGCAGATCAAAATTTTTGTTTAGTTCTTGGTTTTTCCTTAGAAACAAATGGAATTCCTCTGTTACATTAAATGTCTATCTTCTTTCATGGAAGAAAATGCTCACATTAGCTGGGTAGTTTATTCTTGGTTGCATTCCAAATTCTTTTGCCTTTTGAAATATCAGATTCCAGGCCCTTCAATTTTTTAATTTGGAACCAGGTAGATCTTGAGTGATCCTTATAGTGGCACTTTGGTATTTGATTTTTTTCCCCTGGCTACTTGTAAAATTTTTTTAGTCTGATAGTTCTGAAATTTAGCCACAATATTCCTTGGAGTTTTTATTTTAGTGTCTTTTTCAGAAAATGTTCGATGAATTCTTTCAATGCCTATGTTACCTTCTGATTCTATTACATCTGAGCAGCTCTCTTTTATGATTTTCTGTAAAATAGTATCTACCCTCTTTTTTCATCGTAATTTTTGGCAAGTCCAATAATTCTCAGATTATCTTTCCTATTTTCCAGGTCTGTTGTTTTTTCAAGTAGATATTTAATATTTTTCCTACTTTTTCATCTTTTTGGTTTTGCTTGACTGATTCTTGATGCCTCAATGAATCATTCATTTCTATCTGTTCAGTTCTAATTTTTATTGAGTTATTTTCTTCATTATTTTCTTCATTAGCTTTTTTTACTTCTTTTTATACATATATATATATATATATATACATCCAATTGAGTTTTTAAATGAGTTGTTTTGTTTTATGGAATTTTTTTTCCATTTCACTATTTTTTTTTTTACTGAGTTATTGTCTTTTTCCAATCCACAAATCCCACTTTCTTGGGAGTTCTTTATCTTTTCCAATTCAGGAATTCTACTTTCTTTGGAGTTCTTTATCGTTTAAAGTTCACAAATCCTACTTTTTGCAATCATCCTACTGGTAATTTCTTCCAAAACAACAATATTCCATAATATTCATACACCATAATACATTTAGCCATTCTCTAATTGATAGGCATCCATTCGCTTTCCAGTGTCTTGCTGCTACAAAAAGGGATGCCACAAACATTTTTGCACATGTGGGTTCCTTTCCCTACATTAAGATCACTTTGGGATATAAGCCCAGTAGAAACACTTCTGGATCAGAGTTTACAAACACTTTAATAACTTTTTGAGCATATTTCCAAATTGTTCTCCAAAATGTTTGGATCTGTTCACAGTTCCACCAATAATGCATTAGTGTTCCAGTCTTCCCTCGTCCCCTCCAACATTCATCATTATATTTTCCTATCAACTTAGTCAATCTGAGAAGTGTATAGTCATATCTCAGAGTTGTCTTAAATTGAATTTCTCCAAGCAATAGTTATTTAGAGCATATTTTCATATGATTAGAAGTGGTTTCAATTTCTTCATCTAAATATTGTCTTATCCTTTGACCATTTATCACCTGAAGAATGTCTTGAATTCTTATAGATTTAAATTAATTATCTATATATTTTAGAAATGAGGCCTTTTTTGAACCTTTGAATGTAAAAAAAAAATGTTGTTCTAGTTTATTGCTTTCCTTTTAATCTTGTCTGCATTTGTTTTCTTTGTAGAAAAACTTTTTATCTTAATATAATCAAAATTATCTATTGGTGTTCAATAATGAATTTCAGTTCTTCTTTAGTCACAATTTCCTTCCTTCTCAACAGATCTGAGAAGTAGACAATCCTCTGTTCTTCTAATTTGCTTATGATACTTCTCTTTAATATCTAAATCATGAACCCATTTTGACCTTATTTTAGTATATGGTGTTATATATGCTATATATATGCCCAATTTCTGCCACACTAGTTTCCAGTTTTTCCAGCTTTTTTCAAAAAATGAATGTTTATGCCAAAAGTTGGGGTCTTTGTGTTTATCAAATACTAGATTGCTATAGTTATTGATTATTTTGTCCTGTGAACTTAACTTATTCCACTGATCAAGTATTCTATTTCTAAAGCCAGTATCAAATGGTTTTGATGATCATTGCTTTGTAATATTGTTTTAGGTCTGGCATCTTCATATACTTTAGATAGGCATTATCCTAATTCTCCCACAAGTTTGAGGCCTGATTACTTTATTATGAATGGGAAATTGCAAAGAAGTAAGATAGCATAAAGGAAAATAGGTAAACCTAATAGTTGTATAGAAGTTACTCAAAGAGATTTTTTTTTTTACCAATTTGTCTTTATTCTTGCTATGTTGATTTTAATAGGGTATCACAAAACATTTTTGAGCAAGTATAAATTATTAGTATATCTTATTTGAAGATGTATTAGAAAGGTTTATTGGAGGAAATATGCAGTACTAGTGGATTAGTGGATTTAGAGTTAGGTAGCCCAAGGCTCAATTTTTGGCTATGTTGTTTTCTAGCTTTGTTACCCTGTGTGACTAAACTATCCCCCTTTAGATTCTTTTTTTTCAAATATTTTGTTTGAGGCAACTATTTTCACACTACTTTATAGCTCTAAAATATGATCTTAAGATAAATTTTCTGTTATTGGTTGCTTTTTTATGTTAAAACATTTTAACATTTCCTTTAAAACTATATATATATATATAATGTTATAGGACATTTGCAAAGAAACATTGTGCTTCTTTTGGGGAGGGCTGGAGAGAGACAGAGGGAAGGAGAAGTGGGGAAGCCTCATTGCTTTCTTGATTTTAGTTAAGGGATATATTATCGATGTTGGTGATCTACACAAGGAGTGATAAGATAAAAAGAGCATTAAGAGGAATAAATGTGAAAAAAAAAAACACAGAAGAGAATGTGGTCCCAAAAGTCAATAAACAGATAAGTACTTTCTAAATTTAAGACATAATGAAGTGATGGGGAAGTCAAGTAGATAAGGACTGAGAAAAGCTAACACATATGGAAATTTAGAAACCATTTGATAGCTTTGAAGAGAATAGTTTTGTTTGAGTGTCAAGATTGAAAGCCAGTTACCAGGGGTCAAAAACAGAGTGAGAATATGGGAAGTGGAGGCAAAAAATGTACATAGCTATTTCTTGGATTTTTGCTGAGAAAGAGAGGAGTAATGAAATGATGGCTTGGGATGGTAGAGACTAAAGAGACTTTTTTGAAAATAATGGAGGAGATTGGACATGCTTTTAGGCTTTTTCTACTATACGGTTAGATGAAGACCAGTAAAAATTAGAAAATTAAAAATATTTAGGGTAAGAAGTAGGTGACATTCTGCATATATACTTTCAGATTTAGGAATATCTTGGCACTTACCCTGCTTCTGAAGACTATACTGGCTTTGGGATTTTGGACAAATCACTTAAACTCTCAGAGATCCTTTAAGGACAAAGATTCTGACATATTTGTACAGTATGTTTCCTCATTGGAAATTTCCTATATGAGTTAGATCTATTGCCAAAAAAGCATAGGTGAAGAAATGAAACTATCTTACCCCACTATTAATTTTAATGTCTCAACTAAGTAAGAATATTTTTCATATATTCAGTCATTCATGTATCTTAAATATAAGGAGAGATTCAAATTGTAATTATACCATTTAAACAGTTCAATCAGTACTGAAGAGTTGACCAGATCCCCTTTGATCCTCCATAAATTATCAAGGAAATTCAAGAATGGTGTTGAGACTTCATATATGTGTTTAAGAACCAAGTTAAATACACAGGGCAAGTAAGATTATAGTTTCGCAAAATTAAAGTTGGAAGAAACTTCAAAAGTATTGCATTCCAAATCTTTTATTTTATACATGAGCACTGAAGGCCAAAACTGTTAATGACTTGCCCATGGAATTAATGGAAAAAAATGCAAACGAAGCAGCTTAGCTGTACCAGACCTAAAACTATATTATAAAGCCATGGCCATCAAAACCATTTGGTACTGGATAAGAAATAGAATGGACCAGTGGAATATATTAGGTTCACAAGACACAATAGTAAGTGACTATAGCAATCTAGTATCTGTCAAATACAAAACCCCCATTTTTGGGATAAGAACTCAACATTTGACAAAAATTGCTAGAAAATCAAAAAAATTGTATGACAGAAACTTGGCATTGACCAACACTTAATGCCCTATGCCAAGGTAAGGTTGAAATAGGTTCATGATTTATACATAAATGATGATGCCATAGCAAATTAGAACAATAAGGAATAGTGTACCTCTTAGATTTGTGGAATAGAAAGGAATTGATGGCCAAAGAAGAACTAGAGAACATTATGAAATGAAAAATGGATAATTTTTATTTTGTTAAATTAGAAAAGTTTTATATAAACAAAACCAACACAGATAAGTTTAAAAGGGAAGAAGAAAACTGGGGGAAAATGTTTTTCCTTCCAAGGATTCTGATAAAGGGCTTCTTTCAAAACTATAAAGAGAATTGACATAAATTTATTAGAATACAAGCCATTATCCAATTGATAAATGCCCAAAGAATATGGACAATTTTCAGGTGAAGAAATTAAAACCACTTATGAAAAAACACTCTCATTGCTATTGATCAGAGAAATGCAAATTAGCAGAACTCTGAGGTACCAGCACACCTCTCTCAGATTGGCTAAGATGACAGGAAAAAGATAATTAAAAATGTTGGAGAGCATATGAGAAAACTAGTTCACTGATATATTGTTAATGGATTTTTTTTAAAAAAATGGAAATTATGCAAACATTCTGGAGACCAACTTGGAACTATGCCCAAAGGGCTATCAAACTGTGCATACCCATTGATCCAGCAATGTCTATACTGAGCCTATATCTCAAAGAGATCATTAAAAAAGGGAAACAGGCTCAAATGTCTTAAAAATGTTTATAGCAGCCCTTTTTGTAGTGGTATGGAATGGGAAATTGAGTAGTTGCCCATCAGTTCAGGAATGGCTCAATAAGTTATAGTATATGAATGTGATGGAATGTTATTGTTCTATAAGAAATGATCAGCACAGTGATTTCAGAAAGGCCTGGAGGTACATGCATGAAGTGATGTAAATTAAATGAGTAGAACCAAGAGAACATTATACATAGCAACAAGTTTGTGTTATGATCAACCCTACTGGACATGGCTCTTTTCAATAATGGAGTGAGTCAGGCCAATATCAATAGACTTGTGATATAGAGAGCCATCTGCACGAGGAAAGAGAATTGTGGGAACTAAATGTGAATGTCAACATAATATTTTGACTTTTTTGTTGTTGTTTGCTTGCTTTTTATTTTCTTTTTTATTTTTCCCTTTTTAATTTGATTTTTCTTGTGCAGCATGATAAATGTGAAAATATGTATAAAAGCATTGCAGAAGTTTAACATATATTATATTACTTGCTGTCTAGAGAAGGGGTGGAGAGAGGGAGCGAAAAATTTGGAACACAAGATTTTGCAAGGGTGAATATTGAAAATTATATTTGCATACATTTTGAAAACAAAACAAAACAAAAACTTATTAAAAATGGTCCATGGTCACACAGGGACTTAGTGTCCTAGTTAATTTTTAAGCTCAGGTTCTCTCACTCCATAACCAATGATATGTCATCCTAGCACATTAAGAGATGTTCATTGTTACCTGTTAAGGAAGTACTGGAAAATTTTTCCACTACGGCAATTTACAGCCTATTGACACAGTGATTAAACAAATCATCATTTCAATTTGTAGTGATAAAGAAAATACCTTGGCTGATAAAATAAAAATTAGAGAAACCTAATATAGATACCAGTTAGATAGATGATTGATAGAAAAATAAGTAATATATGCTTATATGTAATATGAATTTATGTTTATTAAATACCTATACATACACACAGAGAGATCTGTATATACAAATATGCATTGTGTGTATATATACATGTACATAAGTGTTATTGATCATTACTTGATGTTTTTATGGAATATAGAATTGGTTAAACTACACTAAAGTTTTTCAGATTCTTCTTCACTGGTAGATAGAACAGCCCAAGTCATAGATCCTAAAAAAGCAAATTGGAGATGATTTAAATTGTGTTCTTTTTTATTACATATTTTCCTTCTTATCCATTTTCTCTCTAAATATTTAATCAGTCACACTGTGTGTAATTCTTTAATACAAGAAGGATATTATGATCTTCACATACATGTTGTTTCCTGGTTTAATGTGTTACAGAATTTATATAAAATAAACAAGTCATTAACAAATTTGCCCTACATTAGACACCCAAATTTGGAAAATCCTTGCTATTCAGATTAAAGAATTTCAATCTACCTTAATTTAAATTTCTATGTATGTTCAGCTAATGCCTGATCATTATATATTTGAGGCAAGAACAAGATTCAGGATAAAGGTAGGCAAAGGAAGTTAAGCAAATAATCTGACACTTGACAGACTATATTAAGGAATTTTGGGGGAAATCAACTTTTTGGGGAGAACAGAGTAAATGTAGTGATCTTAATACTTTTCTCCAAAATACTTGTAGAGATCATTGATCCACTTTCATTTCTCACTTCTGTAGCTTTGCTTTTTTTAACGCTTTTTTAAAAGCTTTTTTTTTTATTTTTTTGACTTTCTTCTATCATTTGAGCCCAAATGCCATAGATACATTCTAGTTTGGATTTTTAAGTCCCAATAAGAGTTACATGTGTCTTAATTCCATTTCTTCCTTTCAGTCAAGCAATCTGTTTATGCCTCTTTATTTTATTATTTTTTATTTTGAAAAAAAAATTCTTTACAACAATATCCGTTGTACTCACTTCTGTTCTGATTGTATCCCTCCCTCCCTCTATCCCCTCCCCCAGATGGCAAGCAGTCTTATACATGTTGAATATGTCACAGTATATCTTAGATACAATATATGTGTGCAGAATCGAACTGTTCTCTTGTTGCACAGGAAGAATTGCATTCAGAAGGTAAAAATAGCCCGGGAAGAAAGACAAAAATGCAACCAGTTTTACATTCATGTCCCAGTGTTCTTTCTTTGGGTGTAGCTGCTTCTGTCCATCATTGATCAATTGAAACTGAGTTAGATCTTCTCTTCATCGAAGAACTCCATTTCTGTCAGAATACATCCCCATATAGTATCGTTGTTGAAGTATAAATGATTTCCTGGTTCTGCTCATTTCACTTAGCATCAGTTCATGTAAGTCTCTCCAAGCCTCTCTGGTCATTTCTTACAGAACAATAAAATTTCATAGCATTCATATAATACAATTTACCCAACCATTCTTCAATTGATGAGCATCCATTCATTTTCCAGTTTCTAGCCACTACAAACAAGGCTGCCACAAACATTTTGGCACATACAGGTCCCTTTCCCTTCTTTAGTATCTCTTTGGGATATAAGCCATAACTTTTTGGGCACAATTCTAGATTGTTCTCCAGAATGGTTGGAATCGTTCACAACTTCACCAACATTGCATTAATGTCCCAGTTTTGCCGCATCCCCTCCAACATTCATCATTACTTTTTCCTGTCATCTTAGCCATTTTGACAGGAGTGTAGTGGTATCTCAGAGTTGCCTTAATTTGCATTTCTCTGATCAATTGTGATTTGGAACACTCTTTCATATGAGTGGAAATAGTTTCAATTTCATCATCTGAAAATTGTCTCTTCATATCCTTTGACCATTTATCAATTGGAGAATGGCTTGATTTCTTAGAAATTAGAGTCAATTCTCTCTATATTTTGGAAATGAGGCCTTTATCAGAAACTTTAACTGTAAAAATGTTTTCCCAGTTTGTTGCTTCCCTTCTAATCTTGTTTGCATTAGTTTTGTTTGTACAAAGGCTTTTTAATTTGATGTAATCAAAATTTTCTATTTTGTGATCAGTAATGGTCTCTAGTTCATCTTTGGTCACAAATTTCTTTCTCCTCCACAAGTCTGAGAGGTCAACTACCCTATGTTCCTCTAATTGATTTATAATCTCATTCTTTATGCCTAAATCATGAACCCCTTTAGATCTTATCTTGGTATATGATGTTAAGTGTGGCCCATGCCTAATTTCTGCAATACTAATTTCCAGTTTTCCCAGCAATTTTTGTCAAATAATAAATTCTTATCCCAAAAGTTAGGATCTTTGGGTTTGTCAAACACTAGATTGCCATAGTGGACTATTTTGTCTTGTGAATCTAACCTATTTCACTGGTCAACTAATCTATTTCTTAGCCAATACCAAATGGTTTTGGTGACTGCTGCTTCATAATATAGTTTTAGATCATGTACAACTAGGTCACCTTCATTTGATTTTTTTTTTCATTAATTACCTTGAGATTCTCAATCTTTTGTTCTTCCATATGAATTTTGTTGTTATATTTTTTATCATTAAAATATTTTCTTGCAAGTCTGATTGACGTAGCACTAAATGAATAGATTAGTTTAGGGATTATTGTCATATTTATTGTAGTTGCTCAGCCTATCCAAGAGCACTTAATATTTTTCCAATTATTTAAGTCTGACTTTATTTGTTTGGAAAGTTTTTTTTGTAATTCTGCTCATATAATTCTGACTTTCCTTTGGTAGATAGATTCCCAAATATTTTATGCTGTCAACAGTTATTTTGAATGAAATTTCTCTTTGTATCTCCTGCTGTTGGGTTTTGTTGGTGATGTATAAAACTGCTGAGGACTATCGGGGATTTATTGTGCATCCTGCAACTTTGCTAAAATTATGAATTATTTCTCATAGCTTTTTATCTGAATCTCTGGGGTTCTCTAAGTAACCATCATATCATCTGCAAAGAGTGATAGTTTGAGTTCCTCATTACCTACTCTAATTATTTTAATTTCTTTCTTGACTCATTGCCAAGGCTAGTGTGTCTAATACACTACTGAATCATAATGATGATAGTGAGCAACCTTGCTTCACTCCAGATCTTACTGGGAAATGTTCCAGTTTTTCTCCATTGCATATGATGCTTACTGATGGTTTTAAATATATGCTCCTGATTATTTTAAGAAAAAGCCCATTTATTCCTATGCTCTCAAGAGTTTTTTTTTTTTTTTATTAGAAATGGATGTGGGATTTTATCAAATGCTTTTTCTGCATCTATTGAGATGATCATATGGTTTTTGTTAATTTGGTTATTAATATGGCCAATTATATTGATAGTTTTCCTAAAATTGAACCAGCCCTGCATTCCAGGTATAAATCCTACTTGATCATAGTATGTTATCCTGGGGATAATTTTCTGTAGTCTTTTTGTTAATATCTTATTTAAGATTTTAGCATCAATATTCATTAGGGAGATTGGTCTATAATTTTCTTTCTCTCTTTTCAACCAACCAGGTTTAGGTATCAGTACCATGTCTGTGTCATAAAAGGAATTTGGTAGAACTCCTTCATTCCCTATTTTATCAAATAATTTATATAGCATTGGGGCCAATTGTTCTTTAAATGTTTGGTAGAATTCACATGTAAATCCATCTGGTTCAGGGGATTTTTTCTTCGGAATAGATTAATAGCTTGCTCTATTTCTTTTTTCTGAAATGTGACTATTTAAGTAATTTACTTCCTCCTCTATTAATCTGGGAAGCCTATATTTTTCATTTCACTTAGGTTATCAAATTTATTGGCATAAAGTTGGGCAAAGTAACTCCTTATTATTGTTTTAATTTCTTCTTCACTGGTGGAAAGTTCCCTCTTTGCATTTTTAAGACTGACAATTTGATTTTCCTCTTTCCTTTTTCTAATCATATTTATCAAAGGTTTATCAATTTTATGGGTTTTTTCATAAAACCAACTCTTAGTTTTATTTATTAATTCAATAGTTTTTTTAACTTTCAATATTATTAATTTCTCCTTTTAATTTTAGAATTTCAAGCTTAGTATTTGATTGGGGATTTTTTATTTGGTCTTTTTCTAGCTTTTTAAGTTGCAAGCACAGTTCGTTGTCTTCTCTTTGTCTATTTTATTCAAATAAGCCTCTAAAGATATAAAATTTCCCCTTATTACTGCTTTGGCTGCATCCCACAAATTTTGGTATGATGCCTCATCATTGTCATTGTCTTGAGTGAAATTATTAATTGTGTCTATAATTTGCTGTTTCACCCAATCATTCTTTAAGATGAGATTATTTAGTTTCCAATTACTTTTTGGTCTATTTACACCTAACTTTTTGTTGAATGTAGTTTTTATTGCATTGTGGTCTGAAAAGAAAGCATTTACTATTTTTGCCTTCCTGCATTTAATTTTGAGGTCTTTATGTCCTAATATATGGTCAATTTTTGTATAGGTCCCATGAAGTGCTGAGAAGAAAATATACTCCTTTCTGTCACCATTCAGTTTCCTCCAAAGATCTATCATACCTACTTTTTTCTAATATTCTATTTACCTCTTTAATTTCTTTCTTATTTGTTTTGTGATTTGATTTGTCTAATCCTGAGAGTGCAAGATTGAGATCTCCCACTATTATAGTTTTTCTGTCTATTTCTTCTCGCAACTCTCTTAGCTTCTCTTTAAAGAAGTTAGATGCTCTACCACTTGGTGCATATATATTTAATACTGACATTGCTTCATTGTCTATAGTACCCTTAAGCAAGATATAATTTCCTTCCTTATCTCTTTTAATTAGATCAATTTTTGCTTTTGCTTGATCTGAGATAAGGATGGCTACCCCTGCTTTCTTGACCTCACCTGAAGCATAATAGATTCTGCTCCAGCCTTTTACTTTTACTCTGTATGTATCTCCCTGTGTTAAAGGTGTTTCCTGTAAACAGCATATTGTAGAGTTCTGGCTTTTGATCCAGTCTGTTACCTGCCACCACTTTATGGGAGAGTTCATCCCATTCACATTTACAGTTAAAATGACTAATTCTGTATTTCCTGCCATCCTAATATCCCCAGATTATACTTTTCTTTTTCCTGACCTCCTTCCTTTCTTCACTAGTATTAAACTTATTGGTCCCACTTGCATCACACAACTCTCCCTCTTTAGGATCCCTCCCTTCTCCCTTTGAATCCCTTCCCCTTTCTTGTACCTTTCCCTTCTTGCTCTTTTTCCTTTTCCCTTTTCCTCTCCCACTTTTTAATGAGGTGAGAAAAGATTCTTTGTAAAACAAATATGTCAATTACTTCCTCTTTGAGCCAACTCTTATGAGAGTAGGATTCACACAATGTTCCTCCCCCTTTCTAAGTTCCTTCAGATATGATAGGTTTCCTTTGCCTCATTATGGAATGTAGTTTCCCTCTTTTTATCTTCCCTTTTCCCTTTTTCTGACACTATCCCCTTTCCATTTCTACTTCCCTTTTTTATGTTATATCAGTAAAATCAAATTATACATATGATTTTTATGTATATCCACAAGAGAAATACAGTTCTCAAGAGTTCCTTTTAAGTTTTTCTACTTTTCTTGAATCCTGTTGTTGGAGATCAATTTTTTTGTTTAAATCTGTTTTTTTTCCCCTTGGAAACAAATGGAATTCCTCCATTTCATTAAATGTCCATCTTCTTCCATGGAAAAGTTGCTCAGCTTAGCTGGGTAGTTTATTCTTGGCTGCATTCCAAGTTCTTTTGCCTTTTGGAATATCATGTTCTAGGCCCTTCAATCCTTTAATGTTGAGGCAGCCAGGTCATGAGTGACTCTTATTGTGGCACCTCGGTATTTGAATTGTTTTTTTCCTGGCTGCTTGTAATATTTTTTTTTTTTTTAGTCTGAAAATTCTGAAATTTGGCCACAATATTCCTTGCAGTTTTTATTATTGGGTCTTTTTCAGAAGGTGTTCAATGAATTCTTTCAACGCCTATTTTACCTTCCAGTTCTATTATTTCTGGGCAGTTCTCTTTGATGATTTCCTGTAAAATAGTATCTAGATCAAAATTTTTGTGTAGTCCAATGATCCTCAGGTTATCTCTCCTAGATCTATTTTCCAGGTCTGTTGTTTTTTCCAAGTAAATATTTGACTTTTTTTTTCCAATCTGTCATTTTTTTTTTTTTTGGTTTTGCTTGACTGATTCTTGATGTCTCAATGAGTCAGTCATTTCTATTTGCTCAGTTCTGATTTTTAGTGAGTTATTTTCTTTGGTTTTTAAACTTCTTTTTGTATATGTCCAATTGAGTTTTTAAATGAGTTGTTTTGCTCTATGGAATTTTTTTTCCATTTCACTATTTTTTTTTTTAGTGAGTTATTTTCTTTTTCCATTTCACAAATTCTCTTTTCCTGCGTTTCTTGGGAGTTTTTTTTACCTTTTCCAATTCACATTTCAGAAAGTTGTTTTCTTTTTCCACTTCATCACATTTTTCTTTTAGTGAGTTATATGCCTTTTTTGTACTCTCTTGCATAGCTTCTCTTTCCTTTCCCCATTTTTCTTCTAGTTCTCTTTGAAGGTTTTTTATAGTCTCTTCTAGGAGAGCCTTTTGTATTGGGGAGCAACAATTGTCAGGAGACTGTCTGGTATTTGTCTCTTCGGGGTTGAAAAGCTGATCTCTTTCTGTATAGAAACTATCAATCATCCTTTTGATTTTTTTACTCATTTTGTTAAAGCCTGTAGGATCTGCCTTCAGAGCCAGGAAGTTACCTGCTTCCTCTGCAGAGCAGTAATAGGTATATGAATGGGTAGCTGTCCTGCCAGCTGGCTACAAAAAGCAGGGAGGTACTGGAGTGCTCTGGGAAAGAGTTCCCCAGCTGGGAGTAACTCAGGCCTGTAGGGCTGAGCTGGTTAAGTGCCCTGCAAAGAACCTCTGCTGTATGGCTTAACGACTGCCCTGAGGCTGGACATGGAGCAGTGAAAGTGTCACTACCCCAAGCCAAAGCCTTCCCTGGGGCTGTGAGTATTAGGGGCTGAGCAGTGAATAACCCTGCAGGGACCTGAATTGTCTCTGCCCTGGGAATCACAGTCTTCTGGAGAAGTTCAATTGCCCCAGGCTGAGCCCCACACTCTGCAGATTAGAGGCTGCCCCTGGCTGTGCCCTATTGCTGTGCAAATTTGTACCTGCCCCTGCAAAAGCCCTGTAATGCAGGACATGGTTGCAGGAGTGTGTTATGGGTCTGCCTGAGTCACTTCCAGGTTTGAGTGGTTAAGGCCAGATCTTGTTAGATTCTGGTGTTTTTTTAGAGTACCCTCTGTATTAGACTTTAATTTCTCTGCCTGTTTACTGTTTTGTAATCAAGGCAGAGCAGTTAGCCTATAGCAGAGTCATCTCTATAATTTCTCTAGACACAGAAATCACCCCTGCCCCATTCTGATCAGGATGCTCCCTGTCTGCGTTGGCCCCTCAGGACAAACCTTTCCTGGTGGTCTTCCAGATTATCTTCAGCTGGTAAATTGTGTGCTTCTAATCTTCATGAATTTTAGCAGTCAACACGCTATTTTTGAAGCTGAATTTAATAATTGATTGTGAGGGGATGAGATGAGCTTAGAAAGTTGCGTGTGCCTTCTCCACCATCTTGGCTCCCGCCACTTCCCCTTCCCCCCACCCCATTTATGCCTCTTTTAAAAAATCTTGGGAATCTTTTTTTGTAATGGGAAGGCATTGAAAATAGAGTGGATGCTCTTCAGTTGGAGAGTGGTTGACTAAGTTATGGTATAAAAATATAATGGAACGTTATTGATCTATAAGAAATCATGAGCAGATTGATTTTAGAAAAGCCTGGAAAGATTTACACAAACTGATACCAAGTGAAATGAGTGGAATCAACAGAACACTTTATGTGATAACAAGATTATGTGATAATCAAGTGTCATGGGCTTTGCTCTTTCCAATAATGAGGTCATTATAGGTAATAAAGGTAAGATGATCTTTTGATTTTTAGCAATAAAGGAACAGAGAATGCCATCCACATGCAAAGAGAGAATTATGAAAACTGTTGTTGTTTGCTTATTTTTGTTTTAGTTCTCTTCTGATTTAATTTTTCTTGTGAAGCATGACAAATATGGAAATGTGTTTAAAAGAATTGCACTTGTGTAACTTGAAGAGGCAAACATGGAGCAGTGAAAGTGTCACTATGCCAAGCCAAGGCCAGCCTGGGGCTGTGGGTATTAGGGGCTAAGCAGTGAATAGCCCTGCAGGGACCTGAATTGTCTCTACCCTGGAAAGCACAGTCTTCTGGAGAAGTTCAATTGCCCCAGGCCGAGCCCCCCACTCTGCAGATTAGAGGCTGCCCCTGGCTGTTGCCTTGGGAAGAGAGAGGAAGAAAAACTTGGCATACAAGATTTTGCAAAGGTGAATTCTGAAAACTATCTTTGCATGTATTTGGAAAAAATAAAGCACTATATAAAATAAATAAATAAATGTTTGGGCATGCCTCAAGGATCCCATTTGATTCAAAGTTTCCAATATTGAATTCCTGACCTGCTGAACTTCTAAATTCCCAAATGTCAGTTACTTTTCAAAACTCTGTTCCATATATGTACATAAAACTCACATACATGTATATTTTTAAATGTAAATATATTATGTGTGCTTAATTTTGTGTGTGTGTGTGTGTATTCATGTATAACTGTAATGGAATGCTGTTGGACTATAAGAAATGATAAGCAAGATTGTTCTGGGGATGGGGTGGGGAACTGGAATACTCACTTAAACTTATACAAAGTAAATGACCAAACAAAGAGAACATTGCACACAATAATATGAATATTATATGTGATCAATTAAAAAAGAATTGAGCTACACAATCAAGACCAAGACAATGATCCAAGCCACTTGAAAAGGAGGGATGAAGGAAAATGCAATAAAACTCAAAAAAATAAAATAAAATAAAAAAGCATGGATGAACTTACTTTTCTTCTCCTTTTTTTTTTTAAATTTCAAATTTTAATACACAAAAGGGGGGGTATTCCTATTTGCATAGCAGAACATGAGAATGATACAAAATATGAAGCAATAAAATTCCATTTCAAGCAAGCTTACATGATAAATACTACACATTTTGTTCAGAGTTGACTATATTTTCTTTGCTTACTTCTAGATTTTGTTTTCTTCTTTGGTGTGCATTTCCTTTCATTTTATAATCACAAAAGACAGAAAGACATACATTTAGATACATAGATAGATGTAGACATATATAAATCTATATGTGTATGCAGATAGTAGTACATATAAATATAGATATATGGAGATAATAAATCCTGCTTCATATTTTTGTAGGTATGTGGCAAAATTTGGGCAAGTGGAGACAGATAAAGACATGGATAGATAGATGATAGATAGATAGATAAATAGATAGATTGATAGATAGATGAGTGGAAACAGATAGATGAGTTATATAGACTGATAGATATGAAGGTAGTGAAATGCAATTATCTAACTATATATATTTTGTCTGAATTTGTATTGTCATTGAATATTTTAGTCTTTCCTTTTTTGGTTACCCAATGTCCCTTTCATATTTTAATTTTAAAAAAATTGTAAATATTTACAATTGTTTATAAACGTTGACAGTTTTTTTTTTGTTGTTGTTTGTTTTTGTTATGAATTCTTTCTCACTCACTTCCTTCCCATACCTATTGGGAAGACTACAATTTTATATTAAATATCTCTGGTTATACAAATATATATGAGGTTATATAAAAAAATCACATTTCCAGAGTAGCCAGTTTTCAAAATAAAGGCAATTTTTTAAAAATAAAAAATAAAATGTAGTATTTTGATCTACATTCAGAGTTTAGTTCTTTCTTTGGAGATAGTATTTTTCTTATTGGTTTCATTGGAATTGTTTTGGCTCAATATCTTGGTCAATCAACTAAAGTTTTTCAGAGTTTATCATCATCATAAAATTATTTTTAGTGTGCACAATGTTCTCCTTATTTTGCTTATTTCCTTTTATTTGAATTTAAAATACTTTCTTCCTGGGTTTTTATGAAACCATCATGCTCATCATTAATAGGATTCTATCATGATCATGTAACACAACTTATTCAGCCATACCCATTTGCTAAGCTTCCTTTAGATTTCCATTTTTTTTTTAATATCACACAAAAACCTGCTATAAATATCATACAACTAAAAGGTTCTTTTCTGTTTTCTAATCTCTTTGGGACAAAAATCAAATGTTATTCTTGGATTAAACTTTTGCACTTAGTTCCAAATTGTTTTTCAGAGTGGTTGGGTTAATACGTACATAACTCCAACAACCATGGATTAATGTCTTAATGTTTCAACCTCCCCTTTTGGCATTTGCCATTTCCCTTTTCTGCCAAATAGCCAATCTAATAGATATGAGGTAGTAACTCAGTCATTTTTATTTGAATTTTTCTAATCAGTGGTGATTTAGAGCATCTTTTCCAAGAAACTATTCACTGTTTTGATTTTCATTTTCTTTAGTTTATTATTCATTTAAAATATTTATTAGTTTTCAACATAAACTATTATAATAATTTTATTTCCATTCTTTCTCCCCACTCCTCTGTAGGATGGCAATAAACCTGATATGTACTATACATGAACAATCATATTACACATAATTTCACATTAGTAATATTGTGGGGGATTTCAGGATGATTTCAGAAAGGCCAATACAGACTTATCTGATCTGATGCTAAGTGAAGTTAGTAGAATGCAGAGAACATTGTACACAGCAATAGCAAAATTATCACTTCTAATGGATCTGTGTCTTTTCAGCAATGAGATGAGTCAAATAATTCCAATAGACTTGTGATGAAGAGAGCCATATGCATCCAGAAAGAGAACTCTTAATGTGTATCATAACATAGTATTTTCACTGTTTTTGTTGTTTATTGTTTGCTTTTGCCTTCTTTCTCATTTTTTCTCTTCTTTGATCTGATTCTTCTTATGCACCATGATAATTGTGGAAATATATTTAGAAAAACTGCATGTTTAACATATATAGGATTATTTGTCTGGAAGAGGGGTTAAGAAAAGGGAGGGAGAAAAATTTGGAACACAAGGTTTTGCAAAAGTTAATGTTGAAAATTATGAACATCTTTTAGAAATAAGAAACTAAAAAATAAAGAAAAAAGAAAATTAAAAGAAACACAAGATATAAAAATGTTTATCAGTTTTCTATTTTCTTTTAATCATGGTTGCATTGCCTTCATTTGTTCAAAATACTTTTTTAAACCAACATAATCAGAGTTATCCTTATATTTTATAATGTTTTCTATATCTTTTTTTTTGCATTGTATACTCTTTCTCCACTCATTTGACAAGTAAACTATTCTTGTTCACCTAATTTGCTTTTGTTAT
The DNA here is from genome assembly GCF_016432865.1 of Antechinus flavipes. Classification (NCBI taxonomy): domain Eukaryota; kingdom Metazoa; phylum Chordata; class Mammalia; order Dasyuromorphia; family Dasyuridae; genus Antechinus; species Antechinus flavipes. Next base: position 233,199,875 of record NC_067401.1, on the reverse strand, counting down.
TAACTTTCATGTTTTTTTTTTTCCCCTTCAAAATTATTATTATTTTTTTAAATAACATTTTATTGATAGAATGCATGCCAGGGTAATTTTTTACAGCATTATCCCTTGCATTCACTTCTGTTCCGATTTTTCCCCTCCCTCCCTCCACCCCTTCCCCCAGATGGCAAGCAGTCCTTTACATGTTGAATGGGTTGCAGTATATCCTAGATACAACGTATGTGTGCAGAACCGAACAGTTTTCTTGTTGCACAGGGAGAATTGAATTCAGAAGGTATAAATAACCCGGGAAGAAAAACAAAAATGCAAGCAGTTTATATTCATTTCCCAGTGTTCTTTCTCTGGGTGTAGCTGCTTCTGTCCATCTTTGATCAATTAAGGCTCTCTTTATCAAAGAGGTCCACTTCCATCAGAATACATCCTCAAACAGTATTGTTGTTGAGGTATATAATGATCTCCTGGTTCTGCTCATTTCACTCAGCATCAGTTCATGTAAGTCTCGCCAGTCCTCTCTGTATTCATCCTGCTGGTCATTCCTTACAGAACAATAATAGTCCATAACATTCATATACCACAATTTACTCAACCATTCTCCAATTGATGGACATCCTTTCATTTTCCAGCTTCTAGCCACTACAAACAGGGCTGTCACAAACATTTTGGCACATACAGGTCCCTTTCCTTTCTTTAGTATCTCTTTGGGGTATAAGCCCAGTAGAAACACTGCTGGATCAAAGGGTATGCACATTTTGATAACTTTTTGAGCATAGTTCCTAATTGCTCTCCAGAATGGCTGGATGTGTTCACAATTCCACCAACAATGTATCAGTGTCCCTGTTTTCCCACATCCCCTCCAACATTCCCCATTATCTTTCCCTGTCATTCTAGCCAATCTGATAGGTGTGTTAACTTTCATGTTTAAGTCATGTACTCATTTCTACCTTATCTTTGTTCAAAGTCTAGTTTCTGTCTTAAAATTTTCAAGTTTCCCCTGTATTATTTTTGGTCAAATACTGAGTTCTTAGACTAGAAGCTGAAATCATTGGCTGTGTAAAACAATAGAGTATTATAGGCACTGATTGCTGTATATTGTGCAGCTAGCCTATTCCAGTGACCTACTACTCTGTATCTTAGCCTATACCTACTAGTTTTGATAATTTTTGCTTTGTAATTTTGTTTTAGATGTGATGTAGTTAGATGCCCTTTCTTTGTATATTTTTCACTGCTTCCCTTGATATTCTTGACTTTTCATCCATATGAATTTTATTGTTATTTTTTCTAGCTCAATAACATATTTTGGAAGTTTGATATGGCACTGAATAAGGATAATACTTTATATAGAATAATTTTATTATATTAGCTCAGCTTATACATGAGCAATTGACATTTTTCCAGTTGTGTATGACTGACTATTTGTATGAAAAGTGTTTTGTAATTGCATTCATATAGTTCTTGGATTTTACTTGCCAGGTAGACTCCAATATATTTTATTTTGTCTATATTTATTTTTAATATAAGTTAATATTTATAAAACTATAGTGAATAATGGTGATGATAATGAGCATCTTTCTTTCATGCCAGATTTTATTAAGAAGACTTCTATTTTATCCCTGTTACATATAATGAAATGGTCATGATTTTAGAAAGATGCTATTTATCACTTTAAGGAAAATTCCATTTATTCCTATGCCATAGAGGCTTTTTAATAGGAATGAGTATTGTGTTCTGTCAAATGCTTTTGCTGCATCAATTTAGATATTCACATGATTTCTGTTGGTTTTGTTATTGATATTATCCATTATGCTGATAGTTTTCCTAATATTGAACCAGCTCTGCATTCCCAGTATAAATCCTTTCTAGGCATAATGTATTATTTTTGTGATAAATTGTGGTAATCTCTTTCTTAATATTTCATTTAAAATTTTTGCATCAACATTCATTAGATTCTCTTCCTGCTTTGGCCTTTCTTATTTAGCACAACATTTGTTCCATAAAAATAATTTAGTAGGGATCTGCTATTTTTTTCAAACAATTTTATATTCCTGGAATTAGCTGTTGTTTAATGTTTGATTGAATTCACTTATGAATCCATCTGATTCTGGAAATATTCTTTCTTAGGAAGAGCATTAATGGATAGTTGTTTTTTGTTTGTTTGTTTGTTTGTTTTTCTTAAATTGGGCTTTAGAAATGTTTCCTTTTCTTTTAATCTGGGCAACTTACATTTTGATAAGTATTCATCTATTTCACTTAGACTTTCAGATTTATTGGTATACAGTTGGCAAAAAAACTCCTAAACTTGATACTGCTAAGTTCATTTTTCTTCTTTCTTTCTTTAATCAAATTAACCAAAGGTTTATCTATGTTACTGATTTTTTTCTTGTAAAACCAGCTTTTAGTTTTATTTATTAGTTCAATAGTTTGCTTGCTTCCAATTTTATGGATCTCTTCTTTGATTTTCAGATTTTCTAATTTGGTATTTAATTGGGGATGTTTAACATATTCTCTAGCTTTTTAGTTGTATGTCCAATTCCTTGAGCTCTTATTTATTTTATGCATGTAAGCATTCAGAGATATAAAAATTTTCCTAAAGACTACTTCACCTGAATCCCATAAGTGTTGGCATGTTGTCTCATTCAATTTCATTGAAATAAATTATTTATTTTTAAAATTATTTTAAAATTATTCATTTTTCTTTTGTATCATCTTAGTATCTCTGATAGGGCTGAGATGGTATTCCATAATTTTTATTTATTTATTTATTAAACTATAATCATTAGAGATTTACAACATTTTTTATGTACTTACAGACAATTTTGATTTCTTTTTTTAGCTGCTTGTTTAAATTTCTTGGTCTTTTTTTTTCCAACTGAGAAATGTCTCTCATTTTTTAAAAATAAATTTGGCTTAATTCCCTGTATATTTAAGAAACAAAATATTTATTAGAGAAAATTTTTGTAATTGTTTTTTTCCTACTACTTGTTTTCTGGCTTTTCACTAATTTTGGCTGCATTCATTTTGTTCATACAAAATGTTTTTTTTTTTTCATTTCATGTATTTTTTTTAATTTTACATGATTCCCTCTGTCTCTTGTTTGGTCATAAACTCTTCTCCAATTCTTAAATTTAATGGATACACTTTTTCCATGCTCCCCTAATTTATATATGATATTACCTTTTATGCAAAAATAATTTACAAATTTTTAGTTTATCTTAGTATACATTGTGAAATATTGCTCTATGCCTAGTTTGTGCTTTTCAGTTTCCAAGCAATTTGGCTTAAATGGCAAGTTTTTACCCAACAAATTTTAGATGTTTGCATTTGTCAAACAATAGTGACATTGCTGCAGAATGTATATCAAATGTATTCCACTGATCTATCACCTTTCATTTTTTAGTTATTCTCAAGTTGTTTTGATGGTTACTACTTTGTGATATATTTTAAACTCTAGAACTGTTAGGCTGCCTTCCTCCAGTTTTGTTTTTTGTTTTGTTTTGGTTTTTTTTGTTTTTTTTTTTTTTTTGAGTCTTTACATGATCTTGCCTTTTTTTCCTTCTAGATTACTTTTTTCTGCTATATCTATTAAACAAATTTTGATAGTATAGTTCAGATAGTACCAAATAACTCAATTATCTTCAGTAGAATTATTATTTTTGTAGACATCATACTAATTATCAGTTAACATATCCTAGATGGATGATTCATGTATCTCCAATTATTTAGACATTTTTATTGATATGAAGAATATCATATAATGCTTGTTTTTTTCTTGACAAGTAGACTCCCAAGTATCTTATCTTGCCTGCAGTTAATTTACATGAAAATTCCCTTCCTATCTTTATCTGAAGGATGCTATTATTAGTAGAAATAAATGTTGATTATTTATGGGAGTTTATTTTAATATCTGCAACCTTGTTAAAGTTCTTTATTGTTTCAATGAGTATATTCATTAATTCCCTAGGTTTTTCTAATTTTGCAAACATCATCTGCAAAAAAAGTTATCATTTTGTTTCTTCTTTGTATATTTTTATTTCTTCAACTTTTTTTTTTCATTTTCCTTTTTTGGTTGTACCTAGCATTTCTAATATAACATTAAATAAGTGATGATAATGGAATATTCTTGCTTCATCCCTGATCTGATTAGGAAGATTTCAAACTTTTTCCTCTTAAAGATAATGTTTGCTCACAATTTTAGAGAGACACATTGTATCGTTTTTGTTTTTTTTTTTTAAATCACCATTCACTTCTATTAAAAAAAAAAAAAAACTAGGAATGTTTACTGCATTTTGCTAAAGATTTCTTCTGCATCTGATGATATAACTATATGATTTCTTATTGGTGTGATAAAATTTGCCAGTTTTTTTCCTAATACTTATACATCCCTGAATTCCTGGTATCAATCTTATATGGTCATACTTTATGAGCTTTGTAATATGTTGCTGTAATCTCATTGTAGTAGCTTGTTAATTTTTTAATCAGTACTAATTAAGAAAAATTGGTTTATAGTTTTCTTTTTCTTTTTTTCTTCTCCCTGTTGTAGCTATCAAAAACATATTTTTGTCATAAAAGGAAATTTTTAAAATTTCTTCTGTTCTCTTTCCCCTCACATAGTTCATGTAATATTTGGATTGTTCTTTAAATGTTTAATAGAATTCGTTTGTAAATTGATCTTCTGCTTTAATTTATTTATTTTTCTTTTTTTTTTTTTTAGGGTCATTCAAGAATTCTATTTCCCTTTCAGTTAAATTGAATAGTTTATGCTTTTGTAAATATCCATCTACTTGACTCACATTTTCAGTTCTGTTGGCACTATTTGGGTAAAATAATTCCTAATAATTGTTTTACTTTTAAGAATTTTCTTTTATTATTTTTCCACAAAGCCAGATCTTTTATTTATTATAAAGTGCTTCTTTCTAACCTTGAACTGTGATGTGAAAATGGAAATTAAGCAATGGATTTTCTAAACATTGGCCTGTCCTGTGTTCAATAATAACAAATGGGTCCCTTGTATTCTATTTCTGACCAATTTTCATGTATTTAATATTTTTGGATTGAGAGTTTATGTAGCTCTTGCTTTCTCTCTTGCCACCAACTAGTTGTATCACAGGTGATACATCTTCATTGAATACCCCACTCTCAATTGCCATGACAACACCCTCTCCTCCAGACCTTCTAGGAAGTCTTTGGGCTGAAAAAAAAACTTTCTCACCCTAATATTTTGTTGACACTACCATTCCAGAATTTAATTTGAGGTATTATTTTTAAGTTGTCTGACGATTTGGATTACCTGTCTATAATGCTTTCTTTACCTCACCATTTTAACTCCTTTCAACAGTTTTTGTTTGTTTTTCTTGTTTTGTTTTTGTTTTTGTTTTTGTTTTTGTTTTTGTTTTTTAAGAAAAACATGCCCTAGCCTAAGGATGATAAAGTACAAAGACTCTGCTTTCTCCAAAATGATGATAAGATAGATGCAAAGATCAATATAGTAAGTCTTTACTTTTAATCCATTTACCATCATTATAGAAGTTATATTTCAACTATTTCTGTCATTCAGATTTGGATATTTATTTTTCATTAATAAATATTTAAATATTCCTGCAGAATTGCTTGGTTCAGGGGATTTAGCCTTAATGTGTTCAACTTCATTTCATCATTACCTGATTACAAAGGGTCTAAGAATGGTGCCAAGTGTTGTGAAGTTTGATTTGTGGATCATGATAGATATGTCAGGAAAAGATGTTTAGTCAGCTTAATCAAGTAATGTTAATATAAATAATAATATATATTCTTGTTAAATGTCTTTCTCCTACTACAGTCAAAAAAATCTCCTTTCATTAATTACTGGTAACAAGTATTTCATTATTGTTTTTTCTTTATTGAACCTAAAATATCAGCATACTAGCCTGAGTTAGGCTTAGCCCAAAACAACAATCAAGGAAGAAAATTCACAATTATGGAATTAGAGGGAACTAGAGTGGTATGAAACTCAAAGGTTAATTTATCCAGTTCACTCATTTTACCAATGAGGAAATAAAAGCCCAGGAATGTTGAATGACTTGTCAAAATAAATTCAAGTATTACTTGCCAAAAGCAGAGTTTAAATCTCAATACTCTCATTCCAGAGTCAGTGGTCTTTCCCATGTACTTTTCAAATACCCTTTAAAAAATATTTTGTCAGGTTTTAAGAAAAATATAAGCCACATGTTAAAGAGATTTTAAAAATCCATAGGGGAGGAGAAAGCAAGAAAAGTTTATAGGTCTGGATGCATTTTGATATCTATCTATCTATCTATCTATCTATCTATCTATCTATATTTGAAGAGTACTCAAAATTTTATCAGGTAGTGATTGAGGACTATAAGCAATGATCCTTTAGGAACATAGAAATGTGTTGTTCAGTCATTTCATTCATGTCTGACTCCATTTGGAGTTTTCTTGGCATATGCTAAAGTGAATTGTCATTTCTTCCTCCAGTTCATCTTACAAATAAGGAAAAGACCACATTATCCCACTGCATGAATGCCATATTCATTATCCTGAGCAATATTTTGCCATTGGATCCAGGTGGCTCTAGAGGAGAAATAGATACTGGTAACTTTGCACAATAGTCCCTCATTTGAATCCAATTCACTTGCATATTAAAGCATTTCCATTCTTCCATCCCCCAAATCATTTTCATTTACATTCTGAAATATATGGAACTTACACTATGTTTTCAGAGCCAGTCTGGTATAGAGTAAAGAGTATTAAATCTAAATTCAATCCAACTTGAGCTTGAATTCTGCTTTTGACACTGATAAATTACTATCTTCTTTGAACTTTAATACTTATATATAAAAGTCAAGACAATAAACAATAATTAAGCACTATTAAATTGAGCAGTATATTAAGCATTTTCATTTCTCTTGGGCTATAATTTTAATATTATTTTACATTATCCTTGTGCCCTCTTCCTCTCCTGACAAGGAAAAGTTCATCCTTAGAAAACTCATCATAATGGAAATTATTTCAACAAAGTACTGACATGTCATTAGTCTCCTTAGTTAACTGGTCCTATTACTAGAGAGTCAGCAAACCTCCCTTTAAAGAAAAAAAGTAAGATCTGTTGACTCCACATTTTCCATCAGCTGTACTCTTTGGATTAAACTCCATAGACATTATGTTCCTCTTCAGATTTTATTTTCCTCAAGAATTATTTTCCCCATTGCAATGTAATTTCCTTGAAACAGGTATGGTTTTTCCTTTTCGTATTTGTTGGAATATATATATATATATATATATATATATATATATATATATATTTATTAAAAATAAATATTTCTCCATTTTTCCACAAAATTGAGATATTTTGAATACTTCATTTATTTTTGAAAATCATAATTTCACATGAATTAGATCAGATTAGAGGAATGAATGAAAGACAGAGATCTTAATTATCCTTTCTATTTTTATTATATGTTCATGTTGGTCACCTCATTATTATAATAGTTTGTTGTGATTTCACAATTGCATTCCTTTATTCAATTCAATAACAATAACAAGAAATATTTTTAGTTTGGTATTAAAAGTACTTCCTACCTCAAAAATAAGACATTCTTATCATAATGAATACATACAAAATAATTTTATACATAAGCTAAGGAAGATATTTGTTTTTTTTCTTTTTCTAGGGTATTTATTCTATAGGTTAGTTTTGTTTGTTATTAATTTTAAGCAAACTTATGATAATAACAGGTTCTTCTTTAATAGGATGTAGAAAAATGAAACTAAAGGAAAGTCTTAACAAATACTGATATAACCAATATGTATAAATATATTTTGTCACTAAGACTGATAAACTTGGTTATAAGTTAGATAACAGTGCTAAAACAATAACAACCTTATTTAAAATCAATAACAGAGAAATGTAACCTGTACATTATTGAGGCCAGTTTAATTTTGAGCTAAATTAAACATGATAAAGGAAGAACAACATCATTTTAGTGTTGTTGTTGCTTGGTTGTCATTGTTTTTGTTTAACAAAATCCAATATATCCAATGAAAGATCATACAAAGCCTGATTGCTTCACCTCAGAACCACATATGCAGTACAAAATGTAAAAGGTTTTAGAATCTTATATCTTCCAAGACTTAAAATCAATACTCAATCAAAATTTTAATGTATAATCATATTTTGTGATTTTCTTTGTGTTTTTTAGATTTTATTTTCCCATATTTTGGCCATACATCTGGGGGGAAGAACCATTCTTATGTAGTGCTACTTTAGGGATGTGATTATCCCATAACCTCAACTGCATGCTTCAAAAGTATATTTATAGATAGCTGGATAAATGGAAATGAAGATATATAGATAAACAGATGCACATATAGACAGATAAACACAGAGAGAAAAACAAAGTAAAGAGAAAGATAACTTGGATATTTATCTATATTGTTTCAAATAATTCATGGACATATATGACTTCAAAATAATTGTGGAAGCAAAGGAAAAAAAGTTTGTTTTAATAATTTGTGATAATATTATCCAAATCCCTGGTGTTGTTTCAGTGGTAGTTATATGTTGTTATATGGAAAAATATAAATAACTTATTTCTGTTTCTTAGATATAAGTAGTACATCCAGATGCTGCATGTCCACACTTGGGAACAGTTTTATAAAGAGTAAGAGCTATTTTATATAGTTATCTATTTGGAAGCAGCTTTGCTTGCAGATGATAAGGCAATAGGTGATAAAATCATGAATGCATATAATGTCTCCAAGAAAATTAATTAAGTGACATGTTGAGCAATATGGACCTATTACATTCACATCTATGTACAGGTTAATGCTGAGCCATGGTGAGGAATTATTTCCTCTGAAAAAAATAGCTTTGATAACCACACAATGGTGACACAGAGTCTGACTGATATGAATGGCATGGTGGGAGATGGAGGATCATTTGCTATATAACAGGCAGAACTAACTTAAGAAGGATATCTATATAAGCACAATTGTTTTAGTTGCTAGAAGGAAACAGACAGAATCCAATTTTCTCCAAATATCTAAAAAAACTCAGTTTGATCCATATCTCCTCTCAATAAAAATTAAAAGTGTGTTTTTATCAGCACATTGGGTGATTTTAGGTAGATGTGCCCAAAAGTCAATTAAAAAAAAATAAAAAACACTACTTTGGAAGCTAAAGCAAGTCATGATCCCAATGCTTCAAAAAAAGAAAAGTTCTATATTTCCAAAAGGCTGGATTTCTCAGTATTCCCAATATTATGATAAGACACTTTGAAAGCTACAGGGTAAAAATAAAACAAAACAACAGCACAAATGAATGATAATAAAAAAGACAAGATGAAAGAGTAAGAAGGAATTTTTTTTTCCCTAGCTCTTTCAACACATTCTACACTGCTTAGAAATTTCAACAGACTGAACTCTGGTCTGGAAAAAAAAAGGTTGAGGGAGTAATTATTTTTCCTCAGATCATGACAGCTTTTGAAGACAGATTGATTTGCAAAAATAGGATTGAGGTGTGTCAGAAGCACAGTTTTCATAGCAGCTGCAAAACCTTGGGACCCAGAGAACTATAATGTCCTTTGTCATTTACTGTGTATTATTATAAGCCCTCTAAATTTCTCTAACTCTAAAAGTGTGCATTGAGGATAAACTAGGAATAATTCAGTAATTTCATAGATGAAGCAAGGATATCAACTATTACCATTACTATTCTAAATTGTATTAAAAAGGAACCAAGGTGTCAAAGAAAAAACTAAGTCAAAGAGACTTAGTTGAGTTCTCCTAAATTTCCCTCTAAATAATTTTTAAAAAGCTCTTTTAAAACAGAATACTAAAAAGGATAATGAAACAATTTTCCCCTCCAAGAGAAAGTAAAGGGTTTTCTGTGAAGTTCTGTCTCATTGGAGTGAGAGGCAGGTTCAGTGTAGTGCAGGCTATGCCAGCATAGACCTACACTCATCAAACCAGCAGTAAACCTTGGGAGTGACTGAATCAATAGAGATAGAAATTGCTTCTGATTCTCTCAGCCCATAGAAAGTAGAAGTTACAAAACTGGTCAGAAAGAATTTATAAGAATCCTCTTTTTTTTTTTTTTTTTTGCACTGGAGACAAGATTCTGTAACATTGCATATATTCAGTTAGATTCCAACTGGGGAAAAGAAGTGGGGTACCAGTGCTACCCCACTAGAGTTTGTAGCTTCAAGGAAGTAGGGACTATGTTCCAAGTTCCAGTACAGAAAAAAAAAAGTGATTATGATCATCACTTAACCAGAGTACAGACCAGGAGATTAATAAAGACACCTATACTTAGATCATATTACTTTAGAAGAAATGAAAGCTTACTGACCAGATTTTTTTTTTAAGTTGCATAGAAGCTCTGAAGCTTGGGAAAGTTCACCGTCTACCACAGAGAAATTTTGGGATCAAGCTAAAAGTAAAAACTAAAAATAAAATAAATAACTAGACTGGAAAAAATAGTCAAATAAAATTTTAAAAATTTTGACTTTAAAAAGTTACTATATTGACTAGAAAGAACAAGATATATACTCAGAAAAAGACAACCACATCAAAACTGTTATATTCAAATCCTCAAAGGAAAAAAAAATGGTCTTAGGCTATGGAAAAGTTTTAGAAAGATTTTAAAATTTAAATTAGAAAGGTAGGGAAAATGATGCATGAAAATTATGAATAAAAGAATGACAAAAAAGAAAACAATTTGTTAAAAGAGACAGAAAATATACTGAAGAAAATAACATTAAAAACAGGATATGTGAAATGACTAAAGAGATATAAAAATTCAATGAGGAAAAGAAAGCCTTGTAGAACAAATTTTGCCAGTTGGGAAAATGAGTACAAAAGCTCACTGAATAAATTCATTCCTTAACTAAAATTGGGCAAATAGAAGGTATTAACTTTATGAGAAAACAAACAAACAAAAAAAAATAGAACAATATAAAAGAATGGAAAAAATAGAAAAAAGGTAAATATCTCAATGAAAACCCAACTGAAAATAGAGGAGAGATGATTTTAAAATTGTTGGACTACTTGAAAACCAATAAAAATAGCTTAGATGTCATCTTTCACAAGAAATTATCAATGAAAATTCTAAAAAGACATGTAAAACAGCAATTGAAATAATCAGTCAATAACCTTCTGATAGAAATCCCAAAATGAAAATTCCCTGGAATTTTATTATCAATATTATTATCCAGACTCCTAGGTCAAAAAGAATGAATTAATTCTAAGACTGAAAAGCCACAGTTAAATAACTCAACAATCATCATTTTCCAAATTACAGGATCAGAGGGCTTGAACAACAAAAGAGGCAAATGAGGGCAAAAGAACTAGGATTACAATCAAGAATTACCTGTCTTGTAAAACTAAATATAATTCTTCATGGGGAAAAATAGATATTCAGTGAAATAGATGCCTTTCAAGCATTCCAAATGAAAAGACCAGAGTTGAATAAAAATTTTGACTTTAAAAAACAGAGAAACATTGAAAAGTTAAATGGCAAATGTAATGGGCTGAGGCTTGAGTTGATGCACTGAGGTCCCAAGCACATGAGGCTAAATAGTAATTGGACCATACTCTATTAATATATAAGCTTGGAGAAAGAATGGCCCCTGCCCACTCTTTGTGCAAGTCCTGATGTGTTGTATAGGAAATGATGATTTTGGTGGATGGAGGCAGGAGAGTGGAAAAGGAAGGGGAAGGAGAGACTCTTTGCATTGCCATTGCAAAGGTTTTCTCAGCTCAGATCCCCCTCTGTTAGCTGGGTTCCTGTCGCAGCTGCCCATATTGTTATCGCAATCTTTCTTGCCCATATTGTTATCGCAATCCTTATTCATCTCTTCACTTCAATAAAGATTGAAGATTTTTCCCTTAACCTGAATTTCTGACTCTGGCTGATTTTAAATACGTGGGCATTACATTTGGTGCCCAATGTGGGGCCCAAGGACCCTACTTTCACTGAAGAAGTCTCCAGTGACCAAGAACTTAGGTGAGTATAAGACAAACAGGGAACTTATTTTCTTAAAGACTAAACTAGTAACTTTTTGGCCAAAATGGGACAGATCTTAGGTAAAGATTCTCCATCCCCAACCCCAACCCCCACCCCCACCCCCAGCGCCACCCAGGAGTGGTGCTATAGAAAGCCTGCTTAAGCTGATAGAAGATCAAGGGCTACTTATAACTTGGGAACAGGCAGCTAGACTTCTGGGTACATTAAAACGCACCTTCTCTTGGTTCTTAGAGGAAGAGCAAATCTCTCTAGATAACTGGGCAATGGTTTGTCAACAGCTCTCTGCATATTACAATGAAAACGGTCCTCATTCAATTTCCATCGAGGCATTCTATTTATACAATATGATACAGTTGGCCTTAAGATACCATATAAGTTCTAGGAGAAAAGGAAAAAAAAAAACTCTAGGAATAGCCAAATGGGGAAGCCTGAGATAAAGGAGGAAGACAAAGAACAGAATAATGGCCATATCTCCACAGGGCATGGAGACTTAAGTGAGGCTCAAGGATGGGGTGAATCTGAGGCAGCTTCAGCCTCACCTAAGGAGCAGGTAATTGACTCTCCTCCATCAACTCCACCCTCCAGGATGGAGGGAGGAGGGGTAGTGGGGGGGGGGCAGTGACAGCACCAGCACCTCCCCCCCAGCATTTAGCACCTCCCCCCCAGCATCCAGCTGTTTCTTTGAGTAGATTACAAAAGGGACTAATTAAGGCCAAAACGGAAGGGAGAAATGTTTCAGAATTTCAACACCACATTTTTCCTGTAATTCCGCAGTTTAATTCTTCAGGTCAAGAAAGTAGAAGATATGCTCCTTTTGATATAGAAATACTCAAATCCTGAAAAAGGCTTGCACTCTTTATGGGGCTACATCAGATTATGTTAAGATGTTATTACAGAATTTGGCTTTTGAAATCTTGACCCCTAATGACTGGAAATCTATAGCAAAGATATGCCTAGAACCTGGACAAAACTACTTGTGGCTTTCTGAATATAGCGAGCTCTGTAGGATACAAGCCCAACAAAATAGTCAAAGTGGAGTTCATGCTGCAGTCACCTGTGACCTACTAACAGGTGTAGGTCCTTATGCAGATGTCGCAGTACAGATTAATTATTCTATAGCAGCATATGAGCAAATTGCTGCTAATGCTATCAAAGCGTGGGCTTCTCTCCACAATAAAGACGACAAGGGGGGGGGCTTCACAAAAATAACACAAGGGCCAAGTGAACCCTTTGCTGACTTTGTGGGATGTTTGCAGACAGCTATCACAAGAACAAATAGGGAAAATTCAATAACAGACATTTTGATAAGACAACTTGATAAGGAAAATGCTAATGAGGTTTCCAGAAGAATTATACTAGGACTGCACAAGGATGCTCCTTTAGAGGAGCTCGCTCATAAGACACTGTGCCACAGTGGGCACAGATGCCTTTTATAGCCAGGCTATGATGCAGACTTCCCAAAATCCAAACATGGGAAGACAGAGTCTCTCTTGGCAAGGGACATCCAGAGAGACTCGTAGATGCTTTTAGTGTAGAAAAGTAGGGCATCTGAAAGCTCAATGTTGGTATAAAGATAGAATGGGAAAATAAGGTGGGAGAACAAGACCCAATACCTCATGTCCAAAATGCAACAGAGGCTTCCATTGGGCCTCAGAATGTAGACAGATTCAGGGAAACGGGATGAGGGGCCCAGCCTCAGGGCCCAAGGCAAAAAACACTTGGGGCATGATGGCAGCCAATGGTACACCCAGAGAGTGCCTACAAGTTCAGTACCCAGACATGACCAATCAGCCAGAAAGCCATATGATGGGAGAAGGGGATTACACAGTCAACCAGCCAGGAAGCAATCTGATGGCAGAAAGGAATTACAATTGGGGAGAATAGAGCTGTATGCAGCTGGGACAACAGAGATACCCACTGGAGAGATGAAATCTGTTCCTCTCCAGCCTATGGATCCCTTACCTCCAGGCACAGTAGGCTTGACCATTTCACCTCCTTTTTGTACGTACAAAACAGTGTCCATCCACACACTGATATGGGAAACTGGGGAATGTGTAGATAATATCCCAGTCACTAATACAGGTAGACAATGTGTGACTTATCACCCAGGAGAAGTAGTAGCATCAGGTTTACTCATACAGAATCCTAATAAGCAGCCTGGTGATAGTTCCAGATTCTGACTCCAGACCACAAAATCCAGGAATATACTGGACAGCAGCTGTAACAGCTGACCGACCTGTGCTCACAATCTATATAAATGGCCTACCATTGGAAGACACAGGTAGACACAGGTGCAGATCGTACAGTTATTAGAGGTGCCAATTGGCCCAGTCACTGGCCAAAGATTAAAGCAGACACCTATATGTCTGGAGTAGGAGGATCAATAGCAACTGAAGTTAGTGCTGCCCCTATGAGATGGACTTTTGAAGGCAAAACAGGAGTTTTTACTCCTTTTATAGTTGAAAAAATCCCCGTCAATCTGTGGGGAAGAGACATTTTACAACAATTAGGGTTAAAAATGAGTACTTCGATTTTTAAGCAGGGCTGCTGTTGAAGGCCTGCCAACACTTTTACCTGTTCTTATCCAATGGAAAACTGATACACCAGTATGGATAGAACAGTGGCCCTTAGGTAGTGATAAAATTCAGGCCTTATTAGATATAGTACAGGAGCAGCTTGACCAAGGGCATTTACAACCTTCTCTAAGTCCTTGGAATTCCCCAGTGTTCGTTGTAAAACAGAAATCGGGAAAATGGAGGATGCTCACTGATATAAGAAAAGTGAATGAACAGATGGAAACTATGGGAACTCTTCAGCCTGGACTTCCATCTCCTACTCAATTGCCTAGAGAGTGGCCTCTTTGGGTCATCGATATTAAGGATTGTTTCTATTCTATCCCTCTGGATAAGGAGGATATGAAAAGACTTGCCTTTTCAGTGTCCAGCGTTAACTTACCTGAGCCTTATAAAATATATGAATGGACAGTTTTGCCACAGGGAATGAAAAACAGCCCCACTATGTGTCAAATGTATGTGTCAAGAGCTGCTGCTCTTGCTCCAATAAGAAAAGCATTTCCAAAAGTTATGCTATTATATTATATGGATGATCTATTGGGATGTGCACCTGAGGAACAAATGCTAGAAGCATGTCTACAAAAGACCACAGAAACACTAAGATATTACAAATTGTACATAGCTGAAGAGAAAATTCAAAGACATGCTCCTTTTCAATATTTAGGATATGAAGTATATCCTAAGGTGCTTACAGTACAAAAACTGTCCTTAAGAACAGAGAAGCGAAGATGGCGAAGCAGGCACACACGACTCTCTAAGCTCCTCTCATTAACCTCATAACCAACATTTAATCCAGCCTCAAAAATAACTCTTCACTGCTTAAATTCATGAAGATAAGAAGCAGTACAACTTACCAACCAATCCAGAAGCTCGCCAGGAAAGGTTTGTCCCGAGGGGCCAGGAACAGACTAGCACAGGCAGTGAGAGGCTAGCGTCCTGAGCAGAGTAGGGCTGGGGGTGATCGCTGTGGCTAGAGAAGTTATAGGGACCACTCTGCTATAGGCTAACTGCTCTACCTTGATTACAAAGCAGTAAACTGGCAGAGAAGTTAAAGCCTAAAACAGAGGGTCCTCTAAAAAACACCAGAACCTAACGAGATCTGGCTGTAATCCCTCAAACCACATCAGGCAGTTCGGGGCTTTTGCGGGGGCAGTTACTAATCTGCATGGCAGGGGGGCATAGCCTGGGCAGTCTCTAATCTGCAGAGTGGGGGGCTCGGCCTGGGGCAATAGATCCTCCCCAGCTGACTGCGCTTCCCGGGCAGACACTTCCGGTCCCTGCAAATCCACTCACTGCTCAGCTGCTAATACCCACAGCCCCAGGGCAGGGTTTGGCTTGGGGCAGTGAAACTCTCACTGCTAAGTGTCTAGCCCCAGGGCAGTCATTATCTCACACAGCTGAGGTTCTTTGAAAGGCACTTTCCAGCCCAGCCCTGCAGGCCTGAGTTACTTTCTGGTGGGGAACTCTTCCCCAGAGCACTCCAGTACCCCCCTGCTTTTTGTAGCCGGCTGGCAGGAAGCTACCGGCCCATACACCTCTCACTGCTCTGCAGAGGAAGCTGGTAACCTCCTGGCTCTGAAGGCAGACCTTACAGACTTTAACAAAATGAGTAAAAAAATCAAAAGAACGATTGATAGTTTCTACACAGAAAGAGAACAGCTTTTCAACCCTGAAGAGACTAATAGCAGACAGTCTCCAGATGATTGTTGGTCTCCAATACAAAAGGCTCTCCTAGAAGAGACTATTCAAAACCTTAAAAGAGAGCTAGAAGAAAAATGGGGAAAGGAAAGAGAAGCTATGCAAAAGAGTACAGAAAAGGCACATAACTCATTAAAAGAAAAATCTGATAAAGTGGAAAAAGAAAACAACTTCCTGAAATGTGAATTGGAAAAGGTAAAAAACAGAGTTTGCGAATTGGAAAAAGAAAATGACTCACTAAAAAAAAAAAAAAAAAAAAATTAGTGAAATGGAAAAAAATTCCATAGAGCAAAACAACTCAATTGGACATATACAAAAAGAAGTAAAAAAAGCTAATGAAGAAAATAACTCACTAAAAATTAGAACTGAACAAATAGAAATGACTGATTCATTGAGACATCAAGAATCAGTCAAGCAAAACCAAAAAAATGAAAGATTGGAAAAAATGTCAAATATTTACTTGGAAAAACAACAGATCTGGAAAATAGATCTAGGAGAGATAACCTGAGGATCATCGGACTACCCAAAAATTATGATGAAAAAAAGAGCCTAGATACTATTTTACAGGAAATCATCAAAGAGAACTGCCCAGAAGTAATAGAACCAGAAGGGAAAATAGGCGTTGAAAGAATTCATCGAACACCTTCTGAAAAAGACCCTAAAATAAAGACTCCAAGGAATATTGTGGCCAAACTTCAGAATTTCCAGACTAAAGAAAAAATTTTACAAGCAGCCAGGAAAAAACAGTTCAAATACTGAGATGCCACAATAAGGGTCATGCAAGATCTGGCTGCATCAACATTAAAGGATCGAAGGGCCTGGAATCAGATATTCCGAAAGGCAAAAAAACTTGGAATGCAGCCAAGAATAAACTATCCAGCTAAGCTGAGTATTTTTTTCCATGGAAGAAGATGGATATTTAATGAAATAGAGGAATTCCATCTGTTTCTAAGGAAAAAACCAGACTTAAACAAAAAATTTGATCTTCAACAACAGGAATCAAGAGAAGTAGAAAAAGGTAAAAGGAACTCTTGAGAACTGTATTTCTGTTGTGAATATACATAAAAATCATATGTATAATTTGATTTTACCGATATAACATAAAAAAGGGAAGTAGAAATGGAAAGGGGATAGTGCCAGAAAAAGGGAAGAAGGGAGATAAAAAGAGGGAAACTACATGCGACAATGAGGCAGAGGAAACCTATCATATATGAGGGAACTTAGAGAGGGGGAGGAACATTGTGTGAATCCTACTCTCATCAGAGTTGGCTCAAAGAGGAAACAATTGACATATTTGTTTTACACAGATTCTTCTCTCACTTCATTAAAAAGTGGGAGAGGAATAGGGAGAAGGAAAAAGAGTAATAAGGGAAGGGTACAAGAAAGGGGAAGGGATTCCAAGGGAGGAGGGAGGGATACTAAAGAGGGAGAGCTGTGCGACGTTAGTAGGATCAATAGGGAAGAAGGGAAGGAGGGCAAGAAAAAGAAAAGTATAATCTGGGGATATTAGGATGGCAGGAAATGCAGAATTGGTTATTTTAACCGCAAATGTGAATGGGATGAACTCTCCCATAAAGAGGAGGCAGATAGCAGACTGGATCAAAAGTCAGAACCCTACAGTCTGTTGTTTACAGGAAACACATTTAAAACAGGGAGATACATATAGACTAAAGGTAAAAGGCTGGAGCAGAATCTATTATGCTTCAGGTGAAGTCAAAAAAGCAGGGGTAGCCATCCTTATCTCAGATCAAGCAAAAGCAAAGATTGATCTAATTAAAAGAGATAAGGAAGGAAACTATATCTTGCTTAAGGGTACTATAGACAATGAAGCAATATCAGTATTAAACATATATGCACCAAGTGATATAGCATCTAACTTCCTTAAAGAGAAGCTAAGAGAGTTGCGAGAAGAAATAGACAGCAAAACTATAATAGTGGGAGATCTCAATCTTGCACTCTCAGATTTAGATAAATCAAATCACAAAACAAATAAGAAAGAAATTAAAGAGGTAAATAGAATATTAGAAAAATTAGGTATGATAGATCTCTGGAGAAAACTGAATGGTGACAGAAAGGAGTATAATATCTTCTCAGCAGTTCATGGAACCTACACAAAAATTGACCATATATTAGGACATAAAGACCTCAAAATTAAATGCAGGAAGGCAGAAATAGTAAATGCTTTTTTTTTTCTGATCACAATGCAATAAAAACTACATTTAACAAAAAGTTAGGTGTAAATAGACCAAAAAGTAATTTGAAACTAAATAATCTCATCTTAAAGAATGATTGGGTGAAACAGCAAATTATAGACACAATTAATAATTTCACTCAAGATAATGACAACAATGAGACATCATATCAAAATTTATGGGATGCAGCCAAAGTAGTAATAAGGGGAACTTTTATATCCTTAGAGGCTTACTTGAATAAAATAGAAAAAGAGAAGATCAATGAATTGGGCCTGCAACTTAAAAAGTTAGAAAAAGACCAAATTAAAAACCCCCAATCAATTACTAAACTTGAAATTCTAAAATTAAAAGGAGAAATTAATAATATAGAAAGTAAAAAAACTATTGAACTAATAAATAAAACTAAGAGTTGGTTTTATGAAAAAACCTATAAAATTGATAATCCTTTGGTAAATCTGATTAGAAAAAGGAGAGAGGGAAATCAAATTGGCAGTCTTAAAAATGAAAAAGGAGAACTTACCACTGATGAAGAGGAAATTAAAAAATGATAAGGGGTTACTTTGCCCAACTTTATGCCAATAAATTTGATAACCTAAGTGAAATGGATGGCTACTTCCAAAAATATAGGCCTCCCAGATTATCAGAGGAGGAAGTAAATTGCTTAAATAGTCCCATTTCAGAAAAAGAAATAGAACAAGCTATTAATCAACTCCCTAAAAAAAAATCCCCGGGACAGATGGATTTACATGTGAATTCTACCAAACATTCAAAGAACAATTAGCCCCAATGCTTTATAAACTATTTGAAAAAATAGGGAATGAAGGAGTCCTACCAAACTCCTTTTATGACACAGACATGGTACTGATACCTAAACCAGGTAGGTTGAAAACAGAGAAAGAAAATTATAGACCTATCTCCCTAATGAATATTGATGCTAAAATCTTAAATAAGATATTAGCAAAAAGACTACAGAAAATCATCCCCAGGATAATACATCATGATCAAGTAGAATTTATACCAGGAATGCAGGGCTGGTTCAATATTAGGAAAACTGTCAATAAAATTGGCCATATTAATAATCAAATTAACAAAAACCATATGATCATCTCAATAGATGCAGAAAAAGCATTTGATAAAATCCAACATCCATTCCTATTAAAAACTCTTGAGAGTATAGGAATAAATGGACTTTTCCTTAAAATAATCAGTAGCATCTATTTAAAACCAGCAGTAAGCATTATATGTAACGGGGACAAACTGCAACCATTCCCAATAAGATCAGGAGTAAAACAAGGTTGCCCACTATCACCGTTACTATTTAATATTGTATTAGAAATGCTAGCTTTGGCAATAAGAGTTGAGAAAGAGATTAAAGGATTAAGAATAGGCAATGAGGAAACCAAATTATCATTCTTTGCTGATGATATGATGGTATACTTAGAAAACCCCAGAGATTCTACCAAAAAGTTATTAGAAACAATCTACACCTTCAGCAAAGTTGCAGGATATAAAATAAACCCACATAAGTCATCAGCATTCTTATATATCACTAACAAAACCCAACAGTTAGAGATACAAAAAGAAATTCCATTTAAAGTAACTACTGATTGTATAAAATATTTAGGAAACTATCTGCCAAGGGAAAATCAGAAACTTTATGAGCAAAACTACAAAACACTTTCCACACAAATTAAGTCTGATCTAACCAACTGGAAAAATAGTAAATGCTCTTGGATTGGGCGAGCAAATATAATAAAGATGACAATACTACCTAAATGAATCTATTTATTTAGCGCTATACCAATCAGACTCCCAAAAAACTACTTTGATGAATTAGAAAAAATAACAACAAAGTTCATATGGAAAAACAAAAGGTCAAGAATTTCAAGGGAATTTATGAAAAAAAAATCAAATGAAGGTGGCCTAGCTGTACCAGATCTAAAATTATATTATAAAGCAACAGTTACTAAAACCATCTGGTATTGGCTAAGAAATAGACTAGTTGATCAATGGAATAGGTTAGGTTCAAAGGACAAAACAGCCAATAACTTTAATAATATAGTGTTTGACAAACCCAAAGACACCAGTTTCTGGGATAAGAATGCACATAAGAATGCACTATTTGACAAAAATTGCTGGGAAATTTGGAAATCAGTATGGCAGAAACTAGGCATTGACCCACACTTAACACCGTACACCAAGATAAGGTCAAAATGGGTTCATGACCTAGGCATAAAGAATGAGATTATAAATAAATTGGAAGAGCATAGGATAGTTTACCTGTCAGACCTGTTGAAGAGGGAGGACTTTATGACCAAAGGAGAACTAGAGATCACTATTGACCACAACATAGAAAATTTTGATTATATCAAATTGAAAAGTTTTTGTACAAACAAAACAAATGCAAACAAGATTAGAAGGAAAACAATAAACTGGGAAAACATTTTTACAATCAAAGGTTCTGATAAAGGTCTCATTTCCAAAATATATAGAGAACTGACCCTAATCTATAAGAAATCAAACCATTCTCCAATTGATAAATGGTCAAAGGATATGAACAGACAATTCTCAGACGAAGAAATTGAAACTATTTCTAGCCATATGAAAATATGCTCCAAATCATTATTAGTCAGAGAAATGCAAATTAAGACAACTCTGAGATACCACTACACACCTGTCAGATTGACTAGAATGACAGGAAAAGATAATGGGGAATGTTGGAGGGGATGTGGGAAAACAGGGACACTGATACATTGTTGGTGGAATTGTGAACACATCCATCCATTCTGGAGAGCAATTTGGAACTATGCTCAAAAAGTTATCAAAATGTGCATACCCTTTGATCCAGCAGTGTTTCTACTGGGCTTATACCCCAAAGAGATCCTAAAGAAAGGAAAGGGACCTGTATGTGCCAAAATGTTTGTGGCAGCCCTGTTTGTAGTGGCTAGAAGCTGGAAAATGAAAGGATGTCCATCAATTGGAGAATGGTTGAGTAAATTGTGGTATATGAACGTTATGGAATATTATTGTTCTGTAAGGAATGACCAGCAGAATGAATATAGAGAGGACTGGCAAGACTTACATGAACTGATGCTGAGTGAAATGAGCAGAACCAGGAGATCATTATATACCTCAACAATGATACTGTTTGAGGATGTATTCTGATGGAAGTGGACCTCTTTGATAAAGAGAGCCTTAATTGATCAAAGATGGACAGAAGCAGCTACACCCAGAGAAAGAACAGTGGAAATGAATATAAACTGCTTGCATTTATGTTTTTCCTCCCGGGTTATTTATACCTTCTGAATTCAATTCTCCCTGTGCAACAAGAAAACTGTTTGGTTCTGCACACATATATTGTATCTAGGATATACTGCAACCCATTCAACATGTAAAAGGACTCTTGCCATCTGGGGGAAAGGGGTGGAGGGAGGGAGGGGAAAAATCGGAACAGAAATGAATGCAAGGGATAATGCTGTAAAAAATTACCCTGGCATGCTTTCTATCAATAAAAAAATATTAAAAAAAAAAAAAAAAACAGAGACGCTAAACACCTTAAATGATTTTCAGAAATTGATAGGAGATATCTAATGGATGCGACCAGTGTTCGGCTTGACTACCTATCAGTTACAACCATTATATGATATTTTAAGAGGAGACAATGCTTTAAATTCACCATGCCAGCTTACAAAAGAAGCTCAAGAGGCTTTGAGAAAAATTGAACTGGCTTTATCCAATGTGGTTGAAAGAGTCACTCAAAAACCCTTGGAAATATCAGTTTTTGCCACACAAGAGCCACCCACAGCAGTCCTTCATCAAGGAGACAGTGTGATAGAGTGGGTGAACCTCCCAGAACAACCAGAACAAAGCCTTACTCCTTACCCAGTGCTTGTGGCTAGAATTTTGTTAAAGGCCATTAAGCAATCAGTACAATTATCTGGGGAAAGACCTGATAAGATATACAACTTTTACACCAAAACACAAATTAATGTGTATTGTGAGACCATCCCAGAGTGGCAAATTTTATTAGCCACGGCTCCAAATTTTACACATGGGTCTCCATTAAAGATAACCAGACTTTTACATAATTGGAGATGGATTCTTGAAGAAAAAGTTTCTAAAGTTCCTCTTAAAGGACCAACTATCTTTACAGATGGATCCAAACACAATATTTGTGCTGTATACTCTCATGACTTAACTATAAAGAGAGTAGTTAGAACTCCTTTTCAGTCCACTCAGCAGAACGAATTATATGCAATCATGTTAGCTCTTACTTATTATCCAGGAGACATAAATATAATATCTGATTCAGCCTATTCACTAGATATGGTACAAAGAATTGCCACAGCCCAAATAAAATTTGCAGCTTCTAATATATATTAGCTCTTTAAGGAACTTCAGGAGCAAGTGAGAAAACATCCAGGTAAGATTTATATCTTGCATGTCCACTCACATAGTGGACTCCCAGCTCCTATTTTTGATGGGAATTCAAAGGCAGATAGCCTTTTAACTATGTTAGCCAGTACGCCTTTATTTTAGGAGGCCCAGGAATCCCATTTTAAATACCATCAGGCTGCTCGAGCTTTGCATTTACAATTTGGGGTTACAAAAGAGGAAGCTAGGAGCATAGTAAAAATCTGTACAGCTTGCCTTTGTTTCCATGCTCCTACACTGCCTCCAGGGAAGAACCCTCATGGTTTGAGACCCAGTGAAATCTGGCAAATGGATGTGACCCATTATAAATCTTTTGGTCGTCTATCTTTTATCCATGTTTTGGTAGACACCTTTTCAGGATTCACTTTTGCCATACCAGCAGCAAAAGAGACAGCCCGAGTGGTCACTGAATTCCTCATGCAAGCATTTGCCATTATGGGTATGCCACAAGCAATAAAAACAGACAATGGTCCTGCGTACACCTCCAAACATTTTGCACACTTTTGTGCACAGTATAAGATTTTACACACCACTGGCATACCCTTTAATCCTCAAGGACAGGCAATAGTAGAGAGGAGAAACAGAGACATTAAGACGCTGCTCCAAAAACAAAAGAAAGGGGGAGCCACAGGTAACCCTAGAGAACTACAAAATCTTGCACTTTATACTATTAACTTCTTGATTTTTGACAAAAATGCACTGGCTTCAGCAGACAGGTTTTATAACCCACCGGAAGGGCAGCGTCCAGTGCGAGCATCTCCACTATCTTTAGATAATCGCCAGGTGATGTGGAGAGATCCATCTCCACAGAATGTGGTGAATGGAAGGGACCAGATAGGCTAACTGCTTGGGGGAGAGGGTTTACTTGTATCTCTACAGGTGGAGAAGGAATCAGATGGGTGCCAATGAGCCGTATTCGCCTCGTCCATTGCAGAGAGATGGAGCAGACCCTTGAAACGAAGGAGAAGACCCAAGAAACATCTGGTGGTTTTGTTGCTGATTGAGCTCACCATTGAAAGAGAGTGGCAGTTATGGCGTTTGACTCATGGACATAGAAAATCATTGGACTTCAAAACCCTCAGAAATCATTGGATTCTCTGAGACATTAGATTGTTGTAGAACTTTAAATCCCTCAGGAATCATCAGATTCTTTGAGACATAAGACTTGAAAGCCCTCAGAAATCATTGGATTTTCTGAGAAATGATAAGACTGTTACAGGACTTCAAAATCTGCTGGAATCTCTGGATTCCCTAAGACATAAAAAGACTTTTGCTGGACTTCATAAACTTGGGGGATCATTGGATTCCCTGATATGTGAAGCAATGGACAATAGATTGGTTTTAGACTATCTCTTGGCTGCTGAAGAAGGTGTATGTGTGACTGCTGTTTACATACTCTCCTTCTAGGACTTTTGGCAATCTTTTACAACACAATGTTGATTTATATTGTTTGTTATACCGTTACTTGGGTGTATAATTCATGTTTGTTACACCACATCAAGCCTGCACTGACTGTGGGGAGAGTCATCACTAACAGCCTCTGCGTTGTTGCTATGTGCTTGTGTAATACTTCCCATGCTGATGGGTTTGTGCATAATAAGACCCTTCAGTCCAGAAACCTGCTAGCAACTCCCACTTCCCTTTGGTGCTTTTCATCTCCCTTCCTGAGATGTCAGATGACCAATACATGTTAAATATGTTAAAGTATAAATTAAATACAAAATAAGTGTGTGTATGTGTATATATATATGTATCCAAACCATTATTTTGCTGTATGAAAAGAATCAGACTCTGAAATATTGTACAATTAGTTTGTAAAAGAAATCAAAAATGCAGACAGGTAAAAATATAGGGATTGGGAAGTCTATGTAATGGTTCTTAGTCATCTTCCAGAGTTCTTTTGCTGGGTGTAACTGGTTCAGTTCATTTCTGCTCCATTGGAACTGATTTGGTCCATCTCATTGCTGAAGATGTCCAGGTCCATCAGAATTGATCATCATATAGTATTATTCTTGAAGTATATCATGATATCCTGGTCCTGCTGGTTTCACTCAGTGTCAGTTCATGGAAGTCTCTCCAGTCCTTTCTGAAATCATCCTGCTGGTCATTTCATACCGAACAATAATATTCCATAATATTCATATACCACAATTTATTCAGCCATTCTCCAATTGATGGGCATCTACTCAGTTTCCAGTTTCTGGCCACTACAAAGAGGGCTGCCACAAACATTTTTGCACATATAGGTCCCTTTCCCTTCTTTAAGATCTCTTTGGGATATACACCCAGTAGTAACACTACTGGATCAAAGGGTATGCTCAGTTTGATAATTTTTTGAGCATAGTTCCTAATTGCTCTCCAGAATGGAGAGATGAATTGATGCTAAGTGAATTGAGCAGAACCATGAGATCATTTTATACGGTAACAGCAATATTATGTGATGATCAATTCTGATGGATGTGACTCTTTCCAACAAAGAGATGATTGAGGCTAGTTTCAATGATCTTGTGATTAAGAGAGCCATCTACACACACAGAGAGTACTATGGGCACTGAAAATGGATTACAACATAGCATTTTGACTCTTGTTTTATTCATTTGTTTCTTGTTTTGTTTTGTTTTCTTTCTCTCTTTTTTTTTTTCTTTTTGATCTGATTTTTCTTGTGCAGTAAGATTGAATAAATGTTTACATATATTTGGATTAAACACATTTTAACATCTCTACTATCTATTGGATTATTTGCTATTTAGGGGTAGGGGTGTGGAGAAAGAGGTCAAAATTCAGAGTACAAGGTTTTGCAAGGTTCAATGTTGAAAAATTGTCCATGCATATATTTTGAAAAGAAAAAGCTTTAATTTTAAAAAAAGTGAACTTTTGAAATGAGTTCCTTAGTAAAAAGGGAGAACTTTGGCTCTTTCTAATTCAATGTTATTAGTCACAATTCCATTCAGAGTTCACCTGCCAATATACTCACAAGAATTTTGTGAATACTTATTATGAGCTTTGTGAACAGTTATCAAAAATGCTCATCACATGGAGACAGATATAAATAATTGGAAAAAATATTACTTGTTCACAGGTAGGCTCAAAAAATATATTAACATGAGTAATACTTAAAATAATTTATCCAATTTATGCTATACAAAGAAAATCACCAAAAAATATGCTATAGCTGAAGCTGAGGGAAAAAAAACAAAAAACATAGCAGAGTTTTTTTGAAGAACAAATAGGCAAGATAAACAGGGGAATGAGTAGGAGGAAAAAAGGAGTATATTATACCAGGTATAAAACTAAAATATAAAATTGTAGTCTCCCAAATTATTTGGTATTGTCAAGTGGACTGAATAGGTCTCTAACCTGTGCCTAACGGGAGCTAAACAGCACAAGTAAGGAATTCTGGAGTTTTCTTCACCAAAAAAAAAAAAAAGAATGGCAAATTAAAAAGCCTTTGTACAAATAAAACTAATGCAAACAAGATTAGAAGGGAAGCGACAAACTGGGAAAACATTTTCACAGTTAAAGGTTCTGATAAAGGCCTCATTTCCAAAATATATAGAGAACTGACTCAAATTTATAAGAAATCAAGCCATTCTCCAATTGATAAATGGTCAAAGGATATGAACAGACAATTTTCAGAGGATGAGATTGAAACTATTACCACTCATATGAAAGAGTGTTCCAAATCATTATTGATCAGAGAAATGCAGATTAAGACAACTCTGAGATACCACTACACACCTGTCAGATTGGCTAAGATGACAGGAAAAAATAATGATGAATGTTGGAGGGGATGCGGGAAAACTGGGACACTAATGCATTGTTGGTGGAGTTGTGAACGAATCCAACCATTCTGGAGAGCAATCTGGAATTAGGCCCAAAAAATTATCAAATTGTGCATACCCTTTGATCCAGCAGTGTTTCTATTGGGCTTATATCCCAAAGAAATACTAAAGAAGGGAAAGGGACCTGTATGTGCCAAAATGTTTGTAGCAGCCCTGTTTGTAGTGGCTAGAAACTGGAAAATGAATGGATGCCCATCAATTGGAGAATGGCTGGGTAAATTGTGGTATATGAATGTTATGGAATATTATTGTTCTGTAAGAAATGACCAGCAGGATGAATACAGAGAGGACTGGCGAGACTTACATGAACTGATGCTAAGTGAAATGAGCAGAACCAGGAGATCATTATACACTTCGACAACAATATTGTATGAGGACATATTTTGATGGAAGTGGATTTCTTTGACAAAGAGACCTGAGTTTCAATTGATAAATGACGGACAAAAGCAGCTACACCCAAAGAAAGAACACTGGGAAACGAATGTAAACTATCTGCATTTTTGTTTTTCTTCCCGGATTATTTATACCTTCTGAATCCAATTCTCCCTACGCAACAAGAGAACTGTTCGGTTCTGCAAACATATATTGTATCTAGGATATACTGCAACATATCCAACATATAAAGGACTGCTTGCCATCTAGGGGAAGGGGTGGAGGGAGGGAGGGGGAAAAAAAATCGGAACAGAAACGAGTGTCAATATAATGTAATTATTAAATAAAAAATTTAAAAAAAAAAGAATATTGTAAATCAAAATAAAGTTTTAAAAATGATATAGGAGAGACTTAATTGAGGGCTGATTTTCTGAATATGTAAAACATACACATAGCCTTGTCATGATATTTTAAGAAATCAGAAGGACAAATTATAAATGAAGAAAAAATTGTCACTGATATTATTTGTATATGTTTTCAGTTTCTTTAACCTATCAATTGCTATCATGTGGCAAACTTCCAAAGATTCAAGAAAGCTGGCCAATCATTTTTATATAACAATCCAAAAATTTAATACTGGACTTTTTGTACCATCTGTTATATAAAGCTTCTGCAAAGAAGGGGAACAATAAGCACTTCTGGATATTCATGTTAAAATTCAATTCAAAGGGATATAGTGTATCCAAGGAAAATGTGACCAACATAAATAGGACTTAGAATTAGGTGCAGGTCCAGGAAGGATAGAAATGGTGAAAATTTTAGTTTGTCCTCTGAATTCTCTTAAATTTGCCTGAAAATGGCTATGAAGAATAATCTATAGCAAGTATTTATCACGTAAAAATAAAGTATTATGAAACTATTATATTTAGTTTTTATGGAAAAAAAGAAAACAATGTTCTGCCATATTCACCAATTAAATGTTTTGTGAATAGTCCCACATTTAGAGAATATGAAAACAGATTTATAAAAAATTTTGTGATAATTACTTAAATATTTGTAGAAAACAAACAACTCATGAGAATCAAACTGTTATATTAAAAAAATATGTTCTGTTTTTTCTAACTACAGATATTTTGATATCAAGATCTTTTTATGGCATGTTTCCAGTGAGTGTTTTAGATAGCAGTAATAACATTCTCCTTCTTAGATAGTCTCAAAGCACTTAACATAATAGGTCAGATACAGCCTAGATTGGTACAGTGGAAGAATTTGGAGGTGGGAATGAGCTTGTTTCTTTCTTTTTAATTACCAGAGAGTTTGTTTTCTTATATTACTCTATTTCTCCTAACTTCAATATTCAAGACTTTCTGTTTCTGAAAGAGTCACATTTTCTGTCACACAGTAAAGATGTCAGTCATTAAGTCTTCATTCATTTATTCATTCCCCTACTCTCTTGTAGAAACTCAGGACATTATTACTTAATTTCCTTTTTTCATTTTTTTAAAAGTTTAGAATAAACTAGTTAAAATAAAAATATCCATTTATTTGGATCTGTGTGTGTTTATGTGTCTGTGTGTGTGTGTGTGTGTGTGTCTATGTCTGTGTGTTTAAAGTAAAACTTACATAGATGCTCAAGGTAATAATAGAGTTTTACCTCAAATAGCTAGGGGGCACAATACCTGACCCAGAGTTAGGAAGACTTGAGTTCAAAACTGACATCAAACACTTAAGGTATGTGACCCTTGGCAAATTACTTAACCCCATTTGCCTCAGTTTCCTCATTTGTAAATGAACTGGAAAAGGAAATTGCAAACTATTTCAGTATCTTTGATCCAAAAGGGATCATAAAGAGTCAAATATGCCAGAAAATAACAGCATTTTGCCACATATTGCTAATAAATTTCAGATAAATTAATACTAGTATATTTTATACAATTAACAGATTGTTAGACAATTATAATCCCATAAATTCTTTGATTTCCTTGTGTAGACATCATGACTAAAGGTATAAAAAATGTACTGATATTAAAAGCCACATAAATATTAATTGATAAAAGGAAGCATTTTTAGTATATCTTATGCATCTACCTTTCCAATGTCTTTAATCTTGCATGCATCCTTCCCTAATTACTTTGATATGGTGAACAACTTGCTGAGGCCTAAACCTGATGCTTCATCTTTTGGCTCTGGATATTTTCTCACTTGCCCATGTGTACCCCCATGTTTTCTTCACTTCTATCAAGTTCCAGCTAAAACTGTACATTTTATAAGAAGCCTTTTCCAATTATTCTAGTGTCTTCCCTCTTTTAATCATTTTGCCTGTAAACTGTAGAAAGAGTATGCTTCTATAACTTCAGTACATATAAACACTATTTTGTATAAATTGGATTAAATATAAGTGTGAAAACTCTTCTATGAGCTATTTACCTTTGCAGTTTATGATAAGGTTGTGATTACAAATAACTTAAGTAGACAAGAAAATTGTTAGAACTCCCATCAGTTGTATATAACTCCTTTTGACGTATTATTTATCTATTGTCTCATTGATATAGGTATTTTCTATAATAAGACAGACCATAACTTTTATAAGATGACCAATATTATAATTCTTTCCACATATCCACTATTGAGTTGATGTAGTGAAGACCAATATCTCATACAAATGAGTTGTCTATTTTATATATTTTTTAATGATAAGAATTGAACTTATATGCTTAAAAAATCAATTCCTGAAAGATAATGATGAATGTTGGAGGGAATGTGGGAAAATTGGGACACAAATACATTGTTGGTAGTGTTGTGAAGTGATCCAACAATTCTTGAGAGCAATTTGGAACTATACCCAAAGGGCTAACAAACTGTGCATACCCTTTGATCCAGCAATGTTTTTACTGGACTTATATCCCAGAGATCTTAAAGGAGGGAAAGGGACCCACATGTGTGAAAATGTCTGTGGCAGTCCTCTTTGTGGTGGCAAGAGACTGGAACCAGAGTGGATGCCTATCAGTTGGAGAATTGATGAATAATGATGGTATATGAATGTTATGGAATATTATTGTTCTATAAGAAACAATCAGCAAGATGATTTCAAAGAGGCCTGGAAAGACATACATGAACTGATGGTAGTGAAATGAGCAGAACCAGGATGTTATTGTATGCAGCAACAACAAGATTATATGTTAATCAATTCTGATGGATGTGGGTCTTTTCAACAATGAGATGATCCAGGTCAGTTCCAGTGATCTTCTGATTATAAGAGCCATCTACACCCAGAGAGAAGACTGTGGGAACTGAGTGTGGTTTGTAACATAGCATTTTCACTCTTTTTGTTAATGTTTGCTTGTATTTGTTCTCATTTTTAACTTTTTTATTTGATTTTTCTTGTGCAGCAAGATAATTGTATAAATATGGATACCTATATTGTATTTGACATATATATATATATATATATATATATATATATATATATATATATATTATATATATATATGTATGTATATATATTAGCATGCTTAACATATATTGGATTGCTTGCCATCCAGGGGAAGGGTCAAGGAAAGACAGGAAAAAATTGGAACATAAAATTTTGCAAGGGTTAATGTTGAAAAATTGTCTGAGCATATGGAAAATAAAGTACTTTAATAAATATATAAAGATTAAAACTAAATAAAACAATATTTTCTAAAATTATACTACTCAATAAAGTATGGAATTCCAAACATTAAAAAAAAAATCATGTCGTACATACCAATTTGCTTAATGTAAAGGACATTCAAAATAGGGACATGTTTATTACATTTTTATTAAGTTGTTTGGTAGTTGCTTTGTGATAATAAGCTCTAACAATATAATTATATACATTAAAGATTAATTTTGTTAAGGACAGAAAATGTGTGTCTTAAGTGACACTATAAAAAAATCTCTCAAATGTTGATAAACCAACTCTAAGGCCTAAGTTTGTGACCTGGTAATTTGTGATCAAGGTGGGAATTGGCCTTCTAAAAAATGTGGAAAATTAAGTATCAGAAAAGTATGTAAAATAGTTGAAAAAGGGTCCAAACTTTCACTCTCATTCTATTATAAGGTAAATTTCTAATCTGGTTCTCAATTTTTTAATATCTCCTAAAAATTTAATCTAAACTATTTATTGGTATTATTGATTGGCACAATTGGTCATCAAAATCTTTGTACTACAAATTAACAATTGTATATGGAAGCATCATATAAGGACATCGGTGTTATTTTTAAAGCTTTTTATTTACAAAACATATGCATGGGTAATTTTTCAACATTGACCTATGCAAAACTTTTTCTTCTAATTTTTTTCTGTTCTTGCCCCCACCTCCTCCCATAGATGGCAAGTAGTCCAATACATGTAAAACATTAAAATTTATGTTAAATCCAATATTTGTATACGTATTTATACACTTATCTTGCTGAACAAAAAAAATCATATCTAGAAAAAAAAACCTGAGAAGAAAAACAAAATGCAAGCAAACATCAACAAAAAACTTGAAAATGCTATGTTGTGGGCCACACTCAGTTCCCACAGGCCTCTCTCTGGGTGCATTATATTCTAAACACAGATGAGGGGGGGATCTAAAGTCATTGCAGGTCACAAATAGGAACAGATATAATCTTATGCTTAACAACTTCATAACATGATTACTAATGGAAAGAAACTCTAGTAGAATGGTTACAGTTTAAGTGGTAAGAAAGAAAAAAAAACACTCAAGATATGTTTTGAACATAGAATTGAAAGCATTTGGAAATAAGTAGATATATAGTCAGTGCAGATGAGAACATGAGGATGATTCCAAGTAGAATTAATTTAATAATAAGCATTGTCATGTCCTCAAAAAAACAAACAAACAAACAAACAAACAAAAAACAATGTTTAAAAGGACAATTGGGATTAAATTGGGTTTAAAATTATATTAAACTAGAAATGTCTTTGCAAAAGCTAATTTTAAATATTTATTTGAGAGTTGTTAATGTAGCATTGTAGTTCAGGAGTCAGTCTTGAACTAGGAAAAAGAAACCTGGGAATAACCTTCATAGTGGTAAACTAGCTTATGAAAGATGTTGAGGTTATCAAAGAGTGAAGAAATCAGAAAATTCTCAGGACAGAGTTAGGGAATAACCACAATTCAGTGTTTTAGTTAACAATGTCATATTCAACAGAGAAGGCAAGATAAAGTGATGTTTGAGAGAATCTGTTGGGCTTGGCAAACATGAGAGTACTGGACACATCGAAGTGAGAAGGTTCGCTTGAATTTTGAGATCAGAATCAGATTTCAACAAGATAGGAATTAATTAAACAGAAAAAAAATGGAGGCAATGTAAAAGGAGCATTTTAAGAATTTGATTATGAAAACAAGAGAGAGATATAATACAATTGCTGTTAGAAACACATGAAGTAAGTGAAGGATTTTTTACTTGTGGAAAGATTTGGGTAGATTTGTAACAGAAAGAAACTACAAGCCACTGAAACATTTTACATAAGAAAAGTATATATCTTAAAACCCTCTCAAACATATGACAATGGTATGTAGAGATTATATCCAAAATATTGGGGGAAATGGAAAACAAGGTAGTATATTCTACATATTTCTAGAAATTCCTAAGACTACCTTATCAAAATCCATTTCATTTTGGCTTTTCCTTGATAATTTTAAAAATGATCACTTGCTAAATCATGATTTTTATTCAGCAAATTTAACCAGTCTGTCTACCCAGCATCTAACCAATGCAGTATTTCTAACTAGAAACAAATAATAGTTAAATAAAAGATATGTTAGTATGATATGACACCTCTCTGTGTCTTTTATCTTTACTTGCAATGTATATTGATATTGAGTTGTATTGTCTAAATGGCACCAAATACATTAAATACTGTATTTATGTATTCATTTAGAAGGACAATAAAATTAAAAAGGAACTTTATAACATGTTTTCTTTTATTCTTGGTAAAAATAGTTTTGAAATTCATTCTGAATAGAAATATAACATTAAAATGATGACTTTATTTGTTAAAAGAAATATGTTTAAAATAACTATCTTTTCTGTTGTTCAATCATTTTAATTATGTCTAACTCTTCATGAACCCATCTAAAGTTTTCTTGTCAAAGATGCTTGCATGATTTATCATTTCCTTGTTCAATTCATTTTACAGATAATAGAATTGAGTCAAACAGGATAGAGTAACTTGCTCAGGATTACACAATTAGTAAGTATCTAAGAAAAGTTTTAAACTAAGGAAGATGAGTATTCCTTGACAATGCACAACTTAGCAGTCTAATTTCATCTTAACCAAAACACATATTCATTATATTCCCCCAATCCTTTTTGGTTTAAAACATTTAAAAATGTGTTTTTGAAAATAAATATATACACATATATAGATATATAAATATATATAAATATGTACATAAATACAATGCACACATCTTTTTTCTTTGATGCAATAAGAAAAATAATAAATTGCACATAAAAACAGTAACCATATTTAATTTAGATGTTTCTTTAAAAAATCATTTCTTTGTACATATACAGTAGTTCCTTTGGAGCTGTCTTTGTTTGCTATGTCAATAATATGTTTTTGAAGTCTACCTAAATACATATTTACATGACAGAATGTAATAGCTACAAACAAGCAAGTATGATCAAGTCAATAACCCACACTTTGAAACTCCCAGAGCTTTTATAGTCTATTGTAAGCTTGTCTCCAGCAATTTTCATAAAGTTACTTTCACTCCTTTTTAACTATTAACCTCTGTCTACCCTGCACTTAAATAAACAATGCAAAATTCATAGTTGAAGAGAAAAGAAAAGAAATACAGAATATTTTTTTCTTTTTCTTTTTTTTAATACACATTGCGTTGTGAATCATGTTGGGAGAGAAATATTAGAGTAAAAGGGAAAAATCATGGGGAGGTTAAGCAGAAAAAAGAAGTGAACATAGTATGTGTTGATTTATATTCAGTTTCCTTAGGTCTTTTTTTTTTTTTTGGATGTAGATGACATTTTATGTATAAAGTCTATTAGGATTGCTTTTTGTATTACTGAAGCACTGAGGAGAACCAGGTTTTTCATAGTTGATCATCACACATTCTTGGTGTTACTGTTTTTCCAATGTATTTCTGGCTCTGCTTGCTTCATTTGGCATCATTTCATATATTCATTACAGGCCTTTCTAATAACATTTTTTCACCATTTTTATAGAAAAATAATAGTCCATTACCTTCATATATCACAACTTCTTTAGGCATTCCTCAATTTATGTGCTTCTCCTCATTTTCAAATTCTTTGCTATAACATAAAAATCTGCTACAAATATTTTTGCACATGTGGGTCCTTTTCCCTCTTTTATGCTTTCCCGATAATGGTATTGCTGTGTCAAAGGATATGCACAGTTTATAGTCCTTTCAGCATAATTCCAAATTGCTCTCCAGAATGGTTGGATCATTTTATAACTCCCCCAAAAATGCACTAGTGTTCCAGTTTTCCTACATGACTTCCAATATTTATCATTACCTTATCATTTCATCTTAGCTTGAGAGGTGTGAAGTGATGGTTCCTCAGAGTTGTTTTAATTTACATTTCCCTAATCAATAGTGATTTAGAGCATTGTTTTTTCATAAAATTATAGATAGATTTAATTTCATCATCTAAAAAATGTCTGTTCATATCATTTGACTATTTATTAATTGGGGAATGACTTGTTCATATAAATTTAACAAAGTTCTTTATGTATTTTAGAAATGAAACCTTTATCAGAAACGCTTGCTGAAAAAGCTTGCCCTAGCTTTGTACTTCCCTTTTGATTTTGTTTCTGTTACTTTTGTTTGTGCAAAAACTTTGCAATTTAATCTAAACAAAGTTGTGAAATTTGCCTTTTATAATGTTCTGTAATTTTTTTCTGGCCATAAATTCCTCCCTTCTTCAAAAATCTGATAAACAAACTATCTCTTGTTCTCCTAATTCCTTTATCGTATCATTCTTTATGCCCAAACTATGTATCCATTTTGTCCTTATATGAACTGTGAGATGTAGGTCTAAGAAACATTTCTGACATATTATTTTCCATTTTTCCCAGCAATTTTTGTCAACTAGTGAGTTCTTATTCCAGAAGCTGGAACTTGGGGTTTATCAAATACTAGATTACCATAGGCCTTGATTATTGTGTTGTGTATTTAATCTATTTCACTGATCCGTCACTCTATTTCTTAGGCAGTAGCAAATGGCTTTGATGATTGCTGTTTTATAATAGTTTTAGGTTTCATAGTGCTAAGCCACCATCCTTTGTATTTTTTTTTCTTTTTTTTTTTTGAACTTTCTAATTTTTTTCTTTTTTTTAATAGCTTTTTATTTACAACTTATATGTATGGATAATTTTACATTGTTGACAATTGCCAAACCTTTTGTTCCAATTTTTCCCCTCCTTACCCCCACCCCTCCTCTAGATGGCAGGATGAGCAATACATGTTAAATATGTTAAAGTATAAATTAGATACACAATAAGTATACATGACCAAACCATTATTTTACTGTCCAAAAAGAATCAGACTCTGAAATACTGTACAATTAACCTGTGAAGGAAATCCAAAATGCAGGCAGGCAAAAATATAGGGATTGGGAAGTCAATGTAATGGTTCTTAGTCATCTCCCAGAGTTCTTTTGCTGGGCATAGATGGTTCAGTTCCTTACTGCTCCATTGGAACTGATTTGGTTCATCTTGATGGCCAGGTCCATCAGAATTGATCATCATATAGTATTGTTGTTGAAGTATATAATGATCTCCTAGCCCTGCTGGTTTCAATCAGCATCAGTTCATGTAAGTCTCTCCAAGCCTTTCTGAAATCATCCTGTTGGTTCATTTCTTACCAAAAAATAATATTCCATAATATTCATATACCACAATTTATTCAGCCATTCTCCAATTGATGGGCATCTACTCAGTTTCCAGTTTTTGGCCACTACAAAGAGGTCTGCCACAAACATTCTTGCATATGCAGGTCCCTTTCCCTTCTTTAAGATCTCTTTGGGATATAAGCCCAGTAGTAACACTGCTGGATCAAAGGGTATGCACAGTTTGATAACTTTTTTTAGCATAGTTCTAAATTGATCTCCACAATGGTTGGATGTATTCACAAATCCACCAACAATGTATTAGTGCCCCTGTTTTCCCACATCCCCTCCAACATTCCTCATTTTATTTCGCTCTCATTCTAGCCAGTCTGACAGGTATGTAGTGGTATCTCAGAGTTGTCTTAATTTGCATTTCTCAGAATAATAATGACTTAGAGCATCTTTTCATATGGCTAGAAATAGTTTCAATTTTTTCATCTGAGAATTCTCTGTTCATATCCTTTGATTATTTATCAGTTGGAGAATGGCTTGATTTCTTATAAATTAGAGTCAATTCCCTCTATATTTTGGAAATGAGGCCTTTATCAGAACCTTTGACTGTAAAAATATTTTCCCAGTTTATGGCTTCTCTTCTAATCTTGTCTGCATTAGTTTTGTTTGTACAAAAACTTTTCAGTTTGATATAATCAAAATTTTCTATTTTGTGATCAGTAATGATCTCTAGTTCTTTTCTGGTCATAAATTTCTTCCTCTTTCACAGGTCTGAGAGATAAACTATCCTGTGTTCCTCTAATTTATTTATAATCTCATTCTTTTTGTTTAGATCATGAACCCATTTTGACCTTATCTTGGTGTATGGTGTTAAGTGTGGGTCAATGCCTAGTTTCTGCCATACTAGTTTCCAATTTTCCCAGCAATTTTTGTCAAACAATAAGTTCGTATTCCAGAAGCTGGGGTGTTTGGGCTTGTCAAACACTAGAATGCTATAGTTATTAACTGTTTTGTCTTTTGAATCTAACCTATTCCACTGATCAACTAATCTATTCCTTAGCCAATACCAAATGGTTTTGGTAACTGCTGCTCTATAATATAATTTTAGATCTGGTATAGCTGAGCCACCTTCATTTGATTTTTTTTTTCATTAATTCCCTTGAAATTCTTGA
Source organism: Antechinus flavipes (assembly GCF_016432865.1). NCBI lineage: Eukaryota > Metazoa > Chordata > Mammalia > Dasyuromorphia > Dasyuridae > Antechinus > Antechinus flavipes. The sequence goes on along the minus strand of NC_067401.1, from coordinate 233,162,711 downwards.
TCTTCTGTTTTTCCATATGAACTTTGTTGTTATTTTTTCTAGGTCATTAAAATAGATTTCTGGTAGTCTAATTGGTATAGCGCTAAACAAATAGATTAGTTTAGGTAGTATTATCATCTTTATTTTATTTGCTCACCTTATCCAAGAGCATATAATATTTTTCCAATTGGGTAGATCAGACTTAATTTGTGTGAAAAGTGTTTTGTAGTTTGGCTCATAAAGTTTTTGATTTTCCCTTGGCAGATAGATTCCTAAGAATTTTATACCCTCAATATTTACTTTAAATGGAATTTCTCTTTGTAACTCTGACTGTTGGATTCTGTTAATGATATATAAGAATGCTGATGATTTATGTGGGTTTATTTTGTATCCTGCAACTTTGCTTAAGTTGTGGATTATTTCTAATAACTTTTTAGTAGAATCTCTGGAGTTCTCTAAGTATACCATCATATCATCAGCAAAGAGTGATAATTTGGTTTCCCCATTGCCTATTCTAATTCCTTTAATCTCTTTCTCAACTATTATTGCTAAAGCTAGCATTTCTAATACAATATTGAATAGTAACAGTGATAGTGGGCAACCTTGTTTCACTCCTGATCTTATTGGGAATGGTGGCAGTTTTCCCCATTACTTATGGGGAAAATATGATACTTACTGATGGTTTTAAATAGATGCTGCTGATTAGTTTAAGGAAAACCCATTTATTCCAATACTTTCAAGTGTTTTTATTAGGAATGGATGTTGGATTTTATCAAATGCTTTTTCTGCATCTATTGAGATGATCATATAGTTTTTGTTTGTTTGGTTATTGATGTAGTCGATTATGCCAATAGTTTTCCTAATATTGAACCAGCCCTGCATTCCTGGTATAAATCCTACTTGGTCATAGTGTATTATCCTGGGGATGATTTTCTGTAGTCTTTTGGCTAATATCTTATTTAAGATTTAATCATCAATATTTATTAGGGAGATTGGGGTATAATTTTCTTTCTCTATTTTCAACTTACCTGGTTTAGGTATCAGTACCATGTCTATGTCATAAAAGAAATTTGGTAGGATTCCTTCATTCCTTATTTTATCAAATAATTTATATAGCATTGGGGCCAATTATTCTTTAAATGTTTGGTAAAATTCATATGTAAATCCATCTGGTCCTGGGGATTTTTTCTTCGAGAGTTGATTAATAGCTTGTTCTATTTCTTTTTTCTGAAATGGAACTATTCAAGCAATTTACTTCTGTCTCTGTTAATCTGGGAAGCCTATATTTTTGGAGATAGTCATCCATTTCACTTAGGTTATCAAATTTATTGGCATAAAGTTGGGCAAAGTAACTCCTTATTATTTCTCCAATTTCCTCTTCATTGATGGAAAGTTCTCCCTTTTCATTTTTAAGACTACTAATTTGATTTCCCTCCCTATTTTTTTCTAATCAAATTTACCAAAGGCTTATCTATTTTATTGTTTGTTTTTTTTTTTTCATAGAACCAACTCTTAGTTTTCTTAATTCGTTCAATGTTTTTTTTTTGTCTTTGTCTTTGTTTTTGTTTGTTTATTTGTTTGTTTGCATTCAATATTATTAATTTCTCCTTTTAATTTTAGAATTTCAAAATTTGGTCTTTTTCTAGCTTTTGTTGTTGTGGTGGTGGTGGTTGTTGCAAGCCCAATTCATTGACCTTCTCTTTCTCTATTTTATTCAAGTAAGCCTCTAAGGATATAAAATTTCCTCTTACTACCACTTTGGCTGCATCCCACAAAATTTGGTATAATGTCTCATCATTGTCATTACCTTGAGTGAAATTATTAATTGTGTCTATAATTTGCTGTTTCACCCAATCATTCTTTAAGATGAGATTGTTTAGTTTCCAATTACTTTTTGGTGTATTTAACCCTAACTTTTTGTTGAATGTAGTTTTTATTGCATCATGATCTGAAAAGAAAGCATTTACTATTTCTGCCTTCTTGCATTTAATTTTGAGGTCTTTATGTCCTAATATTCGGTCAATTTTTGAGTACATTCCATGAACTACTGAGAAGAAAGTATATTCCTTTCTGTCTCCATTCAGTTTTCTCCAAAAATCTATCATACCTAATTTTTCTAATATTGTATTCACCTCTTTAATTTCTTCCTTATTTGTTTTGTGGTTTGATTTGTCTAATTCTGAGAGTGCAAGGTTGAGATCTCCCACTCTTACTGTTTTGTTTTCTATTTCTTCTTGCAACCCTCTTAACTTCTGCTTTAGGAAGTTAGATGTTATACCACCTGGTACATATATGTTTAGTATTGATATTGCTTCGCTGTCTATGCTACCCTTTGGCAAGATATAGTTCCCTTCCTTATCTCTTTTGATTAGATCAATTTTTGCATTTTCTTGATCTGAAATAAGGATGGCTACCCCTGATTTTTTTTTTTTACTTCATCTGAAGCATTATAGATTCTGCTCCAGCCTTTTACTTTACTGTATTTCTTTGCTTTAAATGTGTTTCCTGTAAACAACATATTGTAGGATTCTGACTTTTGATCCATTCTGCTATCTGCCTCCTCTTTATGGGAAAGTTCATCCCATTCACATTTATGGTTAAAATTATTAATTCTCTATTTTCTGCTATCCTAATATTCCCAGATTATGCTTTTCTTTTTCTTTTTTAAAATTTATTTTATAATAACTTTTTATTGACCGAACCCATGCCAGGGTAATTTTTTACAATATTATCCCTTGCACTCACTTCTGTTCCAATTTTTCCTCCTCCCTCCCTTCACCTCCTCCCCTAGATGGCAAGCAGTCCTATATATGTTAAATATGTTGCAGTATATCCTAGATACAATATATGTATGCAGAACTGAACAGTTCTCTTGTTGCACAGAGAGAAATGGATTCAGAAGATAAAAATAACTCAGGAAGAAAAACAAAAATGCAAATAGTTTACATTCATTTCCCATTGTTCTTTCTTTGGGTTTAGCTGCTTCTGTCCATCATTGATCAATTGAAACTGATTTAAGAAATCTGGACATATCTTCATACAGTATCGTTGTTGAAGTATATACTGTGTTTCCCTGATAATAAGACACTCTTATTTTTTTGGACAGAAAAACACCAGAGGGCTTATTTTCAGGGGAGGGCTGATATTAATGAACATTGACAGCAATTTTAATAAGCAGATAAATGTGAACAAAAAAAAGTACCTTTATTCAATAATGATCATGTCATCTTCTTCAACAACATCGTCATAAGTGTCCATACCCTGAATTCCATCCTGGATGTCTTGTGCCTCTATTTCCTTCAGAAGAAATGGACCCAATATGTCATGTCCAGCAATATAGCTCTCTTTAAATGAACATGTCATGTCCAGGTAACCTGCTCGTAGTGCCTTGGCGACACTGCTGTCAATAATTTTATCCCATGACTTCTTCACCCAAGTCACGACTTCTTGCAGACAGGGCTTCACAAAGTTTCCATGCTGATTTCTTTCCATTCTATTTTTAATGTAGTCATTGGCTTCCATGCACAAATGGTCCTTGAATGGCTTTTTTATTGCAATATCAAGAGTCTGGAGCTAGGCAGTCATTCCTGCAGGAATCATTACTTGATCTATTCTCTCTGCAAGGAAGTTCTTTATTTCTTTAGCGCGGTGAGTGCTGGCTGATTCTTCTTTTATCCTCCATCATGCCCCTTTTATCCTCCATCATGTCCCCTCATTCCTGCTTACATACCAGGTTTTTATGTTGTCCTGCCTCAGCTCTCCTCCACAGCACTGCTCTCAATGGTGCCAGCAAGCAAATAACTGGGGAAGACCAGGATGACGTGCTCACTGCTGCAGCTCTGATTGGATGCAGCTCGGAGCGTGGCATGCGTTTCACCTGGGGGAAGGGGGGGGTGGTGCATACAGAGGGCACCATAATGTAGCATGTAGCATAGGGGATCACTTTCACTACAGTAGCAATCTCAATAGGGCTTATTTTGGAGGAGGGCTTATTTTAGAGGAATCTTACACAGTAAGTGGAGGGCTTATTTTCGGGATAGGTCTTATTTTCAGGGAAACACAGGTAATGATCTCCTGGTTCTGCCCATTTCACTTAGCATCAGTTCATGTAAGTCCCTCCAAGCCTCTCTGTATTCATCCTGCTGGTTATTTCTTACAGAACAATAATATTCCATAATATTCATATACCACAATTTACCCAACCATTCTCCAATTGATGAGCATCCATTCAATTTCCAATTTCTAGCCACTACAAACAGGGCTGCCACAAACATTTTGGCATATACAGGTCCTTTCCCTTTTTAAGTATTTCTTTGGGATATAAGCCCAGAAGTAACAGTGCTGGATCAAAAGGTATGCACAGTTTGATAACTTTTGGGGCATAATTCCAGATTGCTCTCCAGAATGCTTGGATTCATTCACGACTCCACCAACAATTATGCTTTTCTTTTTCTTGGCCCCCCAACCCCTTTCCCAGTTTTAAACTTATGTGCCCCACTTGTATCAAGACGCTTATCCTCTTTAGAATCCCCCCACACACACACTTTGAATTTCTTCCCCTTTCTTGTGCCCTTCCCTTATTATTCTTTTTCTTTTCCCTTTTCCTCTCCCCCTTTTTAATGAGGTGAGAGAGGATTTTCTGTAGAACAAGTTTTTCAATTATTTTCTCTTTGAGCCAACTCTGATGAGAGTAAGATTCACACAATGTTCCTTCCCCTCCTTTGAGTTCCCTCCAATATGATAAGTTTCCTTTGCCTCTTCATGAAATGTAGTTTCCTTCTTTTTATCCCCTTTCTCCCCCTTTTCTGACATTATCCCTTCTCCATTTCTACTTCCCTTTTTTATGTTATATCAGTAAAATCAAATTATACATGTAGTCTTTTTGTATATCCACAATAGAAATACAATTCTCAAGAGTTCCTTTTAACCTTTTCTGCATCTCTTGAGTCCTATGTTTGGAGATCAAATTTTTGTTTAGTTCTGTTTTTTTTTTCCTTAGAAATAAATGGAATTCATGTGTTTCATTGAATGGCTATCTTCTTCCCTGTAAGAAAATGCTCAGCTTAGCTGGGTAGTTTATTCTTGGCTGCAGTTCACATTCTTTTGCCTTTCATAATATCAGATTCCAGGTCCTTTAATCCTTTAATGTGGAGGCAGCCAGATCTTTGGTGATCCTAATTGTGGCACCTCAGTATTTAATTTTTTTTCTGGCTGCTTGTAATATTTTTTCCCTTAATCTATCTGATAGTTCTGAAATTTGGTCACAATATTCCCTGGAGTTTTTATTTTAGGGTCCTTTTCAGAAGGTGTTAGATGAATTCTTTCAATGCCTATTTTACCTTCTGATTCTATTACCTCTGGAAAGTTCTCTTTGATGATTTCTTGTAAAATAGTATCTAGGCTCTTTTTTTTTCATCATAATTTTCAGAAAGTCCAATAATCCTCAGATTATCTCTCCTAGATCTATTTTCCAGGTCTGTTGTTTTTCCAAGTAAATATTTCATGTTTTTTTTTTTTTTTCCAACTTATCTTTTTTTTTTTTTTTTTTTTTTTTTTTGGTTTTGCTTGACTGATTCTTGCTGTCTCAATGAATCATTAGTTTCTATTTGTTCAGTTCTGATTTTTAATGAATTATTTTCTTCATTAGCTTTTTTTCTTATGGATGTGCCCAGTGGAGCTGTGTGGTTTAGCGACTGCCCTAAGGCTAGAGATTAAGCAGGTGAAAGTGTCACTGCCCAAGGCCAGAGCCCTTTGTAGGGTTATGGTTATTAGCAGCTGACCATCAAATAGCCCAGCTCAGAAGTCTCTGGGAAGAAGTCTCTGCCCTGAAGTAAATTGCCCTGTAAAAGCTCTATTGCCCCAAGCTAAGCCCCACACTATGCTTATTAAAGGCTGCCCCAGGCTGTGCCCCCCTGCCATGTAGGTTTGCAACTGTCCCAACTGCAGTTGGGGCTGCAAGCTTGTGCTGTGATCTGTACTCTCGCTTCCAGTTTGTGGCTCCACTCGGAGCCTTTAATTTTTTCCCTGCCTGTGCTGATCTTTTCCCCAGCCTCAAGTACAAACCCTTTCTGGCTAGATTCCAGATTATCTTCAGCTGGTGAGTTGTTGTACTTCTAATCTTTATGAGTTGTAGCAGTCAAGCGCTATTTTTAAGGCTGAATATAATATTGATAGTGAGGGCAAGAGAGGAGCTTAGAAAGTTGTGTGTGCCTTCTCCACCATCTTGGCTCCACATATTTTCTTTTCATTAATTCTTTTTTTATTCTTGACATTTTCTTCTTCCAGATGAATTCTATTATTTTTTTCTAGTCCTATACAATTATATTTGGCAATTTGTTTGGTATGGTACTGAATAAATTGAGCAACTTAGGCAAAATTGTCATTTTTATTATATTGGCTCAGCTTACCCTTTAGCAATGGATATTTTTCCAATTGTTTACAATCTGACTTTATATGTGTGAGAAGTGTTTTGTAATGATGTTCATATAGTTCCTTGGCTTGTTTTGGCAAATAGACTCCCAAATATTTTATCTACTGTAATTTTAATTGGAATTTCTCTTTCTACTTCTTGTTGATAGGCTTTGTCAATAATATATAAAAATGGTGATGATTTGCATGGGATTATTTTAGGCATCCAGAAATTAAAGGGCATAGTATTTTTTTTTTCTGAATTACTTGAATACTCCATTGGATGTAATCTATGAAATCACTGCCCTGGAATCAACACAGTATGTCTTCAAAACTGGACTGCTATTACTAAATAATGAATTGTAAGAAAGGTTTATTATCATCATGATAAACTAATCTCACAGAGATTTAGGCACCTAGTGAATTATTAATAAATGGCTTACTCCTCCCTCTCCTTTCTCTTCCCCATCTCTCACTTCCTCTATCTCACATTCATCTATCTCTTCCTGTGTATATTTCTTTCTCTATGTTTCTCTGTTTCTCCATTTTTTCCTCTTTTCTCTTCTCTCCTCTCTATTTTCTCTCCTCTTTTCTCCTTTCTTTTTTCTCAGTCTCTTCTCCTCTCCCCTTCTCTGCTCTTCTTTCTTCTCTTCTCTTCTCCTTTCCTCTTCTCTTTCATTGTTCTCTTTCCATATGGATCATTTCTCATCTCTCCCTCCTCTCTCTCTCTCTCTCTCTCTCTCTCTCTCTCTCTGTATCTGTCTCTCTGTCTCTCTCACATACACACACACACACACACACACACACACACATATACAGGCATATACATGTATGTGAATGTAGATATTGTTTTGTTGTTATGGTCCTTTGATTCATTGTTTTTGAAACTCAGTATTTCTATATCATTTAGGCTGGAAGACTGGAAGTATAGCTGTCACTCTTCATACCCAATTCCATTGCTGATTAACATAGAAGTTATGACCTCCTCTGTTTTTTTGAAGTGGACCAATTTGATTTGCCTCAGGTAGCCTGATGGCCCCACTGCACCTAAGAATTAGAATATTTATGGGAGTTTTAGGGGCATTTCTTCTGCTGCTGCTCAAATCTTTCAAGTTCATGTGATCCACAAGCCTAAGGTTCTTCTGTAGCAGAGGTTATAGGCATAAACTTGTACATATTGGACAATTAAAGAAGGTTAGCATGAGGTTATCTGCCATAAAAACAGCACTGCTGGTTTCTATTCCTACCAACACATTTTTTCCCAATAATATCTGGGGACAGTCATGAATTACTATACCCCTGAATAATTTGGTATTATTTAGATCAAGGAAAGAGTTGAAAAAGTTGCCATCATGCCCATGCAAAAAACTGCATGTTATATATATATACCTATTGCCATATATAGATATAAATATAGATATAGATAGATAGATAGAAATATATATCATATTAACAACTAAATTTAAAATATGCACAAGAAAATATAATCTTAAATTAGCATTAATTCATTCCTTAACAAATTAAGAATGACTTCACACATTAAATTATTGAAATAATGCTTCTAAAAGCTAGCCCTTCAAATGAGATATGCAACACATTGATGATATAGCATCAATTAAAAAAATGATAATTGAACTGATCTTTCTTAAATGTTTTAAAAAAACATAAAAAAGGTGTTTAGATCATTTTCTTCTTTTTCACAATATTATTGTGGAAACAGGCAAAACAAGCATAGGTTCAGAAATAAATTTGTGTATATGTATATGTGTGCATGTGTATATGTAAAGCATAATGCTAACAAAGCAGTCAAATATAATGGAAAGTTCCCTGATTCTCTCTTTCTCCTTTTGTGATCATGTTGCCTTTCTAGATCTGACTCCATCTACAAAATAAGGAAATTGGGAAATAATTTTGAGATTCTGTGGTAGCTCTAAATACTATAATCTTACTCTAGACCTTGGAAGGTTTACAACTCAGTATCAGGCTTATCACTGTCCCTTTTTGAGCACAATTCTAAGGTAGCTTAACTAGAAAAACTAAAGCAAGGTAGTTTGTTACATTAGCCAAATAGTTATGTCAGATTTCCTATTTGTTTTGTATCAATCAAGCATTCTTATGAGAAAAGGGCTTTATAAAAGTACTCTTTAAAGTTTCAGTATTATCATCATTATCATCAGCACCTAAAATAAATATATAAATTCTTTTTATAGGAACCTCTTGATTAAGAAATTCCCTTTGCCAATGTGTATGAGAATTTTCTTGGTAACATACTCTTAGTTTTTTTTTTGTTTTTTTTTTTTTTTTTTTAGAATGCTACTACTGTTACTAGTACTGCTGCTGCCACTACCAGCATTACAACCATCCCACAATAATAAAGATAATGATAGTAATGATTGACCAAAATGCTAGATTCATAAAGTATCTTATGCCATACTTGTTTTTAACCTATAAATATCAATTTTAAGCAATAGATTTTAACTATGGTACAACAGGACAATGACTATATTCATATTTTTTAAGATTCAAAACCTTATGAAATGGAAAAAATTTATAATTGAATAAAATTTGTCAATCATGTTATGTAATTTTATTTAGACTTCTTTCAAAGAAACAAGCAACATAAAAGAAAGAAAAGTGATGTTGATGTCAGAATAAATTATTCAATCAATATTCATGAATTAATCACCAGCCATGAAACAAGCACTATCAGTTCATTGATAAACATTTATTAAGCACTTTCTATGAACCAAACACTGCAATAAGTAACAGGAAAACAGAAAATAGACATGAAACTATCCCTATTCTCAAGGAGTTTGTATTAGATTAGTGAAGATACTATATATATATATATATATATATATATATATATATATATATATATATATATACACACAAAAACCCACACATATGTATACATATATAAACATGCACATATACAAATAAACATACATGTATACATGCCTATATAAGCATACATATACAAACATGCATGTATACATGCATGTATATAAACACATATATATATTAAATATACCCACATATAAATATATAGTATGCATATATGATGTGTAATTGTATATTGTGTGTTTACATACATTTGTAGGTATGTGTATACAGAATAAATAAATAGAAAATAAAAGAAGGGAGTTCACATTCAAAACTTAGAGCACTATCGATTAGGTACATCTAGAATGGCAGTATAAAACATGATGCCTCTGCCACTGTACTTTGACAAAAGAAAAGGTATGAGACTTATGACTGCATGAGGAAGGCAAGCACAATAAGTCTTTAGGTGTAATATTCTAAACCTGATTCAGCAATTTCTTTTCTTTTAGGAAAATCGTTCATCAGATCAGATTCAGTTTCTAAATTTTTAAACAGGTAGAGATAATATCCATTCAAGGTTCTTCACATGATTGAAACAGCAAAAGAATTAATAATTTTGTAACAAATGTATAAATTAGAATATTATCTAAATTTAAGATTTTGTTTACTATTTTGACTGCTAGATAATTTAGTTTTTCCCTCTTTTTCAATTCATCTCTCTCTCTTTTTTTTTTTTAAACAGATTACTGTAGCCTTAGGATTAAGTCAGGTTGGGACAGCTAGGTGGTGCAGTGGATAGAGCACAAACGCTGAAGTCAAAAGAACCTGAATTCAAATCTGGTCTCAAACCCTTAAAACTTCCTACCTGTGTGATGCTGGGCAAGTCACTTAATCCCAATTGCCTCAGGGGAAAAAAAGATAAAGTCAGGATGGTATAGATTACAAGATTTTATTCACCAGACACAGGTCAGAAAGCTCTTTTTTAGGTTGATGGAGTTTCAACATTTGGCTAGAAAATTCTATAACTAATTGAGTTTCTACTTTCATCTTCATATGTTACCATTATTTGTCAAATGTCCATGAATAGGAAATTTAAAATAATTGAATCAATTTGAACTTTGTAGAGAACTATACATAAGTAGCCTTCTTGGTAGCAGGAAGATTTTTTTTTTTTTACAATTGCCATTTTAATACTTCTTAACAATTGAATTTAAGCCAATTACAAAAATTTTGTTTAAGGTGATGCTTTTATTTGCGTAGAATCATATTGTCATGTAAGTATGCTTTTAACTAGAATTCCATTCTGGTTAGCATTTTGCCAAAGAAGCAACCATTTATAATCATTTTCACACTTTGCAGTTTGGTATCTTGCCTTGCCTAAGTGTCTTCATTCAGCCTTCCCCTGGCTTTTTTCCAGGAGAAAACTTATTCTTACTCTATTTTAAATGCTTCTTCTTACACACATGTATGCATATAAAAGGTAATATATCTGAATTTGAATTTACAAACCAATGAGCTGAGCATATTTGTCTGCCTGATCCATTAGACATTGGAGAGTAGAGATTACTGCAGCAGGCAAACTCGGCTGATGCCTTCCCATTTTGCTAATATCAGATTTTTAACTGACATCAGCACTGTGTGGCAAAATTGCTTCCATGCTCATTTAAACAGCTGCAAGTTAGAACATACTTAAAAGATGGGTTTTACTAAGTTAGTGAAGCATAAGTTGGGAAATGCATAAATTAATCGGGACAAAAACCAATTTTCAAGAAATTGATTTTATTTAGATGATTTTCCCCCATTTCTAAAGGGAATTCATGTGAGATTTGGAGTCATATGGAATAGGTTGGAATTGAACCATCCAATGTTTCCATATCACTAGCTTGTCATTGGTTTTAGGATAAAGGCAGTAGGTTTTTACATCAAGATTATCAACTGCTCTGCTCTATTTGCTTAGTATTCAATGAAGTGAAAGGACTCTGTAACACATTTCATCCTCTCAGTAATGCTGCTGCAACATTATGCATTGTTGCTTCCTTGTTATCAGTGTGTATATTTCATCTTTCTCTTCCTCCTTCTCTTCTTCCTCCCTCTCTCCTTTTCCTCCTTTCCTCCTCTTCTCTGTCTCTCTTCCTTCTTCTTTCCCTCTCTCTTTCTGTTCCTTCTTCCTTCTCTCTCTCTCTTTCTCTATCTCTCTCTCTCTGATCCAAAGCTTGGAAGTGTGAGAAATTGACTTTAAATATGTGTCAAATCACAATTAAAAAGAATATTTTATAAAAGTAAACTTTGTAATTTTATGAGCAAATGCTGTTTTATAAGATCTGTGTTTTTTTTTTCAAATGACCATCATATTATTTTTCATTATTCAATAGGGAATTTTAAATAATCAAAGAGAGTTTAGTCCATTACATAAGAAAAAAAATAGTTATTTCCCTTTTTCATTATAGATATACATTTCCCCAGCTTTTTCTTCCATCTTTTTTCCTCTTATTACTATTTTAAAAGAAAATCTGTAATGAAGGTGGTGGGGGGCAGTGATTAAAACAATGTCTTTGGAGGATTGTATGCACCATCTAGTGGAATGATTGAGCACTGGAAAAACTTATCACATGCAAAACTGAAAGATTATAAGGTTTTGTTTTGTTTGTTTTCTTTTTAAGACATTTGGTTCTACTGGGGATGAAATGTGCTGAGAAATAAAATTTAGTTTCTAAGTGTATAATAATCTTGTATCTTTTTCTTTTTTTTCCCTTTGCAAAGTATTGTTGTACACAAAACATCTTAGAAACATGTTAGTAAAAAAAGTACTTATGCTATTCATTTGGTTTTTTGCTGCTAAGGCATAACATTATACATTCTTATTAGGAATTTAAAATAGTTCTGACACATACAAAGTAATGACATTTTTATGGTTATATAGAGCTTTTAAAATTTTTCAGAAGCATATTAATCTATTATACATATTTTAGGTTATAGAAGAAACATTTTCCCCTAATTACCTCCAAGGTAATGATTTCCCCCTCAAAGTAAATGTTTTAAGAGAAAAGTTAAATCATTTTATATGTGGATTATGTAGAATATTTCTTCTGACCAGTTTATATTTATTCTTGTTAATTTTGTTCATTTCATTTATACCCAAAATCATCTTGTTTAAATGAGTATAAAAATACAACATAAATTATTTTTAGTATTTTTTTTTGTCCTGGTTTATTACATGATTGCCAGATTGAAAATGGAGTCAATAATTCTAAGAAAGAAAAAAATCAAAATTAAGTTTCAATTTTTCCAAACAAAATAAGAGCAGAATCTTATTAAAATGTACATTTTAACATTACATAAATTCTTTATGAAAATTGATTATGTTCACTTACAGTGCCTTTTACTAAAAAAGTGTTCTACCTAATAACATGACAGAAAGCTGTCATGGATGGCAAGAAACTTAAATAAGACTTAAAATACATGTAAGTGAAAGATAGCAAATACTTCTATTTAGGAAGCCGCATTAGTTTTACAAAGGGTTTCTTTGATATCTCAAAAGTTGGTGATTTCATTGATAAAGAGATTCCCTTCCTTTTGCCTTAATAAATCATTTCACAAATATCTGTGGCTTACTGGGGGAAAAATTGCTAACAGGAACACCATTAATAATTTTTTGTATTAATATCTTGGTGATGAGACTGTTGAGAATAATATGAAACTCTTCGGGTAGATAGTTCTTTGGCAAAGCTAGTGAATTAGCACAAGTTTTGAGAAAAGCAGCCTAACTTGATGAGGATTTGAAAAAGGAAAACCTACATAAAGTGGAACTTATTTTAGCTCCTATTGATTTTGTTTTCTTTCACATATTGATTGTTGTTTGGGGAAATGTATGAAAAAATACAATCAATTTGATTACTCATTCAATCTTTAAGACATTAAACATTCATTTTTTGTTATGTGCCAAATACTGTATCAGGTATTTTCAGAAGCTGGCATAAAAATGTATTATTTCCTTCTATCATGCATATGACATTATATTTTAAAAAAACAGGTGGAGTTACAACGTGTATGCAAATTACCATGTCTATGATTAATAGATATGAAATTTATATTTAAAAACTGAATACAAGGTAATTTTAACAAGTGAGACAAAAGCATCTAGGGGATTTGGGAAAGAAAGTATAGGCAAAATAAGCTTGACAGGAACTATAATTAAGAAGTAGATATGAAATGCTTATTTCTGCAAAACAAATGCTAAAATTGGAAAGATACAGAGGCTAACATGACCTTGGCATAAGAATTAAAAGCAGATTCATAAACAAAAAAGAGAGATGGATAGGAAGACGTACATTTAAGACAAAAAAGATTGACAACTCATTTAAAGAACAGAAACAGAAGATGTAGTTACCTATTTGTGAAATGTTAATAAACAAAGTTGGCTATAATCCAGAGTAACTGAAATGAGTAATATATAATAAGAAAAAAAGGGTAACATTGAATAATGAAGGAATTTAAATGCTATTTTGAGGCCTGTTATTTATGTTAGAGACAATAAGGAACCAGAGGAGCTTTTTGAATAGGGAGATGACATGGATAAGCCTGAGCTTTAAGAAACTAACTAACAGTTGTGAAGAAGATGGATTAGAGAAAGGAGAGACATTAGGCAGGGAGAGGGATATTTTGTTGGTAGAATCATTAAGACTTGGCAATTGGTTGGATAATAGAGATGGCCATAGAGGAAAATCAAGAGTAAAAACTGAAGATTGGTAATATTGAATGGTACCAACCTCAAAAGAAAATCTAGAACTAGCATAGCAAAATCTGATACAAGATTTACCTACATGAAAAACAGCATGCTTTTAGTTATGAATGTGATGAAAACAATGTTATATAGAAATGACAATAAGTATAACTCTCCTCTCCCCAATACTAAGGTTTAATAAAAGAGGTTGTACCACCCCTTAGGTGTGCTTTTGGGGAGTTGTATTTCCATTCTGATTCAGTTTTGGGGGGTAAGTATCCCAAGATAGGGAAAATCAGATTGGCAGGTAGGTGACACAGTAGATATAGGTAGCATTCTGAATAAAGACTTATCCCTTTGAGTTCAAATCTGGCCTCAGACACTTACTATGTGATCCTGGGCAGATCACTCCACTCTGCTTGTCTCAGATCCTCATCTATAAAATGATCTGGAGAAGGACATGCTAAACTATTTCAATAACTTTGCTCAAAAAGGGGTAACTTTCCCCCAAAAAATCAACAATACAGAAGAGGTTAAAAGAGACATACATGACTCATACAATTGAAAAACAATAACATTAGAGGGGTAAAAAAGAAGGGATGGAATGGGAGAGAGGGTCTCATACACACACACACACACACACACACACACACAAAGAGACAGATCTTCCTATCTTCCTATCTTCTTCCCCTCCTTTCTTCTTTTCTTCCTTTCTTCCATTTTACCTTATTTCACACATAGAAAGATTGCATGTGTTTGCATGGGGTAGTTTGATGTAGTAAACAGAACCAGTGTAGAAGGCAAGAGGAACTTTGTTCATGTATAACATGTAATACTGTGATCTTGGGCAAGTCACCTTCCCAAAAAGGTAAATCTATAAAAATATGAATTTCAGAGTAAGTGTTGATCTGATTTGGTAAAAGATTTTCCCAATCTGAAGTCTTGACATCAGTGAAATCACAGGTTCATGGTCTTCCCCCTGCAAAATAAAAAGATATATAATAAAACTATTAAGTCTTGGGAAACATATAGCTTAGGAGGAATCTGCAGTGATGTCAGTGAGAAACTATCAATGATTATATCCAAACTTTTAATCAATATCACACTTTCATAATGAAGAATATTCTCTATAATCTAAACCAGGGATGTAAACAAATTATTGCCCTTTTAAAAAGCATTTAGTATTTGAAGATACCATTCACTGATATAATCACCTTTGTTTGCTTAGTGTAAGGAGTTAATTGCAGAGCAGAAAAAGCATATATTCAATATTAATTAGATGGGATTCTTATCACAAACAATTTAATGAAATTCATGTTGTGTATGGAAAAGCCAACTTATGGGAAATCTACTTTACGCTAACCTTATTCAAAAACTGTTGTGACTAAATTTTTTGCAGTATGATTCACATAACATTTTAGTAATCCTAAAATGAAACAATTAAGGAGGGTCAAACAGGTGCATGAAAATGATTGAAAATACAGAATAAATAATACATTCAGGTTTTGTAAGTTGCATTAATAGAGGAGAATGTTAGTCTAAATTTGACATAACAGTATAGCTGATTTATGTTTTTATTGTCAGAATAAATTTTAAAATATTACTTTGTTTTAGAACCAGTAAGTCAATACATGACAAAGGATAATAATTTTGTGATTCTAAGCCCAAATGTATTTACAATCAAATGATCTAATGTGACAACAGAAGAATACAGATTTATAAAAAGGAAGGTAATTCCTTATCTAATGCCTGACAAATGTGCTGTTCTTCAATTCAAAAGATGACACTAATGACCTACCATTATTTCAACACATGTTTTGTATAGGTTTTCAAAAAACAAAGATAGGCATAGTGCTTGCCTAGTCTCCATTATGATCAATAATGGCCATTTGAGAGACAACTAGTATGAATATGGTTGCAATGTGTGGCTTTAGGAAAGAGTTCTTTATATTTTTTGACCTTCAAATTTCATTTTATTTTTTTTAAAGCTTTTTATTTTCAAAACCTATGCATGGATAATTGTTGAACATTGACCCTTGCAAAGTCTTGTGTTTCAGATGGTCCCATTTTCCCCCCTATTGGAATACATGGGAGCTGTAAGAATACACAGGAGCCATCTGGCAGTGCCTGCTGGAGATCCAACCCAAAGTGGATCTCCTCTTGTAAGAGGATAATACAAGGAGGTTGAGAGACAGTTGCTGTTCTTTGTCCACTCTGACTAAGAGGCTGCTGCATTGTCTGGGTTGGATCTTCAGCAGTCACTATCACGTGGCTTCCATGTATTCCAATATTCCCCCCACCCTCCCCTAGATGGCAAGCAATCCAATATATATTATAGATGTTAAAATATGTTAAACCCAATATGTGTAAACATTTATACAATTCTCTTGCTGCACAAGAAAAATCAGATTAAAAAGGCAAGTAAATAAGTAAGAAAAAATAATACAAGTGAACAACAACAGAAAGCATGAAAATGTTATGTTGTGATCTACATTCAGTTCCTACAGTCCTCTCTCTGGGTATAGATTGTTCTCTTCATCATAAGATCATTGGGCTTGGCATCAGTCATCTCATTGCTGGAAAGGGTCATGTGTATCAAAATTAATGGTTGTATAATATTGATATTGCTCTGTACAATGATCTCCTAGTTCTGCTCATTTCACTTAGCATCACTTCATGTAAGTCTTTCCAGACCTCTCAAAAGTCATTCTCCTAATTGTTTCTTACAGAATAATAATATTCCATAACATTCATATACCATAACTTATCCAGGCATTCTCCAACTGATGGGTATCTACTCAACTTCCAGTTTCATGCCACTATGAAAAGGACTGACATAAACTTTGTGAGTCCCTTTCCTTCCTTTCAGATGTCTTTGGGAGACAGACCCAATAAAAATACTGTTGGATCAAAGGATGTGCACAGTTTGATACTTTTTGAGCATAGTTCCAAATTGGTTTCAAGAATGGCTAGATCCTTTCACATTTCCAACAGCAAGGTATTAGTATCTAGTTTTCCCACATCCCCTCCAACATTCATAAATAACTTTTCCTATTATCTTAGCCAATTTGCCAGGTATGTAGTGGTATCTCAAAGTCATTTTGATTTGCATTTTTCTAGTCAATAGTGAATGAGAGAACCTTTTCATATGACTAAAAATAGTTTTAATTTATTCATCTTAAAATTGTCTGTTCATATACTTTTATCAATTAGAGAATGGTTTGAATTTTTATAAATTGGAGTCAATTCTCTAGATATTTCAAACATGAGGCCTTTATCAGGACCTTTGAATATAAAAAATGCTTTCCCATTTTATTGCTGCCCTTCTGATGTTGTCTGCATTAGTTTTGCTTGTTAAAAAAAAAAAACAAACAAACAAGCAAACAAACCAAAAACAAAACAAAAAATCAAACAAACAAACAAAAAAACTTTTTAACTTAATATAATTAAAATTATCTATTTGGTGTGCAATTATGATGCCAGTTCTTCTTTGAACACAAATCCCTTCCTTATCCATAGATCTGAGAGGTAAACTATTGTATGTTCTTTTAATTTGCTTATAATATCACTCTTTATGTCTAAATCATGAACTGATTTTGAACTTATCTTTTTATGTGATGTTAGTTGTGGGTCAATGCCTAGTTTTTTCTATACTGGTTTCTAAATTGCCAACAATTTTTGTCAAATAGTTAGTACTTATCCCAAAAGATGGGGTTTTTAGGTTTGTCAAACACTAAATTTCCATAGTTATTAACTATTTTGTCCTGTGATCCTAACCTATTCCAC
Organism: Antechinus flavipes; assembly: GCF_016432865.1. Lineage (NCBI taxonomy): Eukaryota > Metazoa > Chordata > Mammalia > Dasyuromorphia > Dasyuridae > Antechinus > Antechinus flavipes. The sequence continues at coordinate 233,144,992 of NC_067401.1, read as the reverse complement.
TGATCAACTATTCTATTTTTTAGCCAGTACCAAATGGTATTGATGACCATTGCTTTATAATATAGGTTTAGGTCTGGCACAGCTAAGCCATCTTCATTGTAATTTTTTTTCATTAATTCCCTTGAAATTCTTGACTTTTTGTTCTTCCAGATTAATTCTGTTTTTAATTTGTTCTAGATCTGTAAAATAATTTCTTGGGAGTTTGCTTGGTATGGCAGTAAATAGGTAGATTAATTTAGGTAATATTGTCATTTTTCTTATATTTGCTTGGCCTATCCTTGAGCAATTGATATTTTTCCAACTGATTATATCTGAGTTTATTTGTGTGGAAAGAGTTTTGTAATTGTGTTTATATATTTCCTGACTTTCCCTTGGCAGATAAATTCCCAAATATTCTATACTATCAAGAGTTATATTGAATGGAATTTCTTTTTATATCTCTTGCTGCTGAACTTTGTTGGTATTATATGAAAATGTTGATGATTTATGTGAATTTATTTTGTGTTCTGCAACTTTAGTAAAGTTGTGAATTGTTTCTAATAGTTTTTTTAGTGGTTTCTCTAGGGTTCTCAAAGTATGCCATTATATCATCTGCAAATAGTGACAATTTGATTACCTCATTACCTACTCTGATTCTTTTAATCTCTTTTTTTCTTCTCTTATTGACAAAACTAGCATTTCTCTTACAATACTGAATAATAATGGTGACAGTGGGCAATCTTGTTTCACCTCTGATCTTATTGGGAATGGTTCCTTTTTATCCCCATTACATATCATGCTTGATGATGGTTTTAAATGGATGCTACTGACTGTTTTAAAGAAAAGTCCATTTATTCCTGTATTCTTTAGTGTTGTAATAGGAATGGGTGTTGGATTTTATCAAATGCTTTTTCTGCCTCTATTGAGATAATCATAACATTTTTATTAGTTGGTTATTTATATAGTTTATTATGCTAATAGTTTTCCTAATATTGAACCCACTTTGTATTCCTGGTCTAAATCCTACTTGGTCATAGGGTATTATTCTGGGGATGACTTTCTGTAATTGTGTTGCCAATATTTAAAATTTCTGCATCAATATTCATCAGGGAAATTAGACTGTAATCTTCTTTCTCTGTTTTCACTCTGCCTAGTTTAGCTATTAGCGTTATATCTGTGTTATAAAAAGAATTTGTTAGAACTCCTTCTTTCCCTATTTTTTAAATAGTTTATATAGTATTGGAATTAATTGTTCTTTAAATGTTTGGTAGAATTTGCTTGTAAATCCCTCTAACCTGGGAGATTTTTTAAAGGAGTTGATTAATAGCTTGTTCTATTTCTTTTTCTAAAATAGGACTATTTAGAGTATTTATTTCATTTTTTTTGTTAACTTGGGCAATCTTTATTTCAGTAGATATTCCTCCATTTCATTTAGATTATCAAATTCATTGCTATATAGTTGGGCAAAATAACTTTTAATTATTGCTCTAATTTCCTCTTCATTGGTGGAAAGTTCTCCATTTTCATTTTGAGATTAACAATTTGATTTTTTTTTCTTTCTTTTTACTAATCAAACTAACTTAATGTTTATCTATTTTGCTATTTTTTTTCATAAAACCAACTTTTCATTTTATTTATTAATGCAATAGTTTTCTTATTTTCATTTTATTAATCTCCCCTTTTATTTTCAGAATTTCAAATTTGGTATTTAATTGAGGGTTTTTACTTTGTTCTTTTTCTAGCTTTTTTAAATTGTAAGACCAATCCATTGATGTTCTCTTTCTCTATTTTATGCAAGTAAGCATCTAGAGATATAAAATTTCCTCTTATTATCACTTTGGCAACATCACATAAACTCTTTTAAGATCCTGTATGCAATCTTTCAAGAAAGCCTTGTGAAATGGGGATTAGCTCATATCTCCTTTTGGGGCTTCATCTGGGGTTGATTTGTTTTTAGGGATTTCAGGAGTTGAGGTCTGTTCTTCTCTATCTTCATAAAAGCTGTCTATGGTGAGAGTTCTTTTTTTGGATTTTTGCTCATTTTTAACGGCTTTTGATATGCTCTTAACTAAAAAGAGAGACAGCTATTTTAGTTTTCCCTGGGGTAATTCTGCTGATTGACTCCTGATGCTGGGTAATCGCAGCTAGGTCCTGCATTCTTCTGGGGCTCAGTGGCTTACAATTTGCTTTCTGTAGCAAATCTGCCAAACCATCTGCTTGCAATCAGGAGAGAGTAGCCTAAGAGATTCAAAGAAGATTCCCAGCTGTGTGGAAGCTTTGTCTTCCACCCCAGCTCTTTGCCATAATCTCCTTGTGCTGTGGTCTGGGTTCAGCAGACTGTCCCCCTGCCCATTTCAAACAGACCTGTTCTGAGGTTCTTTCAAGGTATATTCTTCTGGAAATGTGTTGTACTCCAAATATTTTTGGGTTCTTTGATGCCAAAACCAGTTTTGAGGCTTAATCTAATGTTGTTTTGAGAGGTCACACAAAGTCATGTCTGCTCTACACAATCTTGACTACACCTCTCCTTACAGAGTTCTTTGTCTGAACTTAACTGGCCTTCGATGGGGACTGAAATCTTGCCTTTAAATTTTTGTCTACCCTAGCTCCATATTCCAATGAACTGAAATAACTTGTCCAAATGGGGCAAATATGAATGTTATGCAATTTTACAAATAATATTTATAAAAATGAAACACAAATAATTGGTATTATGCTTGGGTGTAATGTTAAATTTCCTTTGCCCTAGAACTATAAAAAAATTGGCATTAACAACTTAAGACATCAAGTTATTTTAAATTTAAAATTATTGTTAACAATCAAAACTAAATATTCTCAATTTTTGACCTAGTAGAGATAAATCATAATTCATTTTGGGTTCTGAACTTAGGTTTTCATTATTAATTTATATGAAACTATATTAGAAACTGATGTGTACATGCAGTTGTAACTGAAAAATATTATAATGGAAGGATTGTTTCAAAGGATTCTATCTAAAATATATTGGCTTATTTGTAAAAGGAGGTTGAATTTGATGACCTGTAAAAACCATTTCAAATCTATGATCCTATGAAAAACTCCCAATGTTTTACACTGACATGATCATGATAATATCTTTATGATATAAAAAATACAAAAGCATCCAACTCCAGAAAGGACTATTTTATTATTCAGAGGTGTATTTAAGAAAAATTAGTGTTGCTGGTATAAGAGCTGCTAAGCCCTTTTCTGGATTGTATTCCACCTTTGAGTCCACCTGATTTGTCCAATTTTCTTCTGTGACTCTAAGAAGCTATGGCATGCACAACAGCAAAACTGCTATTTTTTTTTCAAATACAGACTGAATGAGAGAACCTGAAGGATTTCACATCCTTCAGTAAATTGGAAGTAACTATTCCAAACATGTGAAGACTTCCCCCCAGCAAAATGGGTAAATGAGAACAATATGTTCCAGGAACAGCCATGAATATGCCTGAAGCAGGTTCTATAGAGTGCTTTGAGCTTAGACATCAAAGATGACAAAGTCATTCATTGTATCCCAAAACAACTCGAGTTTTGTTCATTTCATTTTTTCACTGTACTTCAATGACTTTGAAAGAATTTGTTCAACTCCCTTTCATTTTAATTCAATTTATGTGAGAATCAAAAAAAAAAAATACCTATACCATTTTGCCATGTTTTTACCTCGAAGTCCTGGGCAACAGGCAAGTGATGGACCAGCAGTGTGGATATACTGAGATTTGTATAAACAGTTCTGCACACAGGCAGCTCAGGCCATAGGGTCATCTTCTCACTGGACTATAGCAGCAGTGGTATTTAGCAACTCTGTGGGTATCTGAGCATTTTGTAAAAGTACTGCATGTCACCTGACAAGATGAAGGGGCCAAAAAAGATGCCCTAAAAATTATCAGCTTCACCCACCCCTAATCTACTTATTGTAGCAGGTAGGTATCTCACACTGTGATTAAAACCCACAAAAATATTTGAAAAGATGATTTCATTCACCATTACTACATTGAATGTGCACACACTTAAGGGCAACATGAAATCCCACAGATGTGGAAGATGAACAGCTCTGAAAGAAAACTCAGCATGTATTGAATCCAAATAGTAGCCTGAAGTGAAACACCACCAGCCAATGAAGGTAAGTTTACTGAATCAAAGCTGGATACATTTTTTTTTCCTGAGGTATTCACAGTGAAAGGTAGAAACATGAACCTGGTATGGGCATTTCAATCAAAATTATTATTCTTAATAAGCTTTTCAAAAGGAGTGAATGATGAGCAATATGAATGACAATGTGAATGCTACTTGCAGTAGCTCTGCAACTGTCATCAGTTTGCATACTCCCACCATGACAATGATTACTGGGGTAAAGGAAAAATGTTATGAAGACCCAGAGACCCTTATCATCAGTGTACCAAAAGAGGACAAGTTTACAATCCTAGGTGACTTTAATTCAGAATTATGCCCAAATAACCAGGAATATTAGGGAATCCTTAGGAGGATTGCAACTGGAAACAGCAACAGCAATGGACACTTAGCTACTAAAGACTTCTGTAATAAAAATTTATTAATGTATGTTTTCTGAAAACTTTGTTATTTAGTAGACTGTGTGATTGTAAGCAGAGGCATACAGAATGTAATAATGATGAAAGCGATCTTTGGTGCACAGGAATAAAAAAGTCCTAGACTTATTCTGTTGCAAGCTAAATATGTGCCTTCAACAAAAGTGGAATTCCCAAAAATATTAGACTTAATGTCAACTGATTAGATAATTTCTGTGAGTGGGGAAAAGATTGTTATTAACTCAGAAGGAAAGGTAAGCCAATACACAGTTGACAATAGTGGAGAAGAAAAGAAGAAGGCAGCTTTCAGATATTTGCTGTACAGTACTGTATAGAATACTAGCAAACATCAAAATTATTTTTAACAAAAACAGTGAGAAAATTCAGATGATGTTAAACACACAAACATAAACTAGAACTCCACAGAATTTACCAGAAGGAGAGTTTATCTGTTTCTAAGGAGGTAGCATTTAATTCCATCAAAAAAAAGTGAAAAAAATTAGAAAGATTCTAGATTCTTGACTCAATAAGAAGACAGATGACATTTAGTTTTACACTGATAACAACAAATCAAAATGTTGCTGTGGTGTCCTAAATGTTATTTATAGACCAAAGAACAATGGCCACTTGTTGGAGTTCAAATGTTGGGTTCTTGTTCTTCTTTAAAATATTATAAAAGTTCTCTCTGGGTGCCTTCCCTGGAATCAGGATTTTGTTGGTCCCTGTTCGGGCGCCAAAATGTTGGAGTTCTTGTTCTTCTCAAAACACAGCCGGTTTAGCTTAGAGCCTTCCAAATGTCTCCAAATCCAACGGTTCTGTCCTTTAGCCTCTGCCTCTGCTTTCTTCAGCCTCCAACCAGCACAGAGATGGAATGAATCTCTTGTCTCCTTCACTTGGGGCTCGGCTAGCTTTCTGGTGAGTCTTTCAGACCAGCTTGGTCTCAGTGGGGGAAGTGCAGGAGCCCAGCCACCAACTCCTCTCCAATGCAGCTGAACTCTCTTCTGCGACCAGCCAGCCAAGTGGAAAATATATTCTCTCTTGCCTTGCCTCTGAGAGAGGGCTTCTGGCATAATTCCGCTGAAATCTGACCAAGAGCCTCTGTCTGTTTCTTTTATACAAGAGGGATGAATTATGGGATACGAGAGAGAGGGATTATGGGTTTTCTCCGATAGTGCTCTCTGGCCCTAAGAGCTTTAAGGGAGATGTGAATTCCCAAAGTTACAAAGTTTACTTTGTGAAGCTGGCATACTTGTGAACTCCAATGAGTAAAGGTGCAAACACAAGCATTGTACTAATTAGTTCTACTTAGTACCTTGTTTCAGGTTCTGCCCAAAACATCTTCTTGTAAGATTAGATCAACTCTAATTAGTTAGCAGTTTGTAAGGATTCCAACAGCCACTTTTCAATTTTTTTGTTGCAAATGTAGTTACATTGGTTAGTGATAAAAATATGATTCTGGAGAGATGTACAGGGCTGAAACTCTTGAGTTGATGCACTGAGGTCAGGACAGTCAAACACTTGAGGCTAACTACTGATTGGATAATACTCTATGGGCATATGCTTGGAAACTTGCCCTTCCCACTATCCTGTGCTGGCTCAATGATTGGTGTATACAGAGGATTGTAGGAGGGACTAGGGGATGGAATAAGACTAGCCAGAGACACTTTGGCCCTGGGCAAGGAAGAAGGTGGTTGCAGTTACAGAGATCCTACTTCCAATCCCTTCACTTCTACCCTTAAAGACCAAGAATAAAGACTAAGGACTTTTGCTTATCCTCACTCCAGCTGTTCTAAGATATCCTGGGTGCTAATACGGTCATCACAGAGAGATGCACTGAGAACTTCCATAGTACTTTCTTTTTGTGTATGTGTGAGCTAATAAAGAGGGATTTTAATTTCACATTGCCATGTAATTTGTCATGTTAGTCCCCAAATATTCACCATACACACAACTCATGTAGTAGGATGGGAAAGGACATGGGGTGGTTGAGCACATGTAAAAGGGGAAGGAGGATGGGAACAGAGGCTTGACTTCTGCAGTGTAGTTCAGAATGGGATTAGATAAAGTATTTAAATTGCAACTTAAGGAAAGCCTGACTATAAAGGTGGTCAGACTCATAAGCTAAAAAAAATCTTTTTTTTCTTAACATTTGCATTGCATTTTTATATGTGTACATGCATGCACACACATATATAAATATTTATGTGTGTATGTATTTTGTTGTTCAGTCTTTTCTGTCATGTCCAACACTTCATGATCCTGTGTGGGGATTTTCTTTTTTCTTTTTTTTTTTTTAATTTTTATTTAATGATTACTTTATATTGACAACATTATCCCTTGCAATCGTTTCTTTTCCGATTTTTTCCCCTCCCTCCCTTCACCCCCTCCCCTAGATGGCAAGCAGTCCTTGATATGTTGGATATGTTGCAGTATATCCTAGATACAACATATGTTTGCAGAACCGAATAGTTCTCTTGTTGCATAGGGAGAATAGGATTCAGAAGGTATAAATAACCCGGGAAGAAAAACAAAAATGCAGATAGTTCACATTCGTTTCCCAGTGTTCTTTCTTTGGGTGTAGCTGCTTTTGTCTGTCATTTATCAATTGAAACTCAGTTAGGTCTCTTTGTCAAAGAAATCCACTTCCATCAAAATATGTCCTCATACAATATCATTGTCGAAGTGTATAATGATCTCCTGGTTCTGCTCATTTCACTTAGCATCAGTTCATGTAAGTCTCGCCAGTCCTCTCTGTATTCATCCTACTGGTCATTTCTTACAGAACAATAATATTCCATAACATTCATATACCACAATTTACCCAGCCATTCTCCAATTGATGGGCATCCATTCATTTTCCAGTTTCTAGCCACTACAAATAGGGCTGCTACAAACATTTTGCCACATACAGGTCCCTTTCCCTTCTTTAGTATTTCTTTGGGATATAAGCCCAATAGAAACACTGCTGGATCAAAGGGTATGCACAATTTGATAATTTTTTGGGCATAATTCCAGATTGCTCTCCAGAATGGTTGGATTCGTTCAAAACTCCACCAACAATGCATTAGTGTCCCAGTTTTCCCGCATCCCCTCCAACATTCATCATTATTTTTTCCTGTCATCTTAGCCAATCTGACAGGTGTGTAGTGGTATCTCAGAGTTGTCTTAATTTGCATTTCTCTGATCAATAATGATTTGGAACACTCTTTCATATGAGTAGTAATAGTTTCAATTTCATCCTCTGAAAATCGTCTGTTCATATCCTTTGACCATTTATCAATTGGAGAATGGCTTGATTTCTTATAAATTTGAGTCAGTTCTCTATATATTTTAGAAATGAGGCCTTTATCATAACCTTTAACTGTGAAAATGTTTTCCCAGTTTGTTGCTTCCCTTCTAATCTTGTTTGCATGAGTTTTGTTTGTACAAAGGCTTTAATCAAAAATTTCTATTTTGTGATCAGTAATGGTCTCTAGTTCATCTTTGGTCACAAATTTCTTTCTCCTCCACAAGTCTGAGAGATAAACTATTCTATGTTCCTCTAATTTATTTATAATCTCGTTCTTTATGCCTAGGTCATGGAGCCATTTTGATTTTATCTTGGTATATGGTGTTAAGTGTGGGTCCATGCCTAATTTCTGCCATACTAATTTCCAATTATCCCAGCAGTTTTTATCAAATAATGAATTCTTTTCCCAGAAGTTAGGGGCATTGGGTTTGTCAAACACTAGATTGCTATAGTTGACTATTCTGTCTTGTGAACCTAACCTTTTCCACTGATCCACTAATCTATTTTTTAGCCAATACCAAATGGTTTTGGTGACTGCTGCTTTATAATATAATTTTAGATCAGGTATAGCTAAGCCACCTTCATTTGATTTATTTTTCATTAATTCCCTTGAGATTCTCGACTTTTTATTGTTCCATATGAATTTTGTTGTTATTTTTTCTAGATCATTAAAATATTTTCTTGGAAGTCTGATTGGTATAGCACTAAATAAATAGATTAGTTTAGGGAGTATTGTCATCTTTATTATGTTCTCTCGGCCGATCCAAGAGCACTTAATATTTTTCCAATTATTTAAGTCTGACTTTATTTGTGTGGAGACTTTTTTATAATTTTGCTCATATAATTCCTGACTTTCCTTTGGTAGATAGATTCCCAAATATTTTATGGTATCAACAGTTATTCTGAATGGAATTTCTCTTTGTATCTCTTGCTGTTGGGGTTTGTTGGAGATGTATAAAAATGCTGAGGATTTATGGGGATTTATTTTGTAGCCAGCTACTTTGCTAAAATTATGAATTATTTCTAATAGCTTTTTAGTAGAATCTCTGGGGTTCTCTAGGTATACCATCATATCATCTGCAAAGAGTGATAGTTTGGTTTCTTCATTGCCTACTCTAATTCCTTTAATATCTTTCTCGACTCTTATTGCCGAGGCTAGTTTTTCTAATACGATATTAAATAATAATGGTGATAGAGGGCAACCTTGCTTCACTCCAGATCTTACTGGGAAAGGTTCCAGTTTTTCCCCATTGCATATGATGCTTACTGATGGTTTTAAATATATGCTCCTGACTATTTTAAGGAAAAGTCCATTTATTCCTATGCTCTCAAGTGTTTTTATTAGGAATGGATGTTGGATTTTATCAAATGCTTTTTCTGCATCTATTGAGATGATCATATGGTTTTTGTTTGGTTGGTTATTAATATAGTCAATTATGCTAATAGTTTTCCTAATATTGAACCAGCCCTGCATTCCTGGTATAAATCCTACTTGGTCATAGTGTATTATCCTGGGGATGATTTTCTGTAATCTTTTTGCTAATATTTTATTTAAGATTTTAGCATCAATATTCATTAGGGAGATTGGTCTATAATTTTCTTTCTCTGTTTTCAGCCTAACTGGTTTAGGTATCAGTACCATGTCTGTGTCATAAAAGGAGTTTGGTAGGACTCCTTCAATCCCTATTTTTTCAAATAGTTTATTTAGCATTGGAGTTAATTGTTCTTTAAATGTTTGGTAGAATTCACATGTAAATCCATCTGGTCCTGGGGATTTTTTCTTAGGGAGTTGATTGATAGTTTGTTCTATTTCTTTTTCTGAGATGGGACTGTTTAGGATATTTACTTCTTCCTCTGTTAGTTTGGGCAAGCTATATTTTTGGAGGTATTTTTCTATTTCATTTAAGTTGTCGAATTTATTGGCATAAAGTTGAGCAAAGTAACTCCTAATTATTGCTCTAATTTCCTCTTCGTTAGTGGTGAGTTCTCCCTTTTCATTTTTAAGACTAACAATTTGATTTTCCTCTTTCCTTTTTTTAATCAGATTTACTAAGGGTTTGTCTATTTTGTTGGTTTTTTCATAGAACCAACTCTTAGTTTTATTAATCATTTCAATAGTTTTTTTACTTTCAATTTTATTGATCTCTCCTTTTATTTTTAGAATTTCAAGTTTAGTGTTTGACTGGGGGTTTTTAATTTGTTCCTTTTCTAGCATTTTTAGTTGCAAATCCAATTCATTGATCTTCTCTTTCTCTATTTTATACAAATAGGCCTCTAGAGATATGAAATTTCCCCTTATTACCACTTTGGCTGCATCCCATACATTTTGGTATGATGTCTCATTATTATCGTTTTCTTGTGTGAAATTATTAATTATGTCTATGATTTGCTGTTTCACCCAATCATTCTTTAGCATGAGATTATTTAGTTTCCAATTATTTTTTGGTCTACTTCCCCCTGGTTTTTTGTTGAATGTAATTTTCATTGCATCGTGATCTGAAAAGGATGCATTTACTATTTCTGCCTTACTGCATTTGAGTTTGAGGTTTTTATGTCCTAATATATGGTCAATTTTTGTATAGGTTCCATGAACTGCTGAAAAGAAAGTGTATTCCTTTCTGTCTCCATTACATTTTCTCCAGAGATCTATCATATCTAACTTTTCTAGTATTCTATTTACCTCTTTGACTTCTTTCTTATTTATTTTGTGTTTTGATTTATCTAATTCTGAGAGTGCAAGGTTAAGATCTCCCACTATTATAGTTTTACTGTCTATTTCTTCTTGCAGCTCTCTTAGTTTCTCTTTTAAGAATTTAGATGCTACCCCACTTGGTGCATATATGTTTAATATAGATAGTGCTTCATTATCCATGCTACCCTTTAGCAAGATATAGTACCCTTCCTTATCTCTTTTAATTAGATCAATTTTTGCTTTAGCTTGATCTGAGATCAGGATGGCTACCCCTGCTTTTTTGACTTCACCTGAAGCATAGTAGATTTTGCTCCAACCTTTTACCTTTAACCTGCATGTATCTCCCCGCTTCAGGTGTGTTTCCTGTAAACAACATATTGTAGGATTCTGGCTTTTAATCCATTCTGCTAACTGCTTCCTCTTTATGGGGGAGTTTACCCCGTTCACATTTATGGTTAGAATGACCAATTCTGTATTGCTTGCCATCTTGTTAACCCTGGATTATGCTTTTCTCCCTTCTTTCCCCTTTCCCCCCCTTCCCAGTATTAAGCTTGTGAGCACCACTTGCTTCTCACAGCCTTCCTTTTTAGTATCCCTCCCCCCGCCTTAGAGTTCCTCCCCCTATCTTACCCCTTTCCCTCCCAGTTCCCGTATTCCCTTCCACTTAGCTTATTCCTTCCCTTTTCACTTTTCCCTTCTCACTTTTCAATGAGGTGGGAGAAGTTTCACCATAGATTGAATATGTCTTAAGATTTTTCACTTAAAGCCAATTCTGAAGGCAGTAAGATACCCACTATATTCATCCCCCTCCCTTCTTTCTCTCAGATATAATGGGTTTCCTATGCCTCTTCATGAGATATACTATCCCCACTTTACCCTTTTTCTGGTACAATGTCCTTTCCACATCAATTTCTAGAACAAGGTATACATGTATTCTTTATACATCTATATAGTCAAAATATAGTTCCCAAGATTAATCTTTACCTTTTTAGATTTCTCTTGAGTTCTATATTTGTAGATCAAACTTTTTATTAAGTTCTGGCTTTTTCATCAGAAATAGATGAAATTCGCTTACTTCGTTGAATGTCCATCTTCGTTCCTGGAAAAAGATGCTCATTCTTGCTGGGTAAGTTATTTTTGGTTGCATACCAAGTTCCTTAGCCTTTCGGAATATCATATTCCAGGCCCTTCGATCTTTTAATGTGGATGCTGCCAGATCCTGGGTGATCCTTATTGTGGCTCCTTGATACTTGAATTGGGTTTTTCTAGCCGCTTGCAATATTTTTTCCTTCATCTGAGGGTTCTGGCATTTGGCCACTATATTACTTGGTGTTTTGATTTTACGATCCCTTTCAGTGGGTGATCGATGAATCCTTTCAATGTTTATTTTTTCCTCTGTTCCTATGACTTCTGGGCAGTTCTCTTTGATAATTTCCTGGAAAATAGTGTCCAGGCTCTTTTTTTCATCATTCTTTTCTGGAAGTCCAATGATTCTCAGATTGTCTCTCTTTGATCTGTTTTCCAGGTCTGTTGTCTTCCCCAGAAGGTATTTCACATCCTTTTCCATTGTTTGATTTTTTTGGATTTGCTTGACTGATTCTTCTTTTCTCCTCGAGTCATTCAATTCCACTTGTTCAATTCTGATTTTCAGTGAGGTGTTTTCTTCACTCACTTTTTTAAAGATCTTTTTCTAATTGTCCAATTGAATTCTTTTGTTCTGTGGAATTTTTTTCCATTTCACCAATTTTGTTTTTTAGAGAGCTATTTTCTGTTTCCAGTTCACCAATCCTATTTTTCAAGGATTTTACTTCGTTATCCACTCTCTCTTTAACTGACTTCTCCAGGCTCTTTTGCCAAGCCTCCCTCTCCTTTTCCCATTTTTCTTCTAGCTCCCTTGTGAGAGCCTTTTTAATTACTTCTATGAGGTTCATCTGTGCTGAGGAACAGATGATCTCCTCCTTTGGGGATTCACCTGGAGACTGTCTGTTTTTAGTCTCCTCAGGATTTAGAGTCTTCTCTCTCTCTGTATAGAAGCTGTCAAGGGTTAAAGTCCTCTTCAGCTTCTTGCTCATTCTGTCTAATAATCAGAGACAAACTAGCAAAGAAAAACAGAAAAAAACTGGAGTCTTTCTTTGGGGGAGGGGCTGGGTATGTTACCGAGCTTCCTCTCCAGACTGCGGGGGGGCAGCAGTGAGGCACTAGCAGGACTGTGCTGCGCCTGCGCTCTGAGATCCCAGAGCGTGCTGAGTCACTGTGGGGGGAGGCGACCAGGTCCCGAGAGACTCCAGCTGTTTGGGGTTGTATTCTTCAGCCCCTGTGTTTTTAGCTTCTCTGCTGGGCTGCTGACTTGCTGCCGGAGCAAAGTATCCAAACCTGTAGCGAAGCTCTCCCCACAGAGACGGCTGCGATCACTCCCCACCCCCTCTCCAGTCTGCTCCCGTGCTCTCACTGCCGCTGCCCGCCGCCTGCACCCGATCTAAAACCATCCCAGCCCTCCAGTAAAGACAGACCTTTCTTGGCGAATCTCAAGGATGGCTTCTCTTGGTAACTATATGTGGGTTTTTTTCAGTCAAGCATTGATTCAGAGGCTTGTAATGAAGTGGATAGTGAGAGAAAGCGCGGAGCTTATGCAGCTGTGAGCCTCCTCTCCGCCATCTTAACCGGAAGTTCTTATGCATTATTTCTTGAAAGATTGATAAGATTGTGATTGTTGAAGTTGGGCAGCAAGGATGTCTTCCAGTTACAATGATGACATAATAAAATTGAAAATATGAGTGATGAGTAAAGCTGAAGGCATGTCTATCAATTTATTTCTTTTAATGCAATTACATTCAATTATTTTTTATAAATGACATGGAAATGTGTATGTTTAAAAAGAAATATTTTATAAATATGTAGCAATTATTTTCAAATATTTTTAGTAACTTGAACTACCTTATGTATCTAAAGTTCCCTTTCTAAACTGTGCAATAAGTAAGGGTTACTTGTTTTTAATCATATGGAATTTGTCTAAACTACTTGAAAATTTTATTCCCTTATGAAGGCTAAGTATTTCTAGTACTTTTATTGGCAATATTCATTTTCTTCTCTAAAAGTCACATTCTCATAAGTTTTGAAAAAAAAAAGTTAGATTTACTCCCTACTAATTTTCATATCAGTAGAGGCTAAATTAATGATATTTCACTTTTTAATTATTTATGTAATACAGTTTTATATAATTCAATGGAATAGCCAGTAGCCATCATTTTATTTTATTTCAATTCAATTCTGAATGGCATAAGACATTTCTGGATCAATTTTTAGTGGATGCATTTTTCAGTCGCCTGTAAGTTTGTGAGAAGTGATGGGAGTAATAGAGGTAAAAAGCTGCTTTATTAATAACTGCTTCAGAATTCAGCTAATTGCCAATATACTTTAGTGAAAAAAGATTGAATCTTCATCCAGATTATTTAGATTTACATCTCCCATTTACTAGATATGTGATCTTAAACAAATTCGTTTCCCTCTCAAAATCTTAGTTTCCTACTATATAAATTTAAGTTGTAGGACTAAATGAATTCTAAGATTCCTTTCAGTTCTAAAGCAAAAAATCTTTTCCCATTAAAAAAAAATATCGAAAGAAACAGAATAAGAAAAAAGAAAAACAGAAAAGGAAAACAAAACAAAACAAAACAAAAGAGAATATTGTCATATGCCCAGCACAACATCAGGGATGATTCAAAATGTATAACAATACCAGTTCGAGAAAAAAAAAATACACACACACATATATGTATGTAGAAGAAATTATATTCATGAGTGTTCATCTTTTTTATACTTCCTTGTAAATTGCTCTTTTGTTCTCTGTTATGCACCAATTTTTACCTATTCTCTTTCCTTGTTTTCCCCTCCCACTCTAAGCAAACTATAGTTAAGAAAGGAGATATATATCACATATACACGCTTATGTAGATATATACATACACATACATATACACATATACTCACACACATGGACATACACATATCTTTCCTATTCCTGATAAGACTTAGCTTTAATTCTGATCCCACCTTTTCATGCTTTTACTTAATCTTCCTCTACTCATGGATCCCTCCCTTATCTCCTTCCCTCATCCTAACTTCCCTATTTGTTATTCACTCCTTCCCTCCCCCTTTATTTTAAATAGATTTTTGAGATACTCTTCATGGTATATATGTAGTATTGTATATTTAGCCCAATCCTTTTGTAAGTTTTCAGAACTATGATCCTCTTCCCTTTAGTGCCTCTTTTTCTGCACCTCATTTATAGGACAAAATTAATATTTTTTAATTTAACTCCGTCCCAATCTTTTTTTGATTCATTGTATTTTATGTCAGTCTTAAAAACATTAATTTTCCATATAAAAACAACCATAAACAATTTATCCATATTGTTTTCCTTGAAACTGATCTTTGACATTGACTAATATATGTTAACATTTCTATTAAGTTAATGTTTGGTTGATAGAAAATCCTGAAAGTGTAAAAATTTGTTGAGTATCAATTTTTTCTAATCCAGTATTATGGATAATTTTGCAGGATATGATATTTTTGGCCACAGACTTAATGCTTTTGATTATTGGTAGATATGATGCCAGGACTTGTAGGCTTTTATTGTGGCAACTTATTAATTCTGTACAATTTTAATTGTAACTTCAGCATATTTGATTTTTTTTCTTGTTTCTTGCAAAATGTTCTTTTTGGTCTTGTGGTTTTAAAATGTGGAAATAATGTTCCTTTGTATTTTCCTCAAAAGATCTAATTGATGTGATGATTGATGATTTTTTTTTTCAATTTCTTACTTTCCCCCTGTGTTCTATCACTCAAGGAAAATTTTCTTGGATTATATTTTGCATTATTGTGTTAAGGTCTTTTTTTAGTCTTCAGGAAGTCAAATTATTCTTAGATTTTCTCTTCTTCATTTGTTTTTCACATCTGTCATTTTTCACATTCTATTCTATTATTTTATTCTTTCTAATCTGTTTTTATTATTATTATTATTATTATTTCTTGGTCTCTCATGGTTTCATTGGCTTTCCCTTGACCAATTCTATTTTTAAAAGAATTGTTTTCATCTTTGGGACTCTATCTCCTTTTCTAGTTGGTTACCTTTTTTTCCACAATCTTCTTGTTCTTCTTGGAAGGCTTTTTTGTTTGTTTGTTTTTCTTTAATGTCTTTTGTTTGATTTTTAAATTTTTTTTGAGTTATTCTATAAATTTTCTTGGGTAGGAATCCATTTCATATTACTCTTTGGGATACAAGCTTTTTTTTTATTATTATTATTTTACTGTCATCTTCTGGAGATGAACCTCAGTCTTCTCTGTTCCCATAGTATGTTTCTATGGTAGGTTCCTTACCAGTTCAGTTTTTTTTTTTAAAATAAGAGGTATTAGTATAAGCACTTCTAATCCTGGAGGGGATGAGATAGTGTCTTTGGCGTCACTTAAATCCTCCCCAGGAACCCCAAACCAAGAGTTCCATCTCCCAGCAAGTGTAGCCCAGCAGTGTTCCTGCCCCATTGCTTCTGCACTCACAAGTTTGCTGATTCCTTCTCAGCCAGGGCCATTTGCCAAAGTATATCTGGGTTTGGCACTCCTAATCAGCCAATGTTACCTCAACTTGTTCTGATTGAGACCCAGATTCCACAAACAATCCGGTAGGTGAAAATTTCTGTGGTTCCTGCTGAGGGTCCAGCCCAGATAACTCCAGAGCTGCTCACTTGCTGTTTCTAGGAATCAGGCCCCCTGTTCTACCCCAATTCTTCTTTTTTAGGAATTTCTATTTGCCCTGAGGTGCATTTTTTTTTTCTATTTGTGGAGGAAATGAGGAGCTCTGGAAATTAAGCAACTTACTCTATCATTTTCCCAGAATTCTCCTTTACCATTTTGTATCTGTAAAATGATGCTTCATTTTTTTTTCCTACCTAAAATATATTGACTATGGAGTCTGGTACTGATTTTGCCATTGAATAAGCTTAAGAAAAGCAGTTTAACCTCTCAGAGCTTCAATTTCCTCTTCAACGAAATGGAATCCGTATATTGCCTATCTCACTGAGCTCTCAAATATTAAATGCTAAACCACAAAACATTATATAAGTTACACTTTGCCTCAAGCAGCAATTATCCATATATTAATTTTCTATGCATATCTTGTGTCTCCAAAATTAATTAAGACCTGTTTTTATATGTCTATGACTGACTGTCCTACCTTGCACATAGTAAGAAAATCCAAAATTCCTGCAATTATTTTTTCTGGTTTTGGAGTAGAACAGCTGTGATTTAGAAGTTGAAATAGATGAATGGTAGAGTCTTGCTCTATGGTTTCATGCTTTCATGTTTATAACTGTATTTTAGTAGACACTATGATTTTTTAACACAAAATGAATTTTTAAAAACCTTAGGAAGCAGGAGAGTACTGCATTATGTGGAATAAATTAAATTGACTAAATTTTATGCCCTGTTGTCATGGTAACCATGTTTTCCATAATGTGTAGACAATTAAGTGTTAAACTAGATTTTTCCATTAATATAAACAATATAGATGCAAGTTATATAAAAAGTAGGGTACACCAAATTTGCATCTTTTCAATAAACCATTTATTTTAAAATTACTTTTATGGAGTAGTCTAAGTCCTTTTTATATTCCACTAGTTGTTCTAGAAATGAAAACTTACTAAATAATAACTTAGTGTCTTGGAAATAATCTGCTTGGATATATTCAAAAGAATTGCCTTAATTGGAATTGATTTACTATATAACTATAACACTCTAAATGATTTCAGCAAAAGGAAGCAATGACATCATTCATCCCATCATATGGATAATAACTCATTTAGTTATAAGACTATTTTCTTTTTTTTCCTCAATAAATAGTATTTTATTTTTTTCTATTACATGTAGATATAGTTTTCAACATTCATTTTTGTCATATTTTGTGTTCTAAAATTATTCTGCCCCTCCTTTATCTCCCCCTCCGTAAGACAGAAAGCAATCTGATAAAAGTCCAATAAATGCAATCATAAGACAATTTTCTAAACTCAGTCATTCACATATAACTGTACATTAAGGGGGGAAGTAGAGGAAAAGAGCAAAGCATGTTTAAGTATATTCTTGCCTTTCTAACCCCCTCCAAAAAAAATTAGCCAGCAACTTTGAGATTCTCTCATGTAAGAATCCCTTGAAGGGTTTTGGTATGTTTATTTATTTTGGGGGGGAGGAGATTCTGAGAAGTAATAATAAATATTTTCAAGTTTAAAAGGATATCAAGTAATAGGATAATTAAACTTGTTCCATTTTCTAACATCACAGCTAATAGATGTAAGTAAAGATTAAAAAGAAATAAAATTATACTTGTACCAAAAATTAGAATGATCTTTTTGGGAAACCTAGGATGTCCCTTCACAAGGCACCTTTAAATAAACATGAATAACTAATGAGATTAGTGGAAGTACAGAGAACTGTGGAAATCCCCTTTTAGTCGGAGGTGCAGGTTCTTCATGAAAAAATTCATGATCCCTAAATATTAATGGCAAAAATGGAAGTTTATTATTGGATAGGAAGCCAGTTTTGCTAAAAGACTGACCTCTTTAGTGGCAAAGTCCTATTAGGGAAATGGAGGCTGGCACTGAGATGAGAGTACTTTCTCAGCAAGACAAGGTCCTACTTTGGACATTCTGCAAAAAAAAAAAAAAAAAAAAAAAAAAAAAAAGTGAGTAAAAGGAAGCCTATTTTATGAGCAGCTCTTGGCAGGTGTATGTGTTGGGGATTGGGGAGGGTGGCAGCAGTTGAGCTGATCAGACCAGGATCTCCCAAATGAAATTGCTTTGAAGGATTTTTCAGCCTGAATTTGAAAGAACATCGAGTTAGCAATGGCCAGCTTGAGAAACAGACTCCACAGAGCTTGGGAGACTCCAATCTTTCAGATAAAAAAGGGGACACAATTTTTAAAGTGATCATTTTATAGATTAAAGGGAACACGATTTCACATCCCCATCATAACTACTTGACGTGTGTGTATGTGTGTGTGTGTATATATATATGTATATATATATACATATATATATAGTAAGGGGGACCTTAATTCTTAAAAGGTATGTGGGTTGAGGCATAAAATGACCTTTGAGAGTTTCTCAAATTCTGATATTCAGTGATGGACAGAAGTAACAATTTAGAACTGGAAGGGACCTCAGAGGACCAACCCATATTAAAATTTAAAAAAAAAACCTCATATATTATAATAAATTGAAAAATTATTTATACAGATTATGCCTGAAGATCTCTAATAAAGGGAATTCAAACACTTTGCAAGATATAATAATTTGTATTCTATATTTAGATAGTTCTAATTCTTATAAAGTTGTTACCCTTCCTTTTTGTCTTAACATAAAGTTTAAATGGATCTTTTGGAATTTCCAGACATTATTTTTAATCCTTCCCTATGGGGCCATATTTAACAAGTCTAATCCATTTTTCATTTAACTGTACTTCATATAATTGAGCTATATATTCACCACCTTGATCTACTTTTCTCCAGTAGAAACAACTCTATTTTTGTATAACATAAACCCAAGGATTATCCTTATTCTGTCTGCTCTTCTATAAACATTTTCCAGATTTAATAATAATGTCACCTAGATCTACTTGTGGAGGACTAATGGATTTGGAAGGAGAAAAAAGAAGGCAAGAAAATCATTACACCATTCCTTTTGGGGGCACACCTAATTACTGAGCACTTTGTATTTTCCTGACATTAATGTTAATATCTGGATTGGCTTTAAGACAAAAAAAAAATGTGAAAAAAAAGCTATTCAAAAATGAAAAGGGCTTCCTTTCAGATCAAATAATTTTCAGAGATATATATTTGCAGATATCTGCCATTTAGTCCACTAAAGAATGAGAAAAATGTGTAGCTATATGTATACTTACACATATTAAAAGATTAATATGATTCTATTGATTTCAATCTTCCATTCTCTAATACCATCTACTCTTGTTCTGGTATACGAGCCTTCTCCAAATTCTCTAAGAAATTTACCAAAGAAGGCCAACCCAACATTCTATATAACTTCCTCCCCACACACACACTTTTTTAACATAGAAAGGATATTTGTGGAATACAGAGAACATATATTCATTTGATGTCTATTAGTTTACTCTTTCCATAAGGCAAGTCCATCTTTTTAAATCATGTATTTCCCTGACGCCATACTTTATTCCACTTAATTTTGTTTTCTTTTTTGCTTTGTATTGTAGCCTGTAATACTCAAAATGTGTCTTTCCAATATCCTTTGAATGATAATTTTTAATCCATCAGAAACTGCAATTTCATGACTCACAGCCATAGAATGACACAAGTAGAATGTTATTATTAAAAGACAGACCTTAGTTTGAAATTAGTAAAAGAGTTAACAATTTCCCATAGGTAATCTAATTCACATGTCTTTACTTCTTTAATTCTTGATGAAATTTGTTCTCTATATTCAGTATGTATCTACTGATAGAAGAGCTCAATAGAGTGTGAATTTTTTTTTCCTGTTTCAATACTTAGTCAAAGACACTTCTATATGAATATAGTTTTCTGCTAGAAAGTTCTGGATTCTATTGAGGCAATTAACACATTATTATTAGAAAGAAGGAAAAAGAGAGGGGGGAGGAGACAGATGGAGAGACAGAAAGGGAGGGAGAAAGGAAGTAAGGGAGAAGAGAATCATTAATCTTAAGCTGTTTTCCCATTAATGAAAAAGACAATGTGAAAAAAAATTTTAATTTATGTATAAGATATATGGAATGTAAGTATAAAATAATCTGAGTAGAGAAAGCATTAACAATGAAAGGGGAACTAGAAAAAATCTTACAGAAAAGATATGATGTGTACTGGATTTCCAAAGAAGTCTGGGAAATCAGGAGGTGAGATGAGAAGAAAAAAAATGTTTTAGGCTTTGGGACAATTCATTCAAAAGACATGGAGTTGGGGGCAGCAATATATGCAAGTAACAGCCTATTGGATATTATTACTGGATCAGAGTGACCACATGGAAGGAAATAAGGACAAGGAGACCATACCAGTAGAATTGGTTCAAGTATTGAAGGGCTTTTGACCCACTAATAGCTATCAGCAATCCAGGTTCATTTCCTTTAATGAATAAAATACTATAGCAATACTTATTTTAAATATTGAATTATATATTCACTACCTTGATCTATATTTCTCCAGTCAAACCCTAAAAAAAATCCTAAAAAAATAAAGCTAATGCTCCATGCTTACCTTCATATATCCCTAATTAAGTAATACTTATTTGCTAAAATCATTTAATTTATTTTTATTGGAATATAGTTTTCTTTCTTATGATATGATATATTGGTAATTTTCTTACATCACTATTTTGTGTTATTAAAACTCTCCTAATTAAAACCCAGCATATTTTATTTTAATTTCTGTTCCCTTACTATTATATTTTAATGTGAGATGGTAGTTAAAAAAAAAAAAGTACAAAGCAGAGACAGATTATCTTCAACTTTAATTGCAACATAGATTTGGCTATCCCAAATCTGAATAATCGCTATCATCACATTAACTGTGTAAAGCATTACAGAATTGTATTACAGTATCAATGTGACATTATCAATCAAAGATTTAATGGATATTGAATAGAAAAGGAAAATGGTAAGATGAACTTTAAATTGGACTTTCTCAGTCATTGACTTCTCAGAGTTCTCTTAGACCACATTAGGTTTGTCATTTTAATTGTACTCTGGAGTACCCCTTTCTGTTATGGAGTAAACTCCTTTCTTTTAAAGAGAATTGCATTCTCTGATCCCTCTAGACTTTCTGAGATTGCTTTACTAACAAACCTCTAATAAACCTATACTTTATACAATGTCTCCATTAGGACTTCTATGTAAAGATGCAAAAACCATAGAATCATTCTGAAATAAAAATTTCAAAAACCAAACAAGAAAAACTAAAATAAGAAGAGGAAGAATTAGGAAGAATTCTCTAGAAGGATATAATCCAAACTTTCATTTGGACATGTTAACTGTGCTTTTCCTTGCAAATAACGGTCTGAAATTGATAAACTATTCATGTTTAAATATTGTAAACATATTAATTATATACACTATTATCATCTTGACTAATTATTGTTCCTTCTTAAAGGATTTTTGAGTGATAGAACTAATTTGACTTGCAGTGTATACTATCACTGTAAATTCATTTCTTAAAACAGTTTCCATTTGATAAATGATTATCTTTCTCTTTACTGTTAATTAAAATTATTTATTTTTTCCTTAGCTATATAACTTCTTGATAGCATTGATACTAGCTTTGTAAGCTTATAAAAGTATGCTTGTCTTTTGCAAAAACTCATGTAACATTAATGTGTACACACACATACAACACACACAAACCACATATATGAAGGAAGAAATAATAAATCCTCTAACATGATATTTGCTAATTAGTGGCTATTTTTAAGAACTTGAAGTATTTATAAAGCAATTAACAGATGCTTTAAAAATACAAAATTATTGTGCTAGAGATCTTAAGATGTCATTGTAAAAAATGTGTAAAAATGATAATTTCCCTTGTGTACTACATGAAATATATGGTGCTAGAAATGCTATATAAGGAGAAAAAAAAAAAGGATTTGCAATAAGGATATATTAAGGGATGTGGGAAGAATTCACTGAAAAGAGGTTAATTAAATATCTAAATAAATTGAATTTTTTAGCAGCTTAAAGTATATTTGGGTAATTAATGGGATATTTTGATATATAAATTTTAACAAGTCACTGATGCTCCAATTTGACTTTTTTCATAGGAAAATTTCTTTCATTTTCTAATGTGTAAGAATAAGATAATTATTGCTCAAAATATGATTCTCCCCACAGCTTTAATAAAGCTGGAAATAACTATGTTTTGAGGAAAACAGTATAATGACATGCTTTCTTATTAAAACAATGTTATTCTTTTTTTCCTGATGGTTTATTTATTTATTTATATAATTCTTATATTATGTTTTATGTACATTTTAGATGCAAAATTACCTGAATTACATTTCTACAGAGTTAGAAATAATTGATCATTTGTTGAGAAAAAGAAAAACATCAAATCTTGAATAATTTCAGTTTTTAAAGAAGAGAGTACCTGCATTACTTTTCCCTTTACTCTCACAATATTGTCCTGAGGTGGGGAAAAAGCAAAATTATTTAATTCCATATAGTAACTGAATTAAATATTTTTAAAAAGTACTTTCTACATGCAAAATACAAAAAAGATACTGGAGCTATATGCTTATGATATAGTTGATTTCAATTAAATTTTATTCAAGTAATTAAAATCTGAAGAGAGAAAGAAGTATGTCAAATAGAAGTGAGATCTTGACAAGTGAAAAGAACCAAAGAAAATATATGATGAAGGAAGAAAGGAAAAAAGAAGGGAGGGAAAAAAGAAGGGAAGGAAGAAAGACAAATGGAAAAAAGAAGGGAAGGACGGAGGGAGAGAGGGAGGAATACAAGGAAGGAGAGAGGGAAACAGGGAGGAAGGAAAGAAAGATTTCATTTGGTTTTTATTAGGTGTGGGAATGTGTTAGGGAAGTTTTTATGAAAGATGCTTCAACTGAATTAGTTATTTTTAAATTTTATTTTATTCTGAACTTAATACAAATATTTCCATAACAGACAATTAAAAAAAAAAGAATTGTACATGAAACTGCAAATTTATTATGTACAAATTGCTATTTCTTTTAAATATTTAATAGTTATCATATATCTTTCTTTGTTTCTTTTCCTCACCCTATCCTAGAAATTGTTGTTATTAGACAAACACAATAATATTTATGTAAAAGCATTCTATACATCCTTCCCTTTATCATATAGATTCCTTCATAGATACCTTGTACCTGATTTGAATATTTATAATAAGCAAAATGACCTATTCATACAAAATTGTTCTTAAAACAATATTTTGTTTCTATACAAAACATTTTCTTGTTTCTGCTCATTTCAGTTTTATTTCATTCAAGTCTATCAATGTTTTTTCTAAGATCATATTGCTCATCATTTCCTTTTTTCTCTCAATAGTACTTTATTTTTCCAAATAGTTGTGAAGGTAGTTTTCAATTCATTTTTTCAAAATGTTGTCTTCTGAATTTTCTCTCTCCGTCCCTTAACTCCCCCTATTCCAAGATAGCAAGCAATCTAATACAGATTACATATAATACTTTTAAACATATTTCCATATTTGTCATGCTGTATATGAAAAAATCATACTAAAAGGGGAAGAAAGCAAAATAAAGAAAAAACAAACAAAAAAGATGAAAGTAATATACTTCAATTCACATTGCATCTCCAAAATTCTCTGTCTGGATATGGACAATATTTTCCATTTCAAGGAATTGTCTTGAATCATTACATGACTGAGAAGAACCAAATCCATTATAATTGATCATCATATAATCTTGCTGTTACTATGTTAAATGTTTCCCTAGTTCTGCTCACTTCACATAGCATCAGTTTATAAGAGTCTTTCCAGGATTTTCTAAAATTAGCCTGCTCATAATTTTAATAGAACAATAATATTTCCTTACATTCATATACCATAACTTATTTATTTATTGCCCAGTTGATGGGCATCTACTCTGTTTTCAATTCCTTGCCACTTCAAAAAGAGCTGATATATATATATATAGCACATAATTGTACTTGTCCAACTTTTTATGGGATCTTTGGAATACAGTGCCAGCAGTGACAATTCTGGATGAAAGGGCAAATACAGTTGTACTCTTTGGGCACGATTCCAAATAAGCTCACCATTTGCCACAAAGAGAGTTGTTAATATTTTAAAATATAAATAGGTTATTTTTCTTTTCCCCACCCATCTTGGGAAATAGACTTAGCAGTGGTATTATTAAGTCCAAGGGGATAGGCCATTTAATAACTCCTTCTGCATAATTCCAGATTATTCTACAAATTGGTTGAATCAGTAGACAAATCCTTCAAGAATAAACTAGTGTCCCATTTTTTACACATCTCTATCAACACCTGTTGGTTTTCCCTTCAATCATTTTATCCAATATAAATTAGTTTTTGGAGGAAGTAGAGCAATTCAATATATGCTTATAAAAAAGAAGGAATTCCCAGTTCAAGAACTGAAGAAGCATTTGCTCATGAACAAAATCATTGAGGAGAGAGAGTTTAAAGGAAACAAAGTACTGATAATTCCTGTTGGAATGAAGCAAAGAATATGTTAAAAAGAACAGTATACTATGGCACTAGGGTAAGTATGAAACTTGTGGAATTAGTTATATAGGGACTCTAATATTAGGATTATGAATTTATATTTTAATGTAATTGTCAAAGATGAGCCACAATATGTTTTGAAAAAATATTAGTTAAATGAATAGAACAAAGCATCATGAAGTTTATCAAATAATAATAGCAGTTGGCAATATAAGAGAGTGGGTATATAGTAAAGGTAAAAACTGATTTGGTGATGATAATAAGTAAATGGGTAAGGTCAAAGCTGTCTGTTGGGTTATTAATTTGACAAAAGAAACATAGAACATTTTGGGAGAAATTTACCAAATGGGTAACCTTTGGAGGAAGAAAATGAAGGTTAATTTTTTTTTAACATATTGAGTTCAGTATGGATAGACTGTACAGTTGTAGATAATGTAAATTCAACATCATGCATTAAGCACTTACTATTTGTCAGACATAACTCTAAGCCTTGGGCAGGAAAAAGTAAGATTAAAAAAAAGAGTCCTAACCCTTAAAAAAAAATTAGATTCTTGTGGGGGAGACAAAATGCAAACACTTATGTACAGACAAGTTGTATACAGGAAAACATGGAGAAAATCTCAGAAAGAAAATATTAACTATGAAAGATCAGATAATCCCCAATTAATTACAAAATTTGAAATTCTGAAAATAAAAAGACAGAATAGTAAAATTGAAAATAAGAAAACTGTTGAATTAACAAACAAAACTAAAAGTTGGTTTTATGAAAAAATCATCCAAATAGATAAACCTTTAGCTAATTTGATTAGAAAAAGAAAAGAAGAAAATCAAATTAATATTTCAAAAATTAAACGAGTGTACTTTCCAATAATGAAAAGGAAATTAGAGCAATAATTAGGAGCTATTTTGCTAACTTAATATAGATTATCCAGATTAATAGAGGGAGAAATAAATTTGTTATATTATCCTATTTTAGATCCCCCATTAGTATAGTTTTACTGTCTATTTCTTCTTGCAGCTCTCCTAACTTCTCCTCTAAGAATTTCAGTGCTATACCACTTGGTTCATATATCTTAGCTTTGATATTGCTTCATTATCTATGGTACCCTTTAGCAAGTTATACTTTCCTTCCTTATCTCTTTTAATTAGATCTATTTTTGCTTTTGCTTCATCTAAAATCAAGATTGCTATGTGTGTTTTTTTTTAACTTTACCTAAAGCATAATATATTCTGCTCTAGTCTTTTACCTTTACTGCTTTACATGTGTTTCTTGTAAACAATATATTGTAGGATTCTGGCTTTTAATCCAGTCTGCTATCTGCTTTTGCTTTGTAGGAGACTTCATTCCATTCACATTCACAGTTAAAGTATCTAATTCTGTATTTCCTGCCATCTTATTTACCCCAAGTTATCCTTTTCTGTTTCCTTTCCCCCTTCCCTCCTTCCCAGTATTTTTCTTCTTACCAAATATCTCCCTCAAACAGCACTCCTTCTTTAGAGTCCTTTCCCTTTCTTACACCTTTCCCCTAGTACTTCTATTTTCCCTTCTATTAGCTTTCCTCTATCTTTTTCTCTTTCCCCTCCCACTTCCCTATGAGATGAGACAAGTTTGCCTATGAAACCAAACATATCTGATATTCTCTCTTTGAGCCAAATCTGATGGGAGTAACATTCACACAATGTTTATACCCCTTCCTTCATTCCCTTACTTGCAATATGTCTTATTTGCCTCTTTGTGAAATGTAATTTCCCCCATTTTACCTCCATTTTCCTCTTTTTTTTACAGTACAATTCCCTTTCCATCTCTAGTTTCTTTTTTCATATTATTACAATAAAATCAGATTATGCCCACACTTTTTAAGTATACCTAGAAGAAAGATATAGTTCTCAATAGTGTTTTTCTGTTTACCTTTTTAAGCTTCTCTTGAGTTCTGTATTTGGAAACCAAATTTTTTCTTCAGCTCTAATGTTTTCATCAAAAATAAATGAAACTTATCAACATGGTTGAATGTCCATCTTCTTCCCTGAAAGATAATGCTCAATTTTGCTGGATAGTTTATTCTTGGTTGTAATCCAACTTCCTATCTTTTTTGGAATACCAGATTCCAGGCCCTTCAATATTTTAACTTGGAAGCTGCTAAATTCAGATTGTGGCTCTTTAGTATTGGAATTTTTTTCTTTTGGCTGCCAGCAAAATTTTTTCCTTGATTCAATAATTCTGAAATTTAGCTACTATATTTCTTGTAGTTTTCATTTTGGGATCCCTTTCAGGAGTTGACCAGTGAATTCTTGTCTTCTGTCCACCATCTTGGTTCTATTCTCAAATTATCCTATTTTATTTTATTTGACCATATTTTATTTATTTATTTGCTGAAGTAATTGGGGTTAAGTGACTTGACCAGGGTCACACCCATTCCTATTTAAAACACTATACAATATGGGAATAAGTGGAGCTTTCCTAAAAGTGATCAATAGCGTCTATTTAAACCATACAGGAAGTATCATGTAATGGCAGAAAAACTATAACCATTCCCAATAAGATTAGGGGTGAAATAAGTTTGCTAACTATCATCATTGCTATTTAATATTGTATTAGAAATGTTAGAAAAAGAAATTAAAGGAATTAGAGTAAATAATAAGGAAACAAAAGTACCATTCTTTTGAGATGATGGGCTAGTATACTGAGAAAATCAACTAAAAATTTACAACTTTAGCACAGTTGCAGGATATAAAATAAATTCACATAAATCATCAGCATATCTATATGTTACCAACAAAGTTCAGTATGAGGTATAAAAAGAAAATCCATTCAAAATAACTGTTAATAACATAAAATATCTGAGACAAAGTCAGGAACTGTATGAATACCATTACAGAACAATTTCCACACAAATAAATTTCCACAGATCTAAACAACTGGAAGAATATCAAGAATTTATGTGGAGGGTGAGCTAACAAAATAAAAATGATAATTCAATCTAAACTAATCTACTTTGTTGGAATCCTTACAAACTGCTAATTAATTGGAGTTGATCTAATCTTACAAGAAGATTTTGGGCAGAACCTGAAACAAGGTACTAAGTAGGACTAATTAATACAAGGCTTGTGTTTATACCTTTACTCATTGGAGTTCACAAGTATGCCAGCTTCACAAAGTAAACTTTGAACCTTTATGAGTTCACACCTCCCTTGAAGCTCTTTGGGCCAGAGAGCACTATGGGAGAAAACCCATAATCCCTCTCTCTCGTACCCCACAATTCCTCTCTCTTGGATAAAAGAAACAGACAGAGGCTCTCGGTCAGATTTCAGCAGAGTTACGCCAGAAGCCTTCTCTCCGAGGCAAGGCAAGACAGAATACATTTTCCACTTGGCTGGCTGGTCGCAGAGGAGAGTTCAGCTGGACTCGAGAGGAGTGACTCTGGTGTAGAGAGAGAGCACTTTGCGGAATTACGCCAGAAGCCCTCTCTCCGAGGCAAGGCAGAATATATTCCACTTGGCTGGCTGGTGGCAGACGAAGAGTTTTCAAAGGATAAAGCTACGACTGAGAGTTCAGTGGACAACCAGATTCATCTTCATCTCACACCACTGTGGTAGGTGGCTGGGCTCCTGCACGCTCCCCACTGAGACCAAGCTGGTCTGAAAGACTCACCAGAAAACTAGCCGAGCTGCAAGAGAAGGAAACAAGAGATTCATTCCATCTCTGTGCTGGTTGGAGGCTGAAGAAAGCAGAGGTAGAGGCTAACGGACAGAACCTTTGTATTTGGAGATATTCGGAGGGCCCTAAGATAAACCGGCTGTGTTTTGAGAAGAACAAGAACTCCAACATTTGAACTCACTACACTACTTATTCAGTGCTACACTAATCAAACTGCCAAAAAATATTACTTTACTAAAGCAGAAAAAAATAATAGCAAAGTTCATCTGGAAGAATAAAAGGTCAAGAATTTCAAAGAAATTCATGAAAAAAAAATGCAAATGAATGTGACCTGGTTGTACTAGATCTAAAATTATATTATGAAGCAACAGTCATCAAAACCATTTGATACTAGCTAAGAAATACAGTAGTACATCACTGAATAATTTAGTTTTACAAGACACAATAGTCAATGACTATAGTAATCTAGTTTTTGATAAACTCAAAGACCCCAGCTTCTGAGGTAAGAACTCACTATTTGACAAAAATTGCTGGAAAAATTGGAAAATAATTTGGCATAAACTAGGCATTGACCAACACTTAATACCCTATACCAAGATAAGGTCAAAATAGGTTCTTGATTTAGGCATAAAGTGTGTTGTTATAAGAAAATTAGAAAAACAAAGGATAATCTATCTCTCACATTTATGGAGCAGAGAGGAACTGATGGCCAAAGCTGAACTCAAGTACATGGAATAAAAAATGGAAAATTTTGATTGTATTAAGTTAAAAAAAATTTTGTACAAACAAAACCAATACATACAAGATTAGAAGGGAAGCAGTAAACTACAGGAAAAAATTTAAATCCAAGGGCTCTGGTCAAGACCTTATTTCTAAAACTTAAAAATTTGACTCAAATTTATAAGAATACAAGCCACTCTGCAATTGATAAATGGTCAAAAAATACAGACAATTTTCAGATGAAGAAATTAAAATCATTTCTAGTCGTGTGAAATATGCTCTAAATCACTACTTCTCAGACAAATGCAAATTAAGAGTACTGAGGTATCACTACATAGGTCTCAGATTGGCTAAGACGATGGAAATATATAATTATAAATGATGGAAGGAATGTGGGAAACCTGAGATACTAATACATTGTTTATGGAGTTGTAAACTGAAACAACCATTCTGGAGAACAATATGTAACTATACCCAAAGGGTATCAAACTCTGTATATATTTTGATCCAGCAGTGTCTCTACTGGACCTTAATCCCAAAGAAATCATATAAAACAGAAAATGACTTATATGTACAAAAATGTTTATAGTAAACTTTATTTTTAATGACAAAGAACTGGAAACTGAGTGGATGTCAATTAGTTAAGAATGGCTGATATGACTGTTATGGAATGTTATTGTTCTATAAGAAACAAAAACCAGGATGATTTCAGAGAGGCCTAGAGATATTTCTATGAACTGATGCTAAGTGAAGTAAGTTGAACCAAGAGAACTTTGTACATAGCAACAAGATTATTCAGTGATCAATTCTGATGGAACTTGGCTCTTTTCAGCACTGAGATGATTCAGGCCAATTCCAATAGACTTGTGATGGAGAGAGCCATCTGCATTCAAAAAGAAGACTCTGGGAACTGAATGTGGATCACAAGTTAGTATTTTCAATTTTTCTGTTGTTGTTCAGTTGCTTTTTTTGTTTTCTTTCTCAATTTGTTTTCTTTTTGATTTATTTGTTCTTGTGCAGGATGATAATTGTGGAGATATGCATAGAAGAATTGCAAGTATTTAACATATATTTGATGTTATATTTGGGAGAGGTTGTAAGGGAAGTGTGGAAGAAAAAAATTGGAATGCAAGTTTTTGCAAGAATGAATATTTTAAAAAAATATGTTTGTATGTATTTTGAAAAGAAAAAGCTATTATTTAAAAGACCAGAAAATACATTTGGCAGAAGATAGAATTTAATTGAGACTTGGAAAAATTCATGCATTAGAAAGTTAAGGTAAAGGAAAGATATTGTTTCAGGTACTTAGCACAGCAAGGAGAAATGCATGGTTAGAGATAATCTGAATTAAACAAACAATAGTAAGAAATAAGAAGTCAGATTCAGCTTTTTGTATTGTGGTTATAGTTGAATAAAATGTTAAACAAAAGAGACTAGATGGGTTAATTAAAGTTAATATTCATTTTTCCCCAATTAAGTGAAAAGACAATTTTAACACTTTTGAAAAAAAATGAATTTCCAATTCTCCCTTTCTCTTTTTTTCCTTCTTGATATGGTAAGTAGTCTGATACAGACTACTTACTCACAAAATATATTTCTATATATTTCATTTTGTGAAAGAGGAGACTGATCACAAAAAAGGGAAAAAAACAAATTTTAAAAAATAGTATGCTTAAATTTGCATTCAGATTCCTTTGTCTTTGTCTCTGAATGTGAATAGTATTTTTCATCATGAGTTCTTTGGAATTGCCTTGGATTACTATATTAGAAAGAATAGTTCAGTCATTCATAATTAGTTCTGCTTATTTAAGTTTGCATTAGTTCATATAAGCCTTTCCATGTTTTTCTGAAACCATCCTTCTCATCACTTCTTCTAGCACAATAGTATTCCATTAAAATCACATATCACAGCTTGCATGGTCATGCCCTGATACATGGGTATCTTTTCAATTTTTAATTCTTTGCACTACAAAAAAAGCTGCTATAAATATTTTTGTGCAAGTAGGTGCTTTGTGATATGTGAGGGAAAAGAACATTAAGCCTAGGAAATGATTCTGAGAAGATGACAGAGTAGGTTGGCAAATTTCCAGCTCTCCTGATTTCCCCCACAAATGGAACAAATTTGCACCTCAAGGAGAACATGGACTGATGAAAAACTAAGAAGACAGTCAGAACAGGGCTGCTACTGATAAAATTCAATAAAATCTAAAGAAAGACGTCAGACTGGTGATTAACCTGTTTGAAGTGCAAACACCTTAGGACTAGCTCTGCAGAACCATCAAATGGGGATTCTTTGGTCTATTTGATTGTGATTGGAGCCTCAACAGAAATCACAGAGACTTTCACCTCCCCTAAACTGTTTGTCAAGTGAGAGGTTGAATCCAGGAAGACAGAAGAAACTTTGTCTGATTGGGAAGTGAGAAAGACCCAGCACCTAGTGAGTGCAGAAACAGCAGGGAAGAGGCACTGCTCACTATGGGCACTTAAAGGAAGGTGGAGCTCTTGGTTTAGGGTTCCTTGTCAAAGTAGAGAGCTGAAGGAAGACTTGAAGCACAATCCCTCCACCCAATAATTCAAAGTGCTTGCACTAATACCTCTAATTAAAAAAAAAAAACCAGCAAAAAAAAAACTCTACTTCTGAAACATATTATGAAAACAAAGCATCCTGAGATTCATTTTTAGAGAAAAACACTTTAGTAAAAATAATAATAATAAATAAATAAATAAATAAAGCTTCTGCCTCAAATAATAGTGTGAAATAGCTCCCTGCCCAAAGAAAATTTATAGAACTTAAAAAAAATTCTAAAATAAAATGAGATATATTGAGGAAAAACTAAAGAGGAAAAATTAAATCCATCCAAGAAAAACAAGATTATGAAAATGTTAACCAATTAGAAAAGGAGATAGAGAGTCTCAAAGATGAAAATAACTCTTTACAAATTAAAATAAGGCCAGGGGAAGCCAACAAAGCTATGAGAGACCAATAAACAGAACTGTTTATAAAGAATGAAAAAATAAAATATGAATGTGAAACATAAAAAAAAAAAATGGCAGATTTGAAAAACAGATCAAGAAGAGAAAATATAAGAATAATTGGACTGTCAGAAAGTTGTGACCAAAAAAAGAATCTTGACACAATAATGCAGGACGCAATCCTAGAAAAATGTACTGGAGTGGTAGAACATGATGGTAAAGAAGAAAAAGAAAAAATTCACCCATCAACATCCCAAAAGAGAGGAAAACACACAGGAATATTATTTCCAAATTTTGGAGCCCCAGATCAAAGAGAAAATTTTGTTACAAACAAGGAAAAAACCCATGTAAATATACTTTAGCTACAATTAGAATTGTGCAAGACTTATCAACAGCTAAAAAAAAGGACAGGAGGCTTGGAATTATATCTACAGACAAGCAAAAGACCTAGGCAAATGGCCAAAAATATATCTAAATTATCTATAATTTTGAACGAGAAAAATGCATTCAACAAACTTGCAGATTTTCAAGACTTCCTATGCACCAAACCTGAAGTTGACATAAAATTTAATAAAGAAAACCCAATATCAAACAGCAATTTTAAGGACAAACATGTTTAAACATGGAGAAATTATTTATTTATTTTTACATAGGAAATGTATACTTAATGTTTAATATTTACATCAACAATAGGGTAAGATCAAAAGAAAGATTGGGAGATTAAAGGTGAAAATAATAATCGTATTATACATATGAGTTGCAGAAGAAGAATAAACACAGAGGGGGGAGGAGGTCTCCTTGTTGTGAAAACCCACTCACATTTGGAATGGGCTCAATTGGCAACACTACATATATACCATGAAGGGTATAGTACCTCCAAAATTTATGAAGAAATATGGGAGGATGGATAAGTGGATGGGGAAACAAAGGGTGAGGAAAGAAAACAAGGGAGGGAGCCCTGGTTTGGGGGAGGTTAAGCAATAGTAAGCCAATTTATGGAGCAGAATTTAATGAAAGAGTCACCAGGGATAAGAAAAACAGCTGTGTATGTGGAGTATGCATGTGTGTGAATGTGTGTATGTAAGTATATATCTACATATGTATACATAAATATGTCTTTTCTTAACTGTACTTTGCTTGGAGATTGTAAGAGAGATGAAAGAGAGATATATGTGTGTCTGTGTATGTATGTGTGTATGTATATATCTACTTATGTATATGTAAATATATTATTTTATGGGGATTATGGGAGACTGAAAGGGGGGGAAAGAATAAAGTAAAAAAAGTTGTATAGCAGAGAATAAAAGAACAATTTACAAGGAAGTAAGGAAAAGATGGACACTCGTGAATATAATTTCTTCTACTTATATCTATATATCTATATAGATATATTTCTACTATATATATGTGTGTATGTATATATATATATACATATATATACACAAACACACATAAATAATATATATATGTATATACATATATATATACATATATATATTATATATATATATATATATATATATATATATATATATATATGCTTTCTTAAATTGGTATTTATTGTTCTATATTTTTAATTCTCCCTGATGCTCTGCTAGGCATATGATAGTGCTCCCTTGTCTTTTGTTTCATTTTGTTTTGTATCACATTTCTGTTTTTTTTTCTTATTTTGTTTCTTCAAATGAAATATTATTTTTGAAAAAATAAACAATAGGCCCAGGATAGTGACTTGAGGGAAATCAGTGTTGAACAGTATGATTTAGATGAAGAAAAAATAATATATAAGAAAAAGAGATAACATGAGACAGAAGAGAGGAAAAACAGAACAGAACAAGGTTTTTAAAACCTCAAGAGAAGATAATATAAAGAAGAGGATGATCAATAGAGTCAGAGGCTATGAAAAGTATGAGAAAGTTTAGCTACAAAAGACATATAGGCTGATAGCAGCAATGAACAGATCAAGTGGGAATTTGATTTTTTTTAAGGATTATAAAAAAGGTGGTTTTGTCTATTGTAGGAATCAAAGAACTAGCTGGCTAATTGACAGGAAAAATCATGGATTAATAACATATAGGGAATGGAGGGAATAATCAGTTGGGGAAAAGAGGAATGATTAGGGTGATTTCTGTGTATAATATAACTTGCCTTGGAAAGGGAAAAGGCAATATTTTTATTCTACAAAGAGTTTAAGTATAAAATAGTTGGATGAGGAATCATAGAGACATTAAAGAGAATGGAGAAGAAAAATAATTTATTACTATGTTTTCTCATTTTTTTAAAAATTGAAATATGAGAGGGGCAGCTAAGCAGTATAGTGGATAGAGCACCAGGCCTGAAGTCAATAAGACCTGAGTTCAAATCTGGTCTCAGACACATAACACTTCCTAGCTATATGACCTTGTCCAAGTCATTTCACCCCAAATGCCTCAAGGAAAAAAAAAAAAAGAAATATAAGGCATTATTTTCAACTTAGAGATTAAGGACAATACTGAATAGGAGGTTTGAGGAGTAAAGCTTCTGTGGTTAATGGGATAGCCTGTTAATAACGGAGAGATGAAAGAATTTCCTCATTGTAGTGAAGACCCAGTTAAGCTTACATAAATAACAAAGTTTAATGGAAGCAGTCGGTATGTTTTCATAATTTTCTCCATCATTCTTCGACAGCATATGAATAGAAGTAAAAGTAGCAGACAACGAGAATGATTCAAGACTATTGTTTTGCCGAGATAGATCAGTATTAGGATGAAGTGGGGTCAGATAACCAAAAGGAAAGGTACTTTAGAGAGGAACTGCTTCACTAATGGGTCAAAATGGGGAAAGTGGAAGAATTTAAACAGACTGTCAAATATTGGACCCAAGGGCATGGGTGTAATCAGAAATCTGGCACATAACATATCAGAACCATATATGAGGACATTTCTGTTCTTCGTTTGATCATGGGTAACGTTTCTAATATGTACTGGTTAAGTTTTCTGATATTATTCATTTGTACTTTTCAGATACATGAGCACCTGGCCCCTCAGAATCAGTAACTTTTGAGAAGACC
This sequence comes from Antechinus flavipes, assembly GCF_016432865.1. Lineage (NCBI taxonomy): Eukaryota > Metazoa > Chordata > Mammalia > Dasyuromorphia > Dasyuridae > Antechinus > Antechinus flavipes. The sequence goes on along the minus strand of NC_067401.1, from coordinate 233,109,814 downwards.
CTTTGAGTAGATAAAATTACTTTACCCCCTCAATCATCCCATTTCAGTGCAGTAGCTTTGATGGTTATTTTTATTTCCAATGCATGTGCCCTACTGTTACACCATTTGACTATCTTTTTATCCATCTCTATGCACTTTCTATGTTCCAGCTGTTAACAAAACTTCCAAATGTTGTTACAATGCAATAGTGTCCACAAAGAAAGCAACCATGTTCAGAGACATCAGATATAAATATCGTATTATTCCATATTGCATAAAAAATAAAAATAAATGTTTTTCAAAAAGATGTTTAAAGTATTGTATGTGGCAATTTCCTTAAATAGGTGTTTAGAATCATTATATCTGAAACATAAACATTTTCTTAATTTTCTCCCATGCTTTTTTTTCTTCTTGTTTCACTTTACAGTTAACTGGAGCAAGACTATATGAGCCAAGAAATTCACAAACAAGAAAATAACAATTCTATATTCATAAACATCCTGTGTTCTTTCCAGTATCATTGCACCTTGAATTATTTCAGCTCTTGAAAAGCAAAAAAAAAAAAAAATTGTCATTTTTTTAAATTATTAAAACAACTGCTGATATTAATTTGAAATAATTTCATTCATTTATTTTTCACTAATATATCTAAATTATGTGTGTTAGAATTTCATTTACTCTAATATTTTAAGAGTGATTCTAAAGTAGACTTTTTAAAAATTGCTATCACTTCCGGGGGTGGAACAAAATGGTAGAGTGAATCCAGGAAGCTCCTCAAGCTCTTCCAGTTTCCCCAGAAAATGTTCATGAAACCAAGGCTCTGAACAAAGGCTGACACAATGAAACCATCCCTTCAGATCAAGATAGACTTGAAAAACTTCAAGAAAGTTTAGTCTCACTGGAGTGAAAAAGGTGTTCAGCTCAGCTCAGAGAGAGTCTGGGGAAGGAATGAGAAAGTCACACTCCCTAACTAAGACCCTCAGTCCTGGTTTAATAATAGAGCAAACCAGTGAGGCAGTCTTCAGTTTCAACTCAGATAGCAAACTTTTGGAAACTTGACTGTTTCCTGGAAAGAACAGACAAACCTACCCTCTGCAAACACAAAGGGGCCCTGTTCCCAAAACCAAAACTCAGAGATACACTGGAAGCTAGGACAGTGACCTTTTTGCCCCGAGAACATAGCTCAATCATAAAAGGAAGAAGAAGAAGAAGAAGAAGAAGAAATATCAAAAGAAAAGGAAAGAAAATGAGCAATAAACTAAAAAGAACCTTGGCCATTGAAAGGTCCTTTGGTGACAGGGAAAAATGAAACATTAACTCAGACAAGGACAAAATGTGTACAAAGGAAATCCCAAAGAGTGATATGAATTACTCTTAAGTCCATAGGAGCTTCTTGGAAGTGCTCATAAAAGATTTTTAAAGTAAAATAATAGAAGTAGAAGAAAAAGTGAGAAAAGAAATGAGAGGTATGCAGAGATACTCCATAGCTTGGAAAAGAAAGGAAATTCCTTTAAAAATACAATTGTCCAAATGCAAAAATAAATAAATAAATGAATCCATTAAGGAAAACAACACCCTTAAAAATAAAATTACTCAAATGGAAAAAGATACAAAAGCTAACTGAAGGTAATCACACATTAAAAAAATAGAATGAAGCAAATGAAAATAATGACTCTATGAGGCAACAAGAATAAACCAAACAAACTAAAAAGAAGGGAAAAATGGAAGAAATATAAAATACATCATTGGAAAAGCAGCTGCCCTAGAAAATTGATCCAAAAGAGACATTTTAAAAATTATTGATCTTCCTTAAAAACATGATCAAAAAAAGTACTTGGATAGCATTCTGTAAAGTCTAGAGAATATCTGTCCTGATATTCTAGAAACAGATGAGGTAATAGTTATTGTACGAATTCATGGATGACCTTTGAAAACAGATGCCACAAGGAAAGCCACAAGAAGCATTGTTACAAATCTCAAGAATATAATGACAAATGTTGGAGTGGATATGGGAAAATGGGAATACTAATATATTGTTAGTGGAATTGTGAAATGATCCAGCTATTCTGGAGAGCAATCTGGAACTATGCCTAAAGGGCTATAAAACTATGCATACCCTTTGATCCAGCAGTGCCACTACTGCATCTGTATATCAAGGAAATCATAAAGGAGGGAAAAGGACCCGCATGTGCAAAAATGTTTTAGGAAGCTCTTTTTTTTTTTTTTTTGTTAGAAAATAATTGGGAAGTGAGTAGATGCCTGTTAATTGGGGAATGCCTGAATAACTTGTGGTAGATGAAGATGATGAAATATTATTGTTCTATAAAAGAATGATGAATAGGAGCAGCTAGGTGGCACAGTGGATAGGTAGCCCTGAAGTCAGAAGAACCTGAGTTCAAATCTGGTCTCAGACACTTAACACTTCATAGTTGTATGACCCTGGGCAAGTCACTTAACCTCAATTGCCTCAGCAAAAAAAGAAAGAAAAAACGAAGGAAGGAAGGAAAGAAAGAAGGGAAATGATGAACAAGTTGATTTTAGAAATTCCTGGAAAGATTAACATGAATTGCTGCTGATTGAAACAAGCAGAAGCAGAAATACATTGTATACAGTAACAGCAAGATTGTGTGATGATCAACTATGAAAGACTTGGTTCTTCTCAGTGATTCATTGATTGAAGGCAATCCCAATAAACTTTGGTTAGAAAACACCATCTGAATCCAGAAAAAAAAAAAAAAAAACAATGAAGATTTAATGTAAATCAAAAATAATATATATATATATATATATAAAATATCAAAAATAATTTCTAATCAGTACATATCAAGTAAAGTAAAATTGAAGACATTATCCAGACTAATTCCAGATCATTTTGTTTTTCCATATCTGCATATTTCATGTGAAAGTAATATTTGGTAGTGAATTATCTGGATAGTTGCTTAAAGTATGTAATTCACTTGACATGTGAAAGGAAAAATGATTTCAAATTCTCATTACATACTTCTATGAATAATCTGTTTATGGTAGAGGTTATTATTTTCTTGGAAAATATATAAATACATATCACAATAATAATTTATGTTACATTGATCAAGAAATTTATTTTAGTTTCTATGAAATGAGGTATTTGAATTAAAGAATCCATTTCAGATAAAATTGATAAGATTGTAGAAAGTTTTATCTATTATACATCAAAGAGTTGTGATTTTGTAAATTTCAGTTCTCTCTTAACGGCATGACAGATTATAATTTGTCTATCAATTTTAATCTTAGAATATTGTTGAGTCTCAGGGACAAAGAATGACTTGTCCATGTTAACAAAACTCATTAGAATGACATTTGAACTTAAGGCTTTTGGGCAAGTCTAGTACTCTCTTATATAACATTGCTCCTCTAAACTTCTAGAATGGCCTATAATTTGTGAATTTGTGAACACTTTGTTATTCATTATTTCATTTGATTTTTTAAAAATCCCTCAGGAGCAGACAACACAATTACTAGCATATTTTACTTATGAGAAGATTGGAGCATAGAATAACATAATACAATGGGGTGGGGGGGATTATGATGTGCAAAGTAGATTTGCAGATAGCCAATTTTATATCATAACTAAAGTGAAATCTCTTTGGAAATAGAAATCCCTTGTCCTGTACTGAGCCATATGATCCAATAATGATTCTGAGAAATTCTTGAATTAGAAAGTGACTTTTCTGCTTATGTGGAAATTGAAACTTAGCAAGAGTTTTGTTGGCCTTAATAAAAATATGGGTTTAATGACAGAGAAGAATATCATAGGAAATGTACTTCCTTACACATGAAAAAAATATTAAAAATCAGTGATATGATTTATTGAAATAACTTTGCCTGAAAATTGATATTTCTAATGACAGAATACTTTGTAAACATGTATGGGCTAACTCAATGAGTCATTTTTATATAATTATTATTTTGAGGGTGCTAACCCTATGTGATTTGTCTGGGAGCAGGAAGAGGAAGGTAGGAATTGTCAGACTTGGTCCCCTCTAAACAAATCTAATTCTTAAAGAACAGTTAAGCAAAATGAATAAAACATATGATATAAATTTGAAGCTGTATTGCTTAAAATTAACTTTGGTCTTCTTATCCCTCTCCATTCCAACTCCTAATTTTTATACCCAATGAAGTGAAAAATGTTCTAGAAAAAAATTTTTTCTAAAAAAAAAAAATTGAAATAAAAGATATTTCAAATCTCAAATTCATATCCACGTGTTCTTAGCATAAATAAATTGTACACATATTTAAAATTGTATGTTCATAGAACATACTGATAAAGTATGATGTACTGACCAGATACACCAAAAATACAGATTTTAGTTGGATCTGTACCACTACCTTCTTGACTTCAAAATAAGTGACTCACTTTTCTACAAGTTAATGTTTTTTTTTTCACTATCTGAGACTATTGAGCAATCTAGTTTGCAAATATGCCCATTATTAATTTCATCTATTATATAGGAGCCCAAATTTAGACCAAAGTATAGGGTCACAAATATACATTAAAATGGACTTTACATATTATTTACTATAGCTCCCTCATTTTAAAAAATCATACTTTAATTTGTAATTATGTGTAAATCACTGTGTTAAGCTCTGGCAATACAAATAGTAAAGCAAGATAGTACCTATTCTCAAGGAGTTCAAATTCTAATAGATTGCACCAATATATAAAAAAGGATTTCACACTAGAAGGGGATTATAATGAGAAAAGCAGGACTTGCTACAAAAGATGACAGATTGGGGAAGGAGGTATTCTGAAGCAAAACACTTTTGAGGAAGGATAAGGTAAAAGGAGTGAGAGAACAGTATAAATTGGGGAAAAGGATAGGGTACCAAAAAATACAGTCAGCTAGAATAATAGAAAGAAAAAAAAGAGAGAGAAACTAAATAAATAAGGACTTAATTTCTCAGACATATAGATTTAATTAATCCAAATTTATAAAAATAAGATCCATTCCCCAATTGATAAATGATAAAAAGAAGTGAACAGTTTCCTGTTGAAGTAATCAAAGTTATCTATGGTCATATGAAAAGATTTCTCCCTATTCAATGGAGAAATACAAATTAAAACAATCCTAAAATACTATCTTGAAATTATGAAACTGTTAAGTAAAATAGAAAATGCAAATAACAAAGAAAGGAGATAATTCAGGGAAAATGAGATATTTATGCATAGTTAGAAGTAGAAATACAAATTAAAACAATCCTGAAATACTATCTTAAAATTATGAAATTGTTAAATAAAATAGAAAAGGCAAATAACAAAGGAAGGAGATAATTTAGGGAAAATGAGATATTTATGCATAGTTGGGAACTGATTCAACCATTTTATAAAATAAATTGGAACTGTGCCCAAAGGGCTATAAAATAATGTGTACCTTCTGACCTTGCAATATCACTACTAGGTCTGTAATCCAAAAGAGGCTTTTTTAAAGGATAAGAATATATACATACATAAAATATTTATAGTAATTCTTTTTTGGGGGGACAAAGAATTAGAGAAGAAAAGGATGTCCATTTGTCAAAAGAATAGCAAAACAATTTTGTGTAATTATGATGCAATACTATTATGCCATAAGACATGATAGGCAAGAGGCTCTCAGAAAATACCTGGAAAGACTTCCACAAACTGATTTAAAATAATTGTACTGCATACAAAATAACAGCTATATTGTGTGCACACTATGAATGACTTAGCTATTCTCAATAATACAATGATATGAGACAACTCTGAAGGATTTATGATAAACAATAGTATCTTTCCCAAGAGAATAAACTGATGGTTTCAATCAATATAGATTTAAGCATATTTCTCATTTGCTTTGTTTTTCTGAAGGTTTTTGTTATTTTTATTCTGTTTTTCTTTTACATTATGAATATTATACAAAAATTTTGCATGCTTTTGTACCTTCTCAATTAGGAGAAAAGGAAGAGAGAAAATTTGGAACTCAAAAGTTTTTTTTTTTTTTAATGTCAATATGAATTTTTCCAGTTGCATATAAGGATGGTTTTTGACATTCATTTTTGTAAGATTTTGAGTCCAATTTTTTTTCTCCTTCCTTTCCTTGCCTCCACCTCCTTTCCAAGACAACAATCATGTGAAATACTTTTGAACATATTTCAATATTCATCATGTTGTGATAGAAAAATCAGAACAACAAAAACAAACATGGGAGGAAGCAAAAAAAAAAAAAAGTGAAAATAGTACACTTCAATCCACATTCAGTCTCCATAACTTTCTCTCTGGGGATGGAGATGGCATATTCTATTCCAAGTCTTTTGGAATTGTCTTTGATCATTGTATTATGGAGAAGAGTTAAGTCCATTAAATAGATCATCTCATAACCTTGCTGTCACTATATACAATGTTCTCCTGATACTGCTCATTTCATTCAGTATTGTCTCATGAAGGTTTTTTCCAGGGTTATCTGAAATCATCCTGCTCATCATTTCTTATAGAACAATAATATTCCATTACATTAATATAACATATTTTATTCAGCCATTTTCCAACTTATGGTCATCCCCTCAATTTCCAATTCCTTGTCACAACAAAAAAGAATTGTTATGAGCATTTTTGCCCCAAATGTAGATCTTTTATCCTTTTTTATTATCTCTTTAGGATACATAGCCAGTAGTAACACTGCTACATTGAATTGCATGCACAGTTTTGTAACCATATGGGCATAGAAACAAAAGGCTTAGAAATAAATGTTTCAAATTGTTTTTGTATGTAACTGGGGGAAAATAGAATACTAAATGAATCTGAAAAAGAAAATGAAAAATGTTGCAAGTATCCAGAAAAAATGGAAGCACAATCAGAATTATGCTGGTTTCAGGAAATTTTCAATTAAAGGATCACAAGGTTTAGAACATGTTATTCCAGGAGATAAAAGCTTTGACTAAAACCAGAAATTAAATTGACAGTAATCTATTGGGGAAAAATGGACATTATATGAAATAGAAGACTTTCATAAACTCCTGATAAAAAGACTGAGTTGAAAAAAACTTTTGATTTTCAAGCAAAAGACTCAAGGAAAACATAAGAAAATGAACAGAAAAGAGGCAACATAAGTAATTTTAAAGTTAAACTGTTTACTTTCTGACACAGAAAAATGGTATTTATAACTCTTAAGAACTTTATCATGAATAGGGAAGTTAGAAAGCATATACACAGAGAGTATGAGTCTGAGTTGACTGTGGCAGGATGATATTCAATAAAAGGATAATAATGGGTGACAAAGAGAAATGCATTGGAGAAAAAGTTAAGGGAAAGGAAGAATGAGAAATTATCTCACATAAAAGAGGTGTAAATAGGTAATACATTGGAAGGAAATGGGAGGGTAAGAAGGCAAAACTTGAACCTTGGATCAAAAAAGAAATAAAATTCATAGTATGGTTGATTTAGAAATGTTTCTCACCCTATAGAGAAGCAGGAAGTAAGTAGGATAAAAGAAGGTAGGGACTTGTAAAAAGTAGGCAGATTGGGGAAGGAAGTAGTTTGAAACAAAAAAAAAAGTTATTAGCAGAGACAGGATAAAAGGAGAGAGAGAGTGAGTAACAAAGGAAAATAGGATAGAATGAAAGGCAGTTCACTATTGTAACTGAATATGAATGGGATGAACTCATCCATTAAATAGAAGCAGATAACATAGTGGATTGAAAACCAGAATCTTGCAATATGTTGTTTATAAGAAACACATATGAAACAGAGAGACAGACACAAAGTAATGTGAAGTGGATAAAACAGAATCTATAATTCTTTAGCTGAAGTAAAAACAAAAAGTGGAGGAATAGTAATCATGATCCAAAAGAAATCAAAGGACAAATAGGTCTGACAGATTAGTTTAATAGATTAAAAGAGATAAGGAAGGAAACTACATCTTGCTAAATTGTACCACAAATGCTAAACATCTATGCAGCAAATGATATTGCATACAAATTTGGAAAGAAGTTAGATTAATCATAGGAGGAAATAGTAAAATAAAAGTAATGGGAGAATTCAACTCAATTTTTTTTTAATCTGTGTTTTAATTTATAATATAACTGATATGAAAATATGTTTTCACGATTGCATATTTAACCTGTGTAAAATTGCTTACTGTCATACAGAGACAGATATAATTAGATAGAGAAAATTTGGAATTTCAAATTTAAAACAGTAAACCAAATGTTAAAAATTGTTCTAACAAGTAATTGGGAATAAATGAAATATTATTGTAAGTTGAAAAAGAAAAAGAAAAGAAAACTAAATAACAGGGAAATTAAATTACTTCCACAATGTCACATAACTGTTTAATGAATATTTATCAAGTATTTATTATATGCGAAGCATTATCTAGGCCCTTGGATGATAAAGGTGAACAAAATAATCCTATTCCAAAGGATCTTACATTCTAAATTTAAAGGAAATTTACATAAATTAGCAAGTACAGGGGAAGTTTAGGAGGCAGAAAACATTAATGAATAAATGGGAGATTAGAAGAATCAGAAAGGTTTTTTAAAGGATGCTGTATTTGAGTTGAACCTTTGACAAAGGTAAGGATTTTAGAATTGAGGTGATGAAGAAAGGTACCAGAGAAAAGGGAGAGAAACAAGTTGTGTGATATGAAGCAAAGGAAATAGCAAGAAGGCCTTTATGGCTCGAAGAGAAAGCATATTAAATTGATTAATATATAATAAAGATGGATAGGCAGACTAGAACCAGTCTGTTAAGGACTTTAACTGCTAAGTAGATTCTTTTGCATTTTTCTTAATATTGAAGAGTCATTGAAAGTTTTTGAATATGAGAATGATGTGGTTAGATTTGTGCTTTAGTCATATAATTTTGACAGCTCTTTAGCAGAGATAGCAGAAGAAACTAAAATTAGGAAGCTACTAAAATAATACATGAAAAATACACTGAAGCCTTGAGAACTACCACTCAGAAATGGCTTATAATATCTACTAAAACGATTATCTTATTCCTCTACTGAATAGCAATCTCTGGAGAGAGGTTTCTGCTTAATATAAATGTCTCAAATATTTTAGCTACTCATTTTCAAAGTTGTTAACATGCAGATATTCTTTAACCAAATTAACAATGATATAGTTATATATAACAGATAATGTTGTGGTCCCAATTATTAAATATTTTAGGGTTTTTACCTAATACACATAATGAGAAAATCTTTATTATCTAGAATTTATCAAATATTTAATTAAAAATCTTAGCCTGAACTTTTGATGGGAAATAGTAAATACATATAGATATACACATTTTCTTTTAAAATGAACATAGATTGTTGTTGTTTTGATCAAACTTATAGCATTTCCAGATTAACCTTTCTTCATCCAAGCTATGTAGAGATTTAAGGTTTTATTGTCAACTTAATAGAAGTAAATTCCAGGAGTTTTAGCTCTATGATCTATAATATAAATGTTTAGATTTGTCCATCAAATTTTAACTGATGACATGGATTTCAATCATGTGGTAGATATTTTGTGAGTGTATATGTGCATGATTCTAAAAAGAAATGTTCACTAGCTTTCTCCTTAGAGTCTTATTTTAGACAAGTAAGGGAAAAGCATTTCTCAGACAGTTACTATATACCAGACATGTTGAGCATATTGCAAGTATTATTTAAGTAACATAAGCTTTCTCAGGAGTCAAAACCTTTGAGGAGAAAAAAAAACTACTGCTTCTTAAAAAAACTGAAATATGTATTTGTAGTTGTCCTCCTACCATAGAAGAAGGAGTAAGAGATAAAGTAGTTGGCAAAAACAATAGGAAAAATTACTATCTTCAAGTATATGTTAAAAGAGTAATCAAACTATCAATAAGCATTAATCTTTTTTTTGGAAGATTAAGCAGTTGCCTTTTATTTTCTTTCTCCTTTTTTCCTATATGATTTGACTTTCCTGTGCAGTAAGATAATTGTATAAATATGTATACATATATTGTATTTAATATGTATTAGACTACTTGCCACCTAAGGGGAAGGGTAAGAGAAGCATTGGGAAATTGGAATGTAAAGCTTTGTAAGGGTTAATGTTGAAAAATTATCCAAGCATATCTTCTGAAAATAAAAAGCTTTAATTAAAAAACAAAATAATTTAGCAATATGTCGGAATTTACTACAACAAAAAGATGAGAAATATTACTTTTCAAATAACTAATCACATTTGCAAATGTCAGAAAATGTATTTTCTCTATATTTTAATGAATCTCTTCGACTTTTCCCTAGTATTTGCTCAAACTTCATTGTTCTCTCTTGCCTGCTTCCCCACCTCCCTCCGCTATGATACAGCTGCTGCTATTTTCTGGGCAAATTTTAGGCAGCTGCACCACTTTTTAAGATGATATTTCTGTTTAAAGGTTAAATTAGAAACTAACTGCGCTTACTCTTTAGTCTACAGAAAGCAAGAAACCATCTTCAAATCAGTCAAAACATTTCTGAAGAGCTTCTGAACAAGTGGCAGCTGTATGTGATATGGTAAGGCAGATTAAAGTGAACTGATTTTTGCTTTGTAATCAGTAGTTCCCTTCTGAATCTTCTTTCCCACTGCTCTCTCCATGACCTTGGAGACTGAATTTTGCCAAAAGAATGACACAATTTCTGTAAGAGGATCTCATATGAACTCTACTTCAAAGTATGCATGATTTCAAAAACCTAAGGACACAAATATTAAAATGTATTACATCTATGCCCCCAAATATTTCTATATGTATAAGGACAATGTAACTCGGTAGAAGATAAAAGCATGTTTAATAGTAAGTTATAGGCTTGATATCCAGGTAGATATTTAGTCAGTTTATAAACATTTATTGATTTCTTACTATGAGTTATGCCATGAAGTGAAGACTTATAATGGCAAAAAATAGTTCCTACCTAAAAAGAATTCATAAGGTAATGGATATTAAAGAGAGCAAAAAAGAGAAAAATCCAAAAGGATATATGCACACACGTGCACGCACACACACACACACACACACACACACACACTATTCTAATTGAGATTAAAACTAAGAGTATATTATCTTCATGATGCTATATGTCTACATCACTTAGAATGTAACAATGTTAACTTTGAAAAAATCTAAAATAACTTTAAAATAAATTTATATTTGTCTTTGGTTTAATAATACCCAAATTTCTCCCATTCCCTTCTTTCTTATTTTTAAAACTTAGGTTTAGTCATTTCTGCAAATATTCATTATATCCTTTCTTAATAAAAGATGAAAAATAAGTTCCTTTTAGCAAAAAAAAAAACCTACATTAATTGTATGCAAAAAAATAAAAGTCTAATTCTTTAAGTCCAATACTTTTCTTGCAAGAGATTGTTTGTTTTATCACCAATTCTTTGAAATCATGGTATATTGTAGCATTCAACAGAGTTCAAAAGTCTTTCAAAGATTTTTTTCTCCTGTATAATATTATTTCTATAATGTTCTTACTATTGTGTAATTGGTTTTCCTAATTAGCATAACCTAAATTGTAGGAATTCTAATGACATATATATATATATATATATGTTACATACACATATATTATATCTAATATTATATATAATTATATATATATAATATGTATATAATATATAATGTAATATAGCTAGCTAGGTGGTGCACTGGATAGATTCCAACTCTAGAATTTAGTTCCAATATTACATGGAATTTTCAATTTATGATCTCTTACAGGAAATTAGTGGATTTTTCAGTGACTAGTCTGGCTTTAGGAGATCAGGGAAGTTTATCTTTGTAATTGTTTCCAATTTTTTTTTTTTATCATGGCTTTCAAAAAGTTCAGTAATTCATTTTTGTATGTTTAAAGTTTTTTTTTTGAAACATGCATAATTTTTAACATTCTTCCTTGTAAATGTGTTCCGAATATTTTTTTCTCCCAAGTGAGACAGAGTGAGTCCTTCTATACTATCTTAAGCTGAATAAAAAGTTTCTTTGTAGGTCTATTTCCCTGTAAATTTTGTCACTCCAGAATCTGTTTAAAGCTCAACTTAATATTTCTGAGGGAAACTTGGGAGAAATCAGTCAACTTCCTCCACCAAATTTGCTACCCACTCCCATATCTTTGCTAAGAAAATTCCAAAATGGTTTAATAAAAAAAATCAGATATAAGTGAAAAAAGTAAACAACTTCAAAGGAGTTCTTAAATTGACTGAAAAACACTTTTAAATAATTGCTTGCATCTTAGATATAAAAGAAAATACCACAGATCCCTATAAACAGTTATATATATATAATATATATATGTATATATATATATATATGTGTGTGTGTGTGTGTGTGTGTGTGTGTGTGTGTGTGTATGTGTGTGTGTATAATATATATGTGTGTGTGTGTGTGGTAGAAAAAGAGAATCTTCAGAACACTAATTTGTTTATATGATGTAAGAGAAGGAAGAGAATTCTGGGAACACAGTGGATATATGGGAGAAACTGAATGAAGACCTCTCATAAATATGTGGCCTTGACCTATGCCCTAATAGTTGCTTTAGACTTTGCTAAAACAAATTGAGCTATAGCTAAAAAGCTGAAGGTGTTCCATTATCTTAGATAAACAATTATTCCCCTCCAGTCTCCTCCCCTGTTTTCATTAGCATTTAAGTATCTGATACAGTAAAGTGTTTTCTGTGGTCCATATTTAGTCTCTGGTTAAATTAGAACTTGTCAGCCTATGGGGAAAAAAGGTAAGGGGGGTGGACTTCTGCATTAGGGTCTATGTCAGGGGTCCTCAAACTTTTCAAATAGGGGGCCAGCTCACCGTCCCTCAGACTGTTGGAGGGCCAGACTATAGTAAAAACAAAAACTATGAACAAATTTCTATGCACACTGCATATGTCTTATTTTGAAGTGAAAAAACAAAATGGGAACAAATACAATATTTAAAATGAAGTAAAGTTAAATCAACAAACTTACCAGTATTTCACTGGGAACTATGGGCCTGCTTTTGGCTAATGAGATGGTCAGTGTCTGGTTCCATATTTGTCACTGCTAGTCATAACAAGTGATGCAAGTGTGCATCCATTAGTCTTGACCTGGTTGGAGATTTCAAATGTTTCATTCTAGAAAAAGTCTGTTCACAGACATAAGTGCTGCCAAAGATGGTTGCCATTTTTGAGTGCATGATTCCTGAGATGATGATATGTCTCAGAAAGAGGATGCCTAGAAATGATGAAAGTTGCTTGACTTGAATGCATCTTTCAAGGAGTGACAATTCTGCAGTTCAGCCAGTTCCATTTGGTAAATTGTATCCACATTTTCAATGTCAATAGAAAATGGGTTACGGAAAAGCTAAATGTCCTGTTCATGGAGATGAAGCTCTTTAAATCTAAATTGGCACTTTTTTTGCAATTTTTCCAGTGAATCCACACATGTTTTGTTTGGGAATGCAAACAGCGGTTTTTCTGCTAACAGATTTTGAGTTGTGGGGAGATGGCAGAAGTTTTCCTCCTTCATTTGTTTGATGAGGAGGCCTAATTTTACTTCAAATGCTTTGACATGGGATTGCATATCACAGATGAGCTTCCCCTTTCCTTGAAGTTGCATATTGAAATTGTTGAGTGGCTCTGTTACATCTGTCAGAAAGGCAAGGTGCCACTTCCATTCTGCATCATTGAACTCTGGTACTTCTTTGTTTCTTTGAAAGCAGAAAAATTGTAATCTGTGGAAGTAAGTCATAGAAACATTTCAAAACTCTCCCTCGGCTCAGTCAATGGACTTCTGTGTAATATAGAACATCTTCATACTCAACAGTATATAGAACATCTTCATACTCAACATTTAGATCAGACAGAAATTCCTGAAATTGTCTGTGATTTAGTGCATTAGCTCTAATGAAGTTAACACAAAATACCACAATTTTCATAACAGAGTCCTACTTCAGTGATTTACTACACAGCCCTTATTGGTGGATGAGACAGTGTATGGCTGGCTATTGGATGAGAATGGTTATGTTTGTCCATCTCTTGGTTAATGCGAGCAATTACTCCATTCTTAGACCCCACCATGCTAGGAGAACCATCAGTTGTCACGCTGGCTAGTTTAGCCCAGTCCAGCTCCAAACCATTCGTAGTTTGGCAAATCTTTTCATAGATATCCTCTCCTGTAATTGTTCCTCTGATGCTTTGCAGTGCAGCAAGCTCTTCTATGACTTCAAAATAATCATTCGTCCCACAAATAAAAATTAGAAGTTGTGCAGAATTGCAAACATCATTGCTTTCGTCGAGTGCCAAGGAAAAATATGAAATTTTTTTATGGAGTTTTGCAAATGCTGATGCAGATTGTCTCCCATTTCTGCAATCCTCCATGTAATTGTAGATCCTGAAAGACTCACTGTACTAAATAAATACGCCTTCTCTGGACACATCTCTTTGGCAACAGAAAGAAGGCATTCTTTAACAAATCTCCCTCCACAATTGGTCTGCCAGTGTGTGCTATTAGCTTGGAAACTTGAAAACTTGCTCACAGTGATGAAATATTTAGCTGCTTCTGCTTCACAAAAGTATTTTGCTGAGTTGTCAATGCATTTTTCAGTTTTAATATTTTATCTTTTCACACTTCTCCAACCAAACAATCATATTTATCTTTATGTTGAGTTTCATACTGTCGACACAAATTATATTCTTTGAACACAGAATATAGTGTCTGGCATGTCAGACATATAGTTCTTTCATTGTACTGCATGAAAAACTAATCATAAGTTCACTGTTCTTTGAATATCCTACACTCCAAGTCAATTTTTCTTTTTCTTGATATCATTATTGCCTAGGGATTCCAAATTGCTATTAGTAAAACACACACACACACAAACACACACACACACACACACACACACACACACACGTATATATGCAGTGCTACAAATAAAAGTACCAGCAATAACTTTGCCCACACAAAGACATAGAGACTGCAATGCCCAACTTCCTCCAAGCTGCCTCTGCACTGTGATGCCTCCATTTCTCACACTCTCTCTCCCACTCTTCTTGCTCCCACTTCTGACCTTCACTGCTGCAGTGAATTCCCCCTGCAGCAGCCATGATATGCGCAGCATGCACTGTACATTCCCCTTGCCTGTCTGTTGTGGTGGCTGCCATTACTGTACAAGGCTGCGGGCAATCAGTTCTCTGTCTTCTGTATCTCTCTCCCTTCCCCACACCACACACCCCGGCCTGGGAACTCACCTTACCTCGGTACTGCCTCACACTCTGTCTCCACCGCCTCAACCCAGTGGCAGAAGTGTGCATTGATAACATGAGTTTAGGTCAAATGTCACTTCTGGTCTGATTTTTACCTGTCAGGCCTCATAAACATCCTCAGTGGGCCGCATCTGGACTGCGGGCCCTAGTTTGAGGACCCCTGGTCTATGTAATCTTGTGTTTACAGCTTGTGCTTTGCACTCCCCTGCTGACACCTAGTTTGTTGGGAGTTACCATTTCTCTTGAGATCATAATAAATCTTTTTTGAATTTTTAACCGTGAGAGTCTCTGATTTTAATTTGGATAAGGGTGGCTGTCCTAAATAACAGAATACTCTAAATTGTTACTCATAGCAACATAGATCAGTGAAAAACAAATAAGACTTGGGACAAAAACAGGATTCCTCTTGGGACAACCTAAGAAGACCTGAATGAAGCCCCTAGAATTGGGTATTTCCAGGCTAGCTCAGGAGAAACAGCCAGCAGGGAGGCCTGAGGTTAGCCTAACCACAGGAACTTTCAGCTCCAGGAAAGTGTGAGAGTTGATTGTCTGAGTTCTGAAAAATGGAGGGACCTCTGCTGATCAGGAAAGCCAGGACCAACTGTGCTACACAGACACAGCCTTGCATGAAAGAAAACCAGCACACCTGGTGAGTGCATTTATAGCTGTTTAACATAATATCATCTTTAGGTGATAGCAAATGAAGAGATGCTGAGATATAGTTGCCTATCCCTTTTTACTGATCTAGAACTGTCCAAATTGTATTTATCTAATCATAAAAGCTAGCAATAAAAGCTGGTCCCATCTTGAATTTCTTGCTGATTTCTGGTGATTAGCCTGTTAGTATGTTGCTACTTAATGGACTTTTAATAATTTTTTAATTATCTTTGTCTCCAGTTTTGTCCCCTAAATCAAGGTAAAAGGTCAAAAAAACAGAATTCTCCTTTTTAAGAGTATAACAATGTACAATATAATATATCATCAAAGAAGATCATGGTTGTCATTGATAGTTTGATAATCATTTTTTTTAAATTTTCTTTCCATTGTGTCCAATTTATTTAGTATCATTTTTTTTTCTTCTGAGATCAGTATTTTCTTTCTACATATTTTTGTTTTTTCTCTGAAAGGCTATCCAAAACTATCAGGCTGAACCTCAGATCACAAGTAACTGAGTAAGGTTTAGTAATTTGGAAAGCTATATTTCTTAGAGAAAATAAACCATTGTAATCTGTTTCTGATACCATGTTCATTAAGCAATCTTTAAAAATCCTATGCCATGAGAAATTATCCACTAGAGAGTTTCTTCAATGTTTTTGATCTTCTGCTTCAGACCAGAATAAGGTATATGTAAGCTTTCCACAATAGTAAGAAAAATTACTTGCTTTTGAAATAAGTATTTGGAAGAAAATGGTATGGATAGATCATTTATAATCCAATAATGCCTGGATTGAATGACAATTCCTTAACCAGAAGCATAATCTTGGAACAGAAGTGACAAATCCAGAAAGTATACATTCCTCAAAGTAACTATAACTAAACTTTCAGATAGTTTATAAGACGTGAAATGTAATTAACTTTATAATTACATAAATATATTACATTTTTGTATCTATGTAATCAAACCTAAATGTTTTAAATAAAATGTGTGGTAAAAGCAAATCTATGCTGCTCTTTAGTAATTATAGTTGTTGAGATGATAACATATGAAAACAATTTCTGTTATTGATATATCATATAATCTCATTACCTTGTCTCTTGTAAAAACCCAGATAAAGATATATAGATGTTTATATGTGTGTCTGTGTTATATATATATATATATATGTGTGTGTGTGTGTGTGTGTGTGTGTGTGTGTGTGTGTGTATAGTATATGTATCTATATTTCCATTTTATTGTTGCTGTTACCTTCATTTTATACAAAGTTAATGATATTGTATCTGTATGCAATTTTCTCTAGTGATAATTTAATAATATTAGGTAATCACTGTTTTATCTATTGAAAACCATGAAATATCTCTCAATTAAAATCTATTTTGACAATTCTGGCTGTCCAACATTATTCAGTCTCTTCATTATCATGCTTTAATGCTCCTTACAGTTATTTGTTGTCTTCACAAATTTATTTTCCTATTTTCCAGCTTATTACTTATTCCCCACACTAAAAATTCTTCAATCAGACCCTCCAATAAAATTAATTTTTATTATAGATTTCACAATCATTAACAAACATGACTACTTTTGTATGGAAAAAAAAAAGTTAAAGGGTTTTATATGAATCTGTTAATTTCTATGTCTAGTTTGATTTTTAAATTTTTTATTTAATCGAACACTGTAGTAACAAGATTGTCTTGTTTATGTCTATTCTTCAACTTTTATATTTTGCTGGGGATTTTAAAGTGCTTTATTTATTTATTTATTTTAGTTTTTGCATTTCTATCTATATCTCAACCTTCCTTTCCCCAATCATCTTCCTTCTCAAGTCAACTTAAAGCAATATCTTCTCCCAACTTTCTTTCTGTCTCTTCTTTCATATATATAAATATAAATATATATATACAAAGAATTATAGATATCAATATAGATCTATAGATATTCGTGTCATCTATAGATGTATAAATGTTTATATCTATATGTCTTTCTATTTTCTTCAAATTAACATTTAATCCCACTAATAATTAGATCCTTGCAAGGATCTGATCGTATTATAATTCCCATTTTGCAAATGTTGAAAAGACATATTTTGGAGAATGTAACTGATGAAAATTAAACAGAAAAGCAAAAATACTATGCCTTAAAATAGAGAATTTTACTTTTTCCAACTTGAAGCTTGTATTTTTTTCCTAAAACACACACACACACACACACACACACACACACACACACACACATATATATATATATATATATATATATATATATATATACAGAGAGAGAGAGAGAGAGAGAGAGAGAGAAAGAGAGAGAGAGAGAGAGAGAGAGAGAGAGAGAGAGAGAGAGAGAGTATGATCCGATTACTATTTAGCCTCATGTGCTTGGGAACTCAGTGCATCAACTTGAGTCTCAGCCCATTACACTATCCAACAAGGTAAATTAGGCCTTTAGTAGTTCTTTAACTGTTCTTTGGGAATTAGGTAGGTGGCACAATGTATTGAACATCAGCCCTGAAGTCAGGAGAACCTGAGTTCAAATCTGGTCTCAGACACTTAACACTTCCTAACTGTGTGACCCTGGGCAAATTACTTTACCCAAAGTGTTTTCACAAAAAAAAAAAAAAAAAAAAAAAAAAAAAAAAAAAAAATTAGCGGTCCATCTTTTATTAATATTATAACTGTCTAATCCTTTGCAGATCCTAGTAACTCTCTGATCTCTGTATTTTATCTACATAAAGAGGAAAACAATGGCTCTAGAACTTATATGAAAAGCATTATTGTCAGGATAAAAGAAATAAGACTTTATAAATGTCAAAGTACTATATAAAGTCAGGTATTAATGAATGTAGTGATGATATTTATTTTTGTATATTTTGTTTTTATTCCACATTTTTTAACATATAACCAATATATTGGTTGATTAGGGGTGACCATGGATTTTATTCAAGAGAGGTTTCCATAAAACACTGGGTCAACATTGACCTAGCAACCGGAATATCCCCACTTTGCATCTCTTCCATATAAGAATGACTAGGGCGACTTTTGGGGAGGAGCCAAGATGATAGAGATGACACCCATTTCTCTCTGACCTTCTCCTACAACCCTCAGAGTAAATAAACAAATCAAACCTCTGAATTAGTTCTGGAGTGGCATAACCCACAGATATTGGGAGTGCAACAAATTACCAGCAGAAGATAATTTCAAAGATCATCAGAAAAGTTTTGTTTCAATTGGAAATGAGAGGGAGGCAGTCAAGCACAAGCAGGTGAGTCCAAAAGCCAGCACAGACAGCACAGAGTCCTAGGGAGGTGCATTCTCCATGTTGTGGTGCAGACTCTGCATGGTAGAAAATCTATGGGCAGGAAACAGACCAGAAAAGATTTGTTTCAATGAGAAACAGGAGGGAGACAGCCAGCATAAGCAGCTGAGCACACATGCAAGCAGAGGTAGCACAGAATCCTGGGGTGGTGTGGATTCTGCGGGCAGTGCAAATGCCATGGGGCAATTCAGACTCCACATGGTGGAGAATCTATGGGGAAGAATATACAGCGGTAGTGTTGGATACTCTGCCCTGGCTGCAAGCCAGTAGATCAGCAGAGAAGTTAGAAAACATCCAACTCAAACACAAAGGTTAAGCATGAGTCTTACTAAATGACAGAATCTCACATTACTTGGTCACACTCTCCCAGAACTGGGAGTGAGTCAGCACTGACCCAGTGCAGCTATGGCCACTCACAGAGGAAGCCATTGCTTCTGGAGGAAGCTTGAAAAGCCTCCCCTGACCTAAAAGCAGACCTTAACCAAAAAAAAAAAAAGAGTAAAAAAGTAAAAAGAACTCTGACAAAAGACAGCTTCTGTGGAGAAAGAGAACAGCTATCAAACCCTGAGGAGATCAAAGACATATTTTCTCTATATGAAGCCCCAAAAGGTGATATAACATTGCCCCCATCACAAAAGGCTCTCCTAGAAGAAATTAAAAAGGATCTTAAAAGAGAGCTAGAAGAAAAATTTTAAAAGGAAATGAAAACTTTGCAAGACGGTTTGGAAAAGGCACATAACTCATTAAAATATAAATTTGATTAAATGAAAAAAAAAACAAAAACTCCCAGAAAAACAGAATTTATAAAAGAGAAAAATAAAAAACTGATTTGTGTAATGGAAAAAAAATTGCATAGAACAAAACAACTAATTTAAAAATTCTAATGGGCAAATACAAAAAGAAGTAAGAAAAAAGTAAATGAAGAAAATAATTCACTAAAATTCAGAACTGAACAAATGGAAATCAATGACTCAATGAGACAAGAATCAGTCAAGCAAAAAAAAAAATGAAAAAATAGAAAAAAAAAAGTAAAATAACTAATTGAGAAAACAATTGAGGAAAATAGATCTAGGAGAGACAATCCAAGGATTATTGGGCTCCCTGAAATACATGATGAGAAAAAAAAAAAGCCTAGACACTATCTTTCAGGAAATCATCAAAGACAACTGCTCAGATATCATTAAAACAGGAGGTAAAATAACCATTTAAAGAATTTAGCAAATACCTCTTGAAAGAGACCCCAAAATTAAAACCCAAGGAATATTGTGGCTAAATTTAAGGACTATCAGACCAAGCAAAAAATATTAGAAGCAGTCAGGAAAAAACAATTCAAAGACCAATGAGCTACAGGAAGGATTACTCAGGACATAGCAGCTTCCACTTTAAATGATCAAGGACCCTGAATTCTGGTATTCCAAAGGCAAAGGAACTTGAAATGCAGCCAAGAATAAATTGTTACAGTTTAGCTGCATTTTCTTTCAGGGAAGAAGATAGACATTCAATGGAATTGGTGGATTCCATTTAGTTTAATAAAAAGAACAGAGGTAAACAAAAAAAAAAATGAGCTCCAAATATAGAACTCAAAAAAGCATAAAAAGGTAAAAAAAACAAACAAACAAACAAACAAAACTTTTGAGGTTATGTATATACATAGAGAATACACGTGCAATCTGATTTTACTGTTATAATATAAAAAGAAACTAGAGGTGGAAAAGGGATTATAACAGGAAAAAAAGGGAGAAACTAGAGGTAAAATGAGTCAAATTACATCTCAGGAAGAGTCAAAGAATACCTATTATAATTGAAGGAAAGAAAGGAGGGAAATGAACATTGTGTGAACCTTACTCTCATCAGATGTGGCTCAAAGAAAGAATACTAGATATATTTGGGTTCAACAAGAAACTTTTCTCACCTAATAAAGAAGTGGGAGGGGAAAGGCAGAAAGGAAAGGGGTAGGCTAAATAGCCGTGAAAACAGAAATAGTAGAGGAAAGGTATGAGAAATAGGGAGGGACTCTAAATGGGGAGAGCTGCTTGAGGCAAGTAGTGCTCATAAGGAAATTACTGGGGAGAAAGGAAAGGGGAAAAAGAAAAAGAAAAGTATGATTTGGGGTTAATAAGATGGCAGTGAATACAGATATAGTAGTTTTAACCATAAATGTGAATGGGATGAACTCTCTAATAAAATGTAAGTAGATAGCACACTCGATTAAAAGCCAGAATTCTGCAATATGTTGTTTACAAGAGTTTTTACAAGAATAACATTTAAAGCAGAATGATACATACTGATTAAAGGTAAAAGAGTGGATCAGAATCTATTATGCTTCAGGTGAAGTTAAAAAAAAAAAAAGCAGGGGTAGCCATCTTCATCTCTAATCAAGCAAAAGCAAACATTGTTCTAATTAAAAGAGATATGGAATGAAATCATATCTTTCTAAAGGGTATCATAGATAATGAAGCAAAATCAATATTAAACATATATGCACCAAGTATGACAGCATCTAAATTCCTAAAGGACAAGTTAAGAGAGTTGCAAGAAGAAATAGATAGTAAAACAATAAGAGTAGGAGATCTCAACTTCTCTCTCAGAACTAGATAAATCAAATTACAATATAAATAAGAAAGAAGTAAAAGAGATAAATAGAATACTAAAAAAAAAAGCTAGATATGATAGATCTTTGGAGAAAATTGAATGGAGACAGAAAGAAGTACATTTTCTTCTCAGAAGTTCATGGTACCTATACAAAAAACAAATGCCAAAAGGCAAAAGTAGAAAATGTACTTTTTTCAGATCATGATGCAATAAAATTACATTTAATAAAAGATCAGGGGAAAATAAACAAAAATAATTGGAAACTAAATAATCTCATCCTAAAGAATGAATGGGTGAAACAGCAAATCATAGACACAATCAATAATTTCATCCAAGAGAATGACAATAATTAAACAACATACCAAAATTTGTGAGATACAGCCAAAGCAGCAATAAGGGGAAATTTTATATCTCTATATGCTTACTTGTATAAAATAGAGAATGTGAAGATCAATGAATTGGACTTGCAACTAAAAATTCTAGGGAAAAAAATAAACAAATTAAAACCCCCCAATCAAATACCAAACTTGAAATTCTAAAAAATAAAAGGAGAGATCAATAAAAATGAAACATAAAAAAATATATAGAATTATTAAATAAAATTGAGTTGATTTTATGAAAAAAATAAGACTTTAAGTTAATTTAATTAGAAAAAGGAAAGAGGAAAAACAAATTATTAGTGTTTTTTTTTAAAAAGGTAGAACTATCCACCAATGAAGAGGAAATTAGAACAATTATTATGAATTACTTTGCCAAACTTTATATCAATAAATTTGATAACCTAAGTGAAATGAATGACTACCTCCAAAAATACTGGCTTCCCAGATTAACAGAAGAGGAAATAAATTACTTAAATAGTCCCATTTTAGAAAAAGAAATATAACAAGCTATTAATTAGGTTCATAAAAAAATTTGAGGATCAGATGGATTTACATCAAATTCTACCAAACATTTAAAGAACAATTAACTCCAGTACTATATAAACTATTTGAAAAAATAGGGAATGAAGGACTCCTACCAAATTCTTTTTATGACACAGACATGTTACTGATACTTAATCATGTATCATGATGAAAATAGAGAAAGAAAATTATAGACCAATCTACCTAAAGAACATAAATGAAAAAATTTTAAATAAAATATTAGTAAAAGGATTACAGAAAATCATCTCTAAGATAACACATCATAACCTAGTAGGATTTATACCAGGAATGCAGGGCTGGTTCAATATTAGGAAAACTAATAACATAATTGACTATATCAATAACCAAATTAATAAAAATCATATGATTATCTTAATAGATGCAGAAAAAGCATTTGAAAAAATCCAACATCCATTCTTAATAAAAATACAAGAGAATGTAGAAATAAATGGACTTATCCTTAAAACAGTCAGTAGCATCTATTTAAAACCATCAACAAGCATCATATGAAATGAGATTAATCTGGAACCATTCCTAAAAAGATTAGGTATGAAACAAGGTTGCACACTATCCCCATTAGTATTCAATATTGTATTAGAAATGCTAGCTTCAGCAATAAAAGAAGAAAAAGAGATTAAAGGAATTAGAGTAGGTAATGAAGAATCCAAATTATTACTCTTTGCAGATGATATAATGGTATACTTAGAGAACCCTAAAAAATAAACTAAAAAAACTATTAGAAATAATCCATAACTTTAGCAAATTTACAGAATACACAATAAATCCACATAAATCATAATCATTTTTATATATCATGAACAAAATCCAACAGCAAGACATACAAAGAGAAATTCCTTTTAAAATAACTAACGACAGTATAAAATATTTAGGAATCAATCTCCCAAGGAAAAGTTGGGAACTATATGGGCAAAGCTACAAAACACTTTCCACACAAATAAAATCATATCTAAGCAATTGGAAAAATATCAAGTGCTCTTGGATAGGTCAAGCACATATAATAAAGATGACAATACTACCTAAACTAATATATTTGTTGGGTGCTATACCATTCAAACTTCCAAGAAAGTAGAAGAGAAAAGCAAAGGAACGTGGTCTAGCTATACCAGGTCTGAAACTATATTATAAAGCAGTGGTCATCAAAACCATTTGGTACTGGCTAAGAAATAGAGAAGTTGATTAGTGGAACAGATTAGGTTCACAGAACAAAATAGTCAATAACTATAGCAATCTAAGAATTTGACATACCAAAAGGCCCCAACTTTTGGGATAAGAATTCACTATTTGGCAAAAACTGCTGGGAAAATCAGAAACTAATATGGCAGAAAGTAGGCATAGACCCACATCTAACACTGTATACCAAGATAAGGACAAAATGGGTTCATGTTCCTAGACATAAAAAAAAATGATATTACAAACAAAATGAAATAACACTGGATAGTTCACCTCTCAGATCTGTGGAGGAAGAAGGAATTTGTGACCAATGAAGAGCTAGAGACTGTTATTGATCACAAAAAAGATAATTTTGATTATATTAAATTTAAAAGGTTTTGTATAAACAAAACTAATGCAGGCAAGATTAGAAGGGAAGCAATAAACTGGAAAAACACTTTTACATTCAAAGGATCTGATAAAAACCTCATTTCTAAAATATATAGAGAATTGACTCAAATTTATATTAGTTCAAGCCATTCTCCAATTGCTAAATGGTCAAACGATATAAACAGACAATTTTCAGATGAAGAAATTAAAACTATATGTCGTCAAATGAAAAGGTGCTCCAAATCACTATTGATCATAGAAATGCAAATTGAGACAATTCTGAGATACCACTACATACTTGTCAGATTGGCTAAAATGACAGGAAAAGATATTAATGGATGTTGCAGGGGATATGGGAAAACTGGGACACTGATACATTGTTGGTGGAACTGTGAACGGATCCAACCATTCTAGAGAGCCATTTGGAACTATGCTCAAAAAGTTATCAAACTGTATATATCCTTTGATTCAGCAGTGTTTCTATTAGGATTGTATCTGAAAGAGATTTTAAAGGAGGGAAAAGGACCCACATGTGCAAAAATGTTTGTGAAATCAATTTTAGTAGTGGAAAGAGACTGGAAATTGAGTGGATGCTCATCAATTGGAGAATGACTTAATAAATCATGGTATATGAATGCTATGGAACACTATTGTTCTGTAAGAAACACCCAGCAAGATGATTTCAGAGAATTTTTGAAGAGGCCTACATGAAGTGATGCTAAGTGAAATGAGGAGAACCAGGAGATCCTTATACATGGCAACAATAAGAGTATACAATGATCAATTCTACTGAATATGGTTCTCTTCAACAATGAGAAGATTTAAACCAGTTCTACTTGTTCAGTGATGAAGAGAGACATCTACAGCCAGAGACAGAACAGTAGGAACAGAGTGTACAGCACAACCTAGAATTCTCACTCTCTATTGTTATTTACTTGCATTTGGTTTTCTTTCTCAGTTTTTCTTTTCCTTCCTTCTTTATCTGATTTTTCTTGTGCAACAAGATAACTCTATAAATATTCATACATATATTGGATTTAACATGTATTTCAACATATTTGACATGTATTGGACTACCTGCCAGCTGGGGGGTGTGGGTGAAGGAAAGGTGGGGAAAAATTTGGAACAAAAGGTTTTGCAAGGGTCAATGTTAAAAAATTACCCAGGCATATGCTTTGTAAATAAATAAATTAATTAAAAAAAAAAAAGAATGGCTAGGTCATTTTTAAATAACTAGAGATAATTTATTCATCACCTTTAAAGATAAGAATACCAGTGTAGTTCAGAACATTGTGCTCATATATTCAAGATTAAAGCAGTTTTTTTTTTTTATTTTAAAACACATGTCCATAACTCAAACTGGCAAATAAAGTCAACAAAAATAACCTTCTAGAGAAAACGTCTAATTAAGACAAATTAGAAGGAAATATTTCAACAGAGAAATCACTAAGCATTATTTTAACAAGACATGCAATTATTCATATCAATGAGAATTTCTTTGGGGACATATTCATCTATGTTACCTAGTAAACATTTTTTTTTCTCTTAAAATACAATTGGGGAGATTTTACTCTACAAAATTTATACCTACTTTGACATTTAATGCAAATAGTAGAAAAGTTACATTCTTTAAACCATAAATTAAAAAAAATAGCCAAACAACCCTTTCTGCCTAGTTTAGCAGTGTCAGTTTTTCATAATTATTTTGCTTATGTTTATGCCTGAATAGAAATGTCTCCATCCAAGATTGCAAAAATAATTTACACTGAATATTTTCCCTACAACCAACATAACTATCTTTATATAAAATTAGACAAATTCAAAGAAGTGAGCAATAAACAAATGTTGAGTTCTTAAATGAATAGAAACAGGAAAGAGGTTAAGTTTTTTTTGTTTGTTTGTTTGTTTGTTTTATTTTTTTTTTGAAGAAAAAAATAGTGATCATTTTAAAGACAACCAACTCTTTTTTGGAACACACCAAGAATTCCTGTCATACTAGCAAAAAAGTCTAGTCTCTGACTCTCTGCTCTCTTTAAAGCTCCCTGTATCTGTCCATCTCTGTTATTATTCTCTTTCTATGTCTCTGTCTGTCTCTGTCTCTTTCTGACCTTCCATTCTTTCTTTCTTTTTTTCCCCCATCAGCTTTATAACTTTATCCATGTAGGAAATTCTCAATGTGGAATCCCTCCAAAAAATTCTGTGATTTTAAAGAATGCCAGTATCACTTAGAGTTTAAGTAATTTACCTAGAACCACTGTAGCAGTATACTCTGAAACAAGGACATGAACCCAAGTTTCTTTCTCCAAAGCGGGATCTGTATAATATACAACTTCTTATTTATTATCAATAACATTTTTTTGTGTGTGAGCAATAAAATTTAATGTGATATATTTTGATGCTAGTACTTAGAGTCAACTAGAAATAGGGCAGAATTTAAAGTGAGAAATGTAGGTGCAAATGGTACACATGATACATATTAGCTCTGTGAATGACAGATTGCTTCATCACTAAGTTTCTCAACAAAATTCCCAGAATTTTACCACCAAGTAAACAATTTGTATATATAGCATTCACAATAACAAAATCATAGTACTTTTCACGTCATTCATTCCACTATTCAGAAGGAATGCCTATATATCTAATTAATTATGGCAAAATACATTGTCTATCATTCAAAAACTTATAATCTACCCACAAATTTTCTTTTAAATTCATATATCACTCTTCCACTATAAATGGATTCAAAGATCTAGTCAAATTGTTTTGCTAATGGTCCATTTAAGAGATATAGTGTTTTCTGCATTGACAGATTTGCTCATGATGCAATTCCATCACAATTTGTCTTTGATCTATATCATTGTGTCGATATTCATTAGGGAAATTGGTCTATAATTTTATTTCTTTGTTTTCATCCTATGTGGGTTATCAGTACCATGTCTGTGTTATAAGAGGAAATTGGTAGGAGTCCTTTGTTCCCTCTTTTTTCAAAGAGCTTATATAGATTTGAGTTAATTGTTCTTTAAATGTTTGCTATAATTCACATATAAATCCATCTGGCCCAGGAGGTTTTTCTTAAAGAATTCAAGAATAGCTCATTTGATTTATTTTTCTAAAATGGGCCTATTTAAGTAATTAATTTGCTCTTCTGTTAATCTGGGCAATCTATATTTTTGTAGGTATTCCTTCATTTTACTGAGGTTATCATATTATTGGCATAAAGTTGGGCAAAATAACTCCTAGTCATTGCACTAATTCCCTCTTCATTTTTGAGACTAATAATTTAATTTTTCCCTGTCTTTTTTTCTAATCAAATTAACTAAAGGTTTATCTATTTTGTTGGTTTTTTCATAAAACCAACTTAGCTTTTTTATTAATTCATTACATTTTTTTTTACTTTCAATTTTATTAATCTCTTTTTATTTGTAAAATTTTAAGTTTGGTGTTTGGGGGTTTTTAATTTGTCCTTTTTCTACCTTTTTTAGTTGCAAGCCCAATTATTTGATGTTCTCTTTCTCTATTTTATGAAAATAAGCATCCAGACATATAAAATTAACCGTTAGTACCTCTTTGGCAGCATTCCACAAATTTTGGTATATTGTTTCATTATTGTCATTCAATTGCATGTAATCATTAATTGTATTTATGCTTTGCTGTTTCACATTCATTCTTTAGGATGAGATTATTTAGTTCACAATTACTTTTTGGTCTGTTTTCCTCTAATTTTTATTGAATGTAATTTTTATTGCATGGTGACCAGAAAAAAAATGCACTATTTCTGCCTTTCTGCATTTGATTTTGAGGTCTTTGTGTCTTTTTAAAAAATAATTATGATTTTTTATTGATAGAACACATGCCTGAATAATTTTTTACAACATTATCCCTTGCACTCACTTCTGTTCCAAATTTTGCCCTCCCTCCCTTCATCCTCTCCCCCAGATGGCAAGCAGTGCTATACATATTAAATATGTCACAGTGTATCCTAGGTATAATATATGTGTGCAGAACCAAAAAGTTCTCTTGTTGCACAGGAAGAATTGGATTCAGAAGATAAAAATAACCCAGGAAGAAAAACAAAAATGCAAACAGTTTACATTCATTTCTCAATGTTCTTTCTTTGGGTGTACCTGCTTCTGTCCATCTTTGATCAATTGAAACTGAGATAGATCTTCTCTTTGTTGAAGAAATCCACTTATATCAGAATACATTCTCATATAATATTGTTGTTGAAGTATTTAATGATCTCTTGATTCTGCTCATTTGACTCAGCATCAGTTCATGTAAGTCTCTCCAGGCCTCTCTATATTCATCCTGCTGGTTATTTCTTACAGAACAATAATATCCCATAACATTCATATACCACAATTTACCCAACCATTCTCCAATTGATGGTCATCCATTCATTTCCCAGCTTCTAATCACTATAAACAGGGATGCCACAAACATTTTCGCACATACAGGTCCCTTTTCCTTCTTTAGTATCTCTTTGAGATATAAGCCCAGTAGTAGCACAGCTGGATCAAAGGGTATGCACAGTTTGATAACTTTTTGGGCATAATTCCAGATTGCTCTATAGAATGGCTGGATCCATTCACAACTCCACCAACAATGCATCAATGTCCCAGTTTTTCTGCATCCCCTCCAACATTCATCATTATTTTTTTCCTGTCATCTTAGCCAAGCTGGCAGGTTTATAGTGGTATCTCAAAGTTGTCTTAATTTGCATTTCTTTGATCAATAGTGATTTGGAACACTCATATGAGTGGAAATAGTTTCAATTTCATCATCTGAAAATTGTCTGTTAATATCATTTGACTATTTATCAATTGGAGAATGGCTTGATTTCTTATAAATTAGAGTCAATTCTCTATATATTTTGGAAATGAGGTCTTTATCAGAATGTTTAACATAAAAATGTTTTCCCAGTTTGTTGCTTCCCTTCTAATCTTATTTACATTAATTTTGTTTTTCTTTTTTTTTCTTTTCTTTTTTTGTACAAAGGCTTTTTAATTTGATATAATTAAAGTTTTTTATATTGGGATAAATAATGTTCTTTAGTCCATCTTTGGTCACAAATTTTTTTTTTGGATTTTACGTAACAACTTTCTTTTTTTTTTTTAATTTTTATTTAATGATTACTTTATATTGACAACATTATCCCTTGCACTTGTTTCTTTTCCGATTTTTTTTCCCCTCCCTCCCTCCACCCCCTCCCCTAGATGGCAAGCAGTCCTTTATATGTTGAATATGTTGCAGTATATCCTAGATACAATATATGTTTGCAGAACCAAACAGTTCTCTTGTTGCATAGGGAGAATTGGATTCAGAAGGTAGAAATAACCCGGGAAGAAAAACAAAAATGCAGATAGTTCACATTCGTTTCCCAGTGTTCGTTCTTTGGGTGTAGCTGCTTTTGTCCGTCATTTATCAATTGAAACTTAGTTAGGTCTCTTTGTCAAAGAAATCCACTTCCATCAAAATATGTCCTCATACAATATCGTTGTTGAAGTGTATAATGATCTCCTGGTTCTGCTCATTTCACTCAGCATCAGTTCGTGTAAGTCTCTCCAGGCCTCTCTGTATTCATCCTGCTGGTCATTTCTTACAGAACAATAATATTCCATAACATTCATATACCACAATTTACCCAGCCATTCTCCAATTGATGGGCATCCATTCATTTTCCAGTTTCTAGCCACTACAAATAGGGCTGCTACAAACATTTTGGCACATACAGATCCCTTTCCGTTCTTTAGCATTTCTTTGGGATATAAGCCCAATAGAAACACTGCTGGATCAAAGGGTATGCACAATTTGATAATTTTTTGGGCATAATTCCAGATTGCTCTCCAGAATGGTTGGATTCATTCACAACTCCACCAACAATGCATTAGTGTCCCAGTTTTCCCGCATCCCCTCCAACATTCATCATTATTTTTTCCTGTCATCTTAGCCAATCTGACAGGTGTGTAGTGGTATCTCAGAGTTGTCTTAATTTGCATTTCTCTGATCAATAATGATTTGGAACACTCTTTCATATGAGGGGTAATAGTTTCAATTTCATCCTCTGAAAATTGTCTGTTCATATCCTTTGACCATTTATCAATTGGAGAATGGCTTGATTTCTTATAAATTTGAGTCAGTTCTCTATATATTTTAGAAATGAGGCCTTTATCAGAACCTTTAACTGTGAAGATGTTTTCCCAGTTTGTTGCTTCCCTTCTAATCTTGTTTGCATTAGTTTTGTTTGTACAAAGGCTTTTTAATTTGATGTAATCAAAATTTTCTATTTTGTGATCAGTAATGGTCTCTAGTTCATCTTTGGTCACAAATTTCTTTGTGCCATGCCATACTAATGTCCAGTTTTCCCAGCAGTTTTTGTCAAATAATGAATTCTTATCCCAAAAGATAGGATCTTTGGATTTGTCAAATACTAGATTGCTATAGTTGACTATTTTGTCTGTTGAACCTAACCTATTGCACTAATCAGCTAAACTATTTCTTAGCCAATACCAAATGTTTTTGGTGACTGCTGTTTTATAATATAATTTTAAATCAGGTACAGCTAGGCCACCTGCATTTGCTGTTGTTTTTCATTAATTTCCTTGAGATTCTCAACCTTTTGTTCTTCCATATGAATTTTGTTGTTATTTTTTCTAGGTCATTAAAATAGTTTCTTGGCAGTCTGATTGGTATGGCACTAAATACATAGATTAGTTTAGGGAGTACTGTCATCTTCATTATATTTGCTCGGCCTATCCAAGAGCACTTAATATTTTTCCAATTATTTAAATCTGACTTTATTTTTGTCAAAAGTATTTTCTAATTTTGCTCATATAATTCCTGACTTTGCTTTGGTAGATAGATTCTCAAATATTTTATGCTATTGACAGTTATTTTGAATGCAATTTCTCTTTGTATCTCTTGCTGTTGGATTTTATTGGTGATATATAAAAATGCTGAGGATTCATGTTGATTTGTTATGCATCCCGCAACTTTGCTAAAGTTATGAATTATTTCTAATAGCTTTTTAGTAGAATCCCTGGGGTTATCTAAGTATACCATCATATCATCTGCAAAGAGTGATAGTTTGGTTTCCTCATTGCCTACTCTAATTGCTTTAATCTCTTTCTCGACTCTTATTGCTGAGGCTGGTATTTCTAATACAATATTGAATAATAATGGTGATAGTGTGCAACCTTGTTTCACTCCTGCTCTTACTGGGAAATGTTCCAGTTTTTCCCCATTGCATATGAGGCTTATTGATGGTTTTAAATATATGCTTCTGACTATTTTAAGGAAAAGTCCATTTATTCCTTTACTCTCAAGTGTTTTTATTAGGAATGGATATTGGATTTTATCAAATGCTTTTTTCTGCACCTATTGAGATGATCATAGGGTTTTTGTTAATTTGGTTATTGATATAGTCAATTATAATAATAGTTTTCCTAATATTGAACCAGCCCTGCATTCCTAGTATAAATCCTACTTGGTCATAGTGTATTATCCTGGGGATAATTTTCTGTAATCTTTTTACTAATATTTTATTTAAGATTTAGCATCAATATTCATTAGGGAGCTTGGTCTATAAATTTTTTCTCTGTTTTCAACCTTCCTGGTTTAGGTATCAGTACCATGTCTGTGTCATAAAAGGAATTTGGTAGGACTACTTCAATCCCTATTTTTTCAAATAGTTTATATATATCATTGGAGTTAATGTGTTCTTTAAATGTTTGGCAGAATTCACATGTAAAAGCATCTGATCTTGCGGATGTTTTTTTGGGGAGATGGTTAATAGCTTGTTCTATTTCTTTTTCTAAAATGGGACTGTTTAGTCTATTTACTTCTTCCTCTGTTAATCTGGGCAAGCTATATTTTGAAGGTATTTTTCCATTTCATTTAGTTGTCAAATTTATTGGCATAAAGTTGGGCAAAGTAACTCCTAATTGTTGCTCTATTTTCCTCTTCATTAGTGGCAAGTTCTCCCGTTTCCTTTTTAAGACTAACAATTTGATTTTCCTCTTTGCTTTTTTTAATCAAATTTACTAAGGGTTTGTGTATTTTGTTGTTTTATTTTTTTCATAGAACCAACTCTTGGTTTTATTAATTAATTCAATAGTTTTTTGCTTTTTTGTTTTTTTTTTTGTTTCAATTTTATTGATCTCTCCTTTTATTTTTAAAATTTCAAGTCTAGTGTTTGGGATTTTCTAATTTTTTCCTTTTCACCCCAGCTTTGGGGATAAGAACACATTATTTCACAAAAATTGTTGGAAAAATTGGAAATTAGTACGGCAGAAACTAGGCACTGACCCACACTTAACACCGTACGCCAAGATAAGGTCAAAATGTGTTCATGACCTAGGCATAAAGAATGAGATTATAAATAAATTGGAAGAGCATAGGATAGTTTACCTCTCAGACCTGTAGAAGAGGAAGGAATTTATGACCAAAGAAGAACTAGAGATCACTATTGACCACAAAATAGAAAATTTTGATTATATCAAATTGAAAGTTTTTGTACAAACAAAACTAATGCAGACAAAATTAGAAGGGAAACAATAAACTGGAAAAACATTTTTACAGTCAAAGGTTCTGAAAAAGGCCTCATTTCCAAAATATATAGAGATTTGATTCTAATTTATAAGAAATCAAGCCATTCTAAAATTGATAAATGGTCAAAGGATATGAACAGACAATTCTCAGATGAAAAAATTAAAACTATTTATAGACATATGAAACTATGCTCCAAATCATTATTAATCAGAGAAATGCAAATTAAGACAACTCTGAGATACCACTACACACCTGTCAGATTGGCTAGAATGACAGGGAAAGATAATCCAGAATGTTGGAGGGGATGTAAGAAAACAGAGACACTGATACATTGTTGGTGGAATTGTGAACATATCCAGCCATTCTGGAGAGCAATTTGGAACTATGCTTAAAAAGTTATCAAACTGTGCATACCCTTTGATCCATCAGTGTTTCTACTGGGCTTATACCCCAAAGAGATAAGAAGGAAGGGAAAGGGACCTGTATGTCCCAAAATGTTTGTGGCAGCCCTGTTTGTAGTGGCTAGAAGCTAGAAAATGAATGGATGCCCATCAATTGGAGAATGGTTGAGTAAATTGGGGTATATGAATGGTATGGGATATTATTGTTCTGTAAGAAATGACCAGCAGGATAAATACAGAGAGGACTGGTGAGACGTATATGTACTGATGCTAAGTGAAATGAGCAGAACCAGGAGATCATTATATACCTCAACAATGATACAGTATGTGGATGTATTACTGTATTACTTGCCTTCTTGTTAACCCCTGTTTATACTTTTCTCCCTTCCTTCTCCCTTGCCCCCTTCTTCAGTATTAAACTTGTGAGCACCACTTGCTTCTCATAGCCTTCCCTTTTTTTAGTATCCCTCCCCCACCTTAGAATTCCTCCCCTACCTTACTCCCTTTCCTCACAATTTCTGTATTACCTTCCACTTAGCTTATTCCTTCCCTTTTCACTTTTCCCCTCCCAATTTTCAATGAGGTGGGAAAAGTTTCACCATAAATCAAATATGTCTAAAATTTTTCTCTTTAAGCTAATTTGATGGCAGTAAGATACATACTATGTTCAATCCCCTCCATTCTTTTTCTCAGATATAATAGGTTTCTTTTGCCTCTTCATGAGATGTAGTACTCCCACTTCACCCTTTTCTGGGTACAATTTTCTTTCCACATCTAGTTTCTAGAACAAAGTATACATGTATTCTTTATATATCTTTATAGCAGAAATATAGTTCCCAAAATTTCTTTTACCTTTTTAGGTTTCTCTTGAGTTCTATATTTGTAGATCAAACTTTTTCTTAAGTTCTGGCTTTTTTTTTCATCAAAAATTGGTGAAATTTGCTTATTTCATTGAATGCCCATCTTCTTCCTTGGGAAAAAATGCTCATTCTGGCTGTGTAAGTTATTTTTGTTTGCATATCAAATTCCTTAGCCTTTTGGAATGTAAGATTTCAGGCCCTTCAATTCTTTAATGTGGACACTGCTAGGTCTTGAGTAATCCTTATCGTGGCTCCTCTATATTTGAATTGATTTTTTTCTAGCAGTTTGCAGTATGTTTTCCTTCATCTGATCATTCTGGACTTTGGCCACTATATTACTTGGTGTTTTGATTTTAGGGTCCCTTTCAGTAGGAGATCAATGAATTCTTTCAATTTCTATATTGTCCTCTGTTTCTATAACTTCTGGGCAATTCTTTTTGATAATTTCCTGGAAGAAAATGTCCAGGCTTTTTTTCTTTTTTTTCATCATATTTTTCAGCAAGTCCAAGCCTTTTAAATTCTTCTATGAGATTCATCTGTGTTGAGGACCATACCATATCCTCCTTTGGGGATTTATCTGGAGACAGTCTGTTTTTAGTCTCTTGAGGGTTTAAAGTCTGCTCGCTATCAATACACAAGCTATCAATAGTTAAAGTTTGTTTAAATTTTTTGCTCATTTTGTCAGAGAAGAATCAAAGTAGACCAACTAGCAAAAAAGAAAAAAAAATGCAATCTGCATTTTTTTTGGGGGGGTGGGGAGGGTAGATGGTGTTACCGAGCTTCCTCTACAGACTGAAGGGGGGGGGAGGGCAGCAGTGAGGCATTAGCAGGACAGCAATGGCTGCACTGCATCTTTGCTCTGAGATCTGAGAGCTTGCTGAAACACAGTGGGGGATGTGGCCAGGTCTTGAGAGACTCTAGCTTTATGGGATTATAGTCTTCATCTTCTGTGTTTTTTGCTTCTCTGCTTGTCTCTTGGCTTGCTGCCAGAGCGTGCAGAGATGGCTGAGATCACACCTCACCCCACTCCGGCCTGCTCAGTTGTGAGCTGCCTGCTGTGTTCTCGCTGCCACTGCCAGCCCTCAACCTGTGCCCGATCTAAAACTGTCCCCACCCTCGAGCAAAAGCAGAGTTTTTCTGGTGAATTTCAAGGATGTCTTCTCTTGGTAATTTTTTTTTTCAGTCAAGCACTAATTCTGAGGCTCATCAGGAATTAAATTCTGAGAGAAAATGTGGAACTTAAGTAGATATATACCTCCTCTCTGCCATCTTGGCCAGAAGTCGGAGGTCTTTGTGTCTTAATAAATGGTTAATTTTTGTATAGGTTCTATGAACTTCCAAGCAAAAAAGTGAACTCTTTTGTGTCTTCATTCACTTTTCTCCAAATATCTATCATCCCTAACTTTTCTAGTATCTGATTTACTTCCTTAACTACTTTCTTTTTTTATTTTGTGCTTTGATTTATCTAGTTTTGATAGATGAAGGTTGAGATCTCCCACTATTATAGTTTTGCTATCTATTTCTTCTTGCAGCTCTCTTAACTTCTTTAGGAATTTAGATACTATACTACTTGGTGCATTGTGATGATTGCGTATTTAAATCAGCCAGAGTCAGGAATTCAGATTAAGGGAAAAATCTTCAATCTTTATTGAAGTGAAGAGCTGAAAAAGGATTGTGAAAGCAATATAGGCAAGAAGGATTGTGATAGCAATATGGGCAGCTGCGACAGGAAGCCAGCTAGCAGAGGGGGATTGGAGATGAAGGGCCATCATGATAGCTATGCGAGCAGCTGAGTCAAGATGCCAGCCAGCAGTCTTTCCTTCTGCTTCCCTTCCTACTCCCTTCCCTCCACCCACCAAAAATGTCATTTCCTATACAACACATCAGGACTTGCACAAAGAGTGGTTGGAGGCCATTCTTTCTCCAAGAATATATATTAATAGAGTATGGTCCAATTACTATTTAGCCTCACATGCTTGGGAACTCAGTGCATCAACTCAAGCCTCAGCCCATTACAATGCATATATGTTTTTAGTATTGATATTGCTTTATTATGTGTGGTACTCTTCGTAAGATATAGTTTTCTTTCTTATCTCTTTTAATTAGATCATTTTTTGTTTTTGTTTTTGTTTTTGTTTTTTTGCTTTTGCTTGATCTGTTCCTTTTTTTTTTTTTTTTTTTTTTTTTTTTTTTTTTTTGGCTTTTAATCCGGTCTGCTATCCACTTCCACTTTATGGGAGAGTTTGCCCCATTAACATTTATAGTTAAAACTACTATATTTTCTGTCATTTTGTTTACCCCAAATTTTACTTTTCTTTTTCCTTTTCTCCTTTTCCTTCTCCCCAGTATTTTACTTATGAGTTTCACTTGCCTCAAGTAATCCTCCCCCTTTAGAGTCCCTCCCCATTTCTTAGATCTTTCCCATAATATTTGTTTTCCCTTCTATTTACCTTACTCCTTCCTTTTTTCTTGTTCTGATAGTTTTGAAATTTACCCACGATATTCCTTGGAATTTTAATTTTGGAATCTCTTTTAGGAGGTGTCCAGTGAATTCTGTTAATGGGTATTTCACCTTCTAATTCTGTGACACCACGGCAGTTCTCTTTGATGATTTCCTGAAAGATAGTGTCTAGGCTCTTTTTTTATCATGGTTTTCAGAAGTCAATAATCCTTAGATTGTCTCTCCTAGATCTATTTTCCAGGTCAGTTGTTTTCCCAAGTAGATATTTTACTTTTTTTTTTTCATTTTTTGGGTTTTGCTTGACTGATTCTTGATGTCTCATTGAGTCATTGATTTCCATTTGTTCAATTCTGAATTTTAGTGAATCAGTTTCTTCATATCCTTTTTTAATTATTTTTATATTTGCCCAATAGAATTTTTAAATGAGTTGTTTTGTTCTATGGATTTTTTTTTTCCATTTCACAAATTCAGTCTTTCAGGGAGTTATTTTCTTTTTCCATTTTATGAAATTTATATTTTAATGAACTATATCCTTTTCCCATTTCACTAAATCTATTAAGTAGTGAGTTTTCTTCACATAGTTTCTGTGTTGCCTCTTGTAATGTTTTCATTTCCTTTCCCCATTTTTCTTTTATCTCTCTTTTAAGATCCTTTTTTTTTTTTTTACTTTCTTCTAGGAGAGCCTTGTGTGATGATCAATTTAAATCTCCTTTTGGGACTTCATCTGTAGATGATCTTTTAGTCTCCTCAGGGTTTGAAATCTGTTCTATTTCACCATAAAAAACTACTGTAGTCAGGGTTCTTTTTGCTTTTTTACTGACTTTAAAAAAAAAATTGATATCTGCTTTTAGGGCAAGGGAGATTGTCCAAACATCCAGTAGAAGTGGCACCAGTTGCACTGGGTCAGTGCTTACTGACTTCCAGTGCTGGGTGGGCAAAGCTAGATCCCATGAAATTCTGGCATTTCAGAGTTACCTTTTGTGTTTGATGTTTTATAACTTCTCTGCTGATCTACTGGATTATATCCAAGGCAGAACAGCCAATACTGCTGTAGATTCCTCCCTCTGGATTCTCTGGTGCACAGAGCCCACACAACCTCAGGTCTATGCTGCCTGCACTTAGCATCTTTGCTTGGCTTGAGCTTGGCCTGTTTCCTTCATTGCTAAATTGAAAAAGGCCTTTTTCTGGAGAACTTCAAAATTATCTTCTTCTGGTAATTTATTATACTCCCAATATTCATGGGTTCTGACAGTTCAGAACTAACTCAGAGACTGAATTAGCTAATTATTTTAAAGGATGTGGGACAAGGTCACAAAGAAATGTGTGTCCTCTCTGCCATCTTGGCTCCATCA
Organism: Antechinus flavipes; assembly: GCF_016432865.1. Taxonomy (NCBI): domain Eukaryota; kingdom Metazoa; phylum Chordata; class Mammalia; order Dasyuromorphia; family Dasyuridae; genus Antechinus; species Antechinus flavipes. Next base: position 233,071,936 of record NC_067401.1, on the reverse strand, counting down.
CCCATCTATTACATTGGTATCTCACTCTATTGCTATTTAATTGTATTAGTAGCTCACTAATCTTTTAAGGTCTAGCTCAAATTCTTTCCCTCAAAGAGTTTGGAAATAGTGCAGCCAGAAAAATTGAGATATTATTATCATTCAAAATAACCAGAATGTTTTGTAATCTATGCTGGTAAATACTTATATCACAAAGTACCCATAATTGTATTAAGTTCTAAATATCTCAACATGTTCTGTATTAGTCTAAAAATTCTTTGAAATGGGAAACTAGATCTTCAGCATCTTTGCAATTATGATAACTTCTCCTAGTAGTACTCTTTTTAAAGTTGAATATTCTTTTTTTGGAATATGGGAAAAATATAAAGGAAAAAGATAAAGAAAGAGATAGCAAAAAGTAGACTACAAATAGTTGCTAAATTAATTTATCTAAAATTATAGATTAATAGCTATAGAACTAGAAATTGGCTAAGATTTAATCAAATCTAGCTAAATACTTCACATTTGAGGAAAGTGAGCTTCAAAGGAGTTAGTAACTTCCAATATCACACAGCTAACAAGTTTCTAAGGTGATATTTAATCCCAAGGTTTCCTTACTCCAACCAATCTTCCACATACTTTGTTACCATAGGTTGTGGCTAGATTTTGGGAGACTTTAAATGCTGTGACTTTACTTTCATGTAAGCAGTGATGAAACACTGAAGGCAGCAGAGCTCATCAGTTTCATGATAAAGATCAAGAAGGTGTTTTGCCAGTAGTCTGCCAAAAAGCTTTAAATGGGTGAGTAAAGTTAGGAACTTCTGACCAACCTCTCTCTCTAACTGCTCCATGTTCCTTTAAATAATGACTATTTTTTTTTTAGAACATCAGCATATCCAAAAAGATGGAATAGAACATTTTCCAGCTGAAGCAACTTAGAAGCTCAGCATAAAAAATCTGTAACACCATGTAGGAATCCAGCATGTAATTTCTGTGCAGGGTACACTAGCACAGTCTCAGACCCAGTCCCAGACTTGACCTAGCCCAACCCCTGAATCAGTAGCAGTCCTGGAGATTTCCAGACCTCTCAACTCAAAGACATCAAAGAGAATCTGGAAGGTCAGCAGGAAAGATCTGTGGAAGCAGAATGGGAAGCCAGCATGCAATCCCAATGCAGGCCTACCCTAGCCCCAGCTCTGGTCCAGACCCCAGTGTCAACAAGGTGGAACCTTTGAATTGGCAGAAGCGCTGGCAGCTTCTGAACTTCTCAGTCCAAAGATACCAGGGAGAACTCAGAAGATCAGTGAGAGGGTCTGTGGAAAGGAGTTGAGAATCTGGTGTGCAGTCCCAGTGCAGCTCAAGTCAGCACAGTAGATCTTACAGCTATATGAAGCAGAGACACACCTAACAGCTTCAAGGTAGAAAAGAATGCTTGCGGTCAGATTCTAGAAGGATTTCTGAAAAAAAGCTGAAAACAGTTAAAAGCAGAGTAATAGGCAAGGAAAATGAGCAGAAAACAAACAAACAAAAAAGCTCCTGATCATCAAAAAGTATTATGATGACAAAGAAGAATCAAACACACACTCAGAAGATGATAACAAAGTTAAAGCTCCTACATCCAAAGCCTCCAAGAAAAATAAGAATTGGGTTCAGGCTATGGAAGAGCTGAAAAGAGATTTTGAAAATCAAGTTGAGAGATAGAGGAAAAATAGGGAAAGAATTGAGAGAAATTCAAAACGAAATACAAAAAGCTAATGAGGAGAAGGATGTCCTACAAAGCAAAATTGGCCAATTGGGAAAGGAAGCATAAAAGCTCACTGAGAAAGCAAATGGCATTATGAGAAATGAAGACATAATAATGCAAAACTAAAAATATGAAAAAGTAGGAAAAATGTGAAATATGTCACTGGAAAAACAATTGACCTGGAAAATAGATCCAGGAGAGATAAATTAAAAATTATTAGTCTACCTGAAAGTCATGATGAAAAAGAGCCTGGACATCATCTTTGAAGAAATGATCAAGGAAAACTGTCCTGATCTTCTAGAAGGAGAGGGTAAAGTAAAATATGAAAGAATCCACTAATTACCTCCTGAAAGAGATCACAAAATACAAACTCCCAGGAATATTATAGCAAAATTCTGAAACTCCCAGGTCAAGGAGAAAATATTGCAAGTTCCCAGAAATAAATAATTCAATTTTAGTGGTGCTCCAGTCAGTATAACATAAAATTTAGCAGCTCCTACACTAAAAACCCAGAGGATTTGGAATATGGTGTTCCCAAGAGCATTAGAGCTAAGATTGAAACCAGAAATCACCTGTCCAGCAAAACTGAGGATATTCTTTTATACATTCATACAATGAAACAGTATTTTCAAGCATTCAAAGCTAAATGGAAATTTTGATTTTCAAATACAGGACTCTGGAGAAACATAAGAGGTAATCAGGAAGTGGTGTCATAAGAGCATTGATAAAGTTTTCTGTTTACATTCATTATTATGGCAGTTACATGAAGTATATGTAGATAGGGCATATGAGTGAGTTGATTATGAATGGATAATATCTTTAAAACAAAAAAAGATGAAATTAAGGGTGAGAGAAGAATGTACTGGGATAAAGGGAATGAGAGAAGTAGAATGATGCAAATTATCTGCCATAAAAAAGAGGCAGAAAAAGAAGCTCTTTGAGCAAGAGAGCACTATGGGAGAAAACCCATAATCCCTCTCTCTCGTATCCCACAATTCCTCCCTCTTGGATAAAAGAAACAGACAGAGGCTCTCGGTCAGATTTCAGCGGAGTTATGCCAGAAGCCCTCTCTCCAAGGCAAGGCAAGAGAGAATACATTTTCCTCTTGGCTGGCTGGTCGCAGAGGAGAGTTCAGTTGGACTCGAGAGGAGCGCCTCTGGTGCAGAGAGCACTTTGACGGATTTCAGCGGAATTACGCCAGAAGCCCTCTTTCCGAGGCAAGGCAGAATATATTCCACTTGGCTGGCTAGTGGCAGACGAAGAATTTTCAGAGGATAAAGCTATGAGTGGAGAGTTCAGTGGACAACCAGATTCATCTTCATCTCACACCACTGTAGTTGGTGGCTGGGCTCCTGCACGCCCCCCACTGAGACCAAGCTGGTCTGAAAGACTCACCAGAAAGCTAGCCGAGCCCCAAGTGAAGGAGACAAGAGATTCATTCCATCTCTGTGTTGGTCGGAGGCTGCAGAAAGCAGAGGCAGAGGCTGAAGGACAGAACCTTTGGATTTGGAGACATCTGGAGGGCTCTAAGCTAAACCGGCTGTGTTTTGAGAAGAACAAGAACTCCAACATTTGAACTCATAACATTGAGGGGAAGAGGAAGAGGAGAAAGTCAGTGAGTGAACCTTGCTTTTATCAAAATTGGAATATAGAAATCAATCTTATCATGCAAGAAAATAGGAGGGGAATTGGATATTCAAAGGTGAGTAGAGTAATAAAAGAGAGGGTATATTGGAGGAAGGAGTGATTAGTAGCAAAACTACTTTTGAGGAAGGACAGGGTGAAAGGAGATAGAGAATAAATGGGAAGAGGTCCAATTAGTAACAGAATTATAAAAAACAATTTCTAATCAATTTTCTTTAATAGAATATTATTGTGCTCTGGAAAATAATGAGCAGAATACTCTCAGTTAAAAAAATAAAAATAAAAAACCTGGAAAATTCTCCAGGAACAAAGTGAAATATACCATACACAAAAAGTAATAGCCATGTTCTGGGATGACCAGCTATAAATAACAGACTTGTTATTCTCAGTAGTACAATCATCCACAATGACACTGAAGATGTATGATGAAAAATCCTATCTATATTTAGAAAAGGAACTGATATTCTCTCTTTGTTTTTAACTTAAATTTTCTTGAGGGTTTTTATTTCCATTAGGGTAGGAGAGCTATGTTTTCTTTCACAACTTGACTTTTATAGAAATGTTTGGCATAACTTCACATGTGATTTCTTAATTGCCCTTCCTAGAACCTAGAACTCAAAAATCTTTTTAAAAAGGTTTGCTTTGAGTATGATTGGGAAAAAATAAACAAAAATAAAATAAAATAAAAGTTTTAAATGGATTGGCCAAGCCAGTTATGGCTATTAAAGAAAGTTTTTAAAAAATGAATTAAGTTAAAATTAAAGTTACAGCCAGACTAAGGTCATTGTTGAGAATGGTCAGTATTGGTGTGTAAGGACAAAGCCAATCCTGTTGCAAAGAAGGAATATTCTCCTAAAAGGGTCTAATTTGTTAAGGGTTACACTCACATTATGATGAAATTTGCTCATGTCTCCAAAAGTGTTTTGTTCAGGAATTCTAAGTATGTGAACAAATCCTTATATTTTCCCTTCTTTTTTTTGGCTACTTATGTCCCCTGTATAATCCCCTGTATAAAATCTCATAGAAAATGTTCATTAAAAAATTTCAGCCGTATTCATCTTCATCCCTTGATATGACTAGAGCTTCATGATAGAACATGAATTGTGCACATTTGTCATTCTCACTATGCAGTTGGAAAAAGTTCTTCTCTGGCCATCAATCAATTTATTTTCATATTTATGTCATTTCTTTTATTAATGTTATTGCTACTATGGTACAGACTATATAGACTCTGGAGTTATAATCCATAAGTTTTATTCCTCAGAGATTGTATTATTATATGATGCTCATAAAACATCCTTGAAAGAATTTGCACATTGACGAAATAAAATATTTTTGTTAAGGAGAAAAACAGAAGTTATTAAAAGTGTATGTTTATGTACAAATACATATAGAAATAAATACAAATACATACAAACACATATATCTATATGTATTGCATACACATATGCATCCTATCTATATATGTATATATATATAGATAGATAGATATAATAATTGATGGTTTTCAATACTTGTTTTCCTATGAAGATACTTAATCATAATGATGGTGAAATTAGCATTTATGGAGTGCATTAATGCTTACAAATGTAATTTATAAATTAAAAATATTTGTAATTGTAAATTATAAATGTAAACTTTAATGTTTGTAAAATCACTTTAATGTTTGTAAAACCACTTTACAGCTATTCTATTTTATATTAATAACAACTCCAGGTGCTGTTATATAATCCATTTGACAGATGAGAAAACTCTAAAACAGAGATTAAGTACCTTTTTCTCAGGATTACATAGAAAGTAAGTGTCTGAGATATGATTTGAACTAAGGTCTTCCTCAATCTAGCTTCAGTATTCTATCTACTCTAACACTTAGGTAGTTATCAGTTTCTACTACGGGAATCTAAAATTCCCTAAAGCTTGCTCAAATCATGAGAATGTCATGTATTAACAAGAGAATCTGGAAGACTCTAGTTATATGGAAAATCCTTCTTTAATTTGTTTTATAATGTAAAAGTTGTCATGACAGTGGCACATCATCAAATAAAGAAGAAGAAATTCCACCTTAAGAAAATAACATAAATTAATAAGAGTAACTCTGGGAAAAATAGAAAAAGATAATCACATTGATGAGGATATTAAATATCATATTCAGAGTGTCATATTTTATCTTGCAGACAAGAAGGAGCCATTGGCTTTATTTGAATAAGATGCTGCTGTAATAAGGATACTGTGATCTGTAAATATCACATCTATAATTGTGTGAAATATAGACAGAAGATAAAAGGAAAATGAAAAAGTAATGACAATTGAGCTATTTTAATAATTTGGAATATTTGAACTGTCAGAAAATATGTAAAAAAATAATACTTTTTAAACTTTTGTTTAATTTTAATTAGCAAGTATTCCTTTCCCATTTTTATCTTTCACATAAACAAGAAAAAAAGAAAAATAACAAATATGTGAAGCCAATCAAATTTCTACATTAGTCAATATCAAAAATGTGTTTTTAATTCTCTATATTGAGTTTGTTACCTCTCTGTCAGAAGGTCAGAATGTTTTTTTAACCTGAAATTTTAGTTGATTGTTTCATTGATAAGAATTCTTAAATGTTTCAGTTACTATAAGTAAATTTTTCTCTTCGTTCTCAGTTCATTCCACATAAATTCATACAAGACTTCCCAGTGTGTTTATTTAAAAAAAAAAAAAAAAAAAGCATTTCCTACTTATTTACTTTCAAGGAATAGTTTAAATTTGCCTTCCAGAGTAGCTGGAGGTCAAGAGATTAATTGAATAGTTTGGAATTATTAGTATGATATTATTACTCCTCTGTATTAATTTTTATCAGTTTTTGAAGTCACAAATTGTGACTTCAAATTTTGACCTACTTTTTGGTGCTGTCTTCTTTTATATACTCAGTACTAGGTTTTTTGGTTCTTTGATTGCTTCTCCTTCTCCACTATCTTGTGTATTTTTCCATACCTCCACTCTAATTTGAGTCTAACCTTTCTTTTACTTTTTTGGTATTTTATTATGAATTTCTTAGAGTTTACCTCTAAAATTTTAGTGGTTCTGTTTTGTTGTATCCACAAATGACCCAATTCTGACCCAGTGAGTTAATCTCCAAAAGACTTCAGCTGTTAACCCAAGCAGATTTTCAAAATCAAGGGCATTTAACAAGAAAAACAAGTAAGTATATTTTCTTTTCATTTTTAAAGAAAAAAATGGTTCATATTAGCTTACCACTTACCATGATAGCATTACAAAAAGAGCATGGTTTTGACAAAAAACATCCTTTAGACATTTTGTCCCTCTCCCTTATAGATTCAGTTAAATACTATCCCTCTATTTGGACCATGTAAATGTTGTTTATAAGTTAACCCTATCCATCTTTTTTCTGTGTACTGAGAACTGTGATGAAATTACACCATTAAACCTAAGAACCAACAAATGTGTTTAATGATTCAAGTAAAGGAAAAGCCTGAACATTGTAAAATTATTTCTAAACTAAATTCAGTCTATGAAATTTTGAAGAACTCACTTTGTATGATATTCTGTAGGGTATCATATGAAACATGATTTCTTGAAATTAAATGTTCTGTCCTATCTCTGCAACCCCTTATTTTATCATCTGTAAAACTGAATTGGAATAAATTATCTATTTTAGGATAATTTATAGTTTTAACCTTTCTAGGTGATTTTTTAAAAATTTTGTTGATCCACAAGTATACTCTAAAGATAAAGAGAAGGAAATGCAGATTATTTCTTTAAAAGTTTTGAATAGTTTTTCTCCCCTGCAACTAAAAGGAAGGAGGGGAGTAAGAAGCCATTCTTAAATAAGAATAACTCATGGGAGAGATTTTGTAATACACGTTTGGAGTTCTTTAAAAATCTCTTAGACTTCTTTGCAACATAAAATACCAAAAAATCAATCTGCTTTTTGCTGTAACCAGTGAGTATAAAAACAAGTTGATGTCTGTTACTCTATAAAATAATAACTGACATTTATATATAGCTTCAAGGTTTGCTTTGATATTGGAGCTGGTGGTCAGAATAAGTTCTTAAATAATTTCTGAATGCTTAGGCTAAAGGCTGCCTAGGCAGAACTTAATAATGGGTTTTATGTAAGTTATCTTATTTGGTCTTCCCAATAATCTTTATAGGAAGTATGTATATATCAAATGTTCCAATGAAGAAAGTGAAACATAGAAGGGTTGTGATTAATCATAGTAAGGCTACTGTTAATGTGAGAGACTAATTTAAATAAAGGTCTCTGACTTCAATAAAACAGCTTGTAATGTTTGTCTTCCTCAGTTAAGGTAATACATTTTTTTTTGTACAAATATAGATATAAAGGAGGCCATTTAGAGTTCAATATGTCAATAGTTTAAATATTCTTAAATGACTAAGGAAATATTTAAGTAATTACATAATAACATACTGAAATATTATTAAAATCAAAAATTATATTTACTTTTAAAGTGATCTATTATATATATATACATATATATATATATATGTGTATGTATGTATCCTTCTAAATGACAGAACATTAGAACATATCTTACCAAATAGTATTCATCAAGTTGTTATAATTTTAAGAACTGAAAGTATTTTCCCATCATTACAAAGAAAAACATTTATAAAGATCCAAAAGAAATTGATATTTTTTCCTTCAAAAATTACTTTTTGCAACATTCCCTTCCCAAATCTATAGTGGCTGACTAAACAAATTTAGGTGTCATTTCATATAAAGTTTTAATGCATATATATAAAAAAAAGGCTCAATGGGAACATAATGTGGGTAAAAGGAAAATGGAAAAATAATAGTAAGGCAAGAAGTATCTTGGATATCAGATTGATTTATCCTATCATTTTATAATCTAGGAATCTGCAACCATGACATTCTTATTCTAGTTATTACATTTTCAAAATTATATACAATTAGATGAAGTGATTATTTTTCTATATAACTTATTATATGGAGAATTGATTATATATTGCTTAACTCCTCTCCCATTCAAATCCCAATTAAACAATTACTGTTTCACATTTCATCATTCTTTAAAAAAAAAATAACCATCCACACTAATTTCAAATGCCTTTTACAAGATGCATTTTTAATCTCTAAAGGGGTTTCAGATATTAGAAACAAGGTTCATAAGAGGGGAAAAAAGTAGAAATATAGGCATATATGCTGGATAGTTGAATTAAGGAATATCACTTTAATAAGGAAGTTGGAGATAATGAATGAGTTATTTTTCATTATTTCTCTTAAGATTTGTTCTCTAGCTCTGCTATTTTCTTCTCATCTTCTATATGTTCAAGTATAAAATTCAGAACTCTGTTGAGAGTTACCCTATCCATGGTCAGGTTAGATATTCTGCCTCCCATAATGTGATCTATGCTAATTGTATCAATATCTTATCCAAAGTGACTCTCTGACACTAGTGATAATATATAGGAGTGTTAAATATAATAAATGTAAAAGCTTAATGTTTGGTTTTCAGACTTGAGGCATTTTTTGTATTATTTTCCTTTGTTTAGAACTCTGATCTCATCTATATGGAGAGGTCTTATTCTGGAAACACTATCTACTTATGAATATTATCATTTATAATTATACAGAATTTTCTGAATCAAATGAGAAGTTAAATGATTTGGCAATGGTCACATATTAATATGTCAGAGGAAAGACTTGAATGCAGATCTTCTCAACTCCAAATATTCATTTTTTTGACATTGACTCTTACTCTGGATTACATTGTCACAGTCTTTGGAGAGATTTCTAGAGTTCATGAATTTATTTATTTTCACTAATTTCTAAATGAAATTTAGCATTTTCTTGAAATATAAATTAAGGCTACAATTATGATAATGTTGAACATAGTCTAATTAGCAAAGTTATCTAAGACAGAGTTTAAGACTCCATGGTCCTAAATTTCTTATCAAATGTAAATCTTATATGGGGGCTAGTGTTAAAAAATATTAGATTTAGAAGATAGGTATAATTCTTTCCACTTATTTCAGTTATGTCTAACTCTTTGTGATCCCATTTTTTTTTTGCAAAAATACTAGAATTTTTGACATTTCTTTTTCTAAGTAATTTTAAAAGTGAGGAGGCTTAGGCAAACAGGATTAAGTGACTTGCTCAGGGTCACATACCTAGTGTCTGAGGCCGGATATGAACTCAGGAAGATGAGTCCTCCTGACTCTAAATCTTCATTCTATCCACCTAACTGCCTCTCTCTGTGTGTATACATAAATATATGTGCTTGTATATACACGTATGTACACATATGTGTGTGTCTGTATATATATATATATATATATAACAAAAAAAAGTGTATACACACACACACACACACACACACACACACACACATATATATACACACACAAAGAGAGAGATTTCGATTAATCAGTTCTCTGGTTCTCAATTTTCTCCTCTATACAATGAGTAAAATGGACTAGATTATCTTGGATCCTTTTGAACTTTGAAATTATAAAAACCCATTGGAAAGCCCCCTTCCTCTACAATACTTGACTAAGTTGACTTTATATTAATTCCACAAATAGACCTAAATGCCATGTTTTATAGCAACTTAAGCAAAGAGGAATATTTCTAGGCTGAAAATGAGCAACACCAGGAAACAAAAGCAGTTTTCATATGACAAACTGGAGAAAATCATTCCTACAGTGAGTAGTTAGAAGAACTGTTTTCCAGAGCAGTACAACTTGAAGAGATGCTGCATAGATGTTAATAGGTAGGAAGCAGTAGCAGCAGGCAAAACTTGCTGTCAGGAAACAATGAGAAATAGTGTGACTCCAGATTAGCAACAACATCCTGCTGATTGAGGATAAGAGCTATCAACAGAAAGAGTAACAGGCCCAGCAGGAGATAGATGTGATCATGATGGGAAGAACTGAGTTTTGTAAAAGTGAAAAAGAATAGTTTTTCATTTATATAGTTTTCTACTATTTATATGAGCATATTTAGCATACTAAGAGATAATAATATCATTAAAAATTCTGTGTTTGAATCTATGACAAAGATAAATGGGAAAGACAAGAAGAAGTAGATAGTTGAAAGAAATTTTTGTTAATAAATAGTATCAAAAGATAAGATTTTCCTCAACTATGTTTTTATTGGACTGAAACTGAGTTGATACACTGAGATTCAAGCACTTAAGGCTAATAACCAATTGGACAATACTCTATTAGCATATGCTTAGAGAAAGAATGGCCCTGCCCACACTCTGGGCAGGCTTGATCTGTTGGCAGATACAGAGATTGTGTGGAGGATTTAGTGGGTGGAGTAAGACAAGAGAGGTAGCTCCAGGCGGAGAAGAAAGAGGAGATTCCAGTGTCCACTCACTCTCCTTCCTCTTGCTTTGACAAAGAATAAAGATCAAAGACTTTTGCTTATCCTGACTCCAGCTGATGTTAAAGTATCCAGGATGCTAATGCGTTATTCACATATGTTGAATTTCTAAATTTTAATAATACTCAGTAAAAAGAATTGACTTTTATATTTTACCATTAATAATATGCTACATATAGAACTCATTTGGAACCTATTAAAATGATTATGAATTTAATTGAATAGTGCATCAAGTCAAAATGCAAATACTTATATTTATAATTTATTCAATTTCTATATTTATTAATTTTTAAAATCTGAAATATTGGATAGTAGAATTGATTAAAAATTAGAAGCAATAAAATTCAATAGTCTGATATTTAACAAAACTAAAGAAGTTGAAAAGAGGTAAAAGAAATATTGAAATGCAAAGTGGAAGAAATTATCTTTAGACATTACATGAATATTTTATAACATATTTCATTGAACTCAAAATGGACACAAAATCTGCAGGCTACAAGTCACACGTAGTAAGAACAATAACAGCCCCATTAGTAAAAACAGCAACAATAAATGATCTTCCAACTGTGGTTAGGAATAGGATTCTTAAGTAAACAGAAGAGCACACACACACACACACACACACACGCACACTTACACACATGATCTAGTAGATAATTTCCCTTATCTGAATTGCCAACAAAGTTTGCATAAACAAAGTGCAACTTAGTTAGAAATAGAAGTTGAAGTTTCTTTTTTTGCATCATATTCAACAATAATGGTTTGTTTGTTTATACATGATATCAGTGAATTTATGCAAATATTTGACCAATGTCTTTTCACACTGCAAAATATTAACCACCTTAAGATAGTTCCAATCACTAATAATAAAATAAATGCAAAATGAATCACTTTTGAAAGTTCAATTTACACTCAGAAAATTGATTAAGTTAACAAAATATGAGTATAGTCTGTGTGGGAAGGCTGCTAAACAAAGAAATACTGATAATACTATTGGGCAAATTCTGAATTGGTCTACCATTTTGTAAGCTGAATTAGAATTTTGCTTGAATAATGTTAAAATAATCAAGAGATTTTACTATCAAACATATAATACAGGGACATAAAACAGTAACAAAGATTACACATGCACCAACATATTAATAGAAGCATGTTTTTCAACAACAAACAATAGAAAATTGCTAGAAATGAAATACATTCATATCTATTGGAGAAATTACTCAACATTGGACATTAACATAAAGGAAATTGCCATTTTATAAGGAAAGCTGAGTATGAAATATTCAGAGAATTATGAAAAAAATGTTCAGACATATACATTGATGCACAGTTAAATAAGCAGAACTAGAAATGAATACAATTACTACATAATGTTTGAGGAGAAAAAAAGAGAAATAAAACTAAATAGAATATAATTACAAAGACCAAGCTTAACTCCTGAGAAGAATTGAGAAAATGCACCTGACTTCTTCCTTTGCAGAAGGGAAGTGTATGAAATATGGAATATATAATATGCCACCTATAGTTGATGGTTTAACAGGCTTGATTTTTTTTCTTTGAAATCTGTTACAAAGCATGGCTTATGGGGTGGGATAAATATATTCAGAAATGAATTTGATATATAAACAAATAATATAAAAAAGATATTAAAATTGTAATCCCAGAAAAAAAATTTACAAAGTCTCCTCCCATAAGAAAAATGTTTTATTCAATAACAGTACATGAGATATCTCTGTGAGATTTCAGTCTGATTTGCATTTATGAAGCAACAGGTTGCTGCACCAAGTTTTCTGTCTCTTCTTAGTAAATGGTACATACATTCTGGGCTAAGTCAGCCCCACATAAAATAACATTATTTTCAATGTGCCTTCTGTTTCAACTAAATACAAGAAAGGACATTTTCCATCTTTCATTTCTTCAGTAGATTGCATGCAGTTTAAGACCAGCTGTACTATACAGGCAGGCCAATGATCAGTATGACAGTAAGATCTTCACATTTTCATTGTTCCTAGTAACATCTTTTGTGTCTATAGATAACAACTCTCTAAAGGAAATGAAATCTGAAACAGTGGGGAAATAATAAAAACACCACTCACACACAATCCATTATATCAACTCAAATGGTTTATGCCAGAATCCTACTGGGACTAGGGAATAGAATAGAATTTCACAATTAGCTGGATGAAATTTTGAAAAACATAGATGTGTATATGTGTTGTGTGTTTATTTCTGTAGGTGTACATTTATTCTTAAAGCTAGTGAGAGACTTCTGAAGAGAAAACTGCTAGTTGATTTAATTTTTCCAAATGAAAATCTACAAAGTAGAAACTCAAAAGCACATATCTCATTCATTCAAAGAAATTAATAGAAATGCAAATGAGGCAGCCACATTATCAATTTTAGTTTCAGGTACAAAAAAAATGATTTGTTGAACACGTTAGTTTTAGAAATCTTAGAATCAATTCTCCTTAGTATCATAAATATAATTGAATTTGTTTTAGGAAAGTTATAGGAGAATTGCTTCTCTCAAAGAACTGTTAGATATCATTACTTTACATATGCTTTGAATTTTTGTGGCTGTGTACATATTACATCCTCTCAATAAATGTAAATGACAGGAGGATAGGGCATATTTTTATTTATTTTATATGCTCAAGTGTATAATATGGTAAAACATACAATGCCTTGTTTAATAAATAGTAAAATATTTGAATTGACCAAATAAGACCAGAATAAAATATTTTGAACCCATATTTTGTATTTCCTTTCTCACTCTTATTTTTTTTTTCATTTTGTTATTTTATCATTTGTCAACTGGTAAAACTATTTTGAGTCTTATATGGCATTTCCATCATGTCCCAGTGCCCTCATTAGTTTAAAAAATATATATATTATTCTGCATTATTCCACCTGCTTTGGAACTCCATCTCATCACCACCTTTCTGTAATTGTGACTGGAGGGGAATCATGTTCTCCAAAAATCTCAATGTAAGGATTGAATTCATGTCAGAATACCTTGTCATTTCTCACATGATTGCATTATTTTGGGACTTTGATGACTTTTTCCCCATGTCACTTTCATTAATTATCTTGGAATGGAAAAATAGTATTACTTTGAGGATATTATTCTAGTATATCTAGTATATGTGATTTGAAAAGAAAAAAAAAACTTTTTAAGGTGGAGTAGAGAAGGATTTTGGGAAAGCTCATGAAAAACAAATGTTTCCTTGACTTTGCTGTCTTACATCCACTACAGAGCAGCACATTTTCCACAATTATACACTTTTATCTAGGATAATTTTAGGCATACAAGGTACACTTACATCTCTGAGATGAGAGCTTGCAAAGCCCTTTTTTAGGCTGTTCATCCCCTTTTGCTGTCTCTTACCCAGCTTTAACCTGTCACCTCAAAATGTTGTAGCATGTTCAGTGTCCACACTCAAGTGAAACTATCCTGACATATGGGCTAAACCAAATAAATCAGAGGCTTTAAATCCATTGGTGGATTTAAGACAATATCTGCCTATATCATGTGAAAACTTCTCCCAACAGAATAGAAAAATCAGAATAATTTATTTCAAAAGGCATGAAGGCAGAAGAAGAAGATATTGTGGAGTGATTAAAACTTTGTCAGACATCAAAAATGCCAGGTCATCAATGAAATCTTAGGTTATTACCAGTAACCTTAAATTTCATCTCACTAGTGGACTTGTGAGTGAGCTTGTGAGATTGTGGGATTTCCTGATTTAAATCCAATTTTTGTGAGAATTAGGGTATCACTCTATGATGTCATTGGTCTTCTTTGAAAATTAAAGACAAACAACATCGTATCTGAACCTTTATTGGAATAAAGAACTGCTGTTGACTAGTGAACACCTTAACAAAAAATTGCTGAGGAATTATTTATACCACTGGTAATTTAAGTGATTTGTCCAATATCAATAGCCATTTTATCATTCTGAACTTTAAGTGAGGATTTCTTCGATTTGGAGCTAGTACTCTATCCTGTTGTGCTATTGGGAGCTGTTGAAATACACAGGAGCCACTGACAATGGCTGCTGGATATCCAACCCAGATCTGCAGAATGGAGCTCTTCTTGTGAGAGGATGATACAAGGCGACTGGGAGACAGTTAATGTTCTCTGACCTCTCTGAGAGGCCTTTGTGTTGTCTGACATTCCCAGTCCGCAAGACCTATGTCAGCAAAGGCTGCCCTGAAATTCCTTCAGATGCTATGATCCATAATTGTGGAGGTTTTCTGAGAATTGAATTGTCCCTTAACAATATCCTGTTTTTTTTTGTTTGTTTGTTTTTGTTTTTGTTTTTCTGTTATTTTCCCTCCACAGCATGGTCCGTACACTGAGGAATGTAAGCAGTACTATCACTTCTGCATGGTTGTAGCAGTTTAGGCAATCTTTCAAAGGGAGAAGAGGACTACAGTCAGAAGAGGCATTTAAGTCTCTCATCAGTTTCCTGGCTCAACTCTTTGATGTGTTGGCCCATTTCATTACCCCAACTAAAAAAGTCTTATTGCGGCTCTTCTTCCTTTCCTTCTCCAAGAGTTATCAAAGGAACTCTGGAAAGATCCTTTTCATGAACAGCTCTGGTTATTTTTGTAATTCTTATGCTTCTTATGCCCAATACTCCACATTCAGGTACCAGATGTTGTGCCACTGGGACCTGTTGGAATACACCGAAGCCACCTGACAATGGCTACTGGAGATCCAACCCAGACCTGCAGAATGAATCTCTTCTTTTAAGAGGATAATACAAGGAGACTGAAAGGCAGTTGCTGTTCTCTGACCTCTCTAAGAGGCTGCTGCATTGTCTAACCTCACTCTTCTTCCCTCTGTCTCTACTATATTTCATTTCCAGTCTGCAACACCTATATCAGAAAAGGCTGTTTTGCAACTCCTTCAGATGCAATGATCCACAGCTGTGGAGGCTCATGGAGAATTGACCTGTTCCTTAACACTATCCACAATGAAACATTCTCTCACTTCATTATAAGATGGAGTTAGTTTTATTTTAAAATGAAGAAAACAGAAGAAAGTTATTTACAACATTTTTAAACAACAAATTCCATCTCAAAGATCTCTCTCTCTCTCTCTCTCTTTCTCTCTCTCTCTCACTCTCTCTCTCTGTCTCCCTTCCTTCTGCTCTTGCTTCTTGCTGTTATTTTTTTCTAAATTCAAACAACATAATTCTTAACATACATTGTTTTTATTTTAAGTTCCAAATTTTCTAATATTTTCCCTCCTTCAGATGACAATTTAATACAAATTATACATGTGAGGTTATGCAAAACATTTTTATTAACAATGTAAAAAAAATAATGCCCCCCAAAAGAAAGAAAGCAAAAGCATAAATAAAATGCACTTTGATTTGTATTGAGACTTAAGAAGTTCTTTCTCTGGAAACAGATAGCATTTTAATTATAAGTGCTTCAGATTGTCTTAGATTGTCATATTGCTGAGAATAGTCTGGTCATACAAAGTGGATCATTGTACATTACTGCTGTTGCTATGTAAACTGTTCTCCTGGTTCTTTTCACTACACTTTTCATCAGTTTATATAAGTCTCTCCAGTTTTTTTTTTTTCCCTGAACCCATCATTTCTTAAATTCAATGGTATTCTATCACAATTATATTTCAAAACTTGTCCAGCCATTCTCCAATTGATGGGCATCTCCTCAATTTTCAATTCTTTGTCACAACAAAAAGAACTGGTTTCAATATTTTCTATGCAAACATATTTTATCTTTAAAATAAGCTCTTTGGGGAATGACATATTTTCACATATTTGACTCGGTTCAAGAAACAACCAAAAAATCAGGGTTATTTTTTTTTTGTTTGTTTCTTTAAAATAATGTACACCTGCTGCAATTTTTCCACATTATATTCATTAATACATTTTGAAAAAAAAATTGACATGATCAAAATTATCCAATTTAGTTGTTTCAAAGTTCTTATCTCTTATTATGTCTGAAATTAATTGTTTTCAATTAACCTGAGAAGTAAGATATTTTATGTTCTGCCAGTTTGCACATGATAACACCTTTTATGTCTAACTCATTATAAATTTTGATATCTTTTATATATGATGTAAGACATTAATTAATATTTTACCTTTTATTCTTCTAGATAAATTTTGTACTATTAAACCACCTTCATTTACTTCCTCCCCCATTATTTCTTTTGAAATTCTTGACATTTTGTTTTTCCAGATAAACTTTGTTATTATTTTTCTAGATACGTGTAATAATTTTGGGGAGTTTGACATGGCACTGAATAAGTAGATTAATTTAGGTAGTATTGTTGTTTATTATATTTGCTCAGTCTACCCATGAGCACTTGATATTTTTCCAAATGAAAAGATCTGACTTTATTTGTGTGAAAAGTATTTTGTAGTTGTCTTCATATAGTTCTTGAATTTGCCTTGGTAGGTAGCCTACCAATTTTTTATAGTTTTGACAGTTATTTTAAATGTAATTTCTCTTTGTATCTCTTATTGTTGGACTTTGATGGTAATATATAAAAATGCTGATAATTTAAGTCAATTTATTTTTTATCTTGCAACTTTGCTAACATTGTGAATTATTTCTAGTAGTATTTTTAGTTGATTCTGGAGAGTACTCCAAGTATAACATCATATCATACCATAGAGTATACCTACTCTAATTCATTTATTCTTTTTTTTCCTTCTCTTATTGCCAAAGCAAACATTTCTAATACAATACTGAATAGTAAAGGTGATAGTGTGCAACCTTGTTTCACTCCTGATGTTACTGGGAACAGTTCCAGTTTATCCCCATTACATATGATGCTTGCTGATGGTTTTTAAATGATGTTACTGACTATTTTAAAGTCAATTCATTTCTATACTCTCTACTATTTTTAATAGGAATGGATGTTGGATTTTATCAAATGCTTTTTCTTCATCTATTAAAATAACAATGTTTTTGTTAATTTGGTTATTGATATAATCAATTATGCCAATAGATTTCCTAATATTGATTGAGCCCTGCATTCCTTGTATAAAGCTTACTGATCCTAGGGTATGATCCTGGGGGTGATTTTCTGCTATATTTTTGCTAATATTTTATTTAAAATTTTTGCATCAATATTTATTTAGGAAATTGGTCTATAATTTTCTTTTTCTGTTTTTGCCCTACCTATTTTAGCAATCAGCACCATATTTGAGTCATAAAAGGAATCTGGTAGTTCTTCTTTACCTATGTTTTTCAAATAGATTATATAGGATTGCAATTAATTGTTCTTTAAATATTTGATAGAATTCACATGAAAATCCATCTGGTGTTGGAGATTTTTCTCTTAGAAAGTTGATTAATAGCTTGTTTGATTTATTTTTTTCTAAAATGGGACTATTTAAATAATTTATTTCCTCTTCTATTTATCTGAGCACTCTATATTTTTGTAATTATTCATCCATTTCACTTACATTATCCTATTTCTTGACATAAAGTTGATATAAGTCCTAGTTATTGCTCTAATTTCTTCTTCGTTGGTGTAAAGTTCTCCCTTTTCATTTTTGAGACTAACAATTTGATTTTCTTCTTTCCTTTTTTTCTTGTACTATAAACTAAAGGTTTAACTATTTTGTTGGTTTTTCCATAAAACCACTCACAATTTCATTTATTAATTCAATGGTTTTCTTACTTTTAATTTTATTAATCTCCCCTTTTATTTTCAGAATTTCAAATTTGGTATTTAATTAAGGATATTTAATTTGATTTTCCCCTAGCTTTCTAAATGGCAAGCCCAATTCATTTATCTCTTTCTCCATTTTATGCATGTAAGCATCTAGAGATATAAAATTTCCTCTAATAACCATTTTGGCTGCATCCTACAAATTTGTGTATGTCATTTCATTGTTGTTATTCTCTTGTATGAAATTATTGATTGTGTCTATGATTTGTTGTTTCATCCAGTCATTCCTTAGCATTAGATTATTTAGTTTTCAATTAATCTTTAGTCTGTTTTCCCTTGACCTTTTATTGCATGTGATTTTTATTGCATCATGATGTGAAAAAATGCATTTACTATTTTTGGCTTTCTGCATTTCATTTTGAGATTTTTAATGCCCTAATACATAGTCAATTTTTGTATAGGTTCCATGAACTGCCAAAAATAAACTATTTCCTATCTCCATTTAATTTTCTCTAAAGATCTGTCATACCTAACTTTTCTACCATTCTATGTACCTCCTTAACTTCTTTCTTAATTATTTTGTGGTTCTATTTATCTAGTTCTAAGAGAGCAAAGTTGAGATCCTCCATTAGTATAGTTTTGCTATCTATTTCTTTTTATATCTCTCTTAACTTCTCCTCTAGGAATTTGGATCCTATAATACTTGGTGCATATGAGTTTAGTATTGATATTACTTCCTTTTGCTTGATCTGAGATCAGGATTGCTACTCTTGCTTTTTTTTTTTTAACCTCAGCTGGAGCATAATAGATTCTGCTATAACCTTTTACCTTTACTCTATATGTGTCATTCTGCTTTAAATGAGCTTCTTGTAAACAATAAATTGTAGGATTCTGGCTTTTAATCCAGTCTGTTATTTACTTCCATTTTATGGGAGAGTGCATGCCATTCATTTCACAGTTAAAATAATTAATTCTGTATTTCCTGCCTTGTTTACCTCATTATATTTTTCTCTACCTTTTCCCCCTTTCCATCCTCCACAATATTTTGTCTCTGATCACACCCTTCCTCAAAAAACTATCCCCCTTTGCAGCCCTCTTTTTTTTAACACCTTTTCCATTCTACTTCTCTTTTCCCTTCTATTAGCCTCCCCTCTTTTCCCCCTTCCCCTCCTATTTCCTCATTTGGTGAAAAAAAAAAAAAAAAAAACTTCTCTATGAAGCTAAATGTGTCTCATATTCTCTCTTTGAGCCAAATCTTATGAGAGTAAGATTTGCACCATGTTCATTTCTCTTCCCTCTTTCACTGAATTGCAATAGGTCTTTTTTTGCCTCCTCATGAGGTATTATCACCCCATTTTAACTCCATTTTCATCTTCTTCCAGCACGACCATCATTCTTCCTCTTTCTTTTTTATATAATAACAATAAAATCAAATTATATCTACTTCCTCTATGTAAACCCATAACAGAGATACAAATCTCAAGAGTTAAACATATATCTTCTCATATAGGGATAGAAGCTTTTTAACTTTTAAAAGAAATTTTTTTTCTTTCCTTTTTACCTTTTTATGCTTCTTTTGAGTTCTGTATTTGAAGATCGAATTTTCTATTCAGCTCTTTTTTTTTTCATTAGAAGGAGATGAAATTCATCTATTTCCTTAAATATCCTACTTTTTCCCTGAAAAATGATGCTCAATTTTTCTGGATAATTTATTCTTGGCTGCAATCCAAGTTCTTTTGCCTTTTGGAATATTAGATTCCATGCCCTACAATCTTTTAAAGTAGAAGTTGCTAGGTCCTAGGTAATCTTCATTGTGGCTCCTCAGTATGTGAATTGTTTTCTTCTGGCTGTTTGCAATATTTTCTCCTTAATTTGATAATTTAGCTATGATGTTCTTTGGAGTTTTCATTTGGGGTCTCTTTCAAGAGGTGATTAATGAATTCTTTCAATGACTATTTTACTCTCTGGTTCTAGGACATCTGGGCAATTTTCCTTGATGATTTCCTGAAAGATAATGTCCAGGTCCTTTTTTTTTAATCATGGTTTTCAGGAAATTCAATAATTCTTAGATTGTCTCTCCTAGATTTATTTTCCAGGTCAGTTGTTTTTCCAATGAGGTATTTTGCATTTTCTTCTATTTGTGCCTTTTTTTGTTTGTTTGTTTTGTTTCACTTATTCTTGAAGTCTCATTGATTCATTTAATTCCATTTGTTCAATTCAAATTTTTAGTGAATTATTTTCTTCAGTAAGCTTTTTTATCTTCTTTGGCATTTGACCAATTGAACTTTTATATGAAGCGTTTTGTTCATTGCATTTTTTTTCCATTTCACAGATTTTGTTTTTCAATGAATTCATTTCTTTTTTATATCTATTTTTAAGGAGTTATTTTTCTCATTTTTTTTTCATTTCATCAAGTTTATTTTTAAGGAGTTTTCTTTGGATAATTAATGATTTTCCTCTTCTATACCCTCTTGCAAAGATCTCATTTCATTTCCCCACTTTTTTTCTAACTCTCTTTTAAGATCCTTTTTGAATTCATTCAAGAGTGCCTTGTGAAATAAGGAATAATTCATATCACTCTTTGGATCCTCATCTGGAACTGGGTTGCCTTCAGGATCCTCAGGGTTTAAGATCTGTTTTTCTCTTTCTTCATAAAAACTCTCTATGGTCAGAGATCGTTTTTGCTTTTTTTGCTCATTTTTTAAAGGTTGAGACCTGCTCTTAAGGCAAAAGGATGACAGCTGCTTTAGTGTGTCCCATTCCCTGGGGCAGTTCTGCTAACTGACTTCCAGGCCTCAGTAAGTTTGGCTAAGACCCACATTATTCCAAGGTTCAGTGGCTTATAATTTACCTTTTGCATTTGCTTTTTGGTATTTTAAAACAAATCTGCTTAACCACCAGCTTGCAACCAGATTAGCCTAAGAGTCTTGAAATAGATTCCCTGGTACACAGATGCCACAACATTGGCTCCTCGCCATGATTGCCTTCCCTGGGCTACCTTTGCTGCAGTCTAAGCTTAACAGCCACTCCCCTTGTCCAATTAAAACAGATCTTTTCTGAAATTCTTTCACAGTATTTTCTTCTGGAAATTTGTTGTACTCCAAATATTTGTGGGTTCTGTCTCTCCAAAACCAGTTTAGAAGCTTAATTTAGTGTGAATTTAAGGAAAGCTCGAAGGAAGTTCGACAGACACAGAAAGCTGTGTCTGCTCTCCACCATCTTGGCTCCACCTCTATCTTAATTTTTTAATCAAGATTATTACTTACAACATTTAATTTTATTGTGAAGATGAGAAAATCATTGATTTTTTTTTCAAATATCATAGTCATGTTAGAGTACTTGATGCAATGTTTGACCTTGTCCTTCATTTCTTTGAATTGATATTTTTTGAAAAAAATTTCTGTGGCTAAAACTTCCAAAGTTAAGCTAAGTTGATCCTAAGATTATAGTTATACAGTTTATTCTTAAAATCATTCTTGCAGTATTTCTCCTTTACCAAAAATCCTCCATGCTTTACCTACATTAGCAGAACTTTGAGACTGTCATCTTAATACCATAATGTGGTATCAGAATAGGTAAATAATAGAGTTACTTTGAAATAAAATAGTCTTTAAACCATTTATTGATTTGGGGAATTCCTGGGTGAGAAAATGGTTTCTACCAAATATCTCTCCCTTTTCTCTGTTATTTATAATTTTAGAGAGTTGCTTAAGCTGAGCATTGAGAGGTTAAGTGTCTAGTTCAAAGTTACACAGTATGTGTAAACACAGAGAGAGAGACACACATCCATAAATACACACATACATATATATGAACACATATATACACATATACTTACAATTATATATACACAATATATTACATATAGATATATACACCAATTAAAATTCTTTGTTAATTTTTAGTGTATGTTCATTACACCTCCCTGTAAGTACTAATCAATTAGATGTTATTATGTCATTATTACCTGTGACTTTCAGCAGACTATTCTCATCTGTAATGTTCTTTTCTAAAATATAATGTTCTCTGGGAGCAGGTTTCTTGGGGGGCTTCTGGAGGCAGCCTATGTTTCAGTTCAAAGTAATCACTCCAAATGCAACCAGGAGATAAGTCCAAATTCTTTATTATTTCCTTCCTTGGACCTGGGTAGCTTTCTTAGAGGCCTATCTCTCTCCTCGGTTCCAAGATGTCTTGCCCTAATCCTTTGCCTCTGCCAGCTTCAGCTTCCAGCCAGCACAAAAGTGGAAGATGGAATGAATCTGTCTACGCCTCTGAGAGTGGACTTGTCTCTTAGTGGGCTTGTCCTTTAGTGGACTCCTCCTTATATATGCTCTCTTAAAGATGTGAATCTTGTGGAATTCTAATAAGTACTAAGTATATTCTGCATTTCATTTTGAGATTTTTAATGCCCTAATACATAGTCAATTTTTGTATAAGTTCCATGAACTGCCTATGTGTGTGTGTGTGTGTGTGTGTGTATATATATATGTATATACATATACATATGTATATACATATATACAGCTGTATATGTATGTATGTATATATACACATATATAGGCACAGCTTTCACCTCTTGATTCATATAGCAATATGAATCTATAGTCATAGAATAATAAATAAAAACCATTCATTACTTCACTATCTAAGAGTAGTACAACTTTGAATCAGTTATGACTGTTCAGGCTTCAATTTCTTCAATTTTTATATAAAACAGTGGATTAGATGATCCAAAGGGCTTTTCCAACTCTAAATTGATAATCATATCTCATATTCTGAAAAAAAATAAATTTCAATTATCTTGACTTCTGGGAGTACAGCAAAGATGGTAAAATAATCAGGAAGCTGTTTGAGCTCTCCCAGTTTCCCTCAAAAACCACATGAAACCAATCCTAAGAACAGACTCTGATGGAATTAAACCATTTTTCAGCTTGAGATAGACTGGAAAATTTTCAAGGACAGTCTCACTGGGGTGAAAGGATTTTCAGCTCAGGTCAGATAGACTCTGGGAATGTGTGATCACATCACAGCACATCAGCAACTAAAACCATCAGTCCTAGCTCAGTAAATGAGCAAATCAGTGGATAGATTACAGTCCTAGCTTAGAAGGTGAACTCTAGGAAACCAGATTGTTTTTTGAAAAGAGCAGAAAACACTGCCCCTGCAAACACAAAGAGTTCCTGTGTTCAAAGCCAAGGCTCAGAGCTGCACAAGAAGCTTGGGACAACACCCCTTTTTATTCCAGGACCAGAGGTTAACCTTAAAAGTAGAGAGAGAGAGAGAGAGAGAGAGAGAGAGAGAGAGAGAGAGAGAGAGAACCAAAAGAAAAAGAAAGAAAATGAGGAAGAAACAAAAAAGAATGTTGACTAAAGAAAGCTACTATGGTGATAGGGCAGACCAAAACACAAAGTCAGATGAGGACGGAATGTTCACAAAAGAAAACTCAAAGTGATATGAATTGTCCTCAAGTCCAAAGTGACTTATTTGAAATGCTCATAAAAGACTTTAAAAAGCAAATGAGAGGAAGAAGAAAAAAATAAGAAAGTAAATGAGAGGTGTGTATGAGAAAGTCACCAATCTGGAAAAAGAAGGAAAGAAATTGCCTGAAAAAAAAGCAACTCCTTAAATAGTAGAATAAACCAAATAGGGAAAAGATGCAAAAGATAACTAAAGAAAACCTATTAAAAACTAGAAGGCAAATGGAAGCTAATGCCTTTCTGAGACAGCAAGAATCAGTCAAACAAACTAAAAAGAATGAAAAAATCAAAGAAAATATAAAATACTTCACTGGAAAAACAGTCATCCTGTAAAAAAATAAAGGAACTGGGATATGCAAAGAGGAAAAAAAACTATCACTTTTTGCAGATTATTTGATGATATACACAGGGAATCCAAGAAAATCACCCAAAACCCCATTAGAAACAATCAAAAGCTTTAGCAAAGTTGCAGGATATAAAATAAACCTATACAAATCATCAGTATTTCTATGTATTATTGGAAAAGTGTATCAAAAAGAGATAGAAAGAAAAATTTAGTGTACTGAAAGAACATTGGTGTAGATAAAATAAAATATTGGGGGTCTATCTGCCAAGACATACCCAAGAACTATGTGAAACTAATAAGAAAAAATTTCTCACACAAATAAAACCACATCCAAACAATTGGAAAAATATAAATTATTCATAGATAGGCAGAGTTAATATAATAAAAATGACAATTCTGCCTAAATTGGTCTGTTTATTCCATGCCATACCAATTTTGATTTAGTATGCCAAAACATTATTTTATATAATTAGACAAAATTCATCTGGAACAACAAAAGGTCAAAAATATCAAAGGAATTAATGAAAAAAAAAATTACAAAGCATGTTGGCTTAGCAGTAGCAAAGCAAAAACTGTATAATAAAGCTACAGTAATTAAAACTATTTGGTACTAGACTTCCGGCCAAGATGGCGGAGAGGAAATACACTGCTGTATAACCTCCATGTTTTTCTCTCACTATCCATTTCATTTCATGCCTCTGAATTAATGCTCGACTGAAAAAAAAAACATACAATTACTTACCAAGAGAAACCATCCTTGAGACTCGTCAAGAAAGGTCTGTTTTTGCGCGAGGGCGGGGACGGTATTTGGAAGCAGTCTGCGGGCAGCAGCTGCAGCGAGAGCACAGATAGCAGCTCAGAGCCGAGCAGAGCAGAGAGGGGGTGGGGCGTGATCGCAGCCGTCTCTGCGGGGAGAGCTTTGCTACAGGATTAGATACTTTGCTCCAGCAGCAAGTCAGCAGCCCAGCAGAGAAGCTAAAAACACCGAGGGTGAAGAATACAACCCCAAACAGCTGGAGTCTCTCAGGACCTGGCCACCCCTCCCCCACAGTGTCTCAGAGCGCAGGCGCCATAGCACAGTAGGACCCATGCCTCACGAATACCCTGCCCCTCCCCCAAAGAAAGCAGCCTGCACTCAAGGGTTTTTTTTTTCTTCTGTTTCTTTGATAGTTTGTCTTTGATTATTAGACAGAATGAGCAAGAAGCTGAAAAAGAATTTAACCCTTGACAGCTTCTATACAGATAAAGAGCAGACTCCAAATCCTGAGGAGACTAAAAACAAACAGTCCCCAGGTGAATCCCCAAAGGACATCATATGTTCCTCAGCACAGATGAATCTAATGGAGGAAATTAAAAAGGCTCTCACAAGGGAGCTAGAAGAAAAATGGGGAAAGGAGAGGGAGGCTTGGCAAAAGGAGAGGGAAGCTTGGGAAAAGCAGAGTGAGGCTTGGCAAAAGGAAAGGGAGGCTTGGCAAAAGGAGAGGGAGGCTTGGCAAAAGGAGAGGGAGGCTTGGCAAAAGAGCCTGGAGAAGTCAGTTAAAGAGAGAGTGGATAAAGAAACCAAATCCTTGAAAAATAGGATTGGTGAACTGGAAAACAAAATTGGCGAAATGGAGAAAAATTCCACAGAACAAAAGAACTCAATTGGACAATTAGAAAAAGATCTTAAAAAAGTGAGTGAAGAAAATACCTCACTGAAAATCAGGGTCGAACAATTGGAACTGAATGACTCGAGGAGACAAGAAGAATCAGTCAAGCAAAACCAAAAAAATCAAACAATGGAAAAGAATGTGAAATACCTTCTGGGGAAGACAACAGACCTGGAAAACAGATCCAGGAGAGACAACCTGAGAATCATCGGACTTCCAGAAAAGTATGATGAAAAAAAGAGCCTGGACACTATTTTCCAGGAAATTATCAAAGAGAACTGCCCAGAAGTCATAGAAACAGAAGGTAAAATAGACATTGAAAGAATTCATCGATCCCCTACTGAAAGGGATCCTAAAATCAAAACACCAAGGAATATAGTGGCCAAATGCTAGAACCCTCAGGCGAAGGAAAAAATACTGCAAGCAGCTAGAAAAACCCAATTCAAGTATCAAGGAGCCAGAATAAGGATCACCCAGGATCTGGCAGCATCCACATTAAAGGATCGAAGGGCCTGGAATATGATATTCCGAAAGGCTAAGGAACTTGGTATGCAACCAAAAATAACTTACCCAGCGAAATTGAGCATCTTTTTCCAGGGAAGAAGATGGACATTCAACGAAATAAGTGAATTTCATCTATTTCTGATGAAAAAGCCAGAACTTAACAAAAAATTTGATCTACAAGCACAGAACTCAAGAGAAATCTAAAAAGGTAAAGATTAATCTTGGGAACTATATTTCGGCTATAAAGATGTATAAAGAATACATGTATACCTTGTTCTAGAAACTAGATGTGGAAAGGACATTGTACCAGAAAAAAAGGGAAAGTGGGGGTACTACATTTCATGAAGAGGCAAAGAAAACCTAGTATATCTGAGAGAAAGAATGGAGAGGGATGAATATAGTGAGTATTTTACTGCTTTCAGAATTGGCATTAAGAGAAGAATTTTAGACATATTCAATCTATGGTGAAGCTTTTCCCACCTCATTGAAAAGTGAGAAGGGAAAAGTGAAAAGGGAAGGAATAAGCTAGGTGGAAGGGAATACGGAAACTGGGAGGGAAAGGGGTAAGATAGGGGGAGGAACTCTAAGGCGGGGGGAGGGATACTAAAAAGGGAGGGGTGTGAGAAGCAAGTGGTGCTCACAAGCTTAATACTGGGAAGGGGGGGAAAGGGGAAAGAAGGGAGAAAAGCATAAACCGGGGTTAACAAGATGGCAAGTAATACAGAATTGGTCATTCTAACCATAAATGTGAATGGGGTAAACTCCCCCATAAAGAGGAAGTGGTTAGCAGAATGGATTAAAAGCCAGAATCCTACAATATGTTGTTTACAGGAAACACACCTGAAGCGGGGTGATACATGCAGGTTAAAGGTAAAAGGTTGGAGCAAAACCTACTATGCTTCAGGTGAAGCCAAAAAAGCAGGGGTAGCCATCCTGATCTCAGATCAAGCTAAAGCAAAAATTGATCTAATCAAAAGAGATAAGGAAGGGCACTATATCTTGCTAAAGGGTAGAATGAATAATGAAGAAGTATCTATATTAAACATATATGCACCAAGTAGTGCAGCATCTAAATTCTTAAAAGAAAAATTAAGAGAGCTGCAAGAAGAAATAGACAGTAAAACTATAATAGTGGGAGATCTCAACCTTGCACTCTCAGAATTAGATAAATCAAACCACAAAATAAATAAGAAAGAAGTCAAAGAGATAAATAGAATACTAGAAAAAATAGATATGATAGATCTCTGGAGAAAATGTAATGGGGACAGAAAGGAGTACACCTTCTTTTCAGCAGTTCATGGAACTTATACAAAAATTGACCATATATTAGGACATAAAAACCTCAAACTCAAATGCAGTAAGGCAGAAATAGTAAATGCATCCTTTTCAGACCATGATGTATTGAAAATTACATTCAATAAAAAGCCACAGGAAAGTAGACCAAAAAATAATTGGAAACTAAATAATCTCATACTAAAGAATGATTGGGTGAAACAGCAAATTATAGACATAATTAATAACTTCATCCAAGAAAACGATAATAATGAGACATCATACCAAAATGTATGGGATGCAACCAAAGCGGTAATAAGGGGAAATCTCATCTCTCTAGAGGCCTATTTGTATAAAATAGAAAAAGAGAAGGTCAATGAATTGGGCTTGCAACTAAAAATGCTAGAAAAGGAACAAATTAAAAACCCCCAATCAAACACTAAACTTGAAATTCAAAAAATAAAAGGAGAGATCAATAAAATTGAAAGTAAAAAAAACTATTGAATTAATTAATAAAACTAAGAGTTGGTTCTATGAAAAAACCAACAAAATAGACAAACCCTTAGTAAATCTGATTAAAAAAAGGAAAGAGGAAAATCAAATTGTTAGTCTTAAAAATGAAAAGGGAGAACTCACCACTAACGAAGAGGAAATTAGAGCAATAATTAGGAGTTTCTTTGCCCAAATTTATGCCAATAAATTCGACAACTTAAATGAAATAGAAGAATACCTTCAAAAATATAACCTGCCTAAACTAACAGAGGAAGAAGTAAATATCCTAAACACTCCTATCTCAGAAAAAGAAATAGAACAAACTATCAATCAACTCCCTAAGAAAAAAACCCCAGGACCAGATGGATTTACATCTGAATTCTATCAAACATTTAAAGATCAATTAACTCCAATGCTAAATAAACTATTTGAAGAAGTAGGGATTGAAGGAGTCCTACCAAACTCCTTTTATGACACAGATATGATACTGATACCTAAACCAGGTAGTCTGAAAACAGAGAAAGAAAATTATAGACCAATCTCCCTAATGAATATTGATGCTAAAATCTTAAATAAAATTTTAGCAAAAAGATTACAGAAAATCATCCCCAGGATAATACACTATGACCAAGTAGGATTTATACCAGGAATGCAGGGCTGGTTCAATATTAGGAAAACTATTAACATAATTGACTATATCAACAACCAAACAAACAAAAACCATATGATCATCTCAATAGATGCAGAAAAAGCATTTGATAAAATCCAACATCCATTCCTAATAAAAACACTTGAGAGCATAGGAATAAAAGGACTTTTCCTTAAAATAGTTAGGAGCATATATTTTAAACCTTCAGTAAGCATCATATGCAATGGGGAAAAACTGGAACCTTTTCCAGTAAGATCTGGAGTAAAACAAGGTTGCCCACTATCACCATTATTATTCAATATTGTATTAAAAACACTAGCCTCTGCAATAAGAGTCGAGAAAGAGATTAAAGGAATTAGAGTAGGCAATGAGGAAACCAAACTATCACTCTTTGCAGATGATATGATGGTATACCTAGAAAACCCCAGAGATTCTACTAAAAAGCTATTAGAAATAATTCATAATTTTAGCAAAGTAGCAGGATACAATATAAATCCCCATAAATCCTCAGCATTCTTATACACCACCAACAAAATCCAAGAGCAAGAGATACAAAGAGAAATTCCATTCAAAATAACTATTGATAGCATAAAATATTTGGGAATCTACCTACCAAAGGAAAGTCAGGAATTATATGAGCAAAATTACAAAAAAGTTTTCACACAAATAAAGTCAGACTTAAATAATTGGAAAAATATTAAGTGCTCTTGGATGGGCCGAGCGAATATAATAAAGATGACAATACTCCCTAAACTAATCTATTTATTTAGTGCTATACCAATCAGACTTCCAAGAAAATATTTTAATGATTTAGAAAAAATAACAACAAAATTCATATGGAACAATAAAAAGTCGAGAATCTCAAGGGAATTAATGAAAAAAAAATCAAATGAAGGTGGTCTAGCTGTACCTGATCTAAAATTATATTATAAAGCAGCAGTCACCAAAACCATTTGGTATTGGCTTAGAAATAGATTAGTTGATCAATGGAAAAGGTTAGGTTCACAAGACAGAATAGTCAACTATAGCAAACTAGTGTTTGACAAACCCAAAGATTCTAAATTTTGGGATAAGATTTCATTATTTGATAAAAACTGCTGGGATAACTGGAAATTAGTATGGCAGAAATTAGGCAAGGACCCACACTTAACACCACATACCAAGATAAGATCAAAATGGGTCCATGATCTAGGCATAAAGAATGAGATTATAAATAAATTAGAGGAACATAGGATAGTTTATCTCTCAGACTTGTGGAGGAGAAAGAAATTTGTGACCAAAGATGAACTAGAGACCATTACCAATCACAAAATAGAAAATTTTGATTATATCAAATTAAAAAGCCTTTGTACAAACAGAACGAATGCAAACAAGATTAGTAGGGAAGCAACAAACTGGGAAAACATCTTTACAATTAAAGGTTCTGATAAAGGCCTCATTTCCAAAATATATAGAGAACTGACTCAAATTTATAAAAAATCAAGCCATTCTCCAATTGATAAATGGTCAAAGGATATGAACAGACAATTTTCAGATGAAGAAATTGAAACTATTACCACTCACATGAAAGAGTGTTCCAAATCATTATTGATCAGAGAAATGCAAATTAAGACAACTCTGAGATATCACTACACACCTGTCAGATTGGCTAAGATGACAGGAAATAATAATGATGAATGTTGGAGGGGATGCGGGAAAACGGGGACACTGATGCATTGTTGGTGGAGTTGTGAACGAATCCAGCCATTCTGGAGAGAAATCTGGAATTATGCCCAAAAAGTTATCAAACTGTGCATACCCTTTGATCCAGCAGTGTTTCTATTGGGCTTATACCCCAAAGAGATACTAAAAAAGGGAAAGGGACCTGTATGTGCCAAAATGTTTGTAGCAGCCCTGTTTGTAGTGGCTAGAAACTGGAAAATGAATGGATGCCCATCAATTGGAGAATGGCTGGGTAAATTGTGGTATATGAATGTTATGGAATATTATTGCTCTGTAAGGAATG
Organism: Antechinus flavipes; assembly: GCF_016432865.1. Taxonomy (NCBI): domain Eukaryota; kingdom Metazoa; phylum Chordata; class Mammalia; order Dasyuromorphia; family Dasyuridae; genus Antechinus; species Antechinus flavipes. The sequence continues at coordinate 233,041,125 of NC_067401.1, read as the reverse complement.
ACCAGCAGGATGAATACAGAGAGGCTTGGAGAGACCTACATGGACTGATGCTAAGTGAGATGAGCAGAACCAGGAGATCATTATACACTTCGACAAAGATATTGTATGAGGATGTATTCTGATGGAAGTGGATTTCTCTGACAAAGAGACTTAACTGAGTTTCATTGGATAAATGATGGACAGAAACAGCTACACCCAAAGAAGGAATACTGGGAAATGAATGTGAACTATTTGATTTTTGATTTTCTTCCCGAGTTATTTTTACCTTCTGAATCCAATTCTCCCTGTGCAGCGGGAGAACTGTTCGGTTCTGCAAATATGTATTGTATCTAGGATATACTGCAACATATTTAACATATATAGGACTGCTTGCCATCTGGGGGGGGGGGGGAGAGGAGGGAGGGAGGGGGAAAAAAAACGAAACATAAGTGATTGTAAGGGATAATGCTGTGTAAAAATTATCCTGGCATGGATTCTGTAATACAAAGTTATTATTAAATAAAATTAAATTAAAAAAAAAACTATTTGGTACTGGCTAAGAAATAGAGTTGTGAATCAGTGAAATAGATTAGATATACATGACATAATAATCAAGGCCTATAGCAATCTAGTATCTGATTAAGCCCCAACCTCCAACTATAGGAATAAGAATTCTCTTTCTGACCAAAAAAAAAAAAAAATTACTGGGAAAACAGGAAAATAATGTCAGCAATTCAGCATAGACCTACATCTCCCACCCGACCCCCAAAATAAGGTGTAAATGGATACATGGTTTTGGCATAAAGCATGATTGGTAAAACAAATTAGGAGAACAAGAGATAATTTGCTTATCAGATATTTGGAGAAGGGAGGAACATATGACCAATGAAGAGCTAGAGAATATTATAAAAGGTAAAATGGACATTATTGATTACATTAAATTTTAAAAGCTTTGTGCAAACAAAACCAACAGAAGCAAGATTAAAAAGAAAATACAAAGCTGGAAAAAACAATTTTCAACCAGTATTAAAAGTCTCATTTCTAAAATATATAAAGAACTGTGTCAAATTTAGAATACAAGTAATTTCCTAATTGATAAATGACCAAAGTATATGAACAATTTTCAGATGATGAAACTAAAGTCATTTGTAGTTATAAGAAAAAAAAATGCTATAAATAATTATTGATTAGAGAAATGCAAATTAACACAACTCTCAAGTATTAACTTACACCTGTCATATTGCTAATATGATAGCAAATGGTAATAATAATTGTTGAAAGGGATGTGGGAAACCTGGGACACTACTGCATTGTCAGTTAAGTTGTGAAATGATGCAACAATTTTATAGAGTATTCTTGAACTGTGCCCCCAAATCTAAAAATCTCTGAATACCCTTTGATCCAGAAGTGTAATTACTGGGTCTTTATCTGCAGGAAATCATAAAGCAAGGAAAAGGATCAATATGTAAAAATATAAACAGGGGTTAACAAGTTGGCAAGTAATACAGAATTGGTAATTTTAACCATAAATGTGAATGGGGTAAACTCCCCCATAAAGAGGAAGCGCTTAGCAGAATGGATTAAAAGCCAGAATCCTACAATATGTTGATTACAGGAAACACACCTGAAGCAGAGAGATACATACAGAGTAAAGGTAAAAGGTTGGAGCAGAATCACTATGCTTTAGGTGAGATCAAAAAAGCCATCATCATCTCAGATCAAGCAAAATCAAAAATTGATCTAATTAAAAGAGATAAGGAAGGGCACTATATCTTGCTAAAGGGTACTATAGACAATGAAGCAATATCAATATTAAACATATATGCACCAAGTGGTATAGCATCTAAATTCTTAAAAGAGAAATTAAGAGAGCTGCAAGAAGAAATAGACAGCAAAACTATAATAGTGGGCGATCTCAACCTTGTACTCTCAGAATTAGATAAATCCAACCACAAAATAAATAAGAAAGATGTCAAAGAGGTAAATAGAATACTAGAAAAGTTAGATATGATAGATCTTTGGAGAATACTGAATGGAGTCAGAAAGGGGTACACTTTCTGCTCAGCAGTTCATGGAACCTATACAAAAATTGACCATACATTATCACATAAAAACCTCAAACTCAAATGCAGTAAGGCAGAAATAATAAATGCATCATTTTCAGACCCCGATGGAATGAAAATTACATTCAATAAAAAGCTAGGGGAAAATAGACTAAAAAAATTAGAAACAAAATAATCTTCTACTAAAGAATGATTGGGTGACACAGAAAATCATAGACATAATTAATACTTCACCCAGGAAAATGACAGTAATGAGACATCCTATCAAAATGTGTGGGATGTAGGCAAAGTCGTAATAAGAGGAGATTTCATTTCTCTAGAGGACTACTTGCATAAAATAGAGAAAGAGAAGGTCAATGAATTTGACTTGTAACTACAAATTCTAGAAAAGGAACAAATTAAAAAATCCAAAACACTAAACTTGAAATTCTAAAAATAAAAGGAGAGATCTATAAAATTGAAAGTAAAAAAAAAAAAACTATTGAATTAATTAATGAAACTAAGAATTGGTTCTATAAAAAAAACAACAAAATAGACAAACCCTTAGTAAATCTGATTTTAAAAAGGAAAGAGGAAAATCAAATTGTTAGTCTTAAAAATGAAATGGAAGAACTTGCCACTAATGAAGAGGAAATTAGAAAAATAATTAGGAGTTAGTTTGCTCAACTTTAAGCCAATAAATTTGACAACTTAAATGAAATGGAAGAATATCTTCAAAAATATAGCTTGCCCAGAGTAACAGAGAAAGAAGTAAATAGACTAAACAGTCCCATTTAGAAAAAGAAATAGAACAAGCTATTAACCAACTCCCTAAGAAAAAATCCCCAGGACCAGATGGATTTACATGTGCATCCTACCAAATATTTAAAGAACAATAAACTCCAACACCATATAAACTATTTGAAAAAATATGGATTGAAGGAGTCCTACCAAATTCCTTTTATGACATAGACACGATACTGATACCTAAACCAGGTAGGTTGAAAACAGAGAAAGAAAATTGTAGACCAATCTCCCTAATGAATATTGATGCTAAAATCTTAAATAAAATATTAGCAAAAAGATTACAGAAAATCATACCCATGGTAACACACTATGACCAAGTAGAATTTATATCAGGAATGCAGGGCTGGTTCAATATTAGGAAAACTATTAGCATAATGGACTATATCAATAACCAAACAAACAAAAACCATATGATCATCTCAATAGATGCAGAAAAAGCATTTGATAAAATCCAACATCCATTCCTAATAAAAATACTTGAGAGCATAGGAATAAATGGACTTTTCCTTAAAATAGTCAGGAGCATATATTTAAAACCATCAGTAAGCATCATATGCAATGGGGAAAAACAGGAACCTTTCCCAGTAAGATCTGGAGTGAAGCAAGATTGCCCACTATCACCATTATAATTTAATATCGTATTAGAAACACTAGCCTCGGCAATAAGAGTCGAGAAAGAGATTAAAGGAATTAGAGTAGGCAATGAGGAAACCAAACTATCACTCTTTGCAGATGATATGATGGTATACCTAGAGAACCCCAGAGATTCTACTAAAAAGCTATTAGAAATAATTCATAACTTTAGCAAAGTTGCTGGATACAAAATAAATCCCCATAAATCCTCAGCATTTTTATACAACACCAACAAAACCCAATAGCAAGAGATACAAAGAGAAATTCCATTCAGAATAACTGTTGATACCATAAAATATTTGGGAATCTATCTACCAAAGGAAAGTCAGAAATTATATGAGCAAAATTATAAAAAAGTCTCCACACAAATAAAGTCAGACTTAAATAATTGGAAAAATATTAAGTGCTCTTGGATCGGCCGAGCGAACATAATAAAGATGACAATACTCCCTAAACTAATCTATTTATTTAGTGCTATATCAATCTGACTTCCAAGAAACTATTTTAATGACCTAGAAAATAAAACAACAAAATTCATATGGAAGAACAAAAGATCAAGAATTTCAAGGAAACTAATGAAAAATAAAATCAAATGAAGGTGGTCCAGCTGATCTAAAACTATATTATAAAGCAGTGGTCACCAAAACCATTTGGTATTGGCTAAGACATAGACTAGTTGATCAATGGAATAGGTTAGATTCACAGGGTAAAATAGTCAAAAATTATAGCAATGTAGTGTTTGACAAACCCAAAGATCCCAAGTTTTGTGATAAGAATTCACTATTTGACAAAAACTGCTGGCAAAAGTGGAAAGTATTATGGCAGAAACTAGGTATGAACCTACACTTAACACCATACATTAAGATAAGATCAATATGGGTTCATGGTTTATTCATAATAAATGAGATTATTAACAAATTAGTGGAACATAGGATAGTTTACCTCTCAGAGTTGTGAAGGACAAAGGAATTTGTGACCAAAAAAGAACTAGAGATCATTACTGATAACAGAATAGAAAATTTTGATTATATCAAATTAAAAACTTTTTCTTCAAACAAAACAAATGCAAACAGGATTAGAAGGGAAGCAATAAACTGGGGGGAAACATTTTTACAGCTAAAGATTTTAATAAAGGCCTCCTTTCCAAAATATATAAAGAATTGATTCTCATTTATAAGAAATCAAGGCATTCTCCAATTGATAAATGGTCAAAGCATATGAACAGACAATTTTGAGATTATGAAATTAAAACTATTTCTGCTCATATTAAAGGGTGTTCCAAATCACTATTGATCAGAGAAATGCAAATTGACAACTCTAAGATACCACTATACACCTATCATATTGGCTAAAATAACAGGAAAAAGATAGTGAGGAATGTTGGAGGGGAAGCGGGAAAACTGGGACACTGATGCATTGTTGGTGGAGTTGTGAAGGGATCCAGCCATTCTGGAGAGCAATTTGGAACTACACTCAAAAAGTTATCAAACTGTGCATACCTTTTGATCCAGCAGTGTTACTACTGGGCTCATATCCTAAAGAGATATTAAAGAAGGGAAAGGAACCTTTATATGCAAAAATGTTTGTGGCACCCCTTTTTGTTGTGGCTAGAAACTGGAAATTGAATGGATGCCCATCAATTGGAGAATGATTGGGTAAATTGTGGTATATGAATGTTATTGAATATTATTGTTCTGTAAGAAATGATCAGCAGGATGAATACAGAGAGGCTTGGAGAGACTTACATGAACTGATGCTAAATGAAATTAGCAGAACCAGGAAATCATTGTACACTTCAACAATACTGTGTGAAAATATATTCTGATAGAAGTGGATGTTTTCAACAAAGAGAAGATCCAATTCAGTTCCAATTGATCAATGATGGACAAAATCAGCTACATCCAGAGCAAGAACACTGGGAAATTAATGTGAACTCCTTGCATTTTTGTTTTTCTTCCCGAGTTATTTTTACCTTCTGAATCCAATTTTTCTTGTGCAACAAGAGAACTGTATGGATCTGCAGACATATATTGTATTTAAGATATACTCTAAAATGTTTAACATGTATAATACTGCCTGCCATCCAGAGGAGGGGGGGAAAGGAGAGAAGGGAAAAATTGAAGCAGAAGTGAGTGCAAGGGACAGTGTTGTAAAAATTATCCATGCATATGTTCTGTCAGCAAGAAAACCATAATAATAAAAAAAAGAATGTGTATTAAAATAAATAAACTTACTACAATAAAAAAAATCAAGTATCCTTTACATTAAAAAAGAACAAGAGCTTCATGGATTTACTTGAAACATTTTTCAAATTATTATTATTTTTTGTTTTACAGCACAATATTTTCCCACAACATATCTTTTAAACTACCTGATATACCAAATAATATAATTTTAAAGATGGTGAGAAGAGGAGGAAGGAAAAAAATCATGATGATTGATCAATACATGTAAAAAGTATGAAAATACAAGCAATGTACACAATTTTTAAACTTAAACCTCTGTCAAGGAAAATATGAGGGAGTTTTCTCATTTTTTAATTTTTAAGCCAAGTTTGGCTTTAATATTTTTTTCAATGATCACTTTTTAAGGAAGAATAGGATCAAGAGGAAGAGAGGGAAGAATTAGCAATATTCCAAAACTTGAAATGTCATATTGAGCCACCATAGATAAAATGATATAGGCATTTTGCAATTATATGCTAGGTAAGACTATGAATCTTGTTTTTAATACCTGCCACAATTTCTTTTTATAATTATCTGAGAAATTTTCTTCAATAATCCCTTCACTCCTTGTATTCTCAACCTGGTCCTTTTTTAAAAGTGGAAAAATTCTTATGAAGAAATTTCCAGAAAAGCATTTACAACTTTCATCTTTCTTGGAAATATATTCATTAAAAAATTAGATATTTATGAAAGAACAATGTTTAGTCTAAAACAATGGATCACTAACAATAGATTAAGAGATATTAGCAAAAGATAGACTTTGTAATGGTAATGATTTCTCTACTGTACTCCTTATATTATTAAGTATGATGAATGATGACCTCTTCTTCAGATTATAAGTCTGGTTCTGTATATCTAGTTAGCTGTGTGAATAAATATATATAGATAAATATATAAAATATAGATATAGATATATAATTTGGTATTCTCCACATTTCAATGAGAAAAAAACATGCTTTAACACTTGACACATGTTCAGCACTCTTCATATTACACTTGGTTATTTTCTTGGTTGTACAGTAAGAATGTGAGGTTTGCCAGTCATAGTGCCCAGTCCTTTCTACTTCCATGGCTGCCACTGCTATTACACTTGACAGTGGATAGCTCAGGTTGGAGCCCACGGTTATTTTTGTGTATGTCTGTAGGCTGGTCATGGGTCAATGACATGCCTGCAATCTCCCTGATCCCAAAACAGTAATACTGAAAGGGATACTGAGTGATTGGCATGCTCAGCAGGAGGAAAAGTAGCTGCTGCCTCCCATCTCTACATCCAGGCCTTCTCTCCTAAGGAAACCTGGATATCCTGGAGTAGAAGGAGATAATAAAGGTGGTGGTAGAAAGTGAGGTGGGTCAAGAAGTACTTGTTTTTCTACAGCTGGAAGTCCCACTTTCTCCCTTGGGAAATTGGGTACATATGGGGTTATTAGTTTGAGGGATGGAGATGGGAAAAATAATTTCCGTACTCATCTTTTTTTTTTCTCCACTTGTCATGCCTTCTGGAACAAAATAATGATAATAATGATAAGTACTGAGATGCTACTCTGTGTGTGGGGTGTGTGTATAAGAGACAGACAGACAGAAAGACAAAGAGCCAGTAGTCAGAGGAAAGGATTCTTTGTAAAATTCAAATTCAAAAGACAGTGAAAGTTATCACCTGATACAAAAAAAGTCTTTTGTTGGACTCATCATTTAAATGGTTTCTAGTATGCCTCAACAGAAACTTTCAAATGATAAGAAAATAAATGGGGACAAAGAAGTGAAAGAACTTGAACCATCTATAGTTCAAAATAGAAAGAACTTTTTTGTTTATTTTTATGGATCATTCTAAACATTATTGTGAGTCATTTGCCTCACCACATTTCCTTTATGCTGATTCTTATCCACTACTTTCCATTTCTCACAAATTGAGAATAAGTAAATGAATGTATGAATGAATGAGATATCACAATGTATTAAAAAAAGCAAAGAAACTTCAGGCTAAAAATATACATTTTCTTTACAGTAATAATAAGTATACAAATTGAGAACAATCACATTAAATTAATTTTTCATTTTTAATTCATGTCTACTGATTAATATTGATTTTTCTTCTACAACTCCATCCTGTCTAGAGTTCACCTTCATATTCTTGTCAAAAATTCTAAGATGCAAATTCAGGACCTAATGCAAATTTAATAGAATAAGAGCTATTGTCAATCAAAAGAGATAAATGGAAAGTTTTCAAATGTAAATACAAATGTGAACAACTATATTGTAATATGTTTAAAATGCTACAAATCTAAAAACATAAATGAAAAGATATCTGAGATTCTGTCCTACCATTCAAGAAATTAGACCATGTACATTGTGTATTCTACCCAAGATTCTAGATGATGATTCTATCCTTTCCCCCATGTATCATTTACAAGGGAAGAATCCTGTCCTATTTTCCCTGTACTAACAGTTTCCCGCTTGGGGGAGGGGGTTATTATGAATGTTCTTAAGACCTTAAAATATTTCAAAAGGTTTGATTTTATACAAGGAAATGATTCTAAAGACGTATGGCCATTTGCCTTGCCACTTAAAGACTAGGAAGTTATTCTATCTGACTTGCAGCTCAATTCTCCTATATGTAATTTCTCCATTTGGATGTGAGTTTTTTGAAAGCAAGAAATATCTTCCTTTTTCATTTTTATAACAAATACTTAGTACAGTTTTACTATGTTTTACATAAAGAAAACATTCAATGAATATTTTATTTGCATTAATTAATTCAAAAACAATTATTTAACACTTGCCATATGCTAAACACGAGAATTAATTCTTACAAAAAGCCTTTGTTGTCATTGGAGGGAAATAAAATACATGCAAGCTTTCTATTCTATGGCCTACTTGAAAACGTCCATTTGAACTTAAATTACAATGTGAAAGAAAATAATAAGGTACAGGTATACATAGGGTGCAATGGCACAACAAATTATATTTGAAAAGATGGCAGAAAATGATCATTAGACTTACTTGTCTGTTGTTTTTAATCACTGCTTTTTTTTTTCTATGTGTTTTTATACAATTAAAACCTGACTAAAATGCCTTAACTCTCCATTTGGGGAGTTTTCATAGCATCATTTACCTCTGTTGCATTTAGAATGTCCTTTGATGTAAGGTAACATTCAGAATTAAACTACTGGATATGGGAACTTGAACACAAATATTCTCTAAGCTGCAACTCTCTGAAAAATCCATCAAGGACAATTTAAATTGCTAGGAAACAGCCTTAATGTAGACTCTTTCATTAGAATCCTCTTTTTTTTTACAGACATGTTTCTGAATACAAGTCATCACAATAGCCTAAAGCAATTAGTGAGCAATTGTATTGCAAAAGTTCTAATTAAATGCTTAGAAATCACATATAATTTTTCATACAGACATCAAGTTGATTTAAAAAAAATGACTGGAGATCACTGATTGAGCTAATCTCAAATTTTTTTTTTTTTGGATAAAAGTTTGCAAGTACTCTAAGTCAATGGTCATTTGAGTGTAAGGCTAAATGCAGAAGACATCCCCCACAGAGCTCTGGCAGAATGTCTGATTATTTGGAACATATTACTTAGTTTGATTAGACTTTGAGAGGGAGAAAAACAAAACAGAATATGGATATATTTGATTTAATGTGGTCTTTTAATATGACTATTATCTGAAGATTGATTGTCATCACCAAATTTTTTTTTGGAATAAAAGCAATTGATTTTAAAAATTGTGTTGTCATTGTAATTCAAAGTGATAACAATTATTCTGTACTTGCTGTACATTAAGTGAGATGACCTGATGCTTACAAAAAGCCTACATTCTGACTAGAGGTGGAGGAATAACATGCATACAAACTTTTCACTTATATGGCCCACTTGAAAATGTCCACTTGCAATTAGATTACAATGTCAAAAAAAAAAAATAGTATGACACAGGTATTCTTAGAGTGTTATATATTTGACAAGAGAGGGCAGAGAATGATTATTAGGCCATTACTTGTTTGACCATTTCCTCTTAGTTTTGGATTGATTCAAGTGTATATTTCAGGAAATAGTTAGACCTTGTGACATATTACCATTCAAAAGATCAGAAAAAGCAAAAATACACAAGCATGTAGGCATCCTGACACCTAGAATTATATTGTAATTGTAATTCTTTCATTAATCAATGAATAGCAAGGAAGCAAAATTAAAGTGCAACTCAATAGAATACACTATATTAAACAATTTCCAGAAATCAAGTTCAGAACACTTAAAAACTGGCTCATGAACAAATATTTATAACTAAAGAAAACAGGAAGCAGAGGAATTTGTTCTTTTCAATTGCACCACTCACAACATTTCAACTACAGGTCTAAAATAGAGACAATTTGTTGGGGATTCAAGAAAAGAAAAAAAAATAGAATGAAGAGTGAGATTTATATTGTTGCTATCAATTAAATCATAGGAGGGAAAAGGGAAAGGAGAAAGAAGTTGCAATTCCAAAATAAATCTGATAAGGGTTTCTAAAATCATTACTTAAGTAGCATTGTATCTGGATAGTGTTTTTTGGCAAAATGTCATGGGTGATTTAAAGGCACAGCTGTGTGTTGGAGGAAAAAAAAATAAGACAATGTCTGTAGAAGAGAACAGGAAACAACTAAAGAAAGAATTTCTTTTCTCTTTTGTAAGACTTTAAAAAGAACTCAGAAACATTTTATTCTTTTCCTCAATGTAAATTATTTCTCCAAAAGAGATTTGTTTGCTTTGTTCTCTTTATAAACTCTTCTTTGAGAAGCCCTGTCTTAAGAGTGTAAATTTCACTAAAACTGGAAAATAATATGCGGTTGGTTCCTTCCTGTCTCTGAGCATATAGCCAAGAGAGACTTGAACATATTTGGTTGAAATTTAATATTGTAAGAAGCTAAAAAGAAGTGATTCTTTTATATAGGAGTAGATGGGTCTAAAATGTTGTAGAGCTTTAAGTCTGAAGCCTGGGGAAAGATTTTTTTTTTTTTTTGCTAGAATGACTTCAAGATAGAACAAATTCTACTGTTGAAACAATACTTCCATGCTAGGAATTCATAGGTGCAATAGCAAATGAGAGTGGGGATTTGAATTTGGATTGATAAAGGCAACATCAGAAATAGAAATAACAGATGAAAAAAAATCTGGGGTGAGGAAGTCCTATTGGCAGTTCTCCATTTTATAGAGGCACAATTCTAACAAGGAATAACTTTATCTTAATATCCCTTTATAAGTAGGTTGTGAGCTTCAATTATGATTACAACCTCTACTTTATTCCAGACTGCAATACTTTGCCACCTGCAAAACTAAGGCTTCATCACCTCTTTGCTCTCTTTTTTGTCTCAATGCATATAAGTTTCATAAGAGTTTACCATATAAGATATCCAACATAGAAAACATTGGTCCATGTGGTTATAAATGTTTAACTGCTCATAGATAATATAGATAACATATCCTAAAATTGCATCCAATCTCAGCATTGAGGTTTATTCTTTTTCACTTATTACAATGAAATCTTGTTACATTTGCACTGTAGTATAACTTACTTTTCAGGCTAGCCTTGTCCTACATAGGATATCACTAGTAGAAAAGTATGACTTCATTAATTAGTTAGGGTTGAAGTGAGTGGTTATTGATTCCTTCTTCCCTCAATAAAGATATATCTGGATGTAAATACTTTAGGACAAAAAAAAAAGTGGGAGAAAAAAAATGAAGCAAAATGAACTAAAATCATGTACTGTTTTCTGTTACCATAGTTCTCCCCACAATTTTATTAATCTTTTCATATCCCAAGATAGGACTAGGAACTCCTTTTTCATAATCTGTTTTCCAGGAAAAATTATCCTGATGTAGGGTGAACTTGGCTTTTGTTTGAAAAGGGAAGATGCAAAAGCTAAGATGATCTCAAGGAAGCATATATCAATTTGATCTTTCGGGGCTTCAGCTTTTGAGGGACTCCTACATCTTATTCAATAGTAATTAGACAAAGATCATTAAATAGCCAAAAAGAAAGGGAAGGAGGAGGCAACTTTGTCAATTAATACTACAAAAGACCTGAAATTAACATGCAACCAATATACATAACAAACTCCTAAATCTGGCCTGAGGACAAACTATAAGATAATTTGAACCTGGAATCCAAGGTTTATTTTTTCCTTTCATAAAGGAATGTCTAACAAGGAATAACTTTATCATAAGAGCCCCTTGTAGACTGCATGCTTCAAACATGACTGCTGTCTATTTTATTCCAGACTGTAAGATTTTGCCACCTTCTTAAACTATCTGCAAAAATAGGGTTTTTTCAGCTCTTTTTTTACAAACCCTCTGCTCCTTTCTTGCTTTCTTAGCCAGAGATTTATGATCAAAACAACACTAAAACAGTGCTATGAAGGTGACAATAAAGATTATTCTTTAAATTCACTTAATTTCACGTGAATAAAGAAGAGGATGAGGAACCAGTCTTGAAATATAACATTCTTTTTTATGTTGAATACATAATAGTCCCTGCTCTTCTGGTCATACCTATGTGATATTGGGTAAACCCTTTTTCCTCTTAGAGCTTTAATTTTCTCATGGGCAAAAAAGAGGTAAAGCTGATATAATTTCTAAAGTCTTTTTCTTCTCTATCTTTATGCAGTTCCTGATGAAAAGTGCTCCTTTTAGTTTTAGGGCCACATAGTTGTATGGAGGAGAAAAAAAGATAAAGTTTACAGAAAAGGACTTGCTAGTTTTAGGAAGAGCTAATGTTGGGAGAGAACCTATGTTATTATAGAAGTTTATAGGATTGTAGAATCGAAATACGTAAGTGGGAATATCTCATTTTTTGTTCAATTTACTCATTTTAGTGACAAAGAAACTGAAATGCAGAATAGTTAAATGGCTTGCCCATGATCATACAATTCTTCAGAAGTAGAGGGGTAATTTAAACCATTTGTTTTACTCCTAATACTAAACTCATAACTATAATACAGGATTTCTCCGACTTAAGAAGAAATGCTGAGCACAGATAGAACATTGTTTAATGCCTTAAATCCTCTGTTCAGTACATTTCCCAATATACTATGCTTTATTTGCTTTTTGTCATTTATCATTACTGCTTTATTTTTCTTGCTTACAAATGTACATTAACTTTTTAAATACACATTTTTATGAATCATGTTGAGAGAGAATTAAAAAAAGAACAAAAGGGAAAAGGCAAGGAAGAGAAAAAAAAACAGAAAAAAGAAATAAACTGAGCATGTATTGATTTACATTCAGTCTCCATAGTTTTTATTCTGGATGCAGATAGCTTTTTCTATGCAAATTTTACTGGTATTGCCTTGCATCACTGAACTGTTGAGAACTAAATCTTTAATATTTGATAATTACATATTCTTGTTGTTACTGTGTACAATGTTTTCCTGGTTTGTCTTGTTCTGCTCAGCATCAATTCATGCAAATCTTTCCAAGCCTGTCTGAAATGAACTTCATCATTTTCAGAGAACAATAATATTCCATTACCTTGATATGTCACAACTTATTTGGCCATTTTCTAAATTGATAGGCATCTATTCATTTCATATGCTTTTCTACCAAAAACAAAAGTTGTTAGAAACATTTTTGCACAAGTGGGTGCTTTTCCCTCCTTTATTATATTCTTGAGACACAGACCCAATACTGTCACTGCTGTGTACAAGAGTATATACAATTTGATAGCCCTTTGGGCATAGTTCTAAATTGCTCTGCAGAATGGTTGGATCATTCCACAACTCCAATAATAAAGCATTAGTGTCCCAGTTTTCCCCATCCCCTCGAACATTTAGTATTATCTTTTCCTGTAATCTTAGCCAATCTGAATGGCAAGAAGTGGTATCTCAGAGATCTTTTAATCTGGATTTCTCTAATCAATAGTAATTTAGAATATTTTTCACAAGACTATAGGTGGCTTTAATTTAATCATCTGAGAATTGTCCATTCACATCTTTTGACTACTGTTCAGTTGGGGAATGACTTGTATTATAAATTTGAAACAGTTATTTATAAATTTTGGAAATAAGACCTTTATCAAATATTATCTATAAAAAATTTTCCCAGCTTTGTATTTCCCTTTTAATCCCTTTGTATCTTCCCTTAATGTTATTTTTGTTTGTGCAAAAACCTTTTCAATTGAATGTAATCAGAATTGTCCATTTTGCCTTTCATAATGTACTCTACTTCCTCTTTGGTCATAAATTTCTCCCTTCTCCAAAGATTAGAAAGATAAATTATCTCTTGCTCTCCCAATTTGCTTACAGTACCATCCTTTATGCCCAAATCATGTGCCCATTCTGACTTTATTTTGCTATGGGCTGTGAGATGTAGATATATACAAAGTTTCTAACATTATTTTCCAGTTTTCTCAGCAATTTTTGTGAAATAGTGAATTCTTGTCCCAAAACCTAGAACTTGGGGATATATGAAATACCAGATTACTATAGTCACTGATTATTGTAAATTGTATATCTAATGTATTGCACTAATCCATCACTATTTCTTAGCCAATAACTAAACCACTATCCTTTTTTTTTCTTAATTCTCTTGATATTCTTGATTTGTTGTTGTTTCACTTCAATTTTCTTATTATGTTTCCAGCTCTATAAAATATTTTTGCATTTTTGTTGGTATGGTACTGAACAAGTAGACCAATTTAGGAAAAATTGTCATTTATATTAAATTAATTCAGCCTACTGGTGAGCTATTGATATTTTGACAATTGTTTACATCTGGCTTTTTTTTTGTGTGAGAAGTATTTTGTAATTGTGCTCTTCTAGTTTTTGGGTTTGTCTTGGCAGGCAGGCACACAAATATGTTTCCTACAATTATTTTAAATGGAATTTCTTCTTGTATCTCTTGTGGCTACACTTTGCAAATAATATACAGAAATGTTGATGCCTTGTGTAGGTTTATTTTATATTCCACAACTTTGATAGACTCATTGTTTCAAATGTTTTTTGAAGATTTTCTAGGATTCTCTAAGCATATCATTTCAGCTGCAAAGAGCAATACTTCTTTATTGCCTGTTTGAATTATTTAATTGGTTTTTTTTCTTTTCTTTTTCCTAAAGCCAACATTTCTAGTACAATATTGAATAGCAATAGTGATATGATTTGAAGTATATTTTATGAGAGTATTAGATTTTATATTATGAAGATGATGGGGAAAACCACTCCCCCCACATACATATGTGGACTAGACCACTTTCTAAAATAGAGAAATAAATAGGAAGTTTGATACCTGAAGAAAGTTTGGAGGAGACAAGGGAAAGGAATTCAACTTGGCTTCATAAACACATGGGGACCCCATTCATGCATAATACTATTGATCCTAAAAATAACTTTGCTCCCCTAGCCACTTCTATGAAAGGCCAAATATGATTCCTTAGGTTCAAAATAAGTGCTATAAGGTAATTCATTCCACAGAGGTCCTACATTGTTCTTCTGTGTTATCACAATTATTCCTTTCACACAACTCTTCAAACCTTATTTTTTCCATGGGAAACAGTTTGTGATAGCAAATAGATGAGGGAGATAAAAGTTGGTTAAGGTAAAAAGGAAACTCACACTAACTGAAGGATAGTTGGGCAGACTATGAACAGACATAGAGCTGACCATAAGAGAACCAGCAGGTATACAATATAGTCTAGGGCATCAATGTAGAAAGAAATCTTGGAAGTATAGAACTAAGTTGAAATTGTCTTTGTTTGATCATAACTTTTTCTAAATATAAGTTGATTTTATTATATCTTTTACATTATCATAATAACTTGTATAATTAATTAACCATTTAAATAATTGGAGGACATTTATGAATGACACATGAATTCTGAGTAATTATTATAGCTCAATAATAGGTGAGTTATTTCAGAGAGATCTCCTTACAGTCACTTGTGAGAAGATAGTTAACAAGTGTTGTTTTTTTTCTTTCTTTCTCTATAAAAGTGAAGAAAATCTTATGTTTATATAAATTGATACCAACTCTGTAACTTATAGCCTTAGATGGTTTGTATTGAACACTGAAATTAAGTGACTTATCCAGAGTCACTCAGTAATGCTGAAAATAGTAGTTGTAAATAAGTCTTGGTGATCTAGAGACTATGTCTATCAATAACAATAAGAGCCACAGAAACAAGAGCTAATATTGATATAACAATTTAACATTTGCAAAGCATTTATGGTATTATTTATTGCATATGGTCTTCACAAACACTCAATCAGGTGAGAGCTAGCATCATTCTCTCTCTTTTAACAAAATAACAAGCAAAAATGTTAAGTAATTCGTGCAGGATTTCATATTTAACAAGTATGTGACATCAGACTTTTTCATATTTTTTTCTAACACCATATCCAGTCCTCACTTCCTGATGCCATCTAGATTTTCAAGGCACATTCTTTTACCTTTTAGCATAATCAGCTAATTATAAAAAAAATCAAATTTCCTGAACATAGCACCATCCATTAATTTAATTCAAAGAAAGCATCTGGACTATTTTATTTATGTTCCATTTTCTTTCACTTCTGTAATCCACAATAATACCATTTTTTCTAGGAGTATTCAATATTATTAAAAATGAATATTACTCTATATTAAAAAACATAGTAGGAAAGTTACCATCACTGTCACCATTTTCTTCCTCCTCCCACTCTATCTCATCATCTGTTTTCATTATGCCACAATGCAAATAGCCTAGAATGATGTTTTGATGATGATTTTTAACATTTCTGTTCTATTCTATTTTGTCAGTTTCAATATATTGTGATTTAAAATGCCCACTTAACTCATTTCCAAAATATATAGAGAATTGACTCTATAAGAAATCAAGCCATTCTCCAATTGATAAATGGTGAAAGGATATGAATAGACAATTCTTAGACGAAGAAATTGAAATTATTTCTAGCCATATGAAAAGATGCTCCAAGTCATTATTAATCAGAGAAATGCAAATTAAGACAACTCTGAGATACCACTACACACCTGTCAGACTGGCTAGAATGACAGGGAAAGATAATGCAGAATGTTGGAGGGGATGTGGGAAAACAGGGACACTAATACATTGTTGGTGGAATTGTGGATACATGCAACCATTCTGGAAAGCAATTTGGAATTATGCTCAAAAAGTTATCAAACTGTGCATACCCTTTGATCCAGCACTGTTACTACTGGGCTTATATGCCAACGAGATCATAAAGAAGGGAAAGGGATCTATTTGTGCACTGACCGACCTATGCTCACTATCTATATAAATGGTCTACCATTGGAAGTATTGGTAGACACAGGTGCGGTTAGTGCTGCCCCTATGAGATGGACTTTTGAAGGCAAAACAGGAGTTTTTACTCCTTTTATAGTTGAAAAAATCCACATCAATCTGTGGGGAAGAGACGTTTTACAACAATTGGGATTAAAAATGAGTACTTCGGTTTTTTAAGCAGGGCTGCTGTTGAAGGCCTGCCAACACTTTCACCTGTTCCTATCCAATGGAAAACTGATACACCAGTGTGGATAGAACAGTGGCCCTTAAGTAGTGATAAAATTCAGGCCTTATTAGATATAGTACAGGAGCAGCTTGAACAAGGGCATTTACAACCATCTCTAAGTCCTTGGAATTCACCAGTGTTCATTGTAAAAAAGAAATCGGGAAAATGGAGGATTCTCACTGATTTAAGAAAAGTGAACGAACAGATGGAAACTATGGGAACTCTTCAGCCTGGACTTCCATCTCCTACTCAGCTTCCTAGAGAATGGCCTCTTTGGGTTATAGACATCAAGGATTGTTTCTATTCCATTCCTCTGGATAAGGAGGATATGAAGAGATTTGCCTTTTCAGTGCCCAGCGTTAACTTAGCTGAGCTTTACAAAAGATATGAATGGATAGTTTTGCCACAGGGAATGAAGAACAGCCCCACTATGTGTCAAATGTATGTTGCTGCTGCTCTTGCTCCAATAAGAAAAGCATATCCAAAAGTTATGCTATTACATTATATGGATGATATATTGGGATGTGCACCTGAGGAACAAATGCTAGAAGCATGTCTACAAAAAACCATAGAAACACTAAGATACTACAAACTTCATATCGCTACAGAAAAAATTCAAAGGCATGCTCCTTTTCAATATTTAGGATATGAAATATATCCTAAGGCACTTACACTACAAAAACTGTCTTTAAGAACAGAGAGGTTGAATACCTTAAATGATTTCCAAAAATTAATAGGAGATATTCAATGGATGCGTCCAATATTAGGTTTAACTACCAATCAATTGCAACCCCTATATGACATTTTAAGGGGAGACACTGCTTTAAATTCACCACGCCGGCTTACAAAAGAAGCTCAAGAGGCCTTGAGAGAAGTTGAACTGGCTTTATCCAATGTAATTGAAAGAGTAACTCAAAAACCCTTGGAAATATCAGTTTTTGCTATGAAAGAAGCACCCACAGCAGTCCTTCATCAAGGAGACAGTGTGATAGAGTGGGTGAACCTCCCAGCACAACCAGAACAAAGCCTTACGCCTTACCCAGTGCTTGTGGCTAGGATTCTCTTAAAGGCCATTAAGCAAGCAGTACAGTTATCTGGGACAAGACCTGACAAGATATACACCTTTTATACAAATGCACAAATTAATGTATGCTGTGAAACCATCCCAGAGTGGCAAATTTTATTGGCCATGGCTCCAAATTTTGCACATGGATCTCCATTAAAGATAACCAGACTACTGCATAATTGGCAATGGATTTTTGAGGAGAAGGTTTCTAAGGTTCCTCTTGAAGGACCAACTATTTTTACAGACGCAGCCAAACAAAATATTTGTGCTGTATACTCTCATGATTTAACTGTAAAAAGAGTAGTCAGAACTCCTTTTCAGTCCACTCAGCAGAACGAATTATATGCGATCATGCTAGCTCTCACTTATTACCCAGGCAACATAAATATAATGTCTGATTCAGCCTATTCAGTAGGTGTGGTACAAAGAATTGCCACAGCCCAAATAAAATTTGCAGCTTCTAATATATATCAGCTCTTTAAGGAACTTCAAGAGCAAGTGAGAAAGCATCCAGGAAAGATTTATATCCTGCATGTCCACTCACATAGTGGACTTCCAGGTCCTATTTTTGATGGAAATTCCAAGGCAGATAGCCTTTTAACTATGTTGGTCAGGACGCCTTTATTTCAGGAGACCCAGGAATCCCATTCTAAATACCATCAGGCTGCTCGAGCTTTGCGCTTACAGTTTGGGATTACAAAAGAAGAAGCTAGGAGCATAGTGAAAAGCTGTACAGCTTGCCTTCCCTTCCACGCTCCTACACTGCCTCCAGGGAAGAACCCTCGTGGTTTGAGACCCAATGAAATCTGGCAAATGGATGTGACCCATTATAAATCTTTTGGTCGTCTGTCTTTTATCCACGTTGTGGTAGACACCTTTTCAGGATTCACTTTTGCCATATTAGTAGCAAAAGAGACAGCCTGAGTGGTCACTGAATTCCTCATTCACCTCAATTATGGGTGTGCCACAAGAAATAAAAACAGATAATGGACCGGCATATACCTCCAAACATTTTGAACACTTTTGTGCACAGTATAAGATTTTACACACTACTGGCATACCCTTTAATCCTCAAGGTCAAGCAATAGTAGAAAGAAGAAACAGGGACATTAAGACACTCCTCCAAAAACAAAAGAAAGGGGGAGCCACGGGTAACCCTAGAGAACTTCTAAATTTAGTTCTCTATACCATTAATTTTTTAATCTTTGATAAAGATGCACTGGCTCCAGCAGACAGGTTTTATAACCCACCAGAAGAGCAGTGCCCAGTGCGAGCAGCTCCACTATCTTTAGATAATCGCCAGGTGATGTGGAAAGACCCAGAAAGTGGTGAATGGAAGGGACCAGATAGGCTAACTGCTTGGGGGAGAGGATTTGCTTGCATCTCTACATGTGGAGAAGGAATCAGATGAGTGCCGACGAGCCGCATTCACCTTGCCCATTGCAGAAAGATGGAGCAGACCCTTGAAACAAAGGAGAAGACCCAAGAAATATCGGGTGGTTCTGTTGCTGATTGTGATCACCATTGAAAGAGCATAGCTGACAAGGAGACTGTTAAAAAGACTTTTAAAATCTTCAGGAATCATTGGATTTCCTAACACAAGATGAAACTGTTTTAGTTCTTGAAAAACCAGCAAGAATCATTGGATTCCTTAAGATGAAAAATTGTTGATGAGACTTTTGCAGTACTTCAGGGCTTACAGGAACTATTGGATTCCTTTCACATGAACTAATGGACAATGGATTACTTATGGACTATTTCTAGGACTTATGGACATGTGTAAATTTTCAGGTTGATTCATGTTGTTACATTACTACTAGCCTGTGTTATATTGCTATGTGCTTATGTAAATTATGTATAATGCCTCCCATATTGATGGATTTATGTATACCATGTATATCTGTTACAAAGTTCTGGCCCATATTGATGGATTTATGTGTACCCCTTCAGAAACCCACTAATCTGATTAGATTTCCTATTTCCTTTGGTGTTTTCATCTAACAAAAAAAGGGGGGAGATGTTGGAATCCTTACTAACTGCTAACTAATTAGAGTTGATCTAATCTTACAAAAAGATTTTGGCCAGAACCTGAAACAAGGTACTAAGTAGAACTAATTAATACAAGGCTTGTGTTCACACCTTTACTCATTGGAGTCCACAAGTATGCTAGCTTCACAAAGTACACTTTCTAACTTCAAGGGAGTCCACACCTCCCTTAAAGCTCGTTGGGCCAGAGAGCACTATGGGAGAAAACCCATAATCCCATTCTCTCAGAAGAGTCAGATAAAAGGCCAGCGATGAGGGGTCTATGGCAGAATACATTTTTTCCTCTTGGCTGGCTGGTCACAGAAGAGAGCTCAGCTGGACTCGAGAGGAGCGACTCTGGTGGCAGACAAAGGGTTTTCAGAGGATACAGCTACGAGTGGAGAGTTCAGTGGACAACCAGATTCATCTTCATCTCATACCACTGTAGTTGGTGGCTGGACTCCCCAGAAGGAGACAAGAGAGACATTCCATCTCTGTGTTGGTTGGAGGCTGAAGAAAGCAGAGGCAGAGGCTGAAGGACAGAACCTTTGGATTTGGAGACATCCGAAGGGCTCTAAGCCTCTAAATCGGCTGTGCTTTGAGAAGAACAAGAACTCCAACATCAAATGTTGAACTTACAACAGCAGCCCTCTTTATAGTGTCCAGAAACTGGAAACTGAATGAATGCCCATCAATTGGAGAATGGCTAAATAATTGTGGTATATGAATATTATGGAATATTATTCTTCTGTAAGAAATGACCAACAGGAGGATTTCAGAAAGGCCTGGAGAGACTTATACAAACTGATACTGAGTGAAATGAGCAGGGCCAGGAGATAATTATATACTTCAACAATAATACTATATGATGACCAATTCTGATGGACCTGGCCATCCTCAGCAATGAAATGAACCAAATCAGTTCCAATGGAGCAGTAATGAACTGAACCAACTATGCCCAGTGAAAGAACTCTGGGAGATGACTAAGAACCATTATATTGAATTCTCAATCCCTATATTTTTGCACACCTACATTTTTGAGTTCCTTCACAGGCTAATTGTACAATATTTCAGAGTCTGATTCTTTTTGTACAGCAAAATAATGGTTTGGTCATGCATACTTATTGAGTATCTAATTTATATTTTAATATATTTAACATCTACTGGTCATCCTGCCATCTGGGGGAGCGAGTGGGGGGAGGAGGGGAAAAATTGGAAGAAGAGGTTTGGCAATTATCAATGCTGTAAAGTTACCCATGCATATAACTTGTAAATAAAAGACTATTTAAAGAGAGAGAGAGAGATAACACAAAAATAAATAAATAAATAAATAAATAAATAAATAAATAAATAAATAAATAAATAAATAAATAAATGAATGAATGAATGAATGAATGAATGAATAAATAAATAAATAAATAAATAAAATGGCCACTAATATTTTTTTTTTCATTTTGGATATACTATTATTTTTTAATATGTCAAGTATGTAAAAACAGAGTATTTAGTATTTTTTTCTTTTTTTTAGTAAGAAAATGTTATTTGTTTCCAGGCTGACATTTCTTTCTTTCTGTTCTTATTAAAGAATTTTATTTTCAAAAACTATGCATAGATAATTTTCAACATTCATCCTTGAAAAAATTTCTGTTCCAAATTTTTTCTCCCTCTCTTCCTCCCACACCTTCCCCTATCTGGCAAGTAATTCAATATATGTTAAACATGTACAATTATATACATATTTGCACAATTATCATGCTGTACAAGAAAAATCAGATCAAAAAGGAAAAAAATGAGAAAAAACAAAATGCAAGTAGACAGTAAGAAACTTAAAATATTATGTTGTGATCCACACTCAGACCCCATAGTCCTCTCTTTGAGTGCAGATGACACTCTTAATCACAAGATCATTGGAAGTAACCTGAATCATCTTGCAGTTGAAAATGGCTGTCCCTTAGAATTGATCATCTTGTAATCTTGTCGTTGCTATGTACATTGTTCTCCTGATTCTACACACTTCACTAAGCATCACTTCTTGTGATGGCCTCTGTGAAATCATTCTGTTGATTGTTTTTTGTAGAACAATAATATTCTATAACATTCATATACCATAACTTATGCAGCCATTCTCTAACTAATGGACATCCATTCAGTTTCCAGTTTCTTGCCACTACATGAAGACTACCACAAACATATTTGCACACATATGTCCTTTTTCCTTTTTTATGATTATTATGGGATACAGACTTAGTAGGGACACTGCAGGATCAAAGAATATGCATAGTTTAATAGCCCTTTGAATATAATTCCATATTACTTTCCAGAAAAGTTGGTTCACTTCAAAATTCCACTAACTGGTATTAGTGTACCAAAATTTAAACATCATCCTTCAACATTCATCATCATCTTTTCCAGTCTTAGACATCTTAGAGGTGTGTATTGATACCTCAGAATTATCTAAATTTGCATTTCTGTTATCAATAGAGATATAGAGTACCTTTTTTTATATAGCTAGAAATTTCTTCATCTGAAAATTGTCTGTTCTTGTCCTTTGACCACTTATCAATTGGAGAATGGCTTGAATTCTTAGAAATTTGAGTAAACTTTCTATATGTTTTAGAAATAAGGTTTTTATTAGAATCTTTGGATGTAAAATATTTCCCCCAGTTTAATGTTTCCCTTCTAATTCTTTCTGCATTGGTTTTGTTTCTACAAAATATTTTTGAGTTAACATGATAAAAATTATCCATTTTGCATTGAATAATATGTTCTAGTTCTTCTTTGTCTATGAATTCCTTCCTTCTCAACAGGGAAGGGAAATATCCTTTACTCTTTTTTTAATTGCTATAGCTTTTATTTACAAGAAACTTGGATAGGTAATTTTTCAGCATTGACAACTGCAAAACCTTTTGTTACAATTTTTCCCCTCCTTTCTTCCACCCCCTCCCCCAGATGGCAGGTAGACTAATACATGTTAAATATGTTTAAGTATATGTTAAACAAAATATATGTATACATGTCCATAGTTATTTTGCTGCACAAGAAGAATTGGACTTTGAAATAGTGTACAATTAACCTGTGAAGGAAATAAAAAATGCAGGCTGACAAAAATAGAGGGATTGGGAATTCTATGTAGTGGTTCATAGTTATCTCCCAGAGTTCTTTTGCTGGATGTAGCTGGTTCAATTCATTACTGCTCTATTGGAACTGATTTGGTTCATCTCATTGTTGAAGTGGGCCATGTCCATCAGAATTGATCATCATATAGTATTGTTGTTGAAGTATATAATGATCTCCTAGTCCTGCTCATTTCACTCAAAATCATTTCATCTAAGTCTTTCGAGGCCTTTCTGAAATCATCCTGCTGGTCATTTCTTACAAAACAATAATATTCCATAACATACATATACCACAATTTATTCAGCCATTCTCCAATTGATAAGCATCCACTCAGTTTCGGTTTCTGGTCATTACAAAAAGGGCTGCCATAAACATTCTTGCACATATAGGTCACTTACCCTTCTTTAAGATCTCTTTAGTATATAAGCCCAGTAGTAACAGTGCTGGATCAAAAGGCATGCACAGGTTAAAGACTTTTTGAGCACAGTTCCAAATCAATCTCCAGAATGACTGGATGTGTTCACAATTCCACCAAAAATGTATCAGTGTTCCAGTTTTCCCACATACTCCAGCATTCTACATTATCTCTCCTTGTCATTGTAGCCAATCTGACAAGTGTGTAGTGGTATCTCAGAGTTGTCTTAATTTGCATTACTCTGATTAATAATGACTTGGAGCATATGGCTAGAAATAATTTCAATTTCTTTGTCTCAGAATTGTCTGCTCAAATCTTTTGACCATTTATCAACTGGAGAATGACTTGATTTTGTATAAATTAGAGTCAATTCTCTATATATTTTGGAAATGAGGCCTTTATTAGAACCTCTGACTGTAAAAAGGTGTTCCTAGTTTATTGCTTCCCTTCTAATCTTGTCTGCATTAGTTTTGTTTGTTACAAAACCTTTTCAATTTGATATAATCAAATTTTTCTATTTTTTAATCAATAGTGATCTCTAGTTCTTTGCTCATAAATTCCTTCCTCTTCCATGGGTCTGAGAGGTAAATTATCCTATGCTCTTCCAATTTATTTATAATCTCATTCTTTATGCCTAGGTCATGAAACCATTTTGACCTTATCTTGGTTTATGGTGTTAAGTGTGGATCAATACCAAGTTTCTGCCATATGAATTTCCAAATTTTCCAGCACTTTTTGTCAAACAGTGAATTCTTATCCCAAAAGTTGGGGTCTTTGGGTTTGTCAAACACTACATTT
This sequence comes from Antechinus flavipes, assembly GCF_016432865.1. Classification (NCBI taxonomy): domain Eukaryota; kingdom Metazoa; phylum Chordata; class Mammalia; order Dasyuromorphia; family Dasyuridae; genus Antechinus; species Antechinus flavipes. Next base: position 233,016,518 of record NC_067401.1, on the reverse strand, counting down.
CTATGTTATTGGCTATTTTGTTCTGAGAATCTAACCTATTCCACTAATCAACAAGTCCATTTTTTAGCCAATACCAAATGGTTTTGGTAACCACTGCTTTATATTATAATTTTAGATCTGGTACAGCTAGGGCACCTTCATTTGATTTTTTTTTCATTAGTTCCCTTGAAACTCTTGACATTTTGTTTTTCATATTAAATTTGTTGTTATTTTTTCTAGGTCATTAAAATAGTTTTTTGGGAGTCTGATTAATATACCTCTAAATAAATAGGTTAGTTTAGGTAGTGTTGTCATCTTTATGATATTTGCTAGCCCTATCTAAGAACATTTATTTTTGTTTTGTTTTTTTTTTTCCCAATTAGTTATATCTGACTTTATTTGTATGGAAAGTATTTTGTATTTTTGCTCATATAGTTCCTGACTTTCTTTTGACACATAGATTCCTAAATATTTTATACTATCGGTACTTATTTTAAATGGAATTTCTCTTTCATTAAATGGAGACTTTAACTGTTGGATTTTGATAGTGATATATAAGAATGCTTATGGCTTATGTGGGTTAATTTTGTATCCTGCAATTTTGCTAAAAGTGTTGATTATTTCTAATAGCTTTTTAGTAGAATCTCTGGTGTTCTCTAAGTATGCCATCATATCATCAGCACAGAGTGATAATTTGGTTTCCTCATTGTGTACTCTAATTCCTTTCATCTTTTTTTCAACTCTTATTGCTGAAGCTAGCATTTCTAATACAATATTGAATAGTAATGCTGATAGTGGGCAATCTTGTTTCACTCCTGATCTTATTGGGAATGGTTTCAGTTTATTCCCATTATACATGATGCTTACTGATGGTTTTAAGTAGATGTTATTGATTATTTTAAGGAAAAGTTGATTTTTTCCTATATTCTCAAATGTTTTTAATAGTAATGGATATTGGATTTTATCAAATGCTTTTTCTGGATCTATTGAGATGATCATTAGTTTTTTTTTTTGTTTGTTTGTTTGTTTTTGTTGTTGTTGTTGTTGTTGTTGTTGTTGTTGTTGTTGTTTTGTTTTTGTTAGTTTGGTTATTGACACGGTCAATTATAATAATAGTTTTCCTAACATTTAATCAGCCCTGCATTCCTGGTATAAATTCTGCTTGGAAATGGTGTATTATCTAGGTGATGATTTTCTACAGTTTTTTTTTTTTTTGCTAATATATTATTTAAGTTTACCTTCCATATTTCTTTTAATTAGATCAATTTTTGCTTTTGCTTGATCTGAGATCATGATGGATACTCCTGTTTTTTTTTTTTTTTTACTTCACCTGAAGCATAACAGATTCTGCTCCAGCCTTTTACCTTTACTCTATGTATCTTCCTGCTTTAAATCTGTTTCCTATAAACAACATATTGTAGGGTTCTGACTATTGATCCAGTCTGCTATCCATCTCCACTTTATGGGAGAGATCATCCCATTCACATTTATGGTTAAAATTACTAATTCTGTATTTCCTTCCATCTTATTATTCTCATATTATGTTTTTATTTTTCTAACCCCCTTTCCCTCCTTCCCCATTATTAAACTTATGGGCAACACTTGCCTCATGCAGCTCTTCCTTTTTATAATCCCTCCCACCCCCTTTGAATCCCATCCCCTTTCTTGTATTTTTCTCTTATTACTCTTTTCCTTTTCCCTTTTCCTCTCCCACTTTTTATTGAGGTGAGAGAAATGTAAACCAAATATGTCAATTATTTTCTTTTTGAGCCAAATCTGATGAGAGTAAGATTCACACAACGTTCTTCCCCCTTTCTAAATCCCCTCAGATAGGATAGGTTTTCTTTGCCTCTTTGTGGGATGTAGTTTCCCTCTTTTTGTCTACCCTTTTCCCTTTTTCTGATACTATCCCCTTTGTATTTCTACTTACCTTTTTATGTTATATCAGTAAAATAAAATTATGAATGTACTCTTTATCTATATCTAATAACAGAAATATCTATAACAGAATACAAGAGTTCTTTTCACCTTTTTTCTGCTTCTCTTGAGTCCTATGGTTGGAAATCAATTTTTTTTGTTTAGTTCTGTTTTATTTTTTTCTTAGAAACAAATGGAATTCATCTCTTTCATTAAATGTCCATCTCCTTCCCTGGAAGAAAATGCTTAGCTCGGTAGTCCATTCTTGGATGCATTCCAAGTTCTTTTACCTTTTGGAATATCAGATTCCAGGCCCTTTGATCTTTTAATCCTTATTGTGGCTCCTTGGTATTTGCATTGTTTTTTTCTGGCTGCTTGTAATATTTTTTTCCTTAATCTGATAATTCTGGAATTTAGCAACAATATTCCTTGGAGCTTTTATTTTAGGGTCTTTTTCAAAAGGAGTTCAATGAATTCTTTCAATGCTTATTTTACCTTCTGATTCTATTACATCTGGGTGTTCTCTTTGATGTTTCCTGTAAAATAGTATCTAGGCTCTTTTTTCATCATAATTTTCAGGAAGTCCAATAATCCTCAGATTATCTCTCCTAGATCTATTTTCCAGGTCTGCTGTTTTTCCAAATAGATATTTAATTTTTTTTTCTATTTTTTCATTTTTTTTAATTTCCTTGACTGATTCTTGATGTCTCAATGAATCATTTCTATTTGTTCAGTTCTGATTTTTAATGAGTTATTTTCTTCATTTTTTTTTACTTTTTTTGTACATGTCCAATTAAGTTTTCAAATGAGTTGTTTTGCTTTATGAATTTTTTTTTCCATTTCACTAATTTCTTTTTTTTTTTTTTACTGAGTTATTTTCTTTTTCTAATTTACAAATCCTACTTTCTTGGGATGTCTTTATCTTTTCCAATTCACAAATTCTGTTTTCCTGCACTTTCTGGGAATTCTTTACCTTTTCCAATTATAATTCAGGAAGTTGTTACTCTCTTGTATAGCTTCTCTTTTCTTTCCCTATTTTTCTTCTACCTCTCTTTTAAGATTTTTTATACTTTCTTCTAGGAGAGCCTTGTATGATATGGACCAGATTATATGCCCCTTTGGGGTTTTGTCTGGAGACTGTCTCTTATTAGTCTCCTGGGTGTTGCTCTCTTTCTGTATAGAAGCTGTCAATGCTTAGTGTTTGCTTGGCCTTCCTACTCATTTTTTAAAGCCTTTAGGGTCTGCCTTTGGGCCAAGGAGGTTACCAACTTCCTCTGCATGGCAGGGCTAACTATATGGACAGTAGCTATCCTGCCAACAGGCTGCAAAGAATGGCCAAGCTGCAGAAGTGCTCTGAGAAAGGCTCCACAACAGAAGTGACTCAGGCCTGGGTACAGGGGCTGAGCTGTGGAATGCAAAGAGCCCTGCTGTGGGGACTAGCAACTGTCCTGTGGCTAGAGGCTGAGCAGCAAAAGTTTCATTACCCCAGGCAGAAGCCTGCTGTGGATATTAGCAGTTGCCCTGCAAATAGCCTCTCACAACACCGGAAGTGTCCCTGTCCTAGGAAGCGCAGTGGAGTGGTGGAAGTTCTATTACCCCCAGCTAAGCCCTGCACTGTGCAAATCAGAAGCTGCACCAAGCTGCGCTCCCCCTCTGCATTGCAGATCTTTGACTACCCCAGCACAAGCCCCGTGCTGCAGAATGCATTTGCCCAGCTGTGCTGTGTGGTCTGTGCTAAATCACTGAATTCTGGTTTTGGGTGGTAGTGGCCAGATCCTATTAGGTTTTGGCATTTTTTAGAGTACCCTGTAACTTTGGCTTTAATTTCTCACTTTTCTATAGCTTCACAACCAAAGCCAAGCAGCCAACCTGTAATAGAGTCCTCCTTGTAAATTTTCCAGCTATAGAGACCAACCCCGCCCTATTCTGGACTCTAACCTCTAATTCTATCCCTGCTCGCACTGGCCTGCCCCCATCACTCAGGACAAACCTTTTTTGGTCATCTTCTAGATTATCTCCGGCTGGTAAGTTGATGTACTTCCAATCTTCGTGAATTTTACCAGTCAGTTGCTATTTTTGAAGCTGAATTTAACAATTAGTAGTGAGGGTATGAGAGAAACTTAGAAAGTCGCATATGCCTTCTCTGCCATCTTGGCTTCACCTCTCAGTTCTGATTTTTAATGAGTTATTTTCTTCATTAGCTTTTTTTACTTCTTTTCGTATATGTTCAATTGAGTTTTTCAATGAACTGTTTTGCTCTATGGAAGATTTTTTCCCATTTCACTATTTTTTTTCCCTGAGTTGTTTTCTTTTTCCAATTCACAAATTCTACTTTCTTGGGAATTCTTTATCTTTTACAATTCACAAATTCTATTTCCCTGCACTCCCTGGGAGTTCCTTACCTTTTCCAATCATATTTCAGGAAGTTGTTTTCTTTGTCCACTTTATCATTTTTTTTTCTTTAGGTAATAACAGCCCAACTGTTTTTCTTTAGGTATAAATCTTTTCTGTACTCTCTTGTATAGCTTTTTTTTTCCTTTCCCCAGTTTTCTTCTATCTCTCTTTTAAGATTTTTTTATAATTTCTTTTACAAAATGATGGGGACCAGGTTACATAACCTTTGTGGGTTTTGTCTGGAGGCTGTCTGCTATTAACCTCCTTGGGGTTGAAAACCTGCTCTCTTTCTGCATAGAAACGATCAATGGTCCCTTTGGCCTTTTTATTCATTTTTTTTTAAGGCCCTATGGTCTGCTTCAGGGCAAGGAGGTTTCCAGCTTCCTCTGCAGAGCAGGGACTGATATATGGACAGTGGCTATCCTGTAAATGGTCTGCAAAGGGCAGTGAGGCATGGAAGTGCTCTGGGAAAAGCTCCACCTTGGAAGTATCTCTACCCTGGGCAGCACAGGCTGAGCTGGGGAAGTGCCCTGCTAAGAGCCCCACAGTGCAGATTAGCTACTGCCCTAGGGCTAGAAGCTGAGCAGTGAAAGTCACTTACCCAGGTAGAATTCCCCCTTGGGACTTAGCAATTACCCTGGGAAGATCCCTGCAACTGACCACAAGGTCCTCTGCCCTGGGGAGTGCAGTCTCTCTGTGGAAGTTCTATTGCCCCATGCAGAGCCCCTCACTGTGCAGATTAGAAACTGCCCTGGGCTGAGCCTCCCTGCCATGCAGATTTGTGACTGCCCCAGGAAAGCTCCATGCTACAGAATGCAGGTGCACAGTTGTGCTATAGTCTCTGCTGAGTTACTCACTTTCAGTACTGTGTGAGTGTAGCCAGATCCTGTTCAATTCTGGTGTTTTTTGGAGTACACTCTATCTTTGGCTTTAATTTCTTTGCTGGTCTACTGCTTTCCCATCAAAGCAAAGCAGCCAACCTGTGGTGGAGTCCTCCCTGTAAATTTTCCAGCCACGTAGACCACCCACACCCTGGTCCACTTAGTATGCTAGCCTCTCCTTCTATCTCTCTGCTTGAGCTGGCCTGCTCCCACCACTCAGGACAAACCTTTTCTGGTGATTTTCCAGATTATCTTTGGCTGGTAAGTTGTAGTTCCAATCTTCATGAATTTTACCAGTCAAGCACTATTTTTGAGGCTGAATTTGGTAATTAGTAGTGAGTGTATGAAAAAAGTTTAGGATGCCACATGTGTCTTCATTGCCATCTTGGCTCCTCAAGGCCCCTTTGCTCTTCTAAATTACTTATAGTATCACCCTTTATGTTTAAATGATGAACCCATTTTAAACTTACCTTGCTATAAAATATTAGGTGTGGGTCTATGCCAATTTTGTGCCATATTAATTTCCAATTTTTCCAACAATTTTGTCAAATAATGAGTTCTGGGATCTTTAGATTTGTCAAACACTAAATTAGTATAGTCATTGACTATTGTATTGTGAACCTAACCTATTCCTCTGATAAACTACTCTATTTCTTAACCAGTAACAAATAGTTTTGATGATGGCTAATTTATAATATACTTTTAGATCTGGTACAGCTATGCCCTTTTCATTTGCTTTTTTTTCCACTAATTTCCTTGAAATTCTTGCCTTTTGCCCTTCCAAATAAACTTTCTTTTTTTTTTTCTGTGTAAAATTGTTTTTTTTTTCCTTTTTTGTTTCCTTGGCATGTATTTTAAACTTTTAAATATCAACATTCATTTCAACTTTATAGTGATTTATTAATACCAATCAGACAATAAGACAAATGAAGAAAGGACTATATGATCATTTTGTAATAACAGCCCAAGTGAAAGCAAAGAAAATTGCTCAGGTTTTATTGGGACTGGAAACTTTGAATATGCAACTTCACTGTGTGTCATTATTACTCTGCAAAGTTCCACTGAAATCTATGATATAATGAGGAATTTTTAATATACAAATATGAAACAACAATCCCACAGCCTGAAATGTTCAAAGAATAGTTTTATTCTCCTAGAAGTGTATGAATTCCAAATTTGATTAACTTTTTCAAGTCTCAATCAAATTGTTGTAGTTTTTTGATTGTTTTAAAGACAAGAAATCACTTAATAGTAGATGCGTTTAAATCCTGATACTTTCTTTGGTTAACACTGAAGATCAACCAAGACATGAAAAATAAATCATTCCATGATTCATCATGTTCTATATAGCTGTGGAATATGTATGTATGTGTGTGTGTGTGTGTGTGTGTATATATATATTTAATTTTTTTAATGAAAACTCCCCTTGAGAATTGAGACTTGTAATTTTTGATTGTCTATCCTTAGCAGCTAGTGTAATTCATAACACATAGGAGTTATTCTTTTCCACTTTTTTGTTATAGCTTTTTATTTACAAAGCATATGTATGGGTAATATTTCAACATTAACAATTGCAAAACCTTTTGTTCCAAACTTTCCTTTCCTTCCCCTCATCATCTCCCCTAGATGGCAGTAGTCCAATGTTGGAATCCTTACTAACTGCTAACTAATTAGAGTTGATCTAATCTTACAAGAAGATGTTTTGGACAGAACCTGAAACAAGGTACTAAGTAAAACTAATTAATACAAGGCTTGTGTTCACACCTTTACTCATTGGAGTTCAATGAGTTCACACCTCCCTTGAAGCTCTTTGGGCCAGAGAGCACTATGGGAGAAAACCCACAATCCCTCTCTTGAGCATAAATAGAGCTTCAATGGGCCAGTCGAGGAAGTTCTTCAGAGAGGAAGAAGCTACAAGTCGAGATTTCTCTGGAATGACATGAAGAGTGGAGCTGGCTGGAGGCTAAAGAAAGCAGAGGCAGAGGCTGTGAAGGACAAAACCTTTGGATTTGGCGACATTCAGAGGGAGCTCTTGGAACCATAGGCCTCTAAGCTAACCGGACTATATTGGAGATAATAAAAGATCTGAACTTTTATCAACGGGCTGTGTTTTGAGAAGAAAAAGCTCACCACAGTCTAATATATGTTATATATGTTAAAATTTATGTTAATCATATATATATATATATATATGTATATATATGTATATATACATATATATATATATATATATATATATATATAATATATATATATACAGTTATCTTGCTGCACAAGAAAAATCACATAAAGAAGGAAGAAAAATACTAAGAAAGAAAGCAAAATGCAAGCAAGCAACAACACAGAGGGAGAATGCTATGTTGTGATTGACACTCAGTTCCCACAGTTCTTTCTCTGGGTGTAAATGGTTATCGTCATCACTGAATAAGTAGAATTTGTTTAAATCACTTCATTGTTGAAGAGAGACATGTCCATCAGAATTGATCATCATATAATCTTATTGTTACTATGTATAATGATCTCCTGGTTCTGCTCATTTCACTTAGCATCAGTTTGTGTAAGTCTCTCCAGGCCTCTTTGAAGGTCATTTCTTATAGAACAATAATATTCCATAACATTTATAGACCATAATTTATTCAGCCATTCTCCAGTTGATGGACATCCACTCGATTTCCAGTTTCTTGCCAATACAAAAATGGCTGCCACAAACATTTTTGCTCATGTAGATTCCTTTCCCTCCTTTAAGATCTCTTTGTGATATAATCCCATTAGAAACAGTGGTGGGTCAAAGGGTATGCACAGCTTAATAACTTTTTTTGGCATACTTCCAAATTGCTCTCCAGAATGATTTGATCTGTTTGCAGTTCCACCAGCAATGTGTCAGTGTGTCCAAGTTTTCCCACATTCCCTCCAACATTTTTCATTATTGTTTCCTATCATCTTAGCCAATCTGAAAGGTGTGTAGTGGTATCTCAGAATTGTCTTAATTTGCTTTTCTCTGATCAATAGTGATTTGGTGCACCTTTTCATATGAATAAAATAGTTTCAATTTCTTCATCTGAAAATTGTCTGTTCATATCCTTTGTCCATTTATCAATTGAAGGATGGCTTTATTATAAATTTGAGTCAAATCTCTTTATATTTTAGAGGCCTTTATCAGAACTTTTGAATATAAAAATGTTTTCCCAATTTATTGCTTCCCTTCTAATCTTGTCTGCATTAGTTTTGTTTATACAAATATGTTTTAATTTAATATAATCAAAAATCTATTTTGTGATAAAAAATGATCTCTAGTTCTCCTTTCATTACAAATTGCTTCCTCCTCCACAGATCTGAGAGGTAAACCATCCTATGTTCTTCTAATTTGTTTGTAATATCATTTTTTATATCTAAATCATGAACCCATTTCAACCTTATCATGGTATGCGATGTAAGGTGCGAGTCAATGCTTAGTTTCCCCCATACTAGTTTCCAATTTTTCCAGCAGTTTTTGTCAAATCATATATTCCTAGTTCAAAAGCTGGAGTCTTTGGGTTGTCAAATACTAGATTGCTGTGCATATTAACTATTTTGTTCTGTGAACCTAACCTATTCCACTGATTGACTGCTCTATTTCTTAGTTAGAACCAAATGGTTTTGATGACTACTGCTCTACAATACAGTTTTAGATCTGGTACAGCTAGGCCACCTTCATTTGCTTCTCTCTCTCTTTTTTTTTTTATTAATTTCCTTGAAATTCTTGACCTTTTGTTCTTCCAGATGATTTCTGTTGTTATTTTTTCTAGGTCAGAAAAATTGTTTCTAGGGAGTATGATTGGTATAGCACTAAATAAATAGATAAATTAATAAATAATTTATGTAGAATTGTCAACTTTATTGTATTCACTTGACCTATTCAAGAGCACTTAATATTTTTTTCCATTTGTTTCCATTTGTAAAGGTCTGACTTTATTTGTGTGGAAAGTGTTTTATACTTTTGCTCATATCGTTCCTTGCCCTCCCTTGGCAGATAGATTCCCAAATACTTTATCCTATCAACCATTATTTTAAATGGTATTTGTCTTTGTATCTCTTGCAGTTGGATTTTGTTAGTGATGTATAAAAATACTGATGATTTATGTGGATTTATTTTGTATCCTGCAACTTTGCTAAAGTTGTGGAATACTCTAATAGTTTTTTAGTTGATTTCCTAGGGTTCTCTAAGTATACCATCGTATCATCTACAAAGAGTGATAATTTGATTTCCTCATTACCTATTCTAATTTCTTTAATCTTTTTCATCTCTTATTGCCAAAGATAACATTTTGAGCGCAATATTGAATAATAATGGTAATAGTTGGCAACCTTATTTCACCCCTGATCTTATTGGCAATGGTTCCAGTTTAACCTCATTACATATGATGCTTGTTGATGGTTTTAAATAGATGCTACTGACAGTTTTAAGGAAAACGCCACTTATTCCTATACTCTCTAGTGTTTTTAATAGGAATGGGTGTATTTTTTTTTTGCATTAATTGAAATAATTATATGGTTTTTGTTAAGTTGGTGTTTTGTGATTTTAGGGAAAGGTTCAGATTCGCTCCTACAAAATGATGCTCTCGAACTCAATTAAAGTGAAAGTAAAATTTAATTATACAATACACGAAATAGATTGCTTGCAATAACGACTAACACAGCAAATAACACATAACAGACAAAGAATGATGAGGATTATGATTAGGAAAGAGCAAAGAGATAGAGAATACTTCACCGATTCGAGGAAACAGTAGAGTGGCTGGGGGCCCCATTCTGCAGCCTTCAATTCGATAGGGAAAAGTGGGTCCCAGGCAGATGAATATCTCCGTGGGTGAGGTTCCAAAAATGGAGAATGCTTTGCCCACTTTTTATAGGAATCAGGACAAAGAAGGCTTTGGGCCAAATGAAGACCTCATGTAAGACAGGGACGTACCAACTAGAGCTCCAGGTGGTTTTAGTCAAATGTTGTATTGATAAGGGGGCCAGTCCTTATCAACAGCAATGGTTCCAAGTAGTGGTGAGTTCCTGGAATCACGTAATTGGAGCTAAAACACAGGTGGTATGTGCCTATCTTATAGGTTAAAAAAATGGTCAAGTTCTCATGGGAGTAAAGGCTAAAACATCTGTTGTTATGGGTTGGACATGGTCAAGTTCCCATAGCGGGAGTCAGGTCCTCCCTCGGTTAGGTTCACATGGTTCACATGGGAATTAGGTTCACATGGGGAAAGTCACGTTCTTACAATGATTTGAAATGAACTTAATAATAAAATGGAGATTCTCTATTCAGTTGGTTATTGATATAGTCAATTATGCTAATGGTTTTGCTAATATTGAAGCAGTTTTGCATTCCTGATATAAATCCTATTTGGTCATGCTATATTATCCTGGGGGTGATTTTCTGCAATCTTTTTGCTAATATTTTCTTTAAGATTTTAACAACAACATTCATTAGAGAGATTGGTCTATAATTTTATTTCTCTGTTTTTGTCCTATCTGGTTTAGGTATCAGTACCATGTCTGTGTCATAAAAGGAATTTGATAGGAGTCTTTCATTTCCTATTTTTTTCAAATAGTTTTCATAACATTGGAGTTAATTTTTCTTTAAATGTTTGGTAGAATTCACATGTAAATCCATCTGATCCTGGGTTTTTTTTCCTTAGGCAGCTGATTAATAGCTTGTTCTATTACTTTTTTCTAAAATGGGACTATTTAAGCAATTTATTTTCACTTCTGTTAATCTAGGCAATCTATATTTTTGAATATATTCCTCCATTGCACTTAGGTTGTCAAATGTATTGGCTTAAAGTTGGGCAATGTAACTCCTAATTATTGGTCTAATTTCCTCTTCATGGGTGTAAAGTTTTCCCTTTTCATTTTTGAGAATGATAATTTGATTTTCCTCTTTCCTTTTTCTAAACAAAATAACTAAATATTTATGTATTTTTTTTCATAAAACCAACTCTTAGTTTTGTTTATTAATTCAATCGTTTTTTTTTTTTACTTTCAATTTTATTGATCTCTCCTTTTATTTTTTTAGAATTTCAAGTTTGGTATTTAATTGGGGTTTTTATTTGTTCTTTTTCTAACATTTTTAGTTGCAAGCACAATTCATTGATCTTCTCTTTCTCTATTTTATGCAATAAGCATCTTGAGATATAAAATTACCCCTTGCTACCACTTTGACCTGTATCCCACAAATTTTGGCATGTTGTCTCATTATTGTCATTCTCTTAGATGAAATTATTGATTGTGTCTATGACTTGCTGTTTCACCCATTCATTCTTTAGGATGAGATTATTTTGTTTCCCAATACTTTTTGGTTTATTTTCTCCTGGACTTTTATTGATGTAACTTTTATTGAATCATGATTAAAAAAAAAATCATTTATTATTTCTGCCTTTCTGCATTTGGTTTTGATGTCTTTATGTCTTAATATATAGTCAATTTTTGTAAAGGTTCCATGAACTGCCAAGAAGAAAGAGTATTCCTTTTTATTTCCATTCAATTTTCTTAAAAGATGTATCATACCAAATTTTTCTAGTATTATATTTACCTCTTTAACTTCTTTCTTATTTATTTTGTGGTTTGATTTATCTAGTTATGAAAGAGCAAGTTTGAGATTCCCCTCTAGTACAATTTTGCTGTCTATTTCTTCTTGCTGCTCTCTTAACTTCTCCTTTAGATGCCATTCCACTTGATGCATATATGTTTAGTATTGATATTGCTTCATTATCTATGGTATCCTTTAGCAACATATCATTCCCTTCCTTTTCTCTTTTAATTAGATCAATTTTTGCTTTTGTTTTACCTGAGATCATAATGGCTACCCCTGTTTTTTTTTTTAATTTGACCTGAAGCATAATAGATTCTTCTCCAGTCTTTTACTTTTAACTCTATATGTATCACTCTGCTTTAAATGTTGTAGCATGTTGTAGAATTCTGGCTTTTAATGCAGTCTACTATCCGATTCTGCTCTAAGGGAGAGTTCAACCCATTTACATTTATGATTAAAACTACTAATTCTGTATTTCCAACCTTCTTATTAACCCCAAATTATACTTTTTTTCCCTTTTCCCCTTTCCTTCCTCTCTAGTATTTTACTTATGAGCACTACTTGCAGCCCTTCCCCTTTCCAGTCCTTCCCCCTGTCTTATACCTTTCCCCCACTATTTCTGTTTTCCCTTCTACTTAGCCTACCCCCTTTTTTCCCCTTTCCCCTCCCACTTTTCTATAAGGTGAAAGAAATTTCTCAGTGGAACCATGTAGGGTTCTGGTTGGTTTTCTGAAAGTCTCTGCACCAGCCTTTGTTTCAGTACAGTAAATACCACAAAAATAGTGATGTATTGAAGTCTAAATTTTTTATTGCCTTCTTGCCTGGGGCCCTGCTAGCTTTTTTGTGACTCTTCAGATGGGTCTTTGTTATGGGCCAGAACTCTGTAGTTGAATCCTTTGTTTACAAGGTTCTAAGTCAGTGGAATTGATAGAGACCATGACTGTTTAGCATGGTGCTTAACAGTTCTCTAGTTCAGTACATGTACTTAGTACTTAATATAGTTCCGCAAGATATATACCTATGATAAGAGAGCATATAAGCTCAGACAAACTCAGCCAGAATCAGAACTGGAAGACAGAGACCATGGTGGTGGTCTTCTTGCCTCCCCTACAGAAACCAAGACACATTCAGGAGGCCTTCAAGAAACTGGCAGAGGCAGAGGACACAAAGGACTGGTGGCAGGAGCTCAAGTTCTTGGAACCAAGGAGAGAGATAGATCTTAAAGAAAGCTAACCAGGACCCAGGAAAAGAGAGAAGACTTTGAAAGAGATCATAAAGGATTTGGACTTTAACACCAAGGTGCACTTGTGGTGATTATTGAACTGAAAGGAAAAATGCTCCCAGAGACTCCAAGAAAATGAAGAAGAGAACATTAAATTTTGGCACCCAAACATGGGGACCAAGACATGGGCCATCTGTGACCCAGAAATTTAGGTGAATACAAAAATAGACAAGGAAACTTTGTTAAGGGCTAAAGTAGTATTTCAGCTAAAATGGGATAGATGTTTAGAAAGGAGATGTTTCTACTGAAAGGAAAATGTGTCAAAAGCTTGGTCAGACTAATAAAAAAAATCAAGGTTTAATTGTAACTTGGGAGCAGATCACTGAACTCTTAGAAACAGTACAGTACACATCAACTTGGTTCCAGACAAGTGGAAATTAGTAGAAGAGAAACTATGTGAATTCTACAATGATAATGGACCTGACTCAGTTTCCAAAGAAAACTTTGTACATATAATTTAATACAATTGGCTTTAGGAAATTATATAAATTATAGAATAAGGAAAAAGAAGAAAGAACAGGAGGGGGAGGAGCCAGATAAATTGAGTGAAAAGGATGAAGAATCATATAAGAATGGAGTTAAGTACAATTCTGAGTGTAGAATTCACAGCAAGAAAATTAGGGCATTCCCCATCTCATGACCCTCCCCTCTCAATTAATCCTTCATGAGTGGAGGGAGAAGGAGGAGGGGGAGAGGCAGTAACACAATCAGCACCACCTATGAAGCAGCCTGTGACAAGATTACAAAAGACATAGGTTAAGGGGAAAAAAAGCAGGGGATGTAGCTGATTTAAAAATGTGTGCCCTGTGATTTAAGAGCCTGACTCTTCAGGTCAACAATGGAGAAGATACACTCCTTTTGATCTAGAAAAAAATAAGGATTTGAAAAAGGGTTGTACTCTTTATGGGGCTACATCATTTTATGTTAAGATGTTACTAGAGAATTTGGCTTATGAAATTTTAATCCCTAGTGATTGGAAATTTATAGCAAAGACATGTTTACAACCTGGACAAAACCTGTTGTGGTTTTCGGAGTATCATGAATTATGTAGGATCCAAACCCAAGGCAATAAGCAAACTGGAGTTAATACTCCAATCACTTTTGACCAACTAGCAGGTGAAGGTCAGAATGAAAACAATTCAGGACAGATAAATTATCCTATAACAGCGTATGAGCAAATTGCTATTGCTGCTATAAAAGCTTGAAGTTCCCTCCCAGGGAAAGATCAAGGGGAAGCCTTCAAAAAATAGAGCAAGTTCCCAATGAACCTTTTGCTGATTTTGTGGGATATTTGCAAACAGCTGTCACAAGAACATTGGAGAAAATGCAGATAGAAGAATAATGATCAGACAACTGGCTAAGGAAAATGCTAATGAGGTTTGCAGAAGAATTATATGGGGACTACACAAGGATGCTCGTTTAGAGTAGATCATAATACACTGTGCCACGGTGGGCACAAATGCTTATTTTACCCAGACTATGATAAACATGGGAAGACAGGGTCCCTCTTTGCAAGGGACTTCTAGAGAAACTTGTCAATGCTTTCAATGTGGAAAAATTGGACATCTGGAAGCCCAATGGAGGTATAGAGATAGAGTGAGAAGATAGGGTGAGAGAAGACCTAAAACCCTGTGTCCAAAATGCTATATGGGCTTCCACTGGGCCTCAGAATGTAGATTGATCCAGGGAAATGAGAGGTGGGGCCCAACTCCAAGACCTCAAACAAAAAATAGGTGTTACACCTTTAGAAGTTGATGACTCTGATGTGATCAATCAGCAAAAAAAGCAAGCAGATGGGAGGAAAGGATTACAATTGTGGGAAATATCGGCTTTTTAATCCTATAGAAGCGCAGTGTCCAGTGTAAGCAGCTCCATTGTAATTGCCAAGTGATGAGGAGAGATCTAGAAAGTTGTAAAATAGAAAGGACTACTTGGTTAACTGCTTGGGGGAAAGGGTTTGCTTGTATTTCTACAGATGGAGAAGGAATCAGATGGGTGCCAACTAGCCATATTCACCTTGTCCATTGGAGAGATTCAGAAAAAGAAAAATCTTGAAACAAAGAAGACCTTCTGACATTGAAAGAAATATCTGAAACTGAAAGAGCATGATTTATAATGAGACTGTTACAGAACTTCAAAACCCAGGAATCACTTGATTTCCTGAGATTAAAAAAAAATGTTAAGACTTATAGAACTTCAGAACCAGCAGAAATCATTGGATTCTCTGAGACATGGTAAGACTGATGCAGAACTTTAAAATGTGCAGGAATCATTGGATTCTCTAACACAAGATGAGACTATTGCAGGAATTCAAAACTTGCAGGAATTATTGGATTCCTGGCACATGAACTAAGAGACAATAGATTCTTTTTGGACTATTTCTAGGACTTATGGACATGTGTAATTCCTCGTGTTGATTCATGTTATTTGTTACATCACTACTAACCTGTGTTATATTGCTATATGCTTACATAATTTATGTAATTATGTGCAATACCTCCCATATTGATGGATTTATGTATACTTGTTTTAAGAGTGAGACCCTTCAGAAACCCATTTCCTTTGATGTTTTCATTTCCCTTCCTAAGATATCAGGGAGGGTGTGGCTACCTCCTTTTATGGTGTTTTAACCCCTTTTGTGAGCAGTCAGGAAAGGCATGATAACCTCCTTCTTTGGGGTTCTCATCTCCTTGAGAAGTCAGGGAGAGTGATCACCTTATATTCTAAAACAAAAGAAAGCAGATGTTATGGGCTAGTATTCTAAACCTGAAACAAAGGATTCTTACAAGGTGCTAAGTCAGCGGAATTGATAGAGACAATGGTTGTTTAACATGGTGCTTAACAGTTCTCTAGTTCAGTACATGTATTCAGTACTTAATATAGTTCACAGGATATACACCTATGATAAGAGAGCATATAAGCTCAGACAAACTCAGTCAGAATCAGAACTGAAAGATAGACACCATGGTGGTGGTCCTCTTGCCTCCCCCACAGAAACCAAAACACATTCAGGAGAACCTCAAGAAGCTGTCAGAGGCAGAGGACACAAAGGACTGGCAGCAGGATCTCAACCTCTTGGAACCAAGGAGAGATAGACTTTAAAGTAAGCTAATTAGGCCCCAGGAAAAGAGACAAGACTTTGAAAGAGATAATAAAGGATTTGGAATTTAACACCTGGCTGCATTTGTGGTGATTACTGAACTGAAAGGAAAGCTGCTCCCAGAGACCCAAAGAAAACCAAAAAAGAGAACATTACAGTCTTTGTTCTCAGTGGGGGTAGCAGGAGAACAGCCCAGCTACCACGAAGCTGATGAAGATGGAATGAATGTCTCTCCTTGGCTCCGAGAGTTTGAGCTCTCACCTTCAGTCCTCTTGTCTTCTCTGAATCTGTCTTTGAGCCCAAACCAGTCTCTCCTGAAGTACAAAAATGAAAAGAGCCACCAGGAGCCTGATCAAAGATGGAATGTCTAGCTGAGTTTGTCCCAGCTTTATAAGCTCTTTTTTAATTACATCATCCTAGGTGTGAATCTTGTAGAACTATGTTAAGAATTAAGTACACTTATTGAACTATAGAGAACTATAGAGAATTATTAATCACCATGTTAAACAAGATAACCATTGTCTTATCAATTCCACTTAGCACATTGTAAGAATTCTTGTTTCAAGTACAGAATTCTGGCCTATAACAGAACCAAAAACTGTTGTGGAAAAGCTTCAAATATAAAGGAAAGAAAAAATAAATAAATAAAAACATAACAAACCAAACAAGAAGGAGTGAAATATTTTCTCTTTGAGCCAAATCTGATAAAAGTAATATTCACACAGTGTTCATCACCCTCTCTTCTTTTCCTCGTTTGTAGTAGGTTTTCTTTGCCTCTTCCTGAGAAGTATATGAATCCCAGATTTGCTTAACTTTTTCAGATTCCAGTCAAATTATTGTATTTTTTTTTTTGGTTTGTTTTCAAGACAAGAAATCCTTTAATGGTATATGTGTTTAAATCCTGGGTTCTTTCTTTGGTTATCACTGAACATCAAACAAGACATAAAAAATAAATCACTCCATAATTCATCATGATCTACCCACATGAAATATGTGTGTGTGTGTATAATTTTTTAATGAAAACTCCCTTGAGTATTGAAATTTTAAATTTTTGATTGTCTATCCATAACAGCTAATGTAATTCATAACACATAGGAATTTTTAATGAATGCTTATTAGTTTATCTTTATGCCAGACTAGTAGCAGCAGCAGAAGTATTTGCATAGTTTTACCCATTTGGCTTTAATCCATATCTTACTTAAATATTAAATTAAAGAATTAAAGAAATTAAATTAATTTATTTTATTAAAAATAATTGATAAGGAAAAACTATCTTAGAGTCTATCCAGAAGGAAGAATGAGATAGAAGGCAGAATAAAAAGGGAGGAGGGAATACAACTGCAGTGCTTACTGGCACACTTTGACAAAGAATTTTTTCTTAAAGTAAAAATGCATGTGGGCATAAAAGTACATAGAAATAAAAGATAATCTAGAAGAAGAGAAACTGCTGTTGTTGCTGCTGCTGCTACTAATAGTGATGCTGATCTTTTCTGAAACAAAATAAATTGATCTCAAAGACTTGAAATATAAAGGAAATTTTTAAGTTTATAAATTTAACAAAAAATTTAATTAAAAATAACTATACTTTATGCTGCAAGAATTATGTAAACAAATTCCAATACAAAGGAGCATCAGATAGCATCAAAAAATTGTGATGTGGGGCTTAAGACATAGCAGCTACATTCAATATTTCCAATCACAAACAATATGTTCTGCAAAAAACTGTTGTGGAAAAGCTTCAAATATAAAGGAAAGAAAAAAAAAACAAAAAAACATAACAAACCAAACAAGAAGAAGGAGTGAAATGATGTATTCTGACATGCAAAGCAGTACAAGATGAAGTTCAAAATGATAAGTTCTGTAAGCTTCAATCATCTATGAGAAAAGAAGGATATCCAAATTAAAAAAAAAAAAAGCATTTAGAGTATTCTTAAAGAAAAAAAAAAGAACTCATTTTTCTACTTTTTCTTTTCCTTTTTTTTGAATGGAACAGTGTACAGAGTGTTGGGCTGGGGGGCAGAATGACTTGAATTCAAATCTAGCCTCAAATATTTATTTTCTTGTATGACCATTATTGTCATTTTATCACTGCTTACTTCAGGCTCTTAAATCATATGAATGAGATAAGAACAGCACCTGTCTCCCAATTTTATCATGAGGATCAAATGTGATGATATTTATAACTCTCTTATGCTTAGATTCCAATGCAAGCAAACTACCAAAAAAAAAAAAAAAGGTGAAATACTAGGTTATGATGCTTTCTTAATCTCCACAGCCCTCTCTCCACTACAGAAAAGGCAGCTACAAACATTTTTGCTTATGTGGAAGGCCTTTTCCCTTCTTTATAATCTCTTTGGGATACAAGTTCAGTAGAGACACTGCTGGATCAAAGGTTACGCACACTGTGATAGCCCTTTGGGCATAGTTCCATATTGCTTTCCAGAATGACTGGATCAATTCACGACTCTACCAACAATGTATTAGTGTCCCAGTTTTCCCACGATTCCCTTCAACATACGTCATTATCTTTCCTTGCGTGTGGTTCAGAAATGGTGAGGGTTCACTATTTAATAAAAAAAGCTGGAAAGATCTCTAGAAGCAAAGCAAAGTTTTTATACATTCTCACGAGAAAAAAACCCATGGTTACTGACTCCAAAGACAGTACCTATATTGTTGAACAATTCAATGCAGAAGCACAAAACAATACAAGTCATGAGAAGAAAGACCTTCTCATATAAAGGATCTGGCTGACTTCTGCAGGCTGTTCTGTCCCAGTGTTCTCTACCAAATTCATTTTCCTCCTTATTTTAATGCCTTTACATTTCTTCACAAAGCTGGCAAGAACCAATCAGATTTTTCTCCAAAACTCTTTCCATATTCATTACTTACATAAAATTTTCCTCCAGTGTGGATTTTCTGATGTCCATAAAGACTTCTCCGGAATCTGCTTATTCCTTTCCTCTTGTAAATTGTCCAAACAAGAAATAAAAAATTATTAATAAATATATGAATCAAGGAAGGAACAGGTAATGAATTAAGTTATTCCAAAAACAAAAATAAAAGTAAAAGAAATCCATGAATTAAGAAACAAAGACAGCAATAAAAAAAAATAAAGAGAACATTCATCCTGTGGCAGAAGAGGGGGGAATCAGAATTAATGGGAACATTTTTTTTTCAAATATATTTTACAACTAGACAAACTTTAAATAGCTCACAAATTAGAAAAACAAAGTCCCTAAATGTATCAAAGTGGTACTTGAGTGCAATGAAGTGTACTATAAATAATGATAAATAGGAAAAAAGAAGGGAGGATTTTAATGGTTTAATGTGGAGAGCAATAAACATTATCAAAAAAGAGATAGTAACTATGAATATGTTATAAATAGAAAAAAATCACCAAAAAGTGTTGCCAGATTACAAAGAGCAAATATACTAAAAAAAAAAAAAAAAAAAAAATGAAAATACTACCTTCACTCCTCTTTCAAAGAGATGAGAAGTCAACTAGTGTTGTACTTTGCAGATATTTTCATATATTTGAAATGTATTGTTCAGTTTTGCTAATTTTCTCTTTTTTTTTCTTTTCCTCTATTTTTGGGTTTAAAAGATGATTTGTTACAGTATGTGATTCTCCAGGTACAGAAGTGGGAAAGATACTAAGGGAAATATGTTACTTACAAAAAAATATTATTAAGTACTTAAGTATTTTTAAAATTTTGGGTAATATTCCATTTTTTTCTAGCACTGCATAATCTTATTGTCCAAGATACCTTAAAAATCAAAACAGCACTGATATAGACAAATCTGCTGGCTTATTTTTCTACTCCCTAGATTGTAGCTTGAAGCTTGTGCCTTGTCCAGACTTAATGACTGAGGATATCTTCCTCATCTAAAGTTCCATTTTTTTAATAATCATTCCAAACTAACTAAATTAAAGAATAGATTCTTTGGGTGGGGGGGAGAAACAGAATTGATCATTCTTCTTTCTATCATCTGTTGTCAAAATCGATCTAATTTTTTTGGGGGGGAAAGGTTAAGGTGGTAGTAGTGATCGTCATCATTATTTTTAATGTTCATTGATGAATCATTGTAAATTCATCTTCTTCATTTATATATGTAAAACATTTGATGTCCAGATATTTTCCTCTCTTAATTAAGCAATATTAGAAAATGTTTGAACAGCTAAATAGAATACAGGGCTAAAAAAAATGTGAGTACAAATCTGATCTCAGACTTTTTCTAACTGTGTGATCCTGGGGAAGTATTTAACACCTGTTTGTCTCAGTTCTTTATCTTTAAATGGGGATACACTGAAGAAGGAAATGGTAAAACACTATCATATCTTTGCAAAGATATTCAAAGCATTTGGAGTATTCTTAAAGAAAAAAAATAAAACAGGTGGTAACAGGCTTACAGCCAAGATGGTGGAGAGGACACACACATCTAGTTAATCTTCATCTTTGCTCTCAGAATTTATTTCATGACAAGGCCTTAAAATTAGAGCTTGACTGAAAAAAAAAACCCACAAATAATTACCAACAGTAGATATCCTTGAAATTCACGAGAAAAAGGTCATTTTTTTACTCGGGGTGGGGATGGTTAAATTGGGTGCAGACTCAAGGCAGGAGCAGCAACACAGTGGACAATGAGAGTATGGAGCTGACTAAAGAGGGGTAGGGTATGATCTCAGACATTTCTGCAGGGAGATCTTTACCACAGTGTGAATACTTTCCCTTGGCAGCAAGCCAGTAGATCAGCAGAGGAGCTGTAAACACAGAAGGTAAAGATTATAACCCCAAAAAGCTAGAGTCTCTCAGGACCTGGGCACACCCATCCAAACTGTCTCAGCATGCTCTGAAAGTCTCAGAGTCCAGATGCAGCACAGCCATTGCTTTCTTGCTAGTGCCTCACTGCTGCCCCCAGCAGTCTGTAGAGGGAGCTCAGTAATACCATCCAGAACCACCACCCCCCCCCCAAAAAAAAAAGCAGACTGCATTTGTATTTTAGCTTTGTTTGTTTTCTTTGATTCTTCTTTGACAAAATGAGCAAAAAATTAAAACAGACTCTAACTGTTAATAGCTTCTATATGGATAGAAAGCAGACTTTAAAGCCTGAGAAGACTAAATACAGACTGTCTCCAAATGAATGCCCAAAAGAGGATATGATCTGATCCTCAACACACAAGACTCTCATAGAAGAAATTAAAAAGGCTTTTACAAGAGAGTTAGAAGAAAAATGGAAAAAGGAAAGGGAAGCTTGGCAAGAGAGTCTACATAATTCATCCCCCTCATTTAAAGATAGAGTGGATAAAGAAATCAAATCCTTGAAAAATAGAATTAGTGAATTGGAAAAAGAAAACAGCTCTCTAAAAAATAAAAATTGGCAAAATGGAAAAAAAAATCATAGAACAAAACAACTCACTTAAAAACTCAATTGGACAATTAGAAAAAAGATATAAAAAAGTGAGTGAAGAAAATAAATCATTGAAAATCATAATTGAAAATATGGAATTGAATGACTTGAGGAGACACCAAGAATCAGTCAAACAAAACAAAACAAAAAAAAAAAAAAAGAAAGAAAGAAAGAAAGAAAGAAACAATGGAACAAAATGACAAATACCTTATTGGAAAAACAGCAGATCAGCAAAATAGATCTAGGAGAGACAATCTGAGAATTATTGGACTCCCTGGAAAAAAAATGATGAAAAAAAAGAGCCTGGACACTATTTTCCAGGAAATTATCAAAGAGAACTGCCCAGAACTTATAGAAACAGAGGGAAAAATAGATATTGAAAGAATTCATCGATCACCTACTGAGAGGGACCCTAAAATCAAAACTCCAAGAAATATAGTGGCTAAATCCCAGAACTATCAAAACAAGGAAAAATATTACAAGTTGCTAGAAAAAATCAATTCAAATATAGAGGAACCACAATAAGGAATATCTAGGATCTAGCAGCATCCACATTAAAGGATTGAAGGACCTTGGATCTGATATTCTGAAAACCTAAAGAACTTTGTATACAGCCAAAAATAACTTAACCAGCCAAAATGAGTATTTTTCCCCCCAGGGAAGAAGATGAACATTTAATTAAATAAGTGAATTTCATCTATTCCTGATGAAAAAAAAAATGGAACTAAACAAAAAGTTTAATCTACAAATATAGAACTCAAGAGAAACTTAAAAAGGCAAAAAAGAAATCTTAGGAACTATATTTCTGCTATGAAGATATATAAAGAACACATGTATAATGTTTTCTAGAAACTAGAGGTGGAAAGCAAATTGTACCAGAAAAAAAGGTAAAGTGGGGGCACTACATCTCACAAAGAGGCAAAGGAAAATTATTATATCTGAGATTTAAAAAAATGGAGGAGAATGAACATAGTGTGTATCTTACTCTCAACAGAATTGGCTTAAAGAGAAAAATATTAGACATATTTGATTTATGGTGAAACTTCTTCCACCTCATTGAAAAGTGGGAGGGGAAAAGTGAAAAGGAAAGAAGTAAGCTAAACAGAAAGGAATACAGAAATTGTGAGGAAAAGGGGTAAAATAGAGAGAGGAATTCTAAGATGGGGTAAGGGATAATAAAAAGGGAGGGCTGTGAGAAGCAAGTGGTGCTCACAAGTTTAATACTGGGGAGGAGCATAAAGGGGATGGAAAGGAGAAAAGCATAAGCATAAGCCTAAGCAGGATTAACAAAATGGCAAGTAATATAGAATTGGTCATTTTAACCATAAATGGGAATGGGGTAAACTCCCCCATAAAACAGAGGCAGATAGCAGACTGGATTAAAAGCAAGAATCCTACAATATGTTGTTTATAGGAAACATACCTGAAGCAGGGAGATATATACAGAGTAAAGATAAAAGATTGAAGCAGAATCTACTATGCTTCAGATGAAGTCAAAATAGCAGGGGAAGCCATTCCGATCTCAGATCAAGCAAAAAGAAAAATTGATCTAATTAAAACAAATAAGGAAGGGCACTTGCTAAAAGGTAGCATAGATAATGAACCAATATCAATAGTAAACATATATGCACCAAGTGGTGTAGCATCTAAACACTTAAAAGAGAAAGTAAGAGACCTGCAAGAAGAAATAGAAAGGAAAACTATGATAGTGGGACATCTCAACCTTGTACTCTCAGAATTAGATAAATAAAACCACAAAATAAATAAGAAAGAAGTCAAAGAGGTAAATAGAATACTAGAAAAGTTAGGTATGATAGATCTTTGGAGAAAACTAAAGGGAGAAAGACAGTAAGTAGTACACTTTCCTTTTAGCAGTTCATGGAACCTATACAAAAATTGATATATATTAGGACATAAAAATCTCAAATTCAAATGCAGAAAGGCAAAAATAGTAAATGCATCCTTTTCAGACCACAATGCAATGAAAATTACATTCAATAAAAAGTCGGGGGAAAATGGACCAAAAATTAATTGGAAAATAAATAATCTCATACTAAAGAATGGTTGAGTGAAACAGCACATGATAGGCATAATAACTTCACCCAAGGAAATGATGATAATGGGATGTCATACCAAAATGTGTGGGATGCAGCCAAAGTGGTAATAAAGGGAAAATTCATATCTCTAAAGGCCTACTTGCATAAAATAGAGAAAGAAAAGGTCAATGAATTGGGCTTGCAACTAAAAATACTATAAAAGGAACAAATTAAAAACCCCCAGTCAAACACTAAACTTGAAATTCTAAAAATAAAAGGAGAGATTAACAAAATTGAAAATAAAAAAAAAAACTATTGAATTAATAAAACTAAGAGTTGGTTCTATGAAAAAACCACCAAAATAAACAAACCCTTAGTAAATCTGATTTTAAAAAAAGGAAAGAGGAAAATCAAATTGTTAGTCTTAACAATGAAAAGGGAGAATTTGCCACTAATGAAGAGGAAATTAGAGCAATAATTAGGAGTTACTTTGCCCAACTTTATGCCAATAAATTCGATAACTTAAATGAAATGGAAGAATACCTTCAAAAACATAGCTTGCCCATTCTCCAATTAATAAATGGTCAAAGGATATAAAGAGACAATTCTCAGATGAAGAAATTGAAACTATTTCTAGCCATATGAAAAGATGCTCCAAGTCATTATTAATCAGAGAAATGCAAATAAAGATAACTCTGTGATATCACTACACACCTGTCAGACTGGCTAGAATGACAGGGAAAGATAATGCGGAATGTTGGATGGGATATGAGAAAACAGGGACACTAATACATTGTTGGTGGAATTGTGAATACATCCAACCATTCTGGAGAGCAATTTGGAACTATGCTCAAAAAGTTATCAGATTGTGCATGCCTTTTGATCCAGCAATGTTACTACTGGGCTTATATCCCAAAGAGATCATAAAGAAGGGAAAGGGACCTGTATGTGCACAAATGTTTGTAGCAGCCCTCTTTGTAAGGACCAGAAACTGGAAACTGAGTAGATGCCCATCAATTGGAGAATGGCTGAATAAATTGTGTAATATGAATATTATGGAATATTATTGTTCGGTATGAAATGATCAACAGGATGATTTCAGAAAGGCCTGGAGAGACTTACACGAACTAATGCTGAGTGAAATGAGCAGGGCCAGGAGATCATTATATACTTCAACAATATTATATGATGATCAATTCTGATAGACCTGGCCATCTTCAGCAATGAGATGAATCAAATCATTTCCAGTGGAGCAGTAATGAACTGAACTAGCTACATCCAACCAAAGAACTCTGGGAGATGACTAAGAACCATTACATTGAATTACCAATCCCTATATTTTTGCCTGCCAACATTTTGGATTTCCTTCACAGGCTAATTGTACAATATTTCAGAGTCCAATTCTTTTTGTACAGAAAAATAACAGTTTGATCATGTGTACTTACTTTGTAGTTAATTTATACTTTAATATATTTAACATCTACTGGTCAACCTGCCATCTGGGGAGGGGGGAAGGGGAAGAAGGAGAAAAATTGAAACAAAAGGTTTGGCAATTGTCAATGCTGTAAAATTACCCATGCATATAACTTGTAAATAAAAAGCTTTTTAAAAAAAAGTATCTTCTCATAAAAAAAAAGTCTTTCTACAAAGAAAACTAATGTAAACAAGATTAGAAGGGAAGCAACAAACTGAGAAAACATTTTTACAGTTAAAGGTTCTGATAAAGGCCTCATTTCCAAAATATATAAAGAATTGACTCTAATTTATAAGAAATCAAGTCATTCTCCAATTGATAAATGGTCAAAGGATATGAACAGACAATTCTCAGATGAAGAAATTAAAACGATTTATAGCCATATGAAAATATGTTCCAAATCATTATTAATCAGAGAAATGCAAATTAAGACAACTCTGAGATACCACCACACACCTGTCAGATTGGCTAGAATGACAGGGAAAGATAATGCGGAATGTTGGAGGGGATGTGGGAAAATAGGAACACTGATACACAGTTAGTGGAATTGTGAACACATCCAGCCATTCTGGAGAGCAATTTGGAACTATGCTCAAAAAGTTACCAAACTGTGCATACCCTTTGATCCAGCAGTATTTCTGTTGGGCTTATACCCCAAAGAGATACTAAAGAAGGGAAAGGGACCTGTATGTGCCAAAATGTTTGTGGCAGCCCTGTTTGTAGTGGCTAGAAGCTGGAAAATGAATGGATGCCCATCAATTTTAGAATGGTTGAGTAAATTGTGGTATATGAACATTATGGAATATTATTGTTCTGTAAGAAATGACCAGCAGGATGAATACAGAGAGGACTGGTGAGACTTACATGAAGTGATGCTAAGTGAAATGAGCAGAACCAGGAGATCATTATATAACTCAACAACAATACTATGCCAATGCCTTCTTCATAAATAACTTTTCATCTCCCAAGAATTGCATATTTTCAGTCACTCATGATGTTGAAAAAAACTACCAGTATTTTGACAGTCTCTCAATTTTTGTTTTGCTCTGAGTTCAATAATCCTTAGGTGGTTTCTTTGTACTTACAATTGCACCCAAATGATTTCACAGATATACTTTATGATTATCAGAATTGATAAGACTGAGAGATTTCCCTGTGATCTTCTGTATTCATTTAGCTGGAAAAGACAGACCTCTCCATAGTTTACATCATATTACCTAATAAAGTTGCCTCAGTAGTCCTCAGCAAGTAGTCACTAATCATAACCACTATTCTTCCTGCCATTTTTCTCATGTTACCAGTTGTTTTCCCTTTGTTTTCAAAGTGAACCAATGATATCACAAGTACTTATCCTAACTTGAAAATGAATTGAAGAAGGCAGAATTGTACAAAATCATAAACTTCACTTTTTCTTCCAAATTCACTGAAGTCCACTTTAAATGTGAAGATTGAAGTTCTTTGAAATCAAGATCAATCAAGCAGTGGTCCCAGATAAAATGAATGACCTTGATTTCTTCTAACCAAACTATCATTCTACATTGCATGCTTCAGCTGCATTCATTACCACTGCAACAAATTGTTTTCATCCACCCATTCCTCCAAAAGAAAGCTTCACAAATTTGGAGTAAAAATCCCCCTACCTCACTGATGGATTTGAGACCTTTTATTTACCCATCTACCAAGAGGGTTTTACTGGGATATGGCTGCTGAATATGCTACAATATAGGGACACAGGTGAGAGTTGAATCTAGATCAATATTATAGTTACTTTTCCTTTAAAGAGAAAAATTCAGTGATCTTGTTCTTTCTTCTTTTTGCCATATTCTTCAAACTAAAACATTTTTGAAGTCTTGATTCCTGCTTCGTATTCTTCATTTTTAATGTTTTTGGGGGAGGATTTCAATCTTTTTAAGTACTGGAGGGTTAGGTAGAGATCAATTTTTAAATTTTTAGTACATACAGTGCTAGTATTTGGTAGCATTGACTTATGCTTTTATATACTATTTTGCTTTGTTTCTTTTTGAAGTATTTCTTTGGGGAATTTAATTTTCTTTATTCTGTCAGAATATTAGGATAAAGATTAATGTGCAATTAATAGAAATCCGTGTTACTTGGTACTAGCTGAAAGCAAATATAGCATACTCTCCACAGAATATTGCACAATTTTCTTTGACGTCTACATTTTGTTGAATATTGTGATTGAACATTTGTATTTAGTCCTATTTTCACTTTGGCAATTTTTTTGATGATCTCTTATGATTAGCTATTGTGGTAAAATGTTGTTTGACACCATCATTTTAACATATAGGTCAGCTTCTGGGAGAGCCATAAAGGCATGTTTTACATTAAAGAGTAAAACACATCTTTCCATAATCATAACATAGATCCTCTTAGTTATTATTGTCTGACAGCATATCTCTGCTTCTTCCTAACAGAGACAGAATTAATAACAATACAAGCCATGAATGTAACTTTGATTATTTTTGCTGACAACGCCAGAAAAAATTCCAGGAGCAAAACAGACATCTGCACACAACTTTCATAGATCTAACCAAGACCTTTGATGCTGTCTTCTGAAAAGAGACAGATCATGGTGAAATCTGTTGTCAAAAGAACTTTGTCAATATTGCAAGCTAGTTCTTTAATGACATGTTTGCAAAAGTTCTGGAGAATGGAAGATGATCTCACTATTTCTCAGTTATTAATGGCGTGACGCAGTATTGTGTGAGAGCTACCATGATGTTTTCAAGAATATTACTGAACGCCTTCAAAAAGGACAAATCTGGCATTACAATCAACTACCACACTGATGGGAAATTATTTAATTTGTAAAGTTAATAATCCAAGACTACCTTGTAGGACTAAAAAGGAGTGAGAATTAGTAAGGAACTTTGTGTTTGCAGTTGATTGTATGCCACTTGTGATGAATTTGGCTTAACAATGCCATGAAGGCAGATATGTGCCACAGTGGATAGACCACCAACTCTGAAGTCATGAGGACCTGTGTTCAAATCTGGCCCTAGACATTTAACTTTTCCCAACTGTGTGACCCTAGGCAACTTACTTAACCCAATTGTCTAAGTAATAATAATAATAATAATAATAATAATAATAATGCCATGAACAAAGGTTCTTCATCAGTCATAGCTTTACCATCCATATGTGAACCCACTGGTTATAGCAAATGAAGAAATTTTGAATGTTATGGTTAAGTTTATTTACCTTTGAAGTATACTGTCCTAGGATGTACACATAGATAAGGTTGAAATACACGTTTACCACAGCTAGCTTAGCATTTGAGAAACCTCAAAAAAGTCTAGAAAAGAGGAATTATTAATTTTCCAACAAGCTGAAGAGCTACGTTGTTGTGCTGACCTCATTGTGGTATGCCTGTGAAATCTGGAGAGCATTCCAGTGCAATGCCAGAAAATTGAACTGCTTTTATTTAGATTGTTTTAGGAAGATTCTGAAGGAAACACAAGGAACTGGATACTGAGATCCTTTCAAAAGCTAAACTGTTAAGGATTAAAACTATGGTGTAGAGAGTACATCTCCAATTAGCTAAGAATATTGTTTGAATGACAAATGTACATTTATCTATTCTTTATATAAATAATTCATACAAAGCATGTGCTCAATTGAAGGTCAGAAAAAGGTATACAAGGACACACTCAATGTCCCTCTTAAGAAATTTGGTATCAATTGTGAGATATGGGAAAGATTGGCATCCAACTCCCAAGAGTGGTATGGCCACGTGAAAAAAGGTTCTGTATTCTATGATCAAAAAAGAATGGCAGTAGTCCAAAAGATACATGATGTACAAATTTAGAAAAATCTCCATCATTCATAATGATCATACATAATATCTGTACCCAACCTACAGCACAGCCTTCCTGAGCTCATATTGGTATGATCAAACATGGCCAGTATGTTGTACATTGACCCAAACTTCATACTTTAATTTTGATGCACTTCAAATATGGTGGACAAAAACTGTCATCTAATTCACCAAACTTTATTCCAACATAATCAACTTATTCCCATGACCTCTGTCTGTGTAAAATGATTCTAATTATCTTAAAAATGAAGAGATTCTTGGAAATTAGTGTCTTTTCCTCATACAGAAACATAACATTTTAACGTTATTGAATCCCTTGTAATTTCTCTTTCACATTCATATATTATTTCTTTTTTTATGCCTTGTATTTGAAAGTCAAATCTTCTATTCAATGAGGATCATTTCCCAAGGAATGAATGAAAGACTTTATTTTATTAAATTTTATTTTTTTCCACTGAACAGTTAAAATTATAGCTAAAATCTTGGCTTTTTTTTTCTCTTCAATAATGAAATCTATTCCAAGCAATCTGCTCTTTTACGATACTAACAACTAAATCTATGATTCTAACTGTGCTACAATATTTGGGAGGTTACTTTCTAGCTGTATGCAATATTTTCTCTTTGAATTCTGAGATCTGGAAATTGACTGTGATATTTCTGAGAGTTTTAATTTGGAGAGCTCTTTCAGCTAATCATCAGTTGATCCTTTCAATTTATACTTTACTTTTTGTTTCTATGATATTGGAGAAGTTTTTCTTTATAATATCTTAAAATATAATATTTAGTTTATTTTTCTGATGAGTACTTTAGATATTCCAAAAATTCTTACATTATCTCTCCTCTATTTTCCATATAAGTTGTTTTTCCATTGAAAAAATGTTTTTTTCCCATTTTTGTTCTATTCTTTTGACTTTGTTTTATTGTTTCTTGATATCTCTTGATATCATTACCTTCTACTAGCTCAATTTTAATTTTTAAGAGTTAATTTATTTTTATGAGTTTTTGTACTGATTATTCAATTTGACCAATTATGCTTTTTAAGGAGTTCTGTTTTATTACTCCTCACTTTTCTGTATTGTTGGGCCTCTTTTACTAAACTATGGATTGTATTTTCATAATTATTTTCCCTTGTTCTCATTTTTTAATTCATTTTTCCTTAACTGCTTTTATTTCATTTTTAAAATGATTTTTAACTCTTCAAGGACTTTTTATTAGAGTTATTTTAAAGTTCCCCTTTTGAAGCTTTCCTTTTATCTGTAAATTTCATTGTCTTCTTTTTAATTTGTTTCTTTACCTTCCCTGTCATCATAGTAGCTTTTTATGGTTGGGTTTTTTTTTTTATTTGCTCAATTTTTTGTTCTTTTTTTTGATTTTAACTTTATGTTAAAGTTGGAATTATTCCCAATATGGGAAGAATAAGAGCAATGTTCCTCAATTTTCAAGGTTTTTGTCCTGCTTTTTTCAGAGATAAATTCTGAATGTCTGAAAGTTCCAAGATGGTGTGATCTGGGGAAAGGTATAATGAAAAGCTTCCTGGTCTAGGCTCTGGTCTTTACCTCAAACAGAATCCTGATCCCTTCGGTTTGCAATAATCACTGCTCCTCAAAGCCTCACTCCTTTGGATCTAAATGTTAACATATGCCTCATCATCCCTGATCCCTTGTGGAACAAAGTTGTATGATTCCTCAGAGCACTCACTTTTTAATGACCGAAGTTCTTTTCCCTTCCACTGAAATATGATCAAGAATTGGATCTAGGCAAAAGAGTTGCCAAATAGCTTCTATTTCAGAGCTTATTTTGGCTCTGGCACATATATATTCTCATAGGGATCCATTTTTAAAACTTTTTTTTTTTGTAAGTTACCATGTCCTCTTTTTATCTCTGATTTGAGAAGTTGCCAAACTACTGACACTTCTGTTGCCACCATGTAGTTCTATCACTGATGTTCACATGGGCAGGTCAATTCTCTGAAAGCTTTCACAGCTGTGAATCATAACATCTGAAGGAGTTGCAAGGCAGCCTTTGCTGATGCAGATGTTCCTTGTGAATGGGGAATTAAATAAATTGTAGGGAAGAGGAGAGAGGTCATATAACACAACTGTCTTTCAATGGAGAGGTTAGAGAACAGCAATTGCCTCTCAGTCTCTTTGTATCATCATGAACATCTGCTAACATGAAGAGATCCATTCTATGGGTCTCAGTTAGACCTCCAGCAGCCACTGGCAGGTGACTGCTGTATCACAACATATGGCTCCTGAATGTGGGACATAAGAAACATAAGCAATAACCAGCAGCACCTGAGAGCTGTTTGTGAACTCCTCCCAGAGTTCCTTTGGTAACCCGCAGGGAAGGAAAGCAGAAGAGATCCAGGAAGGCTTTTTTAGTCGGGGTAATTAAATGTGTCAACACATCAAAGGGCCAAGCTAGGAAACTGTTGAGAGACTTAAATGCCTGTTCTGACTACAACCCTCTTCTCTGTTTGATTTGCCTCCATGACATCTCACAAGATTCAATACCTGCTATAGTATTTCACCCTACAACCATCCAGAGATGATAGTGCTGTTTGCATTCCCCAGTGTGCGGACTCAGATAATAGCAAATGCACAAACTTACTGACTATGCTGTGGGAGGAAAATATCCATAAAACAAAAAATGGGGAATTGTTAAGGACCTAGGTATGGTGAAGGGCAAGTTCTCTGAGACCCTCCACAGCTGTGAATCATAACATCTGAAGGAGTTGCAAAGCAGCCTTTGCTGATGCAGATGTTCCTTGTGGGTGGGGAATGAAATAAATTGGAGGCAAGAGGGAAGAGAAGAGAGGTCAGGCAACACAACTGCCTCTCAGAGAGAGGTTAGAGACCAACACCTGCCTCTCAGTTTCCTTGTATCATCATCATCCGCTTACATGAAGAGATCCATTCTACAGCTCTGAATTAGACCTCTAGAAGCCACTGGAAGGTGGCTCCCATATCACAACATGTCTCTTACTGCTTTGGGGGATATGCAAATATCACAATAAGTGAAGTACATAGATTAGAAAATTTGATGTTTTCATATAAAATTGTTTTTTCAAAAAGATGAGAATAATTCATCAGTCCAAGAACACTATCCCAGTGAATGTCTTCCAGCAATTATGATAATTTCCACTTGTACTTTTTTTGTCACTTTGCCAATATAATGGCATAAGATATAAATTCAAACTTTATCCATTTTGAATATCTCTAGTAATTAGTGACTTGAAAGAACTTTTCATATATTTATTGATAAATTGCATTTTTAAGGAAATTGACTCTTCATATCATTTCAGTTAAGCTATCTTATTATCATAATTCATTCCTCTTTCAAGTTTGCCACATAACACTAAGCTATCAAATTTTATAATTTCTATGTGTATTTCATCTCTCATTTTTGCCCCATATTCTTTAACAGGTGGTGAATTTTTCATTATATTTATGGCATTAGTCTTTTAGTTATCTTCCTACGTATTTAATATGTAACTTCCTAAGTATATAATATGTAACTTTCTAAGTATGTAATTTTATGCTGCATTTTCTTATAATATTTCTCTCGAACAAAGTATAAAAATCAAGACTCATGTTCTATTCATGAGTCACATTCTCCAAAGTCATTAAGGTAGCATTTAGTTTTTAGAGTAAGAAATTCTATTCATCTTGCCTAAAACTTGTGCATTTGAATATAGTTATATGAGGTCAAGAATTTTACTACTATCCCTTTTCTGAGATGGTTTTTTCTCCTATTAGTTTCTATGTTTTTCATATACACTTCAGTATACACTGTTGATTTTCTTTCTAACTTGACAGATCAAAATAAAATGTATACTACAAATCTTATCTTTTTTAGATTACAATTATTTATTTGAATTTATAAAATAACAAAAAAAAATATTCCTCCCAGTCTTGGCTAGATGTTTTCTATTTCTGTTCAGAGATTTTCAGATTGATAGATCAATAGATACAGAGAAAGACAGAAAGAGAGAAATTTGTGTGCATATTTATTCATATGTGTATATAAATTCTTTCCTTATTTTCCAAGATTAAATTTTCTATAATAAATATTTTGAATATTCCATTTATCAATTTTTTTATCTCAGTGTATCAATTTTGATGGAAACAGTGCACTTAATCAATGTCAAAAGAAAATATAAGAAACCTTTGTTTTTCATAAATGAAATTAATTATGCCAATGTTTAAATCTATAAATCCTGTTCAAGATTTTTTTTAATACAAAGTAAAAGAACCCAAGAGTGAATGGATAATAAAGTGTCATTAAATCAAAAGAATTAATGTCCCTTGAACATATAGATTCATTTGTTTTTGTCTTTATATTATTCCTTTTACCTAGTAAGTCATAGGTATATAATAAATGCTTGTTGATTTTTTTGATTTTGGTAATACAAGATAGGCATCCTTTAAATATTGACTTCAAACTTTATTGGGTTATTTGTCATAAAATATTAGCAAAACAATAATTTTCAATTTCCTCTTAAGATTATCCTATGTATATAATAGTGCATGAGACTAAAAAGTCTGAACATCTAGCCTTCAATAGTTAAACAACTTCAGTTTTACCTAGATGACCCAATATTTATAGCCTTATGAAACCTCATTTTAGTAAAACTGAAAATCTGACACTGATATTTCCTAAGAATCTTGTAAAAGAAAATATCAAAATAATTATATTTTCAAGTAAATAAAAGACAGAATTATCTTCTGTCTAGTGTGCTAAGAATTTTATGATTTGTAGAGTTGTAATAATATTCTTATATACCAATTATGTGTCAAGTACCATTGTAAGGATTTTATAAATATTATTTTATTTGATCCTCTTAGAACCCTGTTAAACATGTTCTATTATTCTCCTTTTCTAATAGTATTTTATTTTTTGCAATTATATAATCAAGAAATGTTTGTTATTCATTTTAAAAAAATTTGAGTTCCAAATTCTTCTTCCTTTTTTCATATTCTCCCCATTCCTAAAATAGAAGACAATTTGGTAAAGATTATGCATGTACTATCGTGTAAAACAAATTTTTAAAATAGCCACAGTTGTGAAAGAAAAAGTAGTTCAAAAAGAAAAAAAATATATATGAAAAAGAATAAAGTGAAAAAATGTTTTGATCTACATTCAATGTCCATCATTTCTTTAACTGAATCACTGGTCCTGTACACCTATCTAGGATAATTATGTTGCTGAGAAGAACAGAGTCACATATGATACATATATTTTTCTCATTCTATTCATTTCACTTTGAATCAATTCATAGAAATTTTTCCAGGTTTTTCTGAATCCTTCCTGTTCATAATTTTTATTCCACAATAATATTCCATTACATTCCTGTACACAGTTTGTTCAGCCATTCCCCAATTGATGGGCATGCCCTCAATTCCCAATATTTTACCACCACAGAAATGACTGTTATAAATATTTTTGCACAATAACTTCTTTTTCCTTTTTTATGATTTTTTGTCATACAGACTTGGTAATGCTATTGCTAGATCAAAGGGTATTATGCACTGATTAGTTGCCCTTTTGTCATAATTCCAAATTACTCTCCAGAAAGAGTGGGTCAGTTCACAAGTCTACCTACAGAGCATGTGTGTCCTTTTTTCCCACATCTTCTACAACATTTAATGGTAAGCTCTATTATTACCCCCATTTTACAGATCAGGAAACTGAGACAAACATAATTTGAATTAAGTTGTTAAACATCATGTAACTAAATGGATTTAAGCTTAGGTCTTTTGATCCCCTGGCCAGACTCATTGTGCCACCTTATTGTCATTTTTCATATGATTAATAAGAAAAAAGTTACAATATAAAATAGTTCATGTATTTCTCAAGAATTATCCTTAAGAAATAATTACAAAATATTTACAAAATAATCCTTACATATTTATATGCATTTATTTCATTTTCCCTTAAAAAGATAGAATACATATTTATTGTTTACTCGCTAGTGTAAAGTTCATGAAAATTCCATTAATTACAAAAACTTGCAAAAAAAATGCAAACTTATTTTTGAGTAGTAATATATATAAGAAAAGTGATGGCAAAAACTGTTTATAAATTGTTTCATTTCATATAGGTTTTATTTTTCTCCAATTGCACAAATCTTTTCATGCAATACCTAATGAATAAAAAGAATTTGAAAACATTCACTCCATATGGTAATACTACTAAGCAACTTCTAGGAAGAGAATTTCTCAGTAATAGCACAAATGTTTCAATCTCAACTTGCATACAATGCAAGATATTTCTGCTATGGGTGGGAGAATCTGAGGGTAATTTGGGTAAATCATAAAAAGTTAAGTGTATTATGTATTAAGCATATATCTATTAGTGCCAGAAAATGATATGTTTTAAATTCCTGCATCCCACTTCCTATCCCAAAGAAAGAGAATTGGATTATTCTAATAAGTGAATAATGAGCAATTTAGTTTCTTTAACATGCACCATTATGGGATTATGAAGATACTTTTTATCTAGCATTGAAATTTCTCCAAGAAATAGAAAATTTAACTATTATTTTCTCTATTGGAAATTACACTATGCAGATCACTTTTACTAATGATTAGTCATGTTTTCTGCTGTATTTACCATGTTTCATATTTAAATTGTGACATAAATAGTAATCTGAATTAAATATTAAAATAGTTATATTAATAGTACAATCATCCTGTGTCCCACCTATAATGTTCACTTCAGCAAACTCATAACAACCCACCTCTTCAATTAAGTTTGGTGAACTGCTAGGTATATTGATAGAGTAAAATAATTCATTGCCATTCTGACTGTACTATATTCTAACATCATTTGGATGCAGTTGTCTAATCATTAAACCTGAATAACTGATGAAAAGGCTGTTTAGATTTATGAAATGACTGTTCAATCTATTCTATTGCCATTTCCCAAAATAAGTATATTTTTTAAAAAATACATACATCCCTATATGTATATATGTATAGGGTTATGTATTTATATATGTCTGTGTGTATGTGTATATGTGTGTGTATCAGATGTCCTCTGACTAGTAATTCATGAGACCATGAACTTTCTATTTATCTATTTTTTTTATTCTCATTTGTTTTCTGCTTGTTTCCCATTACTTGTTTCTGGATTAAACAATAAAGCCTTCCATTTATCACCACAACCACATATTTCAGGAAACCACATTGCTATTTGGTGATGTTTTTAATTATTATGTGTCTATTCTGGAGGGCTTTATCTCTTTCATTATCATTTTTTATTATATAGACTGGATGTTTTTGAAATGCTTTATTATTTTGTTTTTTTAAAGCTATTTATTACAAGTAATTAGGCAAAATAAAAAGCTACCAAGTAGACCTACTTCTGCATTTTAGAAGATTTCCCTAGTTCTATCTCACTTTTTTTTTTCCCCTTGTGGGTGAAAAAGCTTTGTTAGATAAATGATGTTATGCTATTTTGATATGGAAAAAATTTGATGATGATTATAATTTCATTATTTTTAATACAATAACATTGAAGGTACTTAATAGATTCTTATTGATTGACAAATTATTATATTTTGAACAAAATGTTTATAAAATTTCAATTTTATTGGATTAGCTGAGCATTGCCTGAGGAGTGATTTAAAAAAAAAAAAACTTGCTGAAAAATAATTAGTTACTAATTAAATATAAAAATAAATTATCTTGTATATTATAAATATATGCCTGTAAATATTCTAAGAAAAAATTAAGAAAGAAAGGTAAATATTCAGAACTGTACTTTTATTTTATATTATGAGCCAGAATTCTTGTACTTAAAACAAGGATACTTACAAGGTGCTAAATTAGTGGAATTGATAGACAATGGTTGTCTAGTTTAGCCTAGTGATTATTAGTTCTCTAGTTCAGTACATGTACTTAGTACTTAATATAGTTCCACAAGATTCACACCTATGATGATGTAACTATAATAGAGTATATAACAGCCAATGGGGACCCAGAGACAGATTCATTCCATTGTCCACCTTTGTGGTGACTGGAGGTTGAAGCACAAGCCCTTACTCAGACTCAGAGCCAGATTCATGCACTTCATCGCACACTACCATGGTGGCTTTCCCCACTGAGACCAAGGCCAGTCTGAAAGGCTCCCAAGATCTCCAGAAAACCAACAAGAACACTGTAATTTTACAAAGTTGTTCTATCTTTTTTAATCATTATTTCAATTCCTATCCAATATCTGTGGCTTACAGTTTAAAAGTTCATCATATAAGAATGTAAGCTCTGTGAGGGTAACAGTTACTTTGTTTTGGTCCTTAAAGACTTAACTACTTAACACAAAACTTCTCACATGGTAAACATATAGCATATATATTTGCTCAATTGTCCCGACTAAATTGTAGCAGCCTAGTAGATAGTTTATAAACTATTACATGGAAAACCTATACATTTGATTTGCTGTCGTAAGTATAACTAAAATAGTTAAACATTGTGAAGGTATAATTCAATTTGCAAATGTGGTATGCATTAAGATTGTAGTGATGATATAGTGAGATAGTACAGTTTGGGGCATCTTTATATCTCTCACCTAGTTGTGGCTAACATCATTATTTCTATTGATTCATTTGCTCCAACTTGCTCTCTCACTAGGAGGTCAGAATCCTCATAGTTCTATTATCATACCATTATATTTTCACTATGTCTAAAATTAATTGTGGTGAAGATAAATACATAATCATCACTTTAGCACTTGAGACTTCATCCAATGTGTTTTCTATGTACATTACAAGCAACTGAAAAATAATGATATTTCTAAAACCAGGCTTTTACATTATTACTTTTATATTACATAAAAACCATTTACTTAACAATAAGGCAAAAAATATATATAGCATTATATATACTAATATAATACATCCAGCCAAGCCTCAGACTTGGATCATTTCTACCATTAGTTACCTTTTCTTCTATTCACATAATACTGAACAAAGATAAGAGAAAACTGTCCAAATCTCCATTACACATTTATTCAACAAAACCTCAACTAGGCTCTCACTGATGCTAAGCAATCCTATTATATCCTCCTTATGAACCCACTTTCTGCAGAGGCTTTTCCAAACCTTTTTATACCCCTTCAGGCCTCCCATTGAGTTCCTTAACTCCCACTGAGCTGAGAACCATGTCATATTTTATAAAAATAAAATGAGCCTATTTGCCTTGAGCTTCTTTTTCTCCTGTCTTACTCATCTTCTATCACTCAAATGCCTGTCTACCATTATCTCATCTTTGATCCCTCTCTCAAGTAATGAAATTGCCTTCCTCTTCATGAAGGCTAACACCTCTGTCAGTTCAAATATGATTGCATTTCATCCTGCTTCCACCAACCAATTGCCCCTCTTTCATATCCAAACTTTTAGTTACTTTCAATTTCTCTCTGTCTATTGACTTATTCCCAACTGCCTAAAAACATTTCCATGTTATCTCCAAACTGGAAAACAAAACAACACCCTCCCAAACCCTTCTGAATTCTAATGTTTTCCCTCTGTTAGTTATTTCCTACTTATTCTCTATATATTTTGCTTTGCATATGTGTTTGCAGATTTTTTTTTCTTTATTTCATTGGAAGATCTTCAAATGAGGGGACTATTTCCCCCCTTTTTGTAATGCTCAGAGCTTAAACATTTCCTGGCACATAGAAATTACTTAACAAATATTTATTGGTTGTTTAAGAATCTATTAATAAGAAAAATTTTCAAAATTCCCTACATAAACTGAGATCATATTTTTTTGACCAAAGTACTCAATAACTATATTGAAGAGTGACCACAAACTTATATGAGACTGACAAAGATGTACAAAGAGAGACAAAATGCATGCACTTAGGGTAACTTACAATGATAAAATGCAAATT
Organism: Antechinus flavipes; assembly: GCF_016432865.1. Taxonomy (NCBI): domain Eukaryota; kingdom Metazoa; phylum Chordata; class Mammalia; order Dasyuromorphia; family Dasyuridae; genus Antechinus; species Antechinus flavipes. The sequence goes on along the minus strand of NC_067401.1, from coordinate 232,977,743 downwards.
TCAACATTCTTCCTTTCTCAGCTACATTTATCCTTCTTTACATTTATCTATATTTGACTGTTGTTCTTCACCACTCTTTAGCTATGAAAATACTCTTCTCAAACATGTTGTGTCAAGTCATTTTCACTCTTTTAATCCCACTTGCAGTTTTCTTGACAAAGATACTGGAATAATTTGTGATTTCCTTCCCCTGCTTGTTTTACAGAGGAAAATAAGTAAAACAAGTTCAAGTGACTTGTCTAGGATTCCACAACTAGTAAGTATCTGGGGTCAGATTTGAATTCAAATAGATGAATCTTCCTGACTTCAGACACAGAGTTCCACTTAATGCTGCCAAGATTCTCAAACTTAGACTTTACAGACTTTTATCATTAACGATCAATACCTAAAAATACATTTAGAGAGTGGTGACTTTTAGTGACAAAAATTCTCTTTAAGTCAGAGAAATATCAAAATCCAGGTATCATTGGGCTGTACAAACCATAGCAGCCAACTGAATGTCATAGCAACCTAATCAGAATGGAGCTCAAAGAAGTATGCTAATGTTTATTCTTTAATCTAGGATACTGAAGTAGCTGCTGAGAGTCCCTTCTGCTTTTACCATTTAAACCACAAAAGGTATCAGAAAGCAATAACTATTTTTGAAATGATTCACCTTTTTTTGGTAGTTTTAGATGGTATTAAAGAGCTATCACAGATGCTCTACAATAAGAACAATTGCTTTGGATCAATTAAGGTTCACTCAAATGAAGCTTTCTATCATTTTATTTTTTCTAACTTCCATAGTTCTGGCATTTACTGCTCCTCAACCAACAGCTGTTTTTTAGGTCTACCCTTTCCTGAAATGTTTTCAGCTTTTCTCTGGTATTGTGGTTCCTCTTAACTGATACATGTTCATTGAGCATCTATTTTGTGTTAAGTATTGTACTAAGCACAAGGACATAGTAAAAGACATAAGACAGTTCATATTTAGGAATTCACAGTCTAATGGGTTCTGTCTATTTCCTATATCATGTTTCTCTTGTATTCATAAGCTATTGTATTGTTTAAATGAGTTTTCTGAGTCTCAGCGACTAGCTTTTTACTTAAACAAGATTAAAAATATATAATTTTTTTTTCTGATCAGATTCATGGTCTCTTGAAAATTATAAGCCAGTTTCCAAATATTTATAAGATACTCATTTTGACATTACTTTCTTTAGTCATAAAATATGTATATGCAAATTTTCTGAGGTATCCATTATTCTTTGTATCTCCAATGTCTTCAATACAATACTCTATTCCTTTTGTGCCCTGGAAATTATTTCTTTACACTCTTGCTTTTCTAATTTAATAAATACCATATCTTTTTCCTCTTTAATAGCATTAATCAGTTACTACAAAAATGAAACATCACTATTTTTCTGACAAAAAGATCTACTCCCTCACATCTATACTATATATCATTTTCTCTCTAGACTATTCAAATTCTTTCTTAAAGCACTTTTTATACATAAGAGATATATGTACAGTGAAGATTGTATTTTAAAACACTATGCCTTTTATAGGTATATGACATAATGAACTATTCATAACTGTAGCAATATGCAACATCATTTGATAATCGATATAAATTATTTTCCTTTACTCAAAATACTTTTTTGACTATTTCATCTTTAAACTTCTCTGTTTATTTTAATGGGAGCCACACTACTTTATATGATTATTTTTAAGTTGTTAGAATAGTCATAGGAATTTTAACATGGAAAGAATTTTAGAGATTCAAGTTCAATGTAAAACACTGAGTTCAAAACAGAAAAATATCTCTCTTGAAAACTTCCTGTGACTAATTAAGCTAAACAAATGATTCTGATTTTCTTTTTTGGACTTCTTTTAAGAAAATTTTCCTGTTGATAGAACTGAGTTCTACCAAAAACTTATAAGTTATACAGAAATGTATTGCATCTTTCACATCATCATTATTATAATATGTGAAGAATACTCTCATATCTTCCCTGTCTATTCCTCTCTGAAGTAAATATCAACTATGAGGGGATATTTTAGGGGATATTTCAAAATGTTGATTCATGTAGAACTTATAATTTCATCCTCTATACTTTATTCACATTAACAGCAATAAAGTAATTTCTCCTTTTAGCAACATTTGCACTATGAATTTTTGACAAATAAATGTAAGGCTCTCTTCTTATTCCTATCTAATTTTATTTCATGTTTCAGCCAAGTCAAGTTCTAGTTGTTTTGTTTGTTTGTTTGTTTGTTTGTTTGTTTGTATCCTGTGTGATTTTATGATATAAAATATTAGTGGTCCCTCAGTTTTTCATATTCTTGAAATTGAATGGTATATTATTATCAATCTAAATCTTTGGTTGGAAAAGTTAAACAAAATAAAGCAAAACAAAAAAGAATTTTCAGAATAGTTGGCACACAATAGAGAGCTAGCATTTAAGTTCCTTGAGACCAGGAACTATTTCATTTTATACATATATATCTAAGCAACAACACAGTGCCTAAAAAAAAAAAGTAGGTGCTTAATAAATACTTACTGATTTCTTCATTAATCCACATTGCTGGAGTATGTATTCAGATCACCAGGATTCTGTCCCCTATGTATGGCATTCGGGCCATATTTTTTTCTTTTTTTCACAAATGTAGCATGACTGCTTAATGCTTTGTTGAAATCCAAATAAACTGCACAAACATTTTTTTAAGCTACCTTTTTTTTTAAATGTCTAACATTAAATCATCTGTTTTCCATGTGAAAATGTAAGAGTAGTGTGATGAAATAATATTTATTGCTATAAATCACTAAAAAGGAAGCTTTAAAAAAAATAAATGTTGTTTGTTTAAGTAAATATTTCTTAATCACTTGCAAAAAAAAATTAAATTCCAAACTGTCTCTTTCCGTTGTGTCCTTTCCCTACTCACTGAGAGGGTAAGCAATATTATCTAATTATACATGTGAAAATGTACAAAACTTATTTCCATATTAACTATATTGTAAAAGAAAACACACAAATTCATTCACAAAACAAGAAAAAAAAGTTTAAATAATAATTTCAATATACAGTCACAGATTATTAATTTTCTTTCTGGATGAAGACAACATTTGTTGCCATGGATCCTTTGAAATTGTATTGGATCATTGTATTTATCATCATAACTAAGTCTTTCTTATTTAATCATCTTTACAGTATTGTTTTGTGTAAAATATTCTCCTAGTTTTGTTCATGTCATTCTATATTGATGCATGTTATCTATATATAAATATATATTAACATATTAATAAATATGTATATAATATTAATATATAATGTTCATTATATATTAATAATATTATTTATTAATCAATAATATGTGTTAATAAAATAAACATTAATATAAATATATATAAATTTTAGGATTTTATTGTTGGTGTTTAATTAGGGATTTTAAATTTATTATCTTTCTAGTTTTTTTTTTCTTTAGCTGTACACCCAATTAAAGATCTCCTTTTTCTTCCTCTTTTTGATGTATAAGTCTAAAGATAAAAATTATGCCCTAACTCGTGTTTTAACTGCATCCTATAAATTTTGAAATGTTGCCTAATTTTTATCATTCTTTTTAATGAAATTGTTTATTTCTTTAATTTGTTCTTTGATCTATTTATTCTTTAGGATTAAGCTATTCCGTTTCAATTTTTTGTTTATTCTTCTTTTGTTCTTTATTAAATGAATTTTTCTGGCATTATAGTATGTATTTTATTGTTTAGTTCTTGTATCTTAATAAATGTTCAATTTTTCTGAAGATGCCATGGCAGCTAATAAAAAAGTATAATACTTTGCAGTGTCATTCAGTTTCCTCCAAAAGTTTATCATCAAGAATGGATTTTTTTCTGGAATTCTATTAATTTTCTTAATGTTTTTCCTTTGTTATTTTTTCTGTGTCTGAATTTGTCTATTTTTGAGTAAATAAAGCTGTAATATTATGCCAGTATAGTTTACCATCTATTGTTTTTAATTTTTCCTTTCATGATTTGGATTCTAAACAATTTGGTGCATATATGTTTGTTATAAGGATTTAATTATTTGTGGTGTCTTTTAACAAGATGTAGTTTCATTATTTTAAATAAACACATACCTACAGCATAAAAGATCTCATTTTATCTCTTTAGTGTCTGTGTTTCAAGTGAATTTTTTATAAATAATATATTGTTAGATTTTTGTTCCTAATCAATACTGCCATATGAGAAAAATTAATATGCTGCACTGATAAGGGGGAAAGTAATCTTTTTGTCTATTTTTGTTAAGATAACTTCTTACCTATCATCCCAGAGTGTCAAAGAAAAAAATGAAAAAAGCCTTCTGACATTTTTAACTTACAAAGATCTCCCCTTATTTTTTTCTACCTATTATCACAGATTAGGGGAATGACTCAAGGTTTGTCGCATCACAACAAAATATCAAATCTTTTAAGTACTTGGTAAGCCACAAGTAGTAAGAGTAACTCTGTACACATTCCCATACTCATACTGGCAGATGTTACAAAGTTGAGAATTTCAAGAAGATAGAAATAGAACCATTAAAAACTTTGACATTCTAGATCATTGAACTGCACTGAAAACAAGATATTTTATTAAATCAATGAAATGTACTATGTTATGAAATAGTTTCTGGAGTCAAAGAGCCTGAGTTCAAATCCCAGTTCTGCTATTTACTCATTATGGTGACCTAAACAAGTCTTATTTTAAAAATGAGGAGGTTTGTAATGTTCTGACTAGCTTTCTGGAGGTCTTCCAAATAGGCCTTGGTTTCAGCAGAATAATCACCATGAGAATATTCAGGAATAAAGTTCAAAGTCTTTATTATCTCCTTCACAGTCTGTCTCCTTCGCCTGGGGCCAGGCTAGCATTTTAGGGGACCTTCAAATGGGCCTTGGTCTTCTTAGTGGAGGAATGCAGAAGACAAGAGAGCCACCAGGATGGTGGGGGATGGAATGCTTGTGGCTGCCTTTGTCCTCAGATTAAATACCCTATTGTAATTACATCAATTGTAGAACTATTACATCACCATGCTAAGTACTAAGTATATATAAACTAGATAACCATTGTCTTATCAATTCCACTGAATTAACACCTTGTTGTAGGATTAAATCAATCATATTGAGCCTTGAGTATACCTTTTCAGTGTTCGTGCCCTCTACTAAGGTTGAGCAAAATTTAACGATGGGTTTGTAGTGACCTCAGAGACCTCCACTCAGAATCTCCTAACTCAGAGGCCCTTTATGAGATAACTTAGAGACACACTCTTGCAACATTCTAAAGTGTAAGAAAATAATATCTTTTGGCAGACTATTTTTGTGGGCCCTGGTTCTATATCTACTGGTTATTCCTTTGACTTTATTACATACCTCGTTTTTAAGAGTAGACATGGACCTACCTCCTTATTCTCTCTTTGCACCATTTGTCAGTCAGCTTGAAAGCTGTCCAAAAATTTCTATCAAAAGCTCTCCCACCCTTCCACTATTTTGCTAGACATCAGTTGGATTTTCTGCTCTGATCATTAGTGAAGATTTGTGACTGCAAATCTATTTCCTTAAATTCTTTCAATCCATTCAATCCAAACCATTTGGAAGATGCATGAAGAGACATCTTGATATAAGTATAGAAAGAAAGAAAGCACAAAAGAAAGAACGAAAGAAAGAAAGAAAGAAAGAAAGAAAGAAAGAAAGAAAGAAAGAAAGAAAGAAAAAGCACTAGATTTGAAATTAAAGCACCTAGGATCAAAGTCAAGCTCTGATACATATTTTATACCTGAGTATCCTTGGGAAGTCATTTGGTTGCTTTCCTCATGTGTAAAATATAGATTGGAATAGATGGCCTCTGAAGCCCTTTCAAATCATTATCAACAATATAGAAAGTATAATATTTCCTTCTCTGAAATTCAGTTTCATCATTCATAAAATGAGGATGCAGATTTGGAAAAGCAAAAATATTCCTATCAACTCTTCATCTATAATCCTCAGATGCAAGACAGGCACAAGAAATTCATAGATGTTGTTTCAGAAAGCTTCCCTTAATAAAAGAGATGTTTAGCTCTGTTTGGGACAATAATCACACAACCCAATAACTCTCTAACCCTTGGTGTCTTATAAATGTTTATATGGAATATTTGCAAAGAACAAGAAGTTCTAAGGGTTAAAACACAAGACATCTCTGCCTGCAGAAAATACATTGGTTAAAATCCAGAATATGTTTTTTTCACACAATATATCCCAGAATATACACTTTTCTAAGAACTAGATCTCTCCTTTAAACTTTAGGATGTATTGCTTTTGCCCCCAGCCCTTAGTAACTACATGTTGCTGAATCCCCTTAAAGATGTGTCTTATTCTTTAATTTAAGCTCCCATAGTTAAAGCTTTAGTTTTTGTGAGACATTTTCTTTTTTTCCACCCAGAGAATATCTTTTTTATTACAGTTTTTTATTTGCAAAACATATACATGGATAATTTTTCATCACTGATCCTTGCAAAACCTTCTGTTTCAAATTTTTCCCTCTCTTCCCTCTATCCCCTCCCCTAGATAGAAAGTAATCCAATTTATATTAAACATTTTAAAATATATAATTAAATACAATATATGTATTCATATTTATAAAATTATCATTCTACACGAAAATTAGATCAAAAGGGGAAAAAATGAAAGAAAACAAAATGCAAGCAAAAAAAAAAAAAAAAGAGTGAAAATGTTATGTTGTAATCCGCATTCAGTTCCCATAGTCCTCTCTCTGAGTGTAGATGGCTCTCTTCATCACAAGATCATTGGAACTGGCCTCAATTATCTCACTGGGGAAAAGAGATACACCTATCAGATTCCTCTTGATATAATTTCCTTGTTGATGATGTACAATGATTTCCTGGTTCTGCTAATTTTCCTTAGCATTAGTTTTTGTAAGTTTCTCCAGGACTCTCTGAAATCATCCTGTTGATCAATTTTTATAAAACAATAATAGTCCATAACATTCATATACCATAACTTATTTAGCTATTCTCCAATTGATGGGTATCCACTCATTTTCCAATTTCTTACTACAACAAAAAATGTTGCCACAAACATTTTTGCACATGTGGGAACTTTTCTCTCCTTTATTATACATTTGTCATACAGACTCAGTAGGGACACTTCTGAATCAAAGGATACATATAGTTTAATAGCCCTTTGGATATAGTTCCAAATTGTTTTCCAGAACAGTTGGATCAGTACACAACTCCACTAACTGGTATTAGTGTACCAAATTTCCAACATCTCCTCCAACATTCATCATTATCTTTTCCTCTGATCTTAGCCAATCTGAGAGGTGTGTATTGATACTTCAGAGTTGTCTAAATTTGCATTTCTCTATTCAATAGTGATGCAAAGCACCTGTTTTTATGACTAGAAATGGTTTGGATCTCTTCATCTGTTAATTGTCTGTTCATATCCTTTGACCATTTATCAACTGGAGAATGGCTTGAATTATTATAAATTTGAGTCAATTCTCTATATATTTTATAAATGACTTTTATCAAAAACCTTGAATATAAAATGTTTTCCCAGTTTATTGTGTGTACCTTCTAATTTTGTCTGCATTAGCTTTGCTTGCACAAAAACTTTTTAACTTGATATGATCAAAATTATCTATTTTGAGTTCAATAATGAACTCCAGTTTGTTTGTTTTTTCCATGAATTTCTTCCTTCTCCACAGGTCTGAGGGGTAAATCTCTCTGTCCTGTGTTCTTTTAATTTCCTTATACTATCACTCTTTATCTCTAAATCATGAACCCATTTGTATCTTTTCTTGGTGTATGATGTTAAGATATGGAGCAATGCTTATTTTCTGTCATACTTACCCAGTAGATTTTATCAAAATTTAGTTTTAATCCCAAAATCTGGAGTCTTTGGTTTTGCCAAACATTAGATTACTATAGTCATTGATTATTTTGTCCTGTGAACCTAACTTATTCCACTGATTGACTACTCTGTTTCTTAGCCAGTACCAAATGGTTTTGATGACCACTGCTTTATAATATAGTTTTAGATATGACACAGCTAGGCCCCTTCATTTGCATTTTTCTTTAATTCTCTTGATATTATTGACCATTTGTTTTTTGAGAAGAACTTAGTTATTATTTTTCTAGATATTTAAAATAATTTCTTGGGAGTTTGATTGATATGGCACTGAATAAGTAGATTAATTTAGGTAATATTGCCATTTTTATTATATTTGCTAGGCCTACTCATGAGCACTTGATATTTTTTCAATTGATTAGATCTGTTTTTATTTGTGTGGAAAGTGTTTTGTCATTGTGTTCTTATAGTGTCAATATGTCTGCCTCAGCAGATAGACTCCCAAATACTTTATATTATTGACAATTATTTTAAATGGAGTTTCTCTTTAAATCTCTTGCTACTAAACGTTGTTGGTAATATATAAAAATGATCATGATTTATGTGGATTCGTTTTGTATCCTGAAACTCTGCTAAAGTTGTGAATTATTTCTAGTAGTTTTTTAGTTGATTCTCTAGGGTTCTCTTAAGTATACCATCATGTCATCTGCAAAGAGTGATAATGTGATTTCCTCATTACCTATACTAATAATTCCTTTTTCTTCTCTCATTGTGAAACCTAACATTTCTAATACAATATTGAATAGTAATGGTGATAGTGGGCAACATTGTTCACTCTTGATCTTATCAGGAATGGTTCTACTTTGTTCCCATTGCCATGTGATGGTTGCTGATGGTTTTAAATAGATGCTGCTGATCATTTTAAGGAAAAGTCCATTTATTCCTATATTTTCTTGTGTTTTTAATTTTTTTCAACATTGACCCTTGCAAAATCTTTTGTTTCAAATTTTTCCCTTCTTCCCTCCATTCCCTTCCCTAGCTGGCAGGTAGCCCAATACATGTTAAATATGTTAAAAATACATGTTAAATCCAATATATGTGTGTGTGTTTGTATATTTCTACAGTTACCTTGCTGCTTAAGAAAAATCAGATCAAGAAGAAGAAAAAGAAAAACTGAGAAAGAAAACAAAATGCAAGCTAATAACAACAGGGAGAGTGAGAATTCTATATTGTGTTCCACATTCAGTTCCCATGGTTCTCTCTCTGTGTGTAGATGGCTCTTTCCATCACTGAACAAGTGGAACTAGTTTGAATCTTCTCATTGTTGAAGAGAGCCATGTCCGTCAGAATTGATCATCATACAGTCTTGTTGTTGCTGTATATAAAGATCTCCTGTTTCTGCTCTTTTCCTTAGCATCAGTTAATGTAGGCCTCTCCAAGCCTCTCTGAAATCATCCTGCTGGTCATTTCCTACAGACAATACGATCCCATAGCATTCATATACCATAAGTTATTAAGCTATTCTCCAATTGATGGGCATCCACTCCGTTTTAAGTTTCTTGCCACTACAAAGAGGGCTGCCACAAACATTTTTGCACATGTGGGTCCCTTTCCCTCCTTTGGGATCTCTTTGGGATATAATCCCAGTAGAAACACTGCTGGCTCAAAGGGTATGCACAGTTTGATAACTTTTTGAGCATAGTTCCAAATTGCTCTCCAGAATGGTTGGATTCATTCACAGGTCCACCAACAATGAAGATACATTTTTAATAAGTAAAAAAAAAAAAAAAAAACTCATTTTATAATTTTCCCAGAAATAATGAATCAAAGTAAGAATATCTTCATTGATTCAAAAAGATAGACACACACACACACACACACACACACAGAGAGAGAGAGAGAGAGAGAGAGAGAGAGAGAGAGAGAAAGAGAGAGAGAGAGAGAGAGAGAGAGAGAGAGAGAGAGAGAGAGAGAGAGGGAGAGAGAGAATTAAGGCTGAAATTAGATTAAAAAGTACAACAGATAATCCTCAAGACAGAATAGGTTCTGAAAAAAAAAAAAAAAAAGAATAGCAGATATGAAAGAATCAACATCCCTACAAGATAAAGACCAAAAAGAAAATTTTGGAAAAAATCAGAGTAATAGAATAAGACCATTAAGAGAAGATATGACTTTTTAAAGGAATCAAAATGACAAATTTTGAGGATAGCTTTTATGGAGATAATTTGTGAATCATAGCTCCCCAAGGGCTGAGAGGGACATCATGAAATTAAAAACTTGAATAAGATATTTAAAATACATTATTGAAGAGTATTTTAGAACAGACAGAAAGCCCAGGTTTCAGTTACCAAAGATGTAATTCCAAAATTTGTTTTACCATTTTATTACCTAAATTAATGGTGACAAAATCTCTAAATTGTTATTTCTTTACTCTGGTTAATCATGATTTCATTTTTCTCAATGGGACTATTATATATTTCTATAATTGAGAATTCTATATTTGATTTGGATTTCACTAATGAGGAGGAACTGCTTATTGGGGTCGAAACATTGGAAAGCTTGACAGAATCCTCCTAAAGTTTCTAAGAGAAGAGAATAAAACTTGGCACAATGTGACATATTCTTCATTTTTTGGAGAGCAAATTTCAAAGAGTTCAGTGGAAATTTAAGTATGATTCCATTGGATAAAACTTTACAGGAAAAGTCAGCTCAGTAGTTATAGAAAACTCTCAATGATGATTTCTGAAGACAGAAAGGAAAATAAGACCACTGAGACAGGAAACCAGGAATTAACTGAAGAAACCAATGTAAAGACATAGAGAAATCATTAAATTTAAATCAAATACTATATATGAATGTGTGTATACATACATATATGTGTTTATTGTGGTTTGTGTGTTAAGTTGTTTCACTTATGTTTAGTTCTCTGATTGCATTGGGATTTTTTTGACAAAGATACTAGAGTGATTTGCCATTCTCTGCTCTACCTCATTTTACAGATGAGGAACTGAAGCAAACAGAGTTAAATAATTTACCTAGGGTCATATAGCTAGTAAGTAGTTGAAGTCTTCTCCTGAATCCAGGTTCTCTTGAATGCAGGATCATCACTTCCTCACATATGCATATATGTTCATGTGTATGTATCAATGTACGTGAATTTATATATATATATATATATATATATATATATATATATATATATATATATATATATATACATATATATGCATATGAATGTATTCAGTGCACATATGCATAGACATATATGCATATATATACATATATATATATATATGTATGTGTTATGTGTTATATCTCTGGAGGATCTCAGTACCAGCCCGAGTCTTGGTCTTAGAAGAAAAGTGAAGAGGCAAAACTTATATAGATGGTCAAAAATGGAGTCCATTCATTCCAAATTCTCTCAGCCTTCTATACCCTGATATCCTTATATAACCATAGCAACTACACATGTATTAATTATATACTGTGCATGGGGACCACAAAAACAAATTGCTATCATATGTAGATGACTATTTACCACTTGATAGCACTCTGCTTTAATTACAACATTGGTTGTCACTGCCCCCTAATTTCTCAGGAAGGCTGAGAGCCCCTAGGGGAGATGGGGAGCTGAACCAGACACTGTCAGCATGTTCCCTCTACACTGAAGGATCTTATACCTCACTCAGAGTTCCCCCACTATCTGTGGCCCTCTCTCTATATATATTCATACACATAATCATGTATATATGTGCACACATGTATATTTATATATATATAGAGAGAGAGAGAGAGAGATGTCAGGGATTTTGCTGATATTAAAGCATTCACTTTTCTGCCAAAAATCATATTCCAGATTGCTCTAGCACTGCTACATCAATTCCAGAGTCTCACTGTGATACAACTGCAGGTCTACTGATTTGGGGTCCTACAGCCTTTCCTGGAACTGATGTATGAGGCTCTCAATCAAAACAAATGCATGTTACAGTTCTACATAGGATTCTGAATTATGGCCATTGAGTAAACCAAAGAGAGGCTGACAGTAAGGACTAGCTGTTCATAGTCTCCAGAGCCAAAGGATGTATCCTGTTGTAGAATGTGATGTAATCATTCCTTCACATGGTATTGATAGATGCTCAAAGAGTCATCATCATTGTTCAGAAACCCATTCATGTTGGCTTTCTTCACTATTTGTACCAGAATGTCAGCTTCCCCTCCAGTTCCAGTAATCTCTTGGCAAAGACTGCAGCCATCATTTTACAAACTATCATGTAAAGCATAAATCTTGAGGTCATGACAGTAAGTGCTTTGGAGCTGTAGGAGCCCACAATCAAGGAATCCAGCATAGTTGTCCTAATCCCCTAAATACATGCAGCAAAAAACTCATCTCAGATCCTCATTCTGGACACAGACACAAAAAATTTTCAAAAAATCATTTAAAGTACAAAACATAAAAAGATAATTAGATAATATTCCCTTAAAAACAAACAAAATCTTCATGTCACAGTAGGTCACCAGTATATTAGGGAAATAAAAAAGCTAATGCCATCTTAGTATGAAGTATATTGAAAATATCTCTAAGGAAGAAAAAATCCTCTTAGACTTGGCCATATTCAGACTATCTGGCTTAGTCTATTTATTTGTGGATATCGGATTTTAGAACTTAGACAGTCTCTTATATATCTTGATTTATGAAGAAAATAAACAAAAAACAAACACACAATAACAAAAGAAAAACAAACAAACAAACAAACGAAAAACAACAAAGAATTGTTGTGGATCATTGTCGTTATCAGAATGCTAAGATTGTTCACATTTGATCATCCTTGGAATATTGCTGTTACCACATACATTTGCCAGTTTCTGCTTACTTCTTTTTACATCACTGTATAAATATTCTGAGGTGTTGAGGTTTTTTTTTTTTTTTGAAACTGTTCTGATTGTTATTTCTTATAACACAATAGTATTCTGTATCTTGTAAATACAACTTGTTAAATCATTTAGCAACTAATAGATATTTCCACAGTTTCTAATTATTTACCAATATAAAAAGAGCTGCTATAAATATTTTTGTATAGTGAGGTCCTTTTTTATCGTTTCCTTGATATAACAATATGTTGATATTTTTTGTTGATATACGTACAGACAGTAGTGGCATCAAAGAATGTGTGCAATTTCATAGGCCTTTGGACATAGCTACCAATTTTTATCCAGAATGGTGAATGAGTTCACAACTCAACCAACAATGCATTAATATCCAAATTTTTTCACATCATATCCAGCATTTATCATTTTAATTTTCTGTCATGTTTGCCAGTCTGAGAGATGTGAGCTGGTACCTCATAGTTATTTTAACTTACATTTTCCTATTCAATGGTGATTTAGAACATTGTTATTTGTTTATTGATAGCATTGATTTCTTCTTCTGAATACTGTCTATTAATATCCTTTGATACATTTATCAATTAAAGAATGGCTCATCATTTTTGCTTGTTTTTATTTATTTCAGTTCCATTCATATTTGGGAGATGAGATCTTTATCAATGTACATTACTGTAAACCCCCAGTATTCTCTTTCAATATTCAGCATGGTGGCATTAGTTTCTTTTGTACAATTTTTTTTAAATTTTTTTTGAAATTAGAACAGTCCATTTTGCTTCCCAAGATCTTGTTTAGTTATAAATTCTTCTCTTATCCATAGATTTGAAAATATAGCTCCCCCCCCCTCCAAATTACTTATGATATCACATTTTTGTATCTAAATCATGTATCCATTTTGACCTTACCTGGGCATAAAATATGAAATGCAATTCCAAATGATTTTACAGTATTACCAGCAATTTTTGTTAAATACTGAATTCTTATCCCCAGAACTTGGATCTTTCGATTTATCAAACACTAGATTATTGTATCATTTAATAACATATATTGTCTACTTAATCTATTTCACTGATTCAGCATTTATTTCTGTTTGTACCAGATTATTTAGATAATTATCAATTTATATGTAGTTTGCAAAGCTACCTTCCTTTACATATTTTTTTATTGATTCCCTTGATATTCTTGACCATGTGCTTTTGCAGATGAATTGTTATTATTTTTTTCTATATAAAATCATTCTTTAGTAATTTGATTGGCACAACACTGAAAAAGTAAATTAAAGTAGGGAAAATCCTTTTTATTTTATTGGCTTGGAATAATATTGAATAAATATTTTCTCAATTATTTAGGTAATTTTTATTTGTGTGAAAAATATTTGTAACTGTATTTATGTTATTCCCAGGTTAGTATTGACAGGTAGAATCACAAGTATTTCATATTATCTAAAATTTTATTAAATGGGATTTCTATTTTTAGTTTTTCTTTATACCTTTATGTTTATTTTTGTGGGGCCTATATTGACATAGTGATAATTTATGTGGGATTATTTTTAACCTAAAATTGGATTAAAGTTATGAATTGCTACAACTAGTTGATTCTTTAGAAATTTTAGGTGGAAATGTCAAATCATATTGATCATATCATCTGCAAAGAGAATAGTTTTCTTTCCCCATTGCATATTTTTATTGCTTCAATTTCATTTAATGAATCTTAATACTGTAATCAGCATTTCTGGTATAATATTTAATAATAAAGGAAATAACAGGCCTCATTCTTTTTTTTTTTTAATTTTAATAGCTTTTTATTTACAAGTAATATGCATGGGTAATTTTACAGCATTAACAATTGCCAAACCTTTTGTTCCAATTTTTCCCCTCCCCTAGATGGCAGGATGACCGATACATGTTAAATATATTAGAGTATAAATTAAATATAAAATAAGTATACATGTCCAAATCATTATTTTGCTGTACAAAAAGAATCAGACTCTGAAATATTGTATAGTTAGCCTGTGAAGGAAATCAAAAATGCAGGTGGGCAAAAATACAGGGATTGGGAGTTCGATGTAATGGGTCTTAGTTATCTTCCAGAGTTCTTTCACTGGGTGTAGCTGGTTCAGTTCATTACTTAGGCATCATTTCTTTATGTCTGATCTTAATGGAAAGGGTTTAAATGCAGTGCTGTTACTGATAATGCTCCCTTCTTTATTTTGTTTTGTCTTGATTTGTGTTTATCTGTATGCTTTATTTATTTATGTGTTAACATTATTTTTTAAAAAGTTTGAATTCCAAATTTTCTTTCTCCCTACTACTCTTCTCCCAATCTCTGAGAAAGCAGATAACATAAAATGAATTATATTTAGGAAGTTATGAAAAATATTTTTATATTAGATATCTTGCGAAGACAGAAAAGAAACTGTACTTAAAATTGTTCTCAAAGTTTGTCAGTTCTTTTTTTCTAGATGTGGGTAACAATTTATTTCATTATGAATGCTTTTGGAATTAGTATTGCTTAAAGGAAATAAGTCTTTCACAATTAAACATCATTACAATATCTCTATTTCTGTATACTATGCTCTCTTGCTCCAATTAAAACAAAACAACAGCAACAATGACACCAAGTGCTATAGAATAGGTTGAAACTTTAAATGACTGACATTAGAGAAGAAAATTTGAGTCCCTATAAATGAATTGAATACTGTAAAATTTTGGGGAAATTCTATGGTATTTGAACATATCAGAGAAAAAGACATAGTCATCAATTATCTTACCTTCTTTCAGAGAAAAACAACAACTACCACCAAAATATAAAGTACATACAAGAGCAGCCAATTAACTGTATAAGTGCACAACTAATTAAAATCTAGATTGCCTTTACAAGAATTAATGGTTTATTGGTATGTTTAGGGTCACCTCATTATTTCTGAGGCTTTCTACATATCCTATATTTTAGCTGGATTATTTTTACTAATGTGATCTAACTGGCAATCAAAATTCACACAAATCAGCTTGTATAGGTAAAATTTAAGAAATGATGAAGTAAATGTATTGAATTAAGTGTTTTTATCCAGTGACACAACTGACTATTTTTAGGTACTATAAATATGATGGAATAAATATATCTTAATCATTGTTCATAATATATTAAATAAGTGAGGAAATACAATAAAATCACAACCACTAAAATTTTATTTTATAGTATATTTAAGGAAATAAGGACCAAGTATGTGGTTTCAATGTTATAAGGTACAGTAATTAAATTGTTTCCTATATTGTACCTCAATACTTTTTCCTTACCTTATAGTCTACACAGTTTTCTAGTGCTCTGAGAGGTTAATCTGTGAATTTGTGTATCTGCATCACATGATCTTTTAGAGAAAAGATATGGTTTAGAATTATTTCAGGTTGAAGACTAATCAATTATTTCATACTCATCTTCTTCAATTCTTCATAATATATTAGAATTAATGTAATGGAATATGCTTTATTAATTATATAACAATAGGATTCATTATTATTGTTGGTTTAATAGATGTTGAATACCCATATTATTATAGGTATCAATTATGTAATGTATCACTATGTATCAACACCGTGTTAAGTGCTTTATAGATATAAATTGAGCTGAAGATACTCTTCTTACCTTAGTTTTATAAAGGAGGAAACTACAGCAAAGAAAAGTTAACTAATTTATCCAGACTCATAAAACTAGTAATTATCTGAGGCTGTAATTGAATTCAGATGTTCCCAATTCTAGATGTGACCTAGTTCTGTTTAGGTACTAACTATGTTTTAGGCATTTAATGTGTTGCTAGGCATTTGGGAAAATAACAACTAATAAATATTCTTATAATTTTATTTTATAACAGTGAAGCAATATGGAATGAAAACTCTTAGAAACAAGAAGACCAGATTCAAATTCAGCTCTAAAAATTATTATTTCTATAACCCTTAGTAAGTCACATGCTCTCAATAAACTAGGCATGGTGGAAAGTTGGTGACCTATGGTTGCTATTGTTGTCTGTCCTTCATTTGTGAAGAGGATCGTGGCAACAGGGAGATGATGCCATGATATGCAACTGAATTGAGTTTAAGTGAGGGTAGGCTGTGCAAAATCACCAGTCATACTTTCTCCTACATAACCATCTGTGTCTAGTGGCAAGGCATGGAACAGTACAACAACAGGTGGTCCTGGATGCAGTAACAGACCTTGGTATTATTTAAGATAAAGTATTTAACTGGCCTCTGTTTGACTAAGTCAATACCCAGTTACTGAGATAGGTAAGCAATAAAATTTAGCATGGCCTTTTTTACCTAGGGAGGAAAAATCAGAAAGAGAGGGGAAAATCCATAGGGTTTTTGATTAAAAGAGAAAGAAGTGCTATTTACACTTACCCTAAGTCTATCAGGTCCAAACAATGATGAACTGGAACTTGGTCTGGGACTTATTGTTGGCCAAGCATTTTTTCTTTCTCAAAGAGGATCATGACATCCTGGAGATAATATCATGATATGCAAATGAATTAGATTTATGTGGAGGTGGGATGTGCAAAGTCACCATCTTCACTTTCTCCTCCAGAGCCATCTGGAACTAGTAGCAAGATATAGATATAGACGACTGGATTTGGCACTGGATGCAGTGGGAGTCATTGACCTATATTAGTTGCAAGGAGAACTGTTATCTGGGAGTAATAGATAATAAATATATACATACATAATAATACATAATAATAAATACATAATAAAGAAACCACAGATCTAGTCTCAACCCTGAAATTTCCACAAAAAAACAGGACTTAAGATCAGCATTTACAATCCCTTTTACTTGTATAAAATAGCTAACTGATGTGCTAGTTGTTTTTGGACATTTGGAATTAAATTTATAAAATTGAAATGATGTTTATGTATACATGTGTAAATAGAGATATAAATAGAGATATATAATGAAAATATGCAAATCAGATTTGTTTCTGAATCCAACTTTTTATCTAAAAATGTTAATGAATTTGCACTCTCTGTGGAAACTGTGAAAACAGGTTTAATAGAATAATATTAAGGACAGAGACAGAGGTCAGATCCCATAAATATCTACTATGTTGAAAGCTGAAAAACAGAAAACTGCTAAATAGTATATCATTTGACACAGTAATATAAAGAGGTCAAAAACCCATTATAGCTGTGTTGGAAATATAATCAGAAACAACATATTTTTTCAAGAAAGAAAATAACAAAATTTTCTCAACATATATATAGAGATAGCACCCTTTTGGTTATGGGGAAGATTATCCCCCCTAAATATAAATTAACTTCACTCAAGTTATATTATCCTTTAAGGATTGTAAAAGTATATATTTTATTTCAAACATTTGAAGAACATAAGACTTTCTCCACAGGAGTCAATTAATTAAATACATATGTGCCCTATTTTTTCAAGAATTAATATTTAAGTATTGATGAAATAAATAAGATCCATGCAAAAAGACTCCAAATCCTTTATAGCGAAATGGGCCAAAGGGAAGACATTAACAGAAGAAAAATGTTGTTGAATTTAAATGGAATTTAAGTGGGCCTTTTAGCAGTGGGCCCTAGTTGAATTCTCACAGCTACTTCCTGAGATAAGCAGGGAAGGACATTGATTATTTTGTCCTTAAGAAGATCTTTGTTGCAGTAGGTCCTTCTTGAATTTCTTGTCAAATTCTTTGTCTTGACATGATTATCATGGCCTCACAGTTACTGTATCCTCTTAGAAGGCTATATTATAGATTTCAATTCCTGGTATTAGTTTTCTCCTATAAAGGAATGTATTGTATTCCACTTCTTCAGTAACTCCTTTTAGGAATTTAGCCCCTTACTAAGCATCACAATAGCATGGTCATTAGAAGCTGACCACCTGTTGGCAGCAAGTTCGTTAGGAACTTTTCCTGCCTTATGCATCTTCCTCCTTGTTATGGCTAGTCCATGAGGAATTTGGCTGCCTTACGGTGTCTCCTGAATGGGATAAATTGAGTGAAAACCTCTCATAAGAATGTGGCTTTGACCTATACCTTAATTATAACTTGAAACTTTGCAATAACAAGTTGTACTACAGTCAAAAATGCAGGTTTTCACTAATCTTAGATAAACAACATTGAGTTCCTAATATGGTAAAGAATGTTTCTTGATCTCTGGGTAAATTTTTAGTCTTTGGGAATATCTCTGCATTTTAGAATATAAGCCTATGTAGTGTCCAGGCTAGCTTTCTCAAGGGTCTCTGGACTCTCTTTAGTAGGAGAGTCATCATAAAGATGGTCAGGATCTAGAGTCTGGAATCTGGAGCCTGAGCTCGAGCACACACTAATTCAAGTCCTCTCAGCCCTTAAATACCTTAATACAATGACATTACTACAGCACACTGAACCTGTGCCAACTGTAGAACCATTACATCACCATATCACACTAAGTACTAAGTATATGTGAGAGCCATTATTTTATCAATCACACTGAGTAAACATCCTGTTGCAAATATCCTTGTTTCAAGTATATTTTTCCAGAGTTCTGGGCCTCTACAAGCCTAGACTTCCAGCCAGTGGGAGAAAAGGACAGAAGGGTTAGGGGGAATTCCACACTATTGATATATAGTCTGCTCTCTATGATGTACACTTTGCACTCCTATACTGACAATGCTGCTTTTGGGAGCTGCCTTTTCTCACAAGATGTTAATAAATCCTTTATTTTTTGTTTGTTTGTTTTTACCTTGAGAATATCTGATTTTAATTTGGGTGGGGTCATCGCTGTCCCACACATTACTTCATGTTAATGATCAGTTCTGCTAAGGAACATAGCCCATGTCTTTCTCTTTGTTAAATGCTAATGCTCTTTTAGAACTTATCCTGCTGCTAACAGGATATAAAATCTTTAACTCTTGATTTGGTTATGACCTAAGCCTACAAATTCTTTTGACACACCACATACACTGGCCCCAAACACCAATATATCTGTGGTTCAAGCTGAAATTTCTATGACTTTGAAGATTTTCTATAAAATCTTGCATCGCAAAACGTACTATTCTCTAGCAAACCTGGAGTTTAACTTCTCACATTTAATCTGGTTAGCCTTTAGGGCAAATACAATCCATCAAGGATCTATACTTAAATCTTTTATTTTCATAAGTTCTGTTGGAGGTTATTTTTTATTTTTTTAGTGTTATCACAACTTTTAAGAACCCAGAGTAATTACCAACCCCATAAAGAGCAATGGAAAACTATATTTGTACTACTAATTGCATTTCAATATGTCTTATCAGTTCCTTTGATCATGCTCACTCTCTCATTTGCTTTTAATATTTCCCCATTTACAGCCTTCTTCCTTGTTGTCTACAAATATGCCAATATATCTCCCATCCTCAAAACAATTATCACTTGATCCATATATCTGTGTTATTATGGTGAACCAAGTCATCTCTTATAGTTGTCTCCATTTTTTTCCTTTCATCCTCTTCATAATCTCTAGATTCTAGTTATCAATTTCATCATTCAACCAAAACTCCTCTGTGAATGTTACTAGCAATCTTTTAATCACCTAAAAAATAGCCATTTCTCAATCACTGGATATCTCTGGAGCCTTTGATACTACTAATCATACTCTTCTCAAGACTTTCTTTTCTTTAGGTTTTCAACACATACTTCTTTCTTCTTTTTTCCTAGTTACCTGATTCCTCATTCTCAGTGACTTTACTGGACAAAGTATTTTGATTCGTATTGATTTATCTAATCATATAAATCATTATTTATCAAAAATAGGTCCCAGGTCAAGCCCCAATTCATTATTGTTTGGTTGCTGATCAACTCAGTAAATATAAATAGAAAATGTTTTTGTTTTGGCCAGAAACCCTGAGAGTTTTGCATTCCAAGATTGGTTCCTTCCTACTTCTCCTTCACATCCCTGTCTAAATGAAAGAGCCATTCTCTGTCTTATTTCTTGCCTAGTCTTAATCACTGATTGGACATTGTTTTATTCCAAATGAGAACTTTGCTTAAAAAGTCCAAAGTTTCCCACTATATCCAGGGCTATCTCCAGTCATCCATTGGACCCAGATGGCCTTACAGGAGAAAGTCAGCTTGCTGATTTTCATAGCCCATTTACACTTAAATATAATTTACTTCCATCTCATAACTTCATGGTTCTCTTCAAGAATAAAAGACAAATAAGAACAACTGGATATATCCCCAAGGCATGCCCACTAGCTATAGGTGTCTCATGACTCTCTGTCCTATCCTCTACTTTTCTTCCCTGAAATTGTTTCACTTTGTGATCTTATCAGCTTTCATGGATTCAATTATCTTTCTTGTGATGATTCTTAAATCTATTTGTTCAGTACTAATCTTTCAGTTAATCTCCAGTCTTTCCTTATGAAGTACCTATTAAACAGTGAAAACTGAATGCTTCACAGTAATCTTATACTCAACATACCCAATATTGAACTCATTATCTTTTTTTTTCCAAACTTTTGATCTTTTCAAATTTCCCTATTACTATCAAGACTAAACTTTTCCCAGTCACACAGGCACACAACCTAAGTAAAGTCCTCAACTTCACACTCACTGAAGTATAAGTTATTTGAAAGCTAGGAATATCCCAGTACTTAGCACAGTGCCTAGAACAAAATAGCTACTTAGTAAATTATTATAGACTGATTGAATGATTTATAGATAGAAATAATTAAATTTCTGAACATATGAATTTTCATATATAGATACTGGTACACACAAACACAAAAAGAATCATTAGGCATATTTAGAGAAAATTTTGTTCTCCAACCTCTTTTTTCTTAATTAAACAAAAGTCCTTCCTTAATATAGGATAGCTTGAAATGCTTTTTGTCATTTTTTTTTCAAAATTACTCCCAATTTTAGGAATGATTCCAGACCTGTGATTTTGTTGACAGAATTTCTTGGGAAGAAAGTCCTTTACTAATGCAACTTAATGATGGTTACTTAGCCCATTTCCTTGGGGAGTTGTCTGGGTGCACAAAGTGTTTACCCAATTTGTGATTTGTTTAGATCCTCACAGGCAGTTTGTATAAGAGGTAAGATTTGAAGACAGACATTTCCTAACTTTAACTTTACACAGGAATCTACAAATTGATTCTACCTTATGGCTAATTAGTAGCACAAAATGAGATGAGAGATTGGAAATAATAAAAAAAAAAGTTATTTACTTTGGGGATTCTCAACTTAGCCTTCTGAGGGAAAGAAAGCAAAGAAGTCTAAATATGGTAAATAGACCTCAGAACAACAAAGTAAAACATCTTAACAAGGGATATGGATTGTCATGCAATCAATTTAGCTGCACTGTATTCATATTGACTGAGATTACTTGCTGTGGCAAATCAGAATGAATATTTTTCTACACCACAACATTGTAAAATGATCCACCTTTAACATACTTCTTTAAAATTAATCTTGTAAAATAATTTTATTCAAGAGTGTTGTTTTGAAATCTAAGTATTATGTGGATAACAATAATGACATCAACTTTTTCTATATTGCTTAAAGCTTGTAAAATATTTTAAATATATTATTTCATTTGAATAACAATCTTATAAAGTAGATATTCACCTACCATGTATTTGTGAAGTCATTTTTTTAAATTCAAAGTATAAGAATTTACATAAATTTCTATTAAATTTAATCTCCCTAAATTTGGCTCAATGTGGAAAAAATATTTTAGAAATGAGCAGAATCTTCTTTTCTGTTAGTTACATTTCCCAACTTTGGGGAGCCTTCTGAATTTTTTTGCTATATCTTCACATTTTTTAAAACAAAATAATAAATACATCCCTTTAGGTAAGATAGATTTTTATTGTCTAAGGCTTCTTAAATGGTTTTCAATCCTATATGCCTTACCTTATTGGGAAGGTGTCCAGCTTCTCTCCATTATTAATAATGGTGGTTTTGGATAGATACTGCTTATTGTTTGAAAGAAAGCTCCTTTATCCCTAGGCTGTCCAGTGTTTTTAATAGGAATAGATGCTATATTTTGTCAAAAGCTTTTCCTGCATCTATTCAGATTATCATATAATTTCTGTTGATTTTATTATTTATATGGTTGATTATGGTAATAGTTTTCCTGATATTGAACAGCCCTGCATTCCTGGTTTAAATCCCACTTGGTCATGGTGTATTACCTCAATGTTGTTGCTATAATCTCTTTGCTAACATTTTATTTGAAATTACTGCACCAAAATTCATTTCAGCGATTGGTCTGTAATTTTCTTTTCTGTTTTGGCTCTTCCTAGTTTGTGTCATAAAAGGAATTTGGCAGAACACCTCCTTTATCTATTATTCCAGATAGTTTTCATAATATTGGAATTAATTGTTCTTTAAGTGTTTCATAGAATTCACTTGTGAATCCATCTGCACTGGGAATTTTTTTCTTAGGGAATTCACTGATGGCTTGTTCAATTTCTTTTTCTAAAATGGGACTATTTGTTATTTATTTCCTACTCTGTTAATCTGGACAATTTATATTTTTTAAAATATTCATCTATTTCAGTTAGATTGTCAGACTTCCTGCCATGCAGTTGGAAAAAAAAAAAGTTCCTAATTATTGCTTTAATTTCTCTGTCATTGGTGATAAATAAACAATTTTCATTTCTGATGGTGGTGACTGTGCCTTTTGCTTTATTTTTTTTTCAATTTAAATTAACAAAAAATTTATCTTTTTGTTGTGTTTTTTTCATAAAACCAACTCTTAGTTTTACTTATTATTTTAATAATTTTCTTAGTTTCTATTTTATTAATCTCTCCTTTAAAATTATGAATTTCTAACTTGGTATTTAATGGGGGGTAATTTGTTCTTTTTCTAGCATTTTTAGTTGCACACATAAGTAATTGATCATCTCTTTCTCTATTTTATTCATGTAGCAATTTAGAGATGTAAAATTTTCCCTAAGACCTGTTTTTATTGCATCCTATAGATTTTGGTATGTTGTTTCATTATTGTTATCATCTTTGATGAAATTATGGATTATTTCTGTGATATGTTGTTTGACCCAATCAGTGTTTAAAATTAGACTATATAATTTCCAATTGATCTTTAGTCTATTTTATCCTGTCCTTTTACTGGATACATTTTTTATTGCATTGTGGTCTGAAAAGGAAGCATTTACTATTTCTCCCTTTCCACATTAGATTTTTTAGGGTTTTAATGACTAATATGTTGCCAATTTTTATGTAGGTACTATGAATTGCTGAGAAAAGCATATATTCTTTTCTGTTCTCATTCAGTTTTCTCCAGAGGTCTATCATAAGTAGGTTTTCTAGGCTTCTATTAACCTCTATAGTTTCTTTCTTGTTTATTTTGTGGTTTAATTTGTCTGATTCTGAGAATCAGGAAGAGAGAAAGTTAAGGTCCCCACTAATATAGTCTTGCTGTCTCTTTCTTCCTGCAACTAGCTTAAAATTTCCTGTCAAAATTTGACTGCTCTACAATTTGATGCATACACATTTAGTATTGTTACTTCTTTATTGTTATCAATATGTACTTTACTTCCTTATGTCTTTTAATAAGGTCTATTTTTACTTTTGTTTTATTTGAGATCAGAATTGCTACCCATGCGTTTTTATTTCAGCTGACACATAATAAATTCTGTTCCAACCTTTTGCCTTTACTCTTTTTATGTCTGTCTGTGTCAAATGTGTTTCTCATGAGCAACTTATTGTAGGAATCTCTTTTTTAATCCATTCTGCTATTTATTTTCATTTTGTGGAATAGTTCATCCCATTAACATTCACAGTTATGATTATTAGCTCTGTATTTTCCTACATCCCTTTTCTCCCCTGTATATACTTTTGTTCTCTCTTTCCAGCCTGCCTGTAGTCCTTTTTTTCTGCTCACCTTAGTACTTTTTACCTACCCCCATCTACTACCTTATCTCTTATTACCCTTCCCCCTTCTCTTACTAGTGTTTTTTTTTTAACCCACTCCACCAACTACCTTATCTTCTATCACAGCTTCCCTGTTCTCTTACCTCTTTCCTTATTTTGTCTGCCTCCCTTCTATCCTGCTCTTCTTTTTTCTTTTCTTCTCCTACTTATTTATAGGGTTAGATAAATCTTTATACTCTAATGATTATGGACTTAATTATGGATTATATTATTCCATATTAAAACCAAAATTGAAGAGATCAAGCTTGACAAAAATGAAATATTTTCCTTCAATTGTAATAGACCTTTTGCTCCTCTTCCTGTGAACTAATTGTACCATTATAACTCCCCTTTCCTCTTTTTCAAATACAGACCTTTTTCCATCCCTAAATGTCTTTTTCTTTAATGTCATCACATCAGAGTTCATTCATAACCAGATTCTCATTTCATGTGATGCCCCCTTCTGTCTGCTCCAGTAACAGATACAGTTCTTAGGAATTACATATATTATTTTCCCTTTAACCTTTAAATAATATATATTTTTCTCCTGTTTACCTCTCAAGATTTCTCTTGAGACCTGTGTTTGTAGATTAAATTTTCTGTTTAATTCTGTTTTTTTTTTCAACAGAAATAATTGAAATTCTCTTACTTTATTCAAGCTTCATGACTTTCCTTGACAGATGATGCTGTGTCCCTTGGATAGCTAATTCTTGTTGTAATCCTACGGTCCTTTGCTTTCCAGAAATATGATATTCCAGACCTGCTGATCCTTTATTATAGAAGCTGCCAGATCCTCAGTAATTCTGATTGTTGTTCTTTGATATTTGAATTGTTTTTGTCCAAAAGCTTGCAGTAGTTTTAGCTTGAGTTTGTAGTTCTGGAGTTTTGCAAAAATGTCCCTTGGAATTTTCCTCGTAGGATTTTGTTCTGAAAGTGATGGATGGATTCTTTCAATGAGTTTTTCACTCTATGTTTCTAGAATATCAGGACAGTTTTTCTTAATGATCTCTTGAAGAATGTTATCCAGGTTTTTGTTTTGTTGGCTATTTTCCAATGAGGTATTTAGCATTTTCTTCTATTTTTAAGTTTTTTTTTTTTTAATTTGTTTGATTGATTCTTACTCTCTCACACAGTCATTAGCTTACATTTGCCCTGTTCTAGTAATGTGTGATTTTCTTTATGTAACTTTTGTATCTCATTATCCGTTTGATTTATTCTCCTTTTGAAGATGTTTTCTTCAGACATTCTTTGCCTTTCTTTTCCAAGCTGTTGACTCTCACAAGCATAACTCTTATTTCCTTTCTCATTTTTTCTTCTACCACTCTTATTTACCTTTTAAAGTCTTTTATGAGCACTTCTAAAAAGCTTCCTTGGGCTTGAGACCAATTCATTTTGCTCATTGAGATTTCTTCTGTGTACATTTTGTCCTAGTATGAGTTTGTGTTTTGGTCTGTCCTGTCACCATAGTTGCTTTGTATGGTCAAGGTTCTTTTCTATTTCTTGTTCATTTTCCTTTGTTATTTCTTCTTTTTTTATCTTTATGGTTGATCTCTGCTCCTTGAGTAAAGAGGGCACTGTCCTAAGCTTCCTGTGCAGCTCTGAACCTTGACTTTAAGCATAGAGTCCCTTTGCAGGTGGTAACTTTGCCTGCTCTTTTCAGGAAACAGTTTAGTTTTCCAAAGTTTTTCTTTTGAGCTGTGACTGGAAGCTGCCTCCCCCTTTCCCCCACCCTCCCATTTACTTTTTTCCTTAGCCAGGACTAAGGATCTTAGTTGCTGATTTGCTGCAATGGTATTAGAAGAAAGGGAATATTGGGGGAGAGGGTGGGCAGTATCAAAACCCTTTTGAGGAAAGTCAGAAAGGAGAGAGAAAATAGAATAAATGGGGGGATAAAATTATTCATAGTAATTATGAAAATAATTTTAAGCAAGTTTCTCTGATGAAAGTCTTATGTCTCAAAAGTATACATGCACATTATAAATGTATAAGGAACTGAGTCAAATTTGTTTTTAAAAAGAGTAAATTTCCAATTAATAAATGATCAAAAACTATGAACTATGCTGACAGGGCTATAATAATGCAAATCCTTTGATCTACCAATACTACTACTGAACATGTATTCCAAAAGAGATTGAAGAAAAAATAAAGGTAGGTGCATGTACAAAAATATTTTAAAAGCTTTTTTCTTAGGGCAGAAATTTGAAAATTGAGAACATGTCCATCCATCATTTGGGAAATGGCTGAATGAATTATAGTGTGTAATTATGATAAAATATTATTGTTCTGTGAGAAATAGGAGGAGAATGATCTCAGAAAAACCTAGAAAGTCCTCTATGAACTCAAACAAAGTAAAATGTACTGTGTACTAAGTAATAGCAAGGTTGTGGGATGATCAACTTTGAATGACTGCCAATATCAGCAAGATTCAAGAACTTGAGATGAAAAATGCTATCCATAACCAGAAAAAGAGCAGATTGTGTCTGAATACAAATTGGAAATATATACTTTTAACTGTATTTTTCTGAATTTTTTTTTTTTTTGGTGGAGGGTAGGGGGAATCTATGGTTTGTTTTTGCATATGGAAATATTTTATATAACTATAAAGTTATATAAAACTTTATATTAGGTTAGGAGTGGAGAGGGAGGGAGAGAATCTGGAACTTAAAGTTTTAAAAACACATGTTTTACAAGTAACTAGGGAAAATATTAAATATTAAATAAATCAACAACACGTATTTCCCAAACACCTTTAAAGGTAATTCCTTACTTCTATTAATTATGTTCAAGCTATCAAGTTCAAGTTTCAATGTGTCTCCCCCTCTTAGATTTTTTGATCCTTGAGAGTAGTTTCTATTTTTGCCTTTCTTCTTGCTCTGCTCCTCCCTCCCCCCATTACTTAATAAAATATTTGTCAGTAAATAAGCATTTAATGAATGCTTGGTGACTGCTGATTTTTTGATTAAAGTTTCAATAGCAGAGTATAAGAAGCAGGTCATTATTTAAGACTGTGATGTCATTGTTACATAAAATTTATAAGAAAATAAAAATTTTGAAAATAGTAGTGTAGGGAACACTAAACTAGTAATTAGAATTATATAGAATCCAGCAGAAAGATCCAAAGATATAGCCAAACAAAATTATATAATTGTGAATATATATCATATATTGTTATATGTTCTAGGTTGTGGTTTGCTCATGTTGAGAGAATTTCCTTAGGCATTTCAGTGGAAGACTATTCAACAAGTATTGGCCCTGATTATATCTTAAACTGATTGAGTTTGGAAAAGTTTCCTTATATAAGTTATTGTGAAGTACTTGCCAAGCATCAAACCACCCATGTCATTCATCAAGAGTATTTTATACTTATAGTAAGTTTTGTCAACCACTATAGATATTTATCTTAGGAACCAAAAATGTCTCAATATATTTTAAGGTAAACAAACAAACAAACAAATTGTCCTTCAAGTAAGGAGGTTAGGACATGTATTTTAGTAATAGCCTTTCACTGTGCTTCAAATCATTTATTATTAATATATTTTACTATTTATAAATTGTTGATATACATGCATTATACATGGAATTTTTATTTGCATACACATGGAATAGGGGACTAGAACTGAGTGATTGAACCCCAGTCTTAATGAATGTGTGAAAAATGTTCTTTGTAATACAATCCTCATATGGATTTGGTAGAGGAAGGTATTAAATATACATTGTTTCTTGTCTGATTATCATAAAAAAAAGATTATTAAAAATGTTTTTTGTACCAGAATTGCGTACATTTTTAAAAATTCATCAAATATATGATTTGACCCCATTTCTTCCTGATTATAATTGAGTCAAGAAAATATATGTAAGCCTATATGGAAAGTGATTGGTTTTTGACTCTGTTTTTTCCTACTCCTAAACAGAAGTTAAGCTGTGGTATTCTTGTGTTATGGATAATATATCATGTATCATGATATGTATATGAAAAATAAAATAACTAGAATAATAAAAAATAAAAATAAAATAGGACAATCTGGAGAATAGAATGTTAGTGTAGAATATGATAGCTATACTCAAGTATATGAAATATAAATATCACATGAAAGAGAGCTTTTTTTATTGTTCTGTCTTTTCAGTCATATCTGATTCTGCCTCACCCCATTAGGGGTTTTCTTGGTAAAGATACTGAAGTAGTTTGTCATTTCTCTTTTTAGTTCATTTTACAGATGAAGAACTGAGGCAAAGCAGAGCTAAATGATTTGCCCAGGGTCACAAAAATAGGAAATATCTGAATCTCTGCTTGAACTCAGTAAGAGAAATTTTTTCTGATTTCAGGTGTGGTTCTCTACTGTTCCCCACCTACTTCCACTTAAGATTAGCAGGGAGTGACTAAACTTTAAACCCAATGAAGAAGCTGTTGGGAGATCTCTTTTAACCTTTGTTTATTTTATTGTGTCAGAGATGCAGGAAGCATTATTTACCACTAAGGAATTTTGCTTTAGAGTAGAAGCCATAAATGCCAATTAGTTTTCTCCTAGTGCATAGGTCAGCATGATCAAGGGAACATCTGACTTTCTTCATCCTTCAATAAAAAAGCCATAGAACAGAAAAAGTAATGATCAAGATTTCAAGGAAAGATTACACTCTAAAATGGCCACAGTAGATTGTAAAGACAGGCCTCTGTAGAGAGAATCTGTTTCAGCCACTAAGTTATAGAGATGGGAATGGGATGTGTCATTAGAATTTCTCTATGAAATTGCATTTAATGAGAAACAGATTTATGTCACATTTTGTAATGGGCTAAGGCTTGAGTTGGTGCACTGAGTTCTCAAGCACATGAGGCTAAATAGTAATTGGACCATACTCTATTAATATATATGCTTGGAGAAAGAATGCCCCCTCCCCTTTGTGCAAGTCCTGATGTTTTGTATAGGAAATGACATTTTTGGTGAGTGGAGGCAAGGGAGTGGGAAGGGAAGCAGAAGGAGAGACTGCTGGCTGGCATCTTGACACAGCTGCTCACATTGCTATCGTGACTGCCCTTCACCTCCAATCCCCTTTTCACCTGCAATCCCCCTTCACCTCTGCTGGCTGGCTTCCTAGTCTCAGATGCCCATATTGCTATTGCAATCCTTCTTCACCTCTACTGAGAATGAAGATTGAAGATTTTTCCCTTAACCTGAATTCCTGACTCCAGCTGATTTTAAATACGTGGTCATCACAACATTTCTTTTATATATACTTTCACATTATTCTCTCAAGAGCTCTCTGAGTTAGGTAGGGAAACTGAGTAACAAATTTACAGGTAGGAAAACAACCTAGAAAAGTTAGATGACTTGCCTCGAGTCACAGAACTTCTTAGTAACAGCACATTTGCAGAACCAGTAAAAAGATTGAAAAGTTGAAGAGCTAAGTGCACAAATATTATTTTTGATGATATACTGATTTGTATGAAAGCTGTAATGATGTTAAACATACTGTGCTCGAATTTAATAGAGAATGACTTAAAATGTCTTAAACTCAAAGTAGGAAATTGTACTAGACAAGGAGATTGTGCTGTCAGAAGTGAAATATATGCACAGGCAGTAATTTTTGGTTAACTTATTTTAAAAAGTCATTCAGGGTTGACAGGCAGAACTTTAAACATAACCTTAGAAGGGACTTTCTGATAATATCTTAACTTCTATTGTTTCCCACCCAAAAAGTATGTAAAATATCAGGTGTTTTTAAAGACTTTCAAAATAAACCAGACCTTTAACCAGTTGATTTTATTTAGCAAAATAAACTGATAATTCTCACATGCATCATTTTTTTTCAATTAATCTTATAGATTTAATTCATGGAGAAAAAAAAAGTTTTTCTGTATGTTCAACATGTCATACTATAAGTTGAAAGGGAAAATCAATTAATTTCCTAGTTTGTGGACATACAATAACTAATGTTTGGTGCCAGATAATGTTCATATTAGAAATCATATACTTTATCTTACACTGTTCATTTGGAATGGCATGTTCTGTTATGAATCTCAAATTATAGGCAATAATTGATGATCTGGGGAATATACAGAAGGGCAATCTGAATATTAAGAAAACTAAACACAATACTTTACAAGGATTGTTCAAACCGCTATTATTTCTTTAACTAAGAAATCAGGAAACATGAGGGCAGAGCCAAAATGGCTGAGAGAAGACAGGGCATTGCCTGAGCTCTACCTAGCTTCTCTCAGAATCAATTAGATCAAGCCTTTAAAATAATTTTGGAATGAAAGAACCCCCAAATACTCATAGTGGTAATAATTTTCCAACTTAAAAAATCTTGGAAGAACTTCAGGAAAGGTCTGTCTCATTTGGCTGGTGGTAACCTGGTCCAGTTCAAATTTAGCCAGAGAGGCCAAAATTCATCTGAAGGAACAAAAGGTCAAGCATTTCCAGGGAATTAATGACCAAAAGATGCAAATGAAGGTGGTCTAGCTCTAAAGGTGTAGAAAAGTAAAGACAGTGTAGGAACTCTCATGTGAGGTAGAAGACTCTTCAGCCCAGCAGAAATCTCTTGACAATATCTAGTTTGGCTCTCATCTCCTTTTGGGATCTCATCCTTCCTGAGAAGTCGGGGGGGGGGGGGGGGGGAGAGAGTGCGGGGGGGAAGAGGGGTGAGGAGAGTGGGGAGGTGGTGGTGGTGACAACTTGTGTTCTACTTGAAACAGAGATGCTTACAGTAAAAGATATATTTACATAATAATAGAAGGGTACTTATAGTTAGCACATGCAGTGTGCTGTGGTGGTGTAATTTTACTAAGGTATTTAGGTCTGAGAAAACTTGAAATAAACAGATCCATATTTTACTATCCATGTAGGTCTCTGCCTCATTCCTCCTCCACTAAAACCAAGGACTTGGGCTGGTGCTGAAATCCTCCAGAGAGCTAGTCTAGATGGGATATTTTGGCACCCCACTGTGGGGGCTCTCGAAAACACAGTACATTTTGGCATCCCCAACTTAGGGGGTCTAGAAAGCATAACACATAAAGGTTTATTACAAAGCAGTGGTCATCAAAACCATTTCATACTGGCTAAGAAATAGTCAATCAGCGTAATAGCTTAAGTTCACAAGACATAATAGTGAATGATTATAGTAATCTGGTATTTGATAAAACCAAAGACCCCAGCTTCTGGCATACAAACTCTCCATTTGACAAAAACTGCTGGTAAAATTGGAAATTAGTAGGACAGAAATTAGGCATTCACCCATACCTAACACCAAATACAAAAATAAAGTGGAAATGGATTCATGATTTAGACATAAATGGTAATATTATAAGCAGATCCGAAGAATAAAGAATAGTTTCCCTCTCAGATCTGTGGAGAAGGAAGGAATTTGTGGCCAAGGAAGAAATGGAGCACATTATGGAATGCAAAATGAATCATGTTGGCTATATTAAGTTAAAAAGTTTTTGTACAAACAAAAGCAATGCAGAGAATATAAAAATTTTTATATCCAAGGAT
Source organism: Antechinus flavipes (assembly GCF_016432865.1). Lineage (NCBI taxonomy): Eukaryota > Metazoa > Chordata > Mammalia > Dasyuromorphia > Dasyuridae > Antechinus > Antechinus flavipes. The sequence goes on along the minus strand of NC_067401.1, from coordinate 232,945,607 downwards.
TCTCATAAAGGCCTCATTTCAAAAACACATAAAAAATTGACTGAAATTTATAAAAATTCGAGTCATTCTCCAATTGATAATGGTAAAAGGATATGAACAGACAATTTTTAGATGAAGAAATTAAAACCATTTCTAGTCATGTGAAAAAATATTCTAAATCATTCTTGATCAGAAACATGCAAATTAAAACAATTTCGAAGTACCACTACATAACTATCAGATTGACTAGGATGACAGGAAAAGATAATGATGAATGTTGGAAAGGATGTGGAGAAAACTGTTGGGTTCTGCACACATATATTGTATCTAGAAATACTGTAACCTATTCAACATGTAAAGGACTGCTTGCCATCTGGCAAGATGTGGGTGGAGGGAGGGAGGGGAAAAATCGGAACAGAAGTGAATGCAAGGGATAATGCTGTAAAAAATTACCCTGGCATGCATTCTATCAATAAAAAGTTACCCCCCCCCAAAAAAAAGGAAAGGATGTGGGAAAATTGGAACACTAACACATTTTTGGTGGAGTTGTGAACTGATTCAACCATTCTGGAGAGCAATTTGGAATTAGACTTAAAGAGCTATTAAATTATACATAACCTTTGTTCCAGCAGTGCCTCTACTGGACCTGTATTCCAAAGAGATCATAAAAAAGGCAAAAGTACCCACATGTACAAAAATGCAGAAAGAGGTGAAAAAGCTAACTGAAAAAAACAATCCATTAAAAAATTAAAATTGAAGAAATGGAAGCAAATGAGTTAAAGGGAGATTAAGAACCAGTCAAACAAAAAAAAAAAAAAAAAGGAAAGAAAAGAAGAAAATATAAAATATCTCATTGGAAAAACAACTGGTTTGGAAGATAGATTCAGGAGAGACAATCTAAGAAAGCTATGACTAAAATAAAAAGAGCTTGGATCATATCTTTCAATAAATCATCAAGGAGAACTGTGCTGATATTACAGAATCAGAGAGTAAAATAGTCATTGAAAGAATCCACTGACCAACCCTTAAAGAGTCCCTAAAATGAAAATTCCAATGAGTAAAGAGGCTAAATTCCAGAATTGTCAAATCCAGGAGAAAATATTGCAAGCAATCAGAAAGAAATAATTGAAATGTCAAGAAGCCACAATCAGGATTACCCAGGACAATACAGATTCCCCTTCAAAGGGTGAAAGAGTCTAGAATATGATATTCTGTTGAAAGCAAAGGAACTTTGACTATAACCAAGAATCAACTATACAGAAAAATTAAGCATTAACTTCGTTCATTGAAATTCATTATCTTCATTCAATTAAATATTTCATTTTCAATCATTTTTGCTAAAAGACCAGCACTGAATAGAAAATTGAATCTTCAAATATAAGGCTTAAGAAACAAATAAGATAAGAAGTGAAGAAAGAAACCAACTGTTTTTTCAAGGTAAAAATGTTTACATTCCTACATGGGAAGATGATATGTGTAACTCTTGAGAACTGTATCTTTGTCAGGGCAGTTAGGTATATTCTTAGAGGGTGTAGGTATGAGTTGACTTAATGTGACAATATAAAAAAGAAATTAGGTGTAGGAAAGAGACTGTACTGAAAGAAGAAAAAAAAGAGAGGTAAAATGAGATGTTATGTCACAGGGCACAAAAGATCTATTACAATTGGAAAGAAGGAATGCGCATTATTTGAACTTTAATCTCAGCAGATTTGACTCAAAGAGTCAAACTAAATACTTAGTTTGGTATAGAAATTTGTCTCAGTTTATAAGGAAGTAGGTGGAGAAAGGTAAAAGGAAAGGGAGAGCATGAAAAATAGAAGAGAGGGCAGAAGTAGAAGAAAGAAGGAATAAATAACAGGAAATGAGCTGAAAAGGGCAGGGCTGTTTGAGAGAGATGGTGGTCAGAAGCAAACCACTGGGGAGGAGGGTAAAAGGGAAAGGAAAGAGAAAAATATAACTTGGGAAAAATAGGATGGCAGAAAATACAGAATTTATAATTTTAACTGTGAATATGAATGGGATGAACTTTTCCATAAAACGGGAACTTTTCCATAAAACGGAAACTTTTGCAAAGTGGATTAAAAATCAGAATCCTACAAAATGTTGTTTACAAGAGACACATTTGAAGCACAGAGAATCTCAGAAAGTAAAGGTTAAAGGTTAGAGCAGAATCAATTATGCTTCAGATGAAAAAAAAAAAAAAAAAAAAAAAGGCAAGGGCAGCAATCCTGATCTCAAATAAAGCAAAAACAAAAATGATCAAATCAAAAGAGAAAAAGAAGAAAACTATATCATGCTAAAGAGTACTGTAGATAATGAAGTAATTTCAATAATATATATATATGTATATATATATATACATATATATATATGTTACAAGTGGAATATCTTTCAAATTTTCAGAGAAGTTGAATAAGTTGTAAGAAGAAATAGATAGCAAAACAATACTATTAGGATACCTCAACTTCCCTCTCTCAGAAGTAGATAAATCTAATCACAAAACAAATAAGAAAAAAAGGTGAATAGAATGTAGAAAAATTAGATGATAAAACTTTGGAGAAAATCAAATGGTTATAGAAATGAATATTCAGTTTTGCTCAGTGGTACGTGGAACATAAACAGAAACTGACTGTGTATTGAACATAACAACCTCACAATCAAATGCAAAAAGACAGAAATAGTAAATGCATCCTTTTTGGATCATGATTCAGAAAAAAAAAAAAAAACATGCAATAAAAGGCTCTGTAAATTACAAATTACAAATTAATTACAAAATTAATTGTAAAACTAAATAAAATTGTAAAACTACAGAATGAGTGGGTGAAACAGTTCTTAGAAACAACTGTTAATTTCATCCAAGAGAATGACAATAATGAGATAATCTACCAAAACTTATGGGATGCAGCCAAATCAGTTCTTAGAGGAAATTCTATATCTCTAAATACATACATGAATAAAATAGATCAAGAGAAGATCAATTAATTGGGCATGCAATGAAAAAAGATAAAAAGAACAAATTGAGAACTCCCAATTAAATACCAAATTTAAATTCTGGGAAAAAATTGGGAGATTAATAAAACTGAAAATAAGAAATCTATTAACTAATAAACAAATTTAAGAGTTGGTTTTAAGAAAAAAAAATAACAACAACAGCAAAATAGATAAATCTTTGGTTAATTTGATTAGAAAAAGGAAACAAGTAAATCAAATTACTAATATCAGAAATGAAAAGAGTGAACTTGCCACCAATGAACAGGGAATTTAAGCAATAATTAGGAATGATTTTTGCCCAATTGTATGTCTATAAATCTGAAAATCTAAATGAAATGTATGAATACTTAAAAAATATAAATTCCTCAGATTAACAATGGATTAAATAAATTATATAAATAGTCTTATTTTAAATAAAAAGAAATTAAACAAGCTATTAATGAGCTCCCTAAGAAAAAATACTCAGAGCCAGATGTATTTAAAAGTTAATTCTACCAAATATCTAAAAACAATTAATTCTAATATTACATAAACTATTTGGAAAAATAGGGGAAAGATTCCTACCAAATTTCTTCTATGACACAGATATGATGCTGAAAGCTAAAAACCAGGAAGGGCCAAAACAAAGAAAGAAAATTAATTACCAATAATTTGCCTAATAAATATTGATACAAACAAATAAAAAATTAGTAAAGAAGCTACAGTAATTTATCATTAGGATAATATACTATGATCAAGATTTATATATATTAGGAATATAGTGTTATTTCAATATCAGGAAAGCTATTAGTATGGATCTTAATATCAATAATCAAGCTAACAAAAATCATGATTATCTCAATAGACTCAGAAAAAGCATTTAGCAAAATACAGCACCCATTCCTATTAAAAAAATATTAGAGAGCATAGGAATAAAGAAAGTTTTTTTTTTTTTTAAGTGATAAGTAGCATCTATCTAAAACCATCAGCAAGCATTACATGTAATGAAGATAAATTAGAAGCGTTCCCTAAAAGGTTGCCATTTATCACTACTATTCAATATTGTACTACCAATATTAGTTTTCGTAGTAAAAGGGAAAAAATAAGAAATGGAAAAATTAGAGTAGGCAATGAGTGTGATGACCGCGTATTTAAAATCAGCCGGAATCAGGAATTCAGGTTAAGGGGAAAATCTTCAATTTTTATTCTCAGTAGAGGTGAACAAGGATTGCGATAGCAATATGGGCAAACAGGAAGCCAGCTAGCAGAGGGGGATTGGAGGTGAAGGGCGGTTAAGATAGCTGTGTCAAGGCGCCAGCCAGCAGTTTCTCTTTCCACTTCCCTTTCCACCCCCCTCCCTCCACCCACCAAAAATGTCATTTCCTATATAACAAGTCAGGACTTGCACAAAGAATGGGCGGGGGCCATTCTTTCTCCAAGCATATATATTAATAGAGTATGGTCCAATTACTATTTAGTCTCATGTGCTTGGGACCTCAGTGCATCAACTCAAGCCTCAGCCAATTACAAATGAGGAAACACAAATTATCACTCTTTACACATTATTCTGGTGGCTATCCTAGAGAACTGACTGAGAACTATGAGAAACAATAACTTTAGCAAAGTTGAAGGATATAAAAGAAACCCATATAAATCAATGGCATTTCTATATGTTACCAAAAAATGTCCAGCAGCAAGAGAAATACTATTTAAAATAATTGTAGATAATATAAAGTATTTGGGAGCCTATCTGCAAAGACAAAACCAGGAACTATATGAACACAATTGTAAAACATTTTTCACATAAAGTTATATCCAAACAATTGGAAGAATATCAAATATTCATAGGTAGATGGAGCTAATAGAATAACAATTACAAGTGTACCTAAATTTTACTACTGATCTGGTGCCCATATCAATCGAACTGCCAAGATATTATTTTATAGAGATAGAAAACAAACAAACAGCAACAACAACAACAAAATATATTTATTTTAAAGAGCAAAAAGTCAAAAATAACAAAGGGATTAATGGCAAAAAATGCAGAGTAGGGTGACCTACCTATATTAGATCTAAATCTACATTGTAAAGTTCCAATTTTCAAAACCATTTGGTAATAGCTAAGAAATAGAGTAGTGGATCAGTGCAATAGGTTAGAGACACAAGACATGATAGTCAATGACTATAGTAGTCAAGTATTTAATAAACTCAAAGACCTCAGCTTCAAGGATAAGAACTCACTATTTGACAAAAATTATTGGAAAATTGAAAATTAGTGTGGAAGAAAAGAGGCATTGACCCATACCTTGTATAGAGCTAGAAGTCTGGAAAAGTATACTTGAAACAAGGATACTTACAACAAAGTGTTAACTCAGTGGAATTGATGAGATGTTAGTTATTTAGTATACATATACTTAGTACTTAGCATGGGGATATAACGGTTCTCTAGTTTACACATAATCAATATGATGTACTGATGTAATTGTAATAGCGTATTTAAGGCTGAGAAGTACTGGAAAAGAGACATTCTATGTTTGACCATCCTGCTGGTGGCTCTCCTGCCTTCATCACTTCTTCACCTAAAGACCAAGGCCTGTCTGAAGGACCTCCAGAAAGCTAGCCCAAACATTACAACCCCTAACACCCTATGCCAAGATAAGGCTGAAATGGGTTCATGATTTAGACATAAAGAGTAATACTATAAGCAAATTAGAAGAACAAGGAATAGTCTATTTTGCAGATCTGTGAAGAAGATTTATGGCCAAAGAATAACTAGAGAACATTATAAAATGCAAAATGGATAATTTTGATTATCATAAATTAAAAATACTGTGAACAAACAAAGCAAAAGCAGTCAAAGTTAGAAGAGGAGGGGGTATTTATAGCCAGTGTTTCAGATAAAAGCCTCATTTCTAAAATATATAGAGAATTGACTAAAAGTTATAAGAATATAAACCATTCCGCAATTGACATATGGTCAAAGGATGTGAACAATTTTCAGAAAAAGAAATTAAAGACATTTTTAATCATATGGAAAAAATCCTCTAAATCACTATTGATTAGAGAAATGCAAATTAAGACAACTCTGAGGTACCACTTCATACCTTTCAGATTGGCTAAGGTGACAATAAAAGACAATGATAAATGTTGGAGGAGATGTAGAGAAACTGTGACTCACACATTGTTTCTGGAGTCGTGAACTGATCCAACTTCAGTTCACATGAACTGTGAAGAGCACTTTGAAACTATGCCCAAAGAGTAGTCAAACTCTTTAATCCAGCTGTGTCTCTACTGAGTCTATAAACCAAAAAGATCATTAAAAAAAAAAAAAAAGGATCTACATGTTCAAAAATATTCGTAGCAGCCTTTTTTGTAGTGGCAAGAAAATGGAAACTGAGTGGATGTCTATCAGTTGTGGAATGACTAAATAAGTTATGCTATATGACTGTAATAGAATACTGTTGTTCTATGAGAAATGATGAGCAGGTTGATTTCAGAAATGTCTGGAAAAACTTACATGAACTGTTGCTAAGTGAAGTGAGTAGAACGAGGAGAATATTGTACACAACAAGATTATGTGATGATCGATTGTGATAAACTTGGGTCTTTTCATCAGTGAGATGATTCAAGGCAATTCCAATAACCTTGTGATGGAAAGAGCCATCTACATCCAGAGAGAGAACTATGGAGACTGAATGTAAACCAAAGTACAGTATAGTCACTTGTTTTGCTGTTGTTTTTTGCAAGGTGTTTTTTTTTTCTTTCTTATTTTTTTTCTCTTTTGATCTGATTATGGAAATATGTTTAGAGAATTACACATATATAACCTATATTGGATTGCTTGCTACTTAGGGGAGGGAGTAGAAGGTTAAAGAAGGAAAAACATTTTGAACACAAGATTTTGCAAAGGTGAATGTTGAAAACTATTTCTGTTTGTATACAGAAAAATTAAAAAGCTATTAGAAAAAAAAATGAGTGTTCATACAAATTGTTATCTGTAGATTTTTTGATATCTTGGAGAGGTAAGGGATAGAGAAGCAAAAATTGGAACTTGAAATTTTACAAAAATGAATTTTGAAAATCATCTTTAAATATAATTGGAAAAAACATACTATTAAAATTTAACAATCCTAATGCAAAAAGAAAAAGAAGACAAGAAACAGAAGAAAAAGAATCAATGAATTTCCTATATTAAAAATGGTGTTATATATACATGGAAAAGTAGTTGTATCAATTCTCTTTTTATCCCAGATGAAGAAATTTGAACTAATGTGTGGAAGTAAGAAAGAAACAGATTTTTATTTGTTATAATGAATTGTTTCCTGACACTTAGAGATAACTAAATGTATTGCCAGGGAATTTTCCACTTTCATTCTGTAGCTTGACTTGTTTTAGATTCCTTGAAACATGATATAACCAGATTTCACAGAATTTCTTGCTGCCAAGTTGTATTAGCTGTTCCCTTCCCCTAGATTTTCAGGTTCTTTTAGTATATTATTCCTGCCATTAGATTCTAAACTTCTTGAAAGCAAGAATTCTTTTTTTTTTTTTTTTTTTGGTTATCATTTTCATCACTTAGCACAGAACTTGTAACATGTACTTAATCAGTATTAATTTAATTGAATTGAATTGAAAAGAGGAAGCAAAGAAAATCAATTCTAAAAATTTAAAAAATGAATGATGAAAAATTTTTAATATTACCATCTCCCCCTAAAAAGAAGGAATAGAGGTATTATGAGATGCTAATTAACCTAGAAAAATCTCATTATATGTAAGCATAAAAATAAAATGAATTTACTAAGATCTATAAAATATATGTAAAATGCTACAAAAATAATGTCCAAGAGAATATTAATATTTATTTACATTCCTACCTTAACCAAAACTTTTTTTTGAAGTTTCATTGATATTTGACATTTACATGATTAGCATTTGCAGATTTTTCTCCCTTAATAAGTCTCACAACTTCATTTGAAAGTTCAAGCAGCATTCCACATATGTAAATCCATTAACCTGTATATTTTTAATTAACATAAATTTATTTTCTCTCATTCCCATTCCATACCACATTGGTGGGGAAATGACAAAATAATGTCTTGGAACAAATAGAAATTTTCTAAAGGCAACTACATGCCACCAATAAAACCTAGAACAAAAGAGACACAAAAATATATTCATTTAAAATGACTACACACAATATAAAAATACTTAGGATACTACCACCAAGAAAGATCAAGAAATTATCTTTTAAAAAATTACAAAATATTTTGCATAGAAATAAATACAGATCTAAGCAAATAAAAAAAAAAACCATTAATTACTCATGAGTAGGTTGAATCAATGTAATAAAATAAGCCATTATAATAAAATAATAAAAAAATCTACTTAAGTTAATTTACTTATTCAGTGTCAACTACTCAAACAACCAATTTAAAAAATAGAACTAGAATGTATGTTTACAAAATTCATTTGGAAGAGCACATAATCAATAATATCTAGGAAATCAATAGAAAAAAAAAAAAGATGTAAAGAAAGACAACCCAACAATGCAAGATTTCAAATAGTAATCATCAATCTGGTACTCTCTAAAAAGTAGAATGGTGGATGAGTAGAGCATGTTAGGTACACAATACACAGTTTAAAAAATTACCATAGTAATCTACCATTTGATAAACCCAAATATCCAAATTTGGGTTAAGAACTTGCCATTTAATAAAGATTGCTGGGAAAATTTGATAGAAGTTTGGAAGGAACTAAGCATATATCACTATATCATACCACTTTGTATACAAAGATAACATCAAAATGGATACACGATTCAGACCAAACAGTGATATCATGAGTGAATTAGGGGAATATGGAAAAATATGTCTGTCAAATCTATGGACAAAAAAATAATTTATGAAAAAACAAGAGATAAATTGTTATGGGCCAGAACTTGAAACAAGGTATTAAATGGAATTACTAAGTGGAATTGAGGAGACAATGGTTAAATCTAGTTTAGCATTGATTTAATCCCACAACAAATGATGGTTTCATAGTGATATAATGATTGGCATATACTGTGTGGAACATATAAGGAGGAGCTCTCAGGGCCAGAAAAGACAGGCTCATTAGAAGCTCTAGGTGGCTGAGACAAATTCATTCCACCTTCAACCTTTGTTGTTCCTGGAGGCTAAAGCAGAAACTCTTGGAGTCAGGAGATTCAGAAGCCAGAGAAGGCAGTCGAGGAGAACTAAGGAAGACAGAGAAGTGGTGGCAGGCTATCCTGTGGAGAACACTGAAACCAAGATCCAGAAGGATTCTAGAAAACTAGCAGAGCCCCAAGTGAAGGAGATAAGACTCTTAAGGAGACAATAAAGGATTTGGACTTTAATCCCTGCCTGCACTTGTAATTATTGAACTGAAACTAAGGCTGCCTTCAGAAGCCTTCCAAGAAAGTTGCTCCCAGAGAACATTATATTTTAGAGAAGAATATTGCAATAAATAATATCATAGAAAATAAAAAGTGTAATGGGCTGAGGCTTGAGTTGATGCACTGAGGTCCCAAGCACATGAGGCTAAATAGTAATTGGACCATACTCTATTAATATATAAGCTTGAAGAAAGAATGGCCCCCACCCACTCTTTGTGCAAGTCCTGATGTGTTATATAGGAAATGACGATTTTGGTGGGTAGAGACAGGGGAGTAGAAAAGGAAGGGGAAAGAGAGACTTTTTGCATTGCCATTGCGACGGTTTGCTCAGCTCAGATCTCTCTATTAATTGGCTTCCTGTTGCAGCTGCCCATATTGTTATCGCAATCTTTCTTGCCCATATTGCTATCGCAATCCTTATTCACCTCTTCATTTCAATAAAGATTGAAGATTTTCCCCTTAACCTGAATTCCTGACTCCGGCTGATTTTAAATACACAGTCATTACAATTGTCCAAGCATATATATTAATAGAGTATGGTCCAATTACTATTTAGCCTCATGTGCTTGGGACCTCAGTGCATCAACTCAAGCCTCAGCCCATTACAAAAAAGGGCAAATAAATAAAAAGCCCACTTTGATCACATAAAATTAGAAAGGTTTAGCACTTAAAACAACTAATAAAGACAACTTTCGAAGGAAGCCAGGAGATGGGGAAAGTATAGCAAATTTCTCTGAGAAAGGTCTCATTTATTAGAAATATAGGGAACTGTGCCTAATTCATAAAAATAAAAGACCTTCTCTACTTGATAAATTGTCAAAGGACATGAACAATTTTCAGAAGATATCAAAGCTTTCAATAGTCACATAAAAATGTCCTAAATTACTGCTAGAGAAATGCAAATTAAAACAATTTTGAGGTACTATCTCACATGGATCAGATTGTCTAACATGCCAAAAAATGAGAATGACAAATGTGTGATGAGTTGTGGAAAAATTATGACACACTCATTGTTGACTTGTGAAATAGTAAAACCATTCTAGAGAACAATTTGGAACTACACCCAAAGGATTATAAAACTGTGGAAACTCTTGGATCCATTAATTTCACTACAAAATCTACATCCCAAAGATATAAAAAGGGTTAGAAGGACTTATTTGAGGAAAAAATAATTTTTACAGCTCCTGTGATGACTGTGTATTTTAAAATTAGCTGGAGTCAGAAATTCAGGTTAAGGGAAATCTTAGATCTTTATTCTTTGTGGAGGCGAAGGGGGATGATGATAGCAATGTGAGCAGATGTGACACTAACTGGGCCAGCATTCTTTCTGCCTCTCTCTCCGCTCCTCTCTCTCCACCCACCCAAATCATCCCTACATCATTTCCTATACAATACATCAGAACTTGCACAAAGAGTGGGCGGAGCCATTCTTTCTCCAAGCATACATTAATAGAGTATGGTCCAAATACTATTTAGCCTCATGTGCTTGGGACCTCAGAGCATCAACTCGAGCTTCAGCGCATTGCAAGCTCCTTCTATGATGTCACAAAAAAATTGGAGATTTAGGTAATGCTCATCAATTGGTCATCACGTTATGTCATATGCATATAATGTAATTGTAATACAATTGTACTTTAAGAAATGATGAGCATAATGGTTTCAGAAAAATCTAGGAAGATTTATATGAACAAATGCAAAGTATAATAAGCAGAATCAGGAAAATATTATATACAATAACAGCAATAAGCTAACTTAATTATTAGTTAGATAATATGAAAGATTACTTCAATTATGAAAGATTTACCTATACTGATCAAAACAATGATCCAAGATAGAGTCTTTCATGAAAAAGGCTATTCCCTCCTGAGAGATAACTAATGATTTCTGAATGCAGATTGAAAATAGTTTTTGAAACTTTATTTTTCTTTGTTATTGTTATTGTTGTTGTTATTTCTATGTTTTCTTTTGCAACATGGTTAATACAAAATATGTTCTATATGAATTTGATGTGTGTGTAGCCCTTGGGAGTAATCCCAAAGTAGCATGGTCTTGGGAATGATGCAGTTATGAACGATTATTTCTTTCCTCACATTATCTTGCTTTATAGCACCAGTATAGGAAGCCCAAAAGATCACTGGTTGTCAGATAATGGCTTGCTCATCAGAGATAATGGTGTATCTGAGGCTAATGAGCAACAATAATAAAGTACTTAGAGTGAACATAGGAGCAGAGCTAAATTGGAAGCATGCTACTTGACCTAGTGATGTTTCAGGACTAAAATTATACCTGTGAAAGGTCTCCCCTCCCCAACCCAGATCACTCCTCCATTCCACTTCTAAGCTATAAAATTAACATATCAATAAAATGAAGGAACAGATTTCTCTTACTTTTCCTTATAAACTTTTCTTCTTGCTTTTGGCTTTGTCTGAACTTCTTTTGGAATTCAGCCCACTTTAATTGGTCTCACAATTATAATAAACTTTGCTCCTTGAGTTGAAGATGGGTCTGAGTCTGGAAGTTCTTTTGAGACATCTCTAGAAATACTGATCTGGAACCTCAACATTTTATGTGTCTCACTTGAACCTCAAAAATTTCTTATGGATAACTGTAATGACTGCATATTTAAAATCAGCCGGAGTCAGGAATTCAGGTTAAGGGGAAAATCTTCAATCTTTATTGAAGTGAAGAGGTGAAAAAGGATTGCAATAGCAATATGGACAAGAAGGATTGCGATAGCAATATGGGCAGCTGCGACAGGAAGCCAGCTAATAGATGGGTATCTGAGCTGAACAACCATTGCAATGGCAATGAGAGCAGCTGGGTCAAAACGCCAGCCAGCAGTCTCTCCTTCCCCTTCCTTTTCCACTCCCCTGCCTCCACTCACCAAAATCGTCATTTCCTACACAACACATCAGGACTTGCACAAAGAGTGGGTGGGGGCCATTCTTTCTTCAAGCTTATATATTAATAGAGTATGGTCCAATTACTATTTAGCCTCACGTGCTTGGGACATTAGTGCATCAACTTGAGCCTCAGCCCATTACAGAAACTGATACTAAATTGTTTTTCTTCTCAAGGAGGGTTAGAAGTAAGAGCTAGGAAGAAAATATGGAATTCAAAATTAAAAAAATAATAATAATGCTAAATAATTTTACATGTAATTAGCAAATATTTGATGGCATAAATGCAAAATATATTTAAAACTGAATTGAAAGATGTGTCTTGTTCAAGTCCATTGAAAACCACTTTTAGGTTAACCAATGAGAGATACAAGTTGAACAAAATTACCAAATCTATTATTAGGAAATTCCATCATGAAAAAATTAATAGCTTGATAAGGTTCTACTAGTAGGTATCATTTACTGATAGATAAGTTTAAAAAAAACATATATACATATGTTTTTCAAAGAATAAAAGAAGGTTAAGTTGGATATTTTAAGACATCTAAAGGTTCATTTTCTTTTTTCCAATCTTAGTGCATAATGAGTTCACCTTTTCATGAACTATGGCTAAGTTCTTCTTTTTCAGTCTTAGTGGATAGATTCCTCTTTTTTCAAACTTCCTGAAATAAAACCAGTTTTTTAGTGGTTGGAAAATTATGCTAGTCAATCTACAATCCCTTAAATTTATAAGAAAATAGATAATAACACAAATTAACTAACCAATAAATAATTCTGATTTTCATATTGCAAAGTTTCCCCATTTAAAAATATATGCTATCATTTCTGAACTCAGAGTCAATATTAATAATTATTTACTTAGTAAATATGCCCTGGAGGGAAATGCTATAATTTTCTCTGTGACTTTCATAAAGAGATAAACTACACAATTTTGATGCAACCTCTTGGGTAAGATTTTAAAATGTTATATTGAAATCTATCACAAAAGTCCTTGACTTACCATTCAATTATTTTTTCTCTATTTCAATTTTTGTTTAATTGATAGTATTATAGATTTAGAATAGGAAGAAATCTAATTTACACTCTTTCTCTTTTATAAATGAGAAAACTGAGACCCAGATATATGCTTCTTCAAGGTCAAACCAATATTAAGTAATAGAATTATAACATAAAAGTAGATTGTCTGATTCAAAACGCAGAATTCTTTAAAGAAATCATTCTAGTTGATTTAATAAACATTTATTTTCAGAGTTATATGAGGAAAAAACCGTTGGGACATAATGATAATGCTTTCCCCTAAGCATTTAGGAGGATATATACTTCATGATACATTTTGCTCTCTTTTAAAATAAATGTATTAATCTCAAAGCAATAATTTAAATATTCAGTAATACTCCTCACAACTCACATGAAACTGTACTCTCCTTTCTCCCTATCTATAAATCTTTCTACTAAAGACAAATTTTCTTCCTTGTCATGGGAAAAATTGTACAATATAAAATAAAGCCAAAAAATATTTTTCTCTATATTTCCTTGTACATATGTTTGTATAGCCACTTAGTGGGTGGCTGAGGGTAATCTGATTATGTGCCTATTCTGTTCAAGGACACTGAAAATAATCTCGACTAGATATGGACATAATTGGACATGAGTAATGTAATTTGGTAAAGTATGTTCGAAAGTAGACTAGAATAGCAAAATATTGGCATTACGACCTGACTGAGATAAGGTTATTTTCCATTCTACACAGGAAGTCTGTATTTTGTCTGTCAAAATCCTATTTTTACTACCATTATTTACCTACTTTCATCAATTCTCTTCAAAAATAGAAAAAAAAAAAATAGACCAAATATTATCAACAATTTGGACTAGTTCTCTTTTATAAAGCAAAATTAAAGAAGAGTTTGAGCTTCATCAAAATTTTTCACAAACATGTTAATAATTTAAAAACTGAATGTGTGAAAAAGACAAGTTAACCTTACAGTTTTTATATTGTGTAAAATAATTATCTATTTCTTAGGATGTCAGTGGGGAAATTCAGAAGAAAGGAGAACTTGAAGTGAAAAATAAAGAAGTCAGTACTAAGATTTGCTTTACACAATTATATATTTTCTGAAATGGTAGTAAATAATATGTCAACCTTATAAGATAGGACAGAAATACATCATGAGAAGGCCACTGTATGTTCTTTCTTGCATAAGTAGAGGTCTTAAATCAATAATTTAATAATTCACAGGAAAAAACATTTTGAAACAAAAGACATATATTAATGGACAATTTAATTTTTCTTAATGATATAGGTAAATGCTTCAATTCTTAGCAAAACTTTACATGTACATTAAAAACGTTTAAAATAGTATTTATTATGTTTTTCTCTACATAGTGTTTCAAAGGTTTATGAATATTAAAAAGTAAAATACCCCAGGTATATTAATGTGTATACCCAAAAAATATTTTTTTTTCTTGTTAGTCAGCTAGTAGAGATCCAAAAGATATTGAAATTCAAATGAACAATATTATGAGTGGACTTTCTCCTGCATTGAAAATATTCATTTTATATTCCTGTATTCTGACTACATTTTAGAAAATAAGATACCTCTTTCTTTTTTCATAAATTTAAACATGTTTATTTTACTTAACTTACAAGACCATTCATTTTTCTCAAGAACTTAAAGTCTACTTAGTGATTTTTTTTTTTTAGAATTTCAAATAAAGTTTAATCAAATAAATGAAAGTATTGAAATTCAGTCAAAGAAGACATTCTGTAATTTTTTAAAATAACTTTTTATTGATAGAACGCATGCCAGGGTAATTTTTTACAGCATTATCCCTCGCATTAGTGATTTTTTTTTTATTCTACCTCTTTTTTTTTCTGTCAACTCCAAATAATAGATAACTAGGAGAGTATGCTAAACTCAGAAGAGAAAATCAGTCAATTCAGTTGATTGTCTTGCTTTGATTACATTTCACTGATTTTCTTTTTATCTGTTTGACTATGTTGTACAATTTTACTTTCGCTTGTAACTTTCACGTGCCCAGTTATAATTTTTAATAAATTATTTTCTTCAATACTCTTTTTTTATTTAGACTATTCTGCTTTTTAAAAAGTTCTTCTCTTCAGAGAATTTTTGTACTTCTTTTATTATCTTGTTATTCTTTTCGAGGTATTGTTTTCTTTGGGAACTTTGTGCTATTCTGTCAAGCTGTTCAGTCTCTTTTTAGAATCATCTTGCATCATTGTTCTTCTTTTCCCCATTTTTTCCTGTTATTTAATTTTCAACTCTTTTTGAAGCTCTTCCAGGAATGCATCTTTGGCTTGTGTCCAATTCTTTTATTCTTTGAGACTGCTTAGAGCTTTATCAATATCAATAGAGATATTCACATCACTGTGTTTTGATTGTGTCTTGATATTTCTTGTTACTACAATCATTTTTCTGATCAGGTTCATTTTGTTTCTTTATTTGCTCATTTTTGAAGTTTATTTTATTACTTTTACCTTTATGTTAAAATTGGGCTTTGGCCCAGTGTGGAGAAGGCACTATCCTAAGCTTCAAATTTTTAAGCTGCTATTTTTATAGCTGGTTCTGGGAAGTCCTTAAGTTTTCAGTGCTTTCACAGTACTATGATTACAAAAAGAAATGTACTCATTTTCTCCTGGTCTTCACTTTGGTCTTTACCCAGAAAGGGACTCTGTGCTCTTCTGCAGTCACAAGTACAAATGTTCCTCTTTTCCCAATAATTGGAATTAGGGCTCCTGTTAGCCTAGCACTGCAAGCAATAGCATTCCTTTTTGTCCTGCAAAAAGACATATGTAAACCATGCAACAAAGTCTTGTACCCAATGCCAGAAAGGGATTCTCTGTAATATCTTTCTTATCAGTTATCCAGCTACCTTACTGTCTTTGGGCTGAGAATACTGGAATTTGTTGCTGTTTCTCTGAAAGTTGCCTCCCAGACTTACTGCTGGCTTTTCAGCTGCATGTGTTATGCTCTAGTAGTTTCCTAGGCATTTTTTACTGACATCCTAAATTATTTTGGACTGGAAAAGTGTCTCACCTAGAAATTTTATTGGTTCTACCACACAAGAATTCAATTTGAAACATTGTTTTAAAATTGTTTAAAGGAAACATTGGGAGAGTGCGTTGTTGCCTGAACTCTGACAATTTGATCCCTATACCTATGATGCTGAAGGTTATCATCCAGATGTTTTGAAATTTTGGGAACACCACTGACTCCCTAAAGCTATTTGGCAATTGTTCACTTCATAATATAACCTTTCATCCTTATTATGCATGTCATATGTTTTGGGGAGAATATTTCATACCACATCTCATGAATTTTTGTTGGTGATATGCTACCCTGTAGTTTCATACTAATAATTTAAAAATGCATTCAGAGCTTGTTTTATTCAATATCTGACAATTATACAGCATTACCATTTTGGATTTAAAATTTGAATAAAAAATGGTTTAGTTCATGGATTTAGTCAAGATTGACATTTAAAAATTGAAGAATGTTATCTAGCAAAATGATCTTTTTTAATCCCCTTTAAATATTTGTGGGGAAATCTCTATACCAAACAGACATGTTTATTAATTGCTCTTGATTTTAGAAAAAAAAAACTATAATGCTTTTAAAAGTCCATTTGATTTTTATCAAATAACAAAAAAATGCTTTCAAAAAGAATAACAAAATGAACAGAAGTCATTTTAAAAGATGTCAGTTAAGGACATGTAATATGTTTAACAGAAAATTAGTTGTTTCTCTATATATTTGATAAATATTATGATAAAGAATAAATATTGTGCATACTTGTAAAATGTGAATAGAGAAGTTCAAAACACAAAGATAAAAGAATATAATTACTCTGAAACATAAATAAGCAATATATCAGGAAAAAACATGTTTTGGGCATAAACTTATTTAGAATTTCTTGAAGAAATAAAGCAAGAATTTTTAAAAATAATTTTATTTTTTAATGTAATGAAAATGTTTGATGAAAGAATTTGAAAAAAGAAATGAGTTATGAAAGAAAGTATTGTAAAGGAAATTAACAATTCCACACAAGAGGTATATAATTTTATTCAAGCAACAAATTTCCTGAAAATGTGAATGGATCAATTAGAAATCAGTGACTGCATGTAACAAGAAATCTTAAAATAAGTCAAAAGGATGAAAACATGGAAGAAGATATAAAGTACCCTCTAACAAAATAAGAACAATGAACAAAGAGCATGATCTAGAAAGAGATTGAGAAGAAAAAATTAAGAATCTTTGCATTATTTGAATGCCTTCAGCAAAAATAGCAAGAACAATAACAACAATAGTCTATATATTATATTTTAATAAATCTTAAAAATCAAACTTCCCAGATCTCTTAGGGTCAGAATGAAGGTGGAAATAGAAAGAATATCCTAGTCATCTTCTGAAAAAATCTCCAAAATAAAATCTTTCAGGGATATTATTACCAAAATTTAGATCTAGGTCAAAGGAAAAATAATCCAAATAGTCAAGAAGAAAAAAAAAAAAAATCAGGTACCAGAAAACCACAATTAGGATCACACATGATTAAGTAGCCATTATAAGAAGTCAGAAAGAACTTGAAATATTAAATTCCAGATGGCAAAGAATATTGGTTTATGGTGAAAAATAATATATCTAGAGCAAAGCTTGGGATAATATTACAAAAAGAAAAAAAATCTACCTATAGTTAAATAGAAGGTTTCCAAGTTTTCCTGATGGAAAAGACAAGCACTACAGAGAAACTTTGGTGTACAAACACAGCAGTGAAAAGAAATATAAAAAATAATCAATATAAAGAAATAATGTTAAAGGACTAAAGAAGGACAACCTACTTATTTTCAAATATGTGGAGATGATAGATGATATATGTACCCTCTGAACCATGTCTTCAATGTTTGTAGAAGGACTCCAATTAGACAAGATATAAGAATAGTTCTCATTTCTTCATCTTAAAAAAAGAATAGAGAGAATAGGAATATGCTAGTAGAGATTAGGAGAAAAGTTATATAAAATTATCTCATAATAATCAAACACAAGCAAGCATCTAAACAAGCAACAAAAAGAAGATGGAGGTGAATGGCTGATACTGATATTTCATCATTGAAATGAAAATCATCAAAAGGAAAAATACACATGCATATAATAATATATATGAATACAACAAGAATACAAGAGAATAGTAGAAAATAGCGGAAAAAGAGAAGAGGAAGGGAAGAGCATATAAGGGAAGTTTATAGTGAGGGAGAGATTGGTCCTGAAAAACAAAGGATGGGAAACTGAGAAAATGTCTCATGCTTTTGGGAATGAATGAAAAAGTTATAGTTTATAAATATATTTATAGATTTATGACCAATTAGGATTCCAGAAGATTATTGAAAAAATATGCTACTATCCTTCTAATAGCAAGGTAGAAGAAAATAAATGTTTATTTTTTTTAACATGGCCAATATACAAATTTGTTTGAATTGGCTATACATGTTTATAATGGATTTTGTGTGTGTGTGTGTGTGTGTGTGTGTGTGTGTTCTTAATTATGGAGGGAGATGGGGTGAAAGGGTTAGAAGATAGATCTTGGATGATTAAAAATAAATTTATAAAATACGTATTTGCCTAAGGTAATATAACATTATATTAGTTTGCTGCTAGATACTAGACTTACTGTTTCTTAATTAAGAGGATAGTGTATTCACTAGTGTATATAACATTTACTCTTTATATGTTTTCATGTCTAGACAAAAAATATAATCATGCTTAATGGTAAAAATTATTTTTAAATCACATATGTGTATTAACATTTATACATACTTTAAAAAATGTTTTGTAAATTAAAATGCTTAAACTAGTCAAAAGAGGAAAAAACAATAGTGCTCCTACAGCAAATTCATTTAGCTGTTAAAGAAAACAAAATTGAGAGAGACAGACAGACAAAAACACAAAGAAAGAAAAAGAAAGAGAGAGGGAGATACTGCTTTTGAACCAGTGGAGGTAGAAAGGAAGAAGTCAGGATGAGACACAAAGTAACAGTAAGAAAATCCATGGATTATTTTTACTTATTTTTAAAAAGTCTCCTGAGGAGAAATGCTGTCTGTTCCATTCTGTTGTCATGTTATTTTAAAAGTTCAATTGTAACAAACCAGAAGCGTGAAAGTAAGATTTGGGAAGGAAGAGTCATCTGTTGCTCCAGATTTCTTTAAAGGAGTGAGACTTGGAAAGTCTAAAACTAATAAAACCAAGTTTTTAATTAAGTTCTTCCTCATCTGGAATAAAGAAATAAACATAAATGGTGAGCTTTTCTCTTGATAACATCTCTATCTTGACAACATCTCTTATGTGATTCAGGAATTTCTGATTTGCATGGTAGAGAATTAGTATAAGATTATCTTTAGTTGAAAAAGTGACAGAGAGTTGCTTGAGCCAAATAGCAAATGGCAACACTATGATTAGGAATCAGCAGGACATAGTGGGAGTATGTGGATAGAAGGTTAACCTAGTAATCAGAGACAGAGAGGTTCAAGCCATGCTTCTCTGACCCATAATGGCTATGTAATCATGAGCAAGTTGCTTAACCTTTTATTATCTACAAACAAGATTGTAAGTTACAGAACAGTTGAGTATTTGCAGATTTTGGGGGGATATGGGGAGAGGAAACATAGACCAAAATGCAAATAAACCAAACATTAGCCACATTTCTAAAGATAACAATAAATAAAATAACATAATCATAGGATCTAAAAATTAGGGGAAAAAAACAAGACCTTATACAATATTTTAAGTTTTTCCTTATATATTTATATACACACATATCTCTGTGTATATGTGCGTATATATGCACACACACACACACACACACACACACACACACATATACGCTTCTACTATATCTCAACAAATATATGCATGTATATATATGTATATAGATATATACTACAATATATCTATATCGATATAGATATCGATATCGATATAGACAGTTGTATACTACATTTATCCCTATATATTTTTATACATTCATCCTACTTCTTCTCTCTGGAAAGTTGCAGAATGTCTAATCTCCTTCCATATTTTTTTCCTAATGTGTAAATATTGTTTTTTCTTTGACATTTGCTTCAACTGAGTGGATGAGGCAGTTTTGAGATTCTTCCTGATCTGACTTTTTCTTCTGCAGATTTGTATCACTTGTCAATATTTCTTTTTAACATAGTATCTCATATTAAATCATAATAATATAGATGTTATCTGACTAGCAAAAAGAATGAATAACCACTTATCCCCCAAGTTCGGACTTTTCACTTCTATTAATGCAACATAATACAAGATGAATGGAAGAATGAACTTGTGGATAGATTATTGGTCCTAGAAGTGAGAAAATCTGTTGGAATATCAACTCAAATGGTACCTTGGGATTTTGTATAGTCCATGTAAACTTCCTGAGTTTTATTTTCTCATCTGTAAAATGGGATTGATAATACATGTTCCACTTCCATCTAAGCGATATAATGAGAAGCAAATATAATAATATATGTCTAATGCCCCCATCTGAATTATTTACCAAAATTGGAAATTGCATTTAATGGCCAATTATCCGAGAACAGTATGATCTTTTCTTCTCTAAAATTTGGGATTTTCTATTACTGTTGTTATTGAGTCTTACTAATAAGATTCCTATAAATTATTTGCTTCTAGTCTCAATTAATTATTAAGGGGGGAGGAAAGCATTTACTGAGAAGGTATAAGAAAAACTATTTATAAAACTTTCTCCTAAATTAAGGGAATTTTCTAGTGCTTTCAAATCAGAAAATGCTTCATTTATTACACATAACAAAAACCCTCACATTGATACAAAACAGGAAATATAAGAAAACAATGAGTTTAGAATGTTTAAAAAGAAAACAAAATGCATCATGAGAAGAAGGGTGAGTGCTTATAAGGTAATCAATTATTTTAATTTAACATTTAAAATTTCAATTTTTTAAAATGTAGACAAAGTTTAGATTTTGTTATTATACATGGATATTCTATGTATGTCCTCTATAAAAAAAATTAAAGATCTTCAAGACCACAAAGACAATTCTTTCTCTCCTGTGCTGATGATATATGCAATGTTAATGACCCTTCTTATTAGCTGCTTTTCTTCAATGCATAAATCTTGATTGGCCTGGCTTTATTAAGTGTGAAGTAATTTGTTCCACTCTGTTGATTGAAATACTTCTGAGGGTGTTATTGAAAGTATCTAAAAGGAAACCTGGCTTAGATACAATCATTTTGCTATTATTTTATGGGTTATTTATAAAGAATGGTGAGTTTTTCCAAGTCATAGAAAGTAATATGCAGAAAGAACATTGTATATGCAATCAAACAACAATGAAGATAGAACAGCTTATTAACATAAAAGTCTAAGCTTTCTTTCTAACCATATTTTTAGTTATGTTAAAATTGCAGAAGAGACAGCTTTATAAAAAAATCTGCTTTTACATTAAGACATGTAGATCACATTCTTCCAGTAGTTAAGGCCTTATTTTCTGATTTATACTAACAATATTTCTGAACCAAGAGAGGCATAAAGGAATAGGATGGCAATGAAAGGCAGATTTTCTTTCATTATTAAAAAAGGCAGACATTGTGGATGCTAATGAAAATGTCAGGCATTTGCATATACTTTTGATATGAAAGGTGATTTTCATGTGGGCATAGAAACTCATATATGAGAAGGGATGGAGATTGGACTTATGATTTCACTATACAGAGAATTCTGTAATGAAGAGTTCATGCAAGTCATATCGCTTCTGAAACTAAAGTATTAGAGAATTAACTTTTGATCATTGAGCTATTAAAAGATAAAGGTAGGACTTAAGTCTTCCTGACTTGAAGAGCAGTTCTCTAACCACTCTACTATGTTGCCTCACACATTGGAAAACTACTATATTTTGATGAAGGATCCTAGTTTTACAGTTTGGGTTCTTTGTTGAGCCCAACATTGAGCAGTTCTTAATTTTAGGTACTATATTTTATTAAATTTGACATGTGTAGATTGTTAAAAGAATAAACAAAAGGATCAGGGAAAGGATAGTCAATAAGAATATGAATCAAATACACTACAATATGATTTAATTGATTGATTTTCTTCTGCCTCTGTTACTCATGATGACCATTCAACTATCCCAACATCAGAAAATGCTTGATGTCCACCTCCTCTCCCTGCCAAGGAAGTGATACCAATGGCATTTGTCTTTAGTTCTTATGGACAATCAATTTTTGAGAATGGGTTTAATACCTTTTAACTAACTAATATTACAAGTCAATATGTGGTAGAATGGTGATTATTTTATTACTTATACTACAGAGGTGATTTAGTTCTTTCCTTAAGATAAGAATTTGAAACCCAGGAAAATTAAGTGATGCACCCAAGATAAGACACAAAGTAAAAGTCAATGGCACCATATGAATCTATACTCTCTGAATAAAAATTAAGTGGTTTCTCTTTATATATTTTTTTCAAACTCTTATGGTACATATGTGCATGTATATGGCATAAACATATGTGTTCTTTTTTTCCCAAGAAAAACTTTTCTGATAAAGATTATTATAAATATTTTACTTCTTATCATTTCATTCCAAATATTATGATTATAAATGTATATGTTTGTGTTTATATTTATATATTAATGTTTTATTCATTTATGGTACATATGACTTTCTAAAATGGGCCTAGGAAAACTGAAGAATCACTATGCAATTTTTATTGTTATCATAAATGCACCAAATCATCAAGAATTTGGTTGGGGGGGAAAGAAAAGGAAAGAAGAAAAAATTACATTCGAAAGCATGTTTTGCATTTTTATTGTTTGAATATTTCAGCTTGTATAGTATTCATTCAATTAGTTTCCCAATCCATTCATATGACAGTGTGTTCCCTTATTTAACACAGATTCATTTGATTTTCTTTCTTAAATGGAATGAACTACACATATCATTGTAACATGAAATTCCAGTAGACAAACATCTCAATCAGACAACAAAATAAAGATGAAAGTTTTCTTTTTCCCATGAAGGAGAAGGATCCCTTGCTTCCCTCCAACACTCTAATTGAGTGAATTGGCAGTTTTTTGCTTTAAAGCCAATCTATTATCTATTGTTTGTGTCAGTTTTTTTTTTCCTTGCTCATATCCCAACTTTTTCCATTTTGCACATGCTACAGGAATTACCTAAATATGAAAGTTTAGAAACAAATGGAAATTACAATGGGTATTAAATCTTTGTGGAATAAAGGGATTTGTTAATAACATGAGCTGTAGGGAAAGAAATCACTTCAATGGAAAATCTAGAAAAATTCATTTT
Organism: Antechinus flavipes; assembly: GCF_016432865.1. Lineage (NCBI taxonomy): Eukaryota > Metazoa > Chordata > Mammalia > Dasyuromorphia > Dasyuridae > Antechinus > Antechinus flavipes. Next base: position 232,921,986 of record NC_067401.1, on the reverse strand, counting down.
AAGTCAGGAAAAAAAACATAGATGAAATTTTGACACTTTTGCCTGCATTGTCACTCAGTTTCCTCATTTGTAAGATGAAGGGATCAGATTAGATTCCTTAGATCTAGAAAATTACAGCATTTGGTGAATAAAACAAAAGACTTATTTAGAAAGGTGCACTATCATTCAAGCAAATGACTTTTTAGCTAATTATTGTCTTTCTGAATTTTCAAAAGATACTGCTGTGTAAGTTCACTTCCATTGTAATGCCCTTCTATTCATGTCATTTGACTACTTAATCATTCAATAGTGTGGATCATTCAATGAATTCAATGTGAAAAGGTCCTTAAAACAAACAAACAAAAAAAAAATTTAAAAAGCAGCTATGGGGAAAAAATTTCTAATGACATAAAAATATTTTTTATTTTACATTTTTGAAATTCCTTCTATTCTAACTGCTCTAGAAATTGTTACTTTTTTACACATATATCAAAGAACTTTTTTTGTGACCTAAACCACTTTCTTAAGAGAAAATGTTTGCCTTTTTGTTAGCTATTACTTTTACTTAAATCTTATGCAGAGGTTCAAGGGATTTTTTTCTTTTGCATATCATTAAAAAGGGTGGCTATCATTCAGGAAACTGATTAAACTGCTAAAAGGAGATAAAGGACCCTAACTTTAATATGTGTTCCTCCATAGAATCTCACTGGGCTCATCAACTCTGACAGCTTTACTAGGCTCCATTAACCATTAGTTAAATTAGCCATAACTTTTTAACGTTATTGGCTAATTGCTTTGTGAGTCTGAGGTAACTCTAGAGTGTACTAAAACTTCATATCAATACAATAAGCTTTCACTTCACAGTATGATATCACACTATTTAAATTTTGATTGATAGAAGAGCTTCTGAAACTCCAGCTCAAAAGAATTCCATTGCTGCCTTAAATTTAAGAGACTATTGAAAGGAGAGAAGACATCATTGTCAGATTTGCATAGACTAGATATGATTTCTTTATATCTAAAAATATGAGTGAAGTTTTGAAAATTTTATAAACATATATGGGTAATTATATATTTATACATAGATATGTATGTGTATATATGGAAGGAATGCTAAAATGGATGACTAAAGTTTAAATATTGACATTAACTATTTTTGTGATTTTTTTTCAATCACTCCCTTCTCCATGTAAAATGTCTTAATCTTCCTGTTAGTGGCTTCCGCCCCACATTACCTTGTTTTATATTGTATATATGTGAAACAGTATAGCATTGTAAATTCAAAATCCAACTTTAAAGTGAGGCATAAAAACCTTTTTTCAAGTTTTGCCTTTGATACTTATTAACTTATGTAATTCTAGTACCTAATGTTTTAGGCCATTTTCTAAGACTATAGATTGCTAAAAAGGTGATGACCTACATCTGTAGAGGATGTATATACAGGTGCCACTTGCCAGTGGCTGCTGGAGATCTAACTCTGACCTGTAAAATGGATCTCTTCATGTGAGAGGATGATGATGATACAACAAGACTGAGAAGCAGTTGCTGTTCTCTGACCTCTGGCCTGAGAGGCACTTGCATTGTCTGACACTCTCTCTTTCTTCTTCCTTCTGCCTCCAATTTATTTTCTTCCCAGTCCACAAACAACACCTGTGTTAATAAAAGCTACTTTGCATCTCCTTAAGATGTTATGATTCACATATATGGAGGCTTTGGGAGAATTTACATGCCCCTTCACTAGGCATGGTCCTTAACAATACGAATTGTAGCTCCAACATATTTGAATTGTTTTACAAAGGTTGCATTTTGAAAAGGTACAAAAATTCCTTTGTCAATTTTAAAGGAGTGAAGGTCATTGGATAAAGTAAAATAATGAAAAAAGAGAAAATACATTGAGATTGATTAAAAAAAAAAAAAACTTGCTTCATAGATTAGGTTTAAAATAGGACACTAATTCAGAACCTAGAGAAAGACTTTAAGGGAAATGGAGGATTTCAACTTTGTTGGTGGCATGCTAGCAGTGTCCCTGGAATAGTTGTGACTAACATCAACATCTTTTGCATCAGAAAATAAGTACAAACTATTACACTGAGGACCAGAGCTTTGCTGCTTCACATGGATCTCTACAGAAAAAGGTATCTTCTTTCTAAAAGAAAGAATGAGTACTGCATGAAGGTAGGGAAAGACTTCTTTGCTTCATACTTTATCATCTCGAGTTCACTTTCTCCTGAACTCTGTATATACTGGCAGAAAAGCATATCAGAGACTCATGAAAGGTTTCAGAACAGCTGTTTTTACTATGGCATCTCAATAAATCCCCCTTTCTAAAGGCTCATAAAATGCAACTGTTTAATTCATTTCATTAATAATTACAAGAGAAAACATAAGTTTAGTAGCACAGAGTTAGAATGTCATCTGTTAGGCTACCTCTAAAACACTCAAGGAAAATGTAGTATCTGCCTTCTGAGAACTGAAATTTCCTTTGAAAGCTGATGATAGAGTACTTCCAGAGTATGAGCTGCATATATCTATAGCTAAAATTATATTTATGTTAATAAATATACACACATCTACTGAATAACTAGATAATTCTATAATCATCTTTCCCAGACTCAAAGGTTAACTACATGCAATTCTATTTATGACTAGCTGCTGAATCTCCTCAGCAAGCTTGCTGATGCAGCACAGTTATGATTCCACCTTCATCATCCTACAGGCTTCTATTCTTCATGCTGTGTGGCCAAGTTATTATAGGAAATCTTACTTATTAATATTCATTTTAAGCTACTAGTATATATTCTTCGGCTCCTTTGCCCTGTTGGAAATGTGGCAAATAGCACAGTAGTCTTCATTGTCTATCTGTCTCTCACTTGTCTGTCTGTTGTCTCTCTGTCTGTCTGTCTGTCTCTCCCTCTGTGTGTGAATATATATATATATATATATATATACATATATATGTATATATATGTATATATATATATACAGACATATGCATATTATGGATATACAATATATGATATATTTATTAATATCTATATTCATATGCCCTGAAGTCCTATAACCAGAGGATAGAATAACCATTGAAAGAATTCATCCATCACCTCCTGAAAGAGACCCTAAAATGAAAACTACAAGGAACATTTCAGAATTATCAAATAAAAGAGAAAATATTGTAAGAAGCCAGAAAGAAAGCCAGGACCTAACAGTTTCCAATTTAAAGTACTGAAGGACCTGGAATCTGATATTCTTAAAGGAAAAAAAAAAAAAAAAACTTAGATTGCAGCCAAGAATGAACTACTTAGCAAAATTAAGCATTATCTTTCAGGGGAAAAAGATGAACATTCAATGAAACAGGTGAATTTCATTAATTCTAATGAAAAAAGATCAGAGCTGAACAGAAAATTTAATCTTCAAATACAGAACTGAAGAGAAGCATAAAATGATAAAAAGGAAAGAAAAAAATAATTTTCTTTTGAAAATTAAAAAGCTAATATCAATATATAGGAAGATGATATTTTTAACTCCTGAGATATGTACCTCTAGTGTACTCAGAGGGTGGTTTTATTGTGATGATATAAAAAATAAATTAAAGAAGGAAAGGGGATTCTACTCGAAGAAGAGGAAAATAGAGTTAAAATGGGGTAAATTATATCTCATGGAGTGGCAAAAAGGACCTATTAAAACTGAGGGAAAGATGGGAGTGGGATGAGCTATGAGTGAAGGTTATTCTCATCAGATTTGGCTCAAAGAAAGACTATCAGATATATTTAGCTTCAAAGAGAAACTTGTCTCACTTTATAAGAAAGTAGGAAGGGAAAGGGCAAAGGAAAAGGGAGGCTAATAGAAGGGATAACAGAAGTAGAAGGGGAAGGTATAAAAAAGGGAAGGGATGTTTCAGGAAGAAAATAGTCATAAGCAAAATAATGGAGAGGAGGTAAAAGGGGAAAGGAAAAAGAAAAGCATAGCCTGGGGAAAACATGATGTTGGGAAATACAGAGTTAATAATTTTAACTGTGAATGTGAATGGGATAAACTCACCCATAAAACAGAAGCAGATAGCAAACTGGATTAAAAGGCAGCATCCTACAATCTGTTGTTTACAAGAAACACATTTAAAGCAGAGTGATACCTTCAGAGTAAAAGTAAAAGGCTAGAGCATAATCTTTTATGGTTTACCTGAAGAAAAAAAAAAAAAAAAAAAAAAAAGCATGAGCAGCAGAAGTTACAACTAGAGAACTTACAAGAACTAGAGAAGTTACAAGAGCTGCAAGAAAAATTAGAGAGCAAAATTATATTAGTGGGGCATCTCAACTTTGTTCTCTCAGAGCTATACAAATAAAAAGAGAGAGAGAGAGAGAGAGAGAGAGAGAGAGAGAGAGAAGTAAAGGAGGTAAATAGAATCCTAGAAAAGTTAGGAATGATAGACTTCTGGAGAAAATTGAATGGAGAATTCATTTTTGTGGCAGTACATGAAACATATACAAAAATTGACCATGTATTAGAGCATACAAACCTTAAAATCAAAGGAAGAAAGGAAGACATATTAAATGCATTTTTTTTCAAATCATATTGCAATAAAAATAACAGAAAATACAAGGCCAGGGGGAAATGGGCCAGAAATAAATTGGAAACTAGATAATCTAATCCTTCAGAATGAGAGGGTGAAACAACAAATCATAGATATAATTGATAATTTCACCCAAGGAAATGACAATGAGAAAAAATAACAAAATTTGTGGGATGCAGCCAAAGCTGTTTTTAGGGGAAGTTTTCTATCTCTAAATATCTACATGAATAAAGTAGATAAAGAGGAAATCAGTCGATTGGGCATGGAACTAAAAAAGCAATAAAAAGAACAAATTAAACTCTCCCCAATGAAATACCAAATTTCAAATTCTGAAAATAAAAGGAGAGATTAAAAAAATCAAAAGTAATAAAACTATTGAATTAATAAATAAAAGGAAGAATTGGTTTTATGAAAAAACCCACAAAATACATAAACTTTTAGTTAATTTGACTAGCAAAAAAAAAGAAAGAAAATCAAATTGTTGGTATGAAAAACAAAAAGGGAAAATTTGTCACCAATAAAGAAAAAAAATAGAGCAATAACTGGGAATTATTTTGCCCAACCATATGTGAATAAATCTGATAATCTAAATGGAGGAATATCTATAAAAATATAGATTGCCCAGATTAACAGAAGAGGAAATAAATTACTTAAATAGACCCATTTTAGAAAAAGGAATAGAACAAGCTATTAATCAACTCCCTAAGAAAAAAAGTCCAAGGCCAGATGGATTTACAAGTGAATTTTACCAAACATTTAAAGAACAATTAATGCCTGTGGGCAGATCCAAGATAGTGGAGAAGTCACATGTGACATTCTAAGGTCTTCTCATACCCTCACTACTAATTACTAAATTCAGGCTCAAAAAGAGCCCTTGACTGGTAAAATTCACGACGTTTGGAAGTACAACAACTTACCAGCTGAAGATAATCTGGAAAATGACCAGAAAAGGTTCATTCTGAATGGTGGGAGCAGGCCAGAACAAGCAGGGAGATAGGAGAGGCTAGCATATGGAGCAGACTGGGGCAGGGGCAGTCTCCGTGGCTGGAAAATTTACAGGGAGGACTCTACTACAGGTTGGTTGCTCTGCTTTGGTTGCAAAGCAGTAGACCAGCAGAAAAATTAAAGCCAAAGGTAGAGGATACTCTAAAAAAAGCCAAAACTTAACAGGATCTGGCCACACGCACCCAAAACTAGAAGTAAGTGACTCAGCACAGACCACAGCACAGCTATGCAAATATATTCTGCAGCACAAGGCTTTTGCTGAGACAGTCACAAATCTTCAAGGCAGAGGGGTGCAGCCTGGGGCAACCTCTAATCTGCACAGTGGAGGGCTTAGTCTGGGGCAATAGAACTTCCACCACGCCACTGCACTCTGTAGGACAGAGACAATTCCAGTGCTGTGAGGGGCTATTCACAGGGCACCTGCTAATACCCACAGCATGCTTCTCCCTGGGTTAGTGACACTTTTCCTGCTCAGCCTCTAGCCCCAGGGAAGTCACTAATTTGCATAGCAAGGCTCTTTGAAGGGCACTTATACAGCTAGACCCTGCGACCCAGGCCTGAGTCACTTCTACATGCAGCTTTTCCCAGAGCACTTCTGCAGCTCAGCTGCTCTTTGCAGCCCATTGACAGGATAGCTACTGTCCATATACCTATTCCTGCTCTGCAGAGGAAGCTGGTAACCTCCTTGCCCTGAAGGCAGACCCTAAGGACTTTTTAAAAAATGAGTAAAAAAGCCAAAAGGACCATAATAGCTTCTATACAGAGAGAGCAGGTTTTCAACCCCAAGGAGACTAAGAGGAGACAGTCTCCAAACAAAACCCCAAAGGGGGATGTAAAGTGATGCCTATCACACAAGGCTCTCCTAGAAGAAACTCTACATACCCTTTGATCCAGCAGTATTACTACTGGGCTTATATCCCAAAGAGATCTTAAAGAAGGGAAAGGGACCTGTATGTGCAAGAATGTTTATGATAGCCCTCTTTGTAGTGGCCAGAAACTGGAAACTGAGTGGATGCCCATCAATTGGAGAATGACTGAATAAATTGTGTTATATGAATATTATGGAACATTATTGTGCTATAAGAAATGACCAGCAGGATGATTTCAGAAAGGCCTAGAGAGATTTACATGAACTGATGCTGAGGGAAATGAGAAGGATCATTATATACTTCAACAAAAATTCTATATGATGATCAATTCTGATGGATGTGGCCTTCTTCAATAATGAGATGGAATAAACCATATCAGTTCCAATAGAGCAGTAATGAACTGAACCAACTACACCCAGGGAAAGAACTGTGGGAGATGACTGTGAGCCACTACATAGAATTCCCAGTCCCTCTATTTTTGTCTGCCTGCATTTTTTGATTTCCTTCACAGGCTAATTATATACTATTTCAAAGTCCAATTCTTTTTGTACAGCAAAATAACTGTACGGACATATATACATATATTGTATTTAACTTATACTTTAGCATATTTAACATGTATTGGTCAACCTGCCATCTGGAGGGAAAGAGTGGGGGGAAGGAGGGGAAAAGTTGGAACAAAAGGTTTTGCAATTGTCAATGCCGAAAAATTACCCATGCATATATCTTGTAAATAAAAAGCTATAATTAAAAGAAAGAAAATTATCCATGCATATATTGTGAAAATAAAAGTTTTAATTAAAAAACCTAAATAGACATTAGGAATTGGGAGAAAAAAAACAAACAAGCTGTGATATTTTGAGTTACATGAATGTAGAAACAAAGACAGGATGGTGATCAGGAGAAAGGGACACAGGCAGACAAATAACCAGAGATAGACAGAGGCAAAGAGAGAGAGAGAAGCAGGGGAAAAGGGAGCAGGAGACAGAAATAAACAAAGAAACAAAGAAAAATGACTTGAAGGAAGAAGAGAGAGAAATTGAGAATAAAGTAAGAAGTGTGATCCTTGTTAAATGGACATATGGTGATCTCCTTAACAATAATAGGATAATTAAATAAAGGAGAATGGAGAAATTTCCTGTTTAGGATATGTAGATTTTAAAGTTTTTAAGTGAAATTTCCTTTGGAATGATTGTAGTCAGCAAAATAAGCAGTGTTCTTGGACAGAGAATAGAGCTGGAAAAGCAGTTCTTTGTGGTTCCTAATTCTATTATTCAATGCTTCAGTGGATATTCTTAGATTTATGTCACTAAATAGCTTATAAACATATTTGAACACACATCTCCCTATAGTTCATCATCTAAATATGTAAATAAATAAATCACATAAGGTCAAATACTTATTCCTGAGATATCCCACTAGAGCTTTGTTTCTAAAGTGACTGTAAATGATTAACTTTTTTTTTTTTGCTTTATATTATATGAACAGTTCAAAATCTAGCTAACCACAGTGTTTTCTATGTTGATTTTTTAAAACTTCTTTACAAGAATAATGTCTTTATTGGATTTTTTGCAATGATTAAGGTAAAGAATATATTTATAGCATTTCATTTTTTAAACACTAGTAGCCTTGTGAAAAAAAATACATATATATGTTTGATCTATATCATGACCTATTTTTGATGAAGTCATGATTAATTGTTGTGATTATTGGTTCCCTTTACTAGATTTTTACTCTCCTATTAATGCATGTTGGTATTTTTTTCAATAATTGAAGCTCCTTAGTCTATAATTCCCAGACTCTAAATATCCTTTTTTTTTCTTCTTAAAATATAAACAATATTTGATTTCTTGTATCTTTGTTGCTTCTATTCTCTAACATTTTAAAAACAACTGACTGGGTATCATTATCACTTTTTTTTTCTTACAATACCTGAATAAGTACATCTTAGATTCCAATTAGTGGAGATATTGAATTCCTTGCAATTCAAGTTAGTACTATTTTAAGTTTTAATTATGTCAAATATGGTAATTGTCTCCAACTCAAAGAAAATGTACAGTTCTAATTCAAATAATCCTATACTTTGACGTGTTTTCATGATTTGTACAAATCAAAACCTAATCAGTGTCTGAAATACTTTTCAACGTCTTCCTATTTTTTTGATTTTTAACTCATTTTCACTTATTCTCTGTCCTTTTCTGGTGAACTATATTATTGTTGAAAGATTTTCATAAAGGAAACAAAATAAGCCAAATTGTTCTGTATTTTCTCCATTATTCTATCTTATCTACCCCTGTGGAGTAATTCTATGTCTTCATTTGTTTCCTAGTACAGTTTAGGAAAACATAATTTTGTTTTTCTTAAAATTTCTTTCTAATCTCAACTTATTCTGAGCTTATATAGTTATAATACTATTCACATCAGATTGTCATTTTTATTTCTCTTCTTTTTCCTCCTCTTGCTTTTCTCTTTCTACAAAGACTAAATTTAAATTCAGAAGGAAACCCATATAAGCAGGGTAGTTTTGAAACCAATGCATAGAATTTGTCACGAACTTAGTAAAAGGAATTGGCATGAAATAGAGATTCATGATTCCATATAAAATTTTATTTTTTCTTGACCTGTTTGCATGTAAATGTTATTTTTATGGTGTAGTATTTAAGTAAAAGAGGCAACCAAGTGGCACAGTGGATAAAGTGCTAGGAAAAAAAAAAGGAAGATTCAGTTTTCTGAGTTCAAATCTATGGCTTCAGACACTTACTAACTTTCTGACATAAGGCAAGTCATTTAACCCTGTTTGTGTTTCCTCGTGTATAAAATGAGCTGGAGAAGGAAATGGGAAACCATTCTAAGATCTTTTTTTCAAGAAAACTCCAAATAGGGTCATGAAGATTTAGGCACAACTGAAAAATGACTGAACAAAGCAAATTTAATTATTGAATTAAATATTTGTTTAAGTGTAAGTTGTTTGTTAAGTTCCCTTTGTATTTCCAACCCTGGTATTCTTGAATAAATCCATATTGCTCATATCTATTTCTTCAGAATTTCCTTCTTAAGAGTTTCTCATCTTTAACCTACTTCCCCTACAGATGTTTAGGCAATAAGACCTTTTGAAATCTCAATGGAATCTTTGAAATCTGATCTCCAACTCCAACTCCAGCTATCTGTGGTGTGTGCTAACTTTAACCAGGTTTTTCTTGCTTCTAACCAAGAATTAGAAATTCTTCTATCAGAACTTCATTTGGATTATTCATGCCCTCAATATTAAATCACTTTAATCACTCTTACCCAGTTTTTAATTTTTAAGAAAAACAAGATCTATGTTATCTCACTCTTCTCCTCTCTTCTGAAGTATAAAATTATTAGTATAACAATCCAAATAAAATATTAACAGCTCTATTTTCTATAAAGATGAAATTCTGGTTGAAGTCAGATATTTGAAGTTTTAACTTATTATGTTACATTTCTGTGCCAATCTTAAAATTCTCATATTCTTCAAATACTGCTTTGTGAATGGTCTGTTTTTGTTTTCATACATTTTAATCTAAATGGTTTTTACCATGATTACTTGCTTGGATTCCTATTTTTTTGACATCTTATTCCATGCATTTATCATTTCATCCTATTTGAACCTTTTGTCTTAGGTTTGGCCAATTATAGACACTTAATAAGTGGTCAATCATTTATTGGTTTTATTAATTTCTCAGATTTTTTTTCTGTTCAACTTCATTGCTTTTACCATACATGTTTCTGTTCATTTGTTTATAACTCAACTATCACAGTTAGTTTGAAATACTTTCTATGTAGTTTTTCCAAGTGTATTTTTACTAATTTTTGTAAGGTACACTATATTCCTTGCAATCAAGCTTGTATTTTAAGATATGATTCAGAAATTTTTACCCTTAATGTTTTAGAGAGCTAACTTTCTTCAAGCAAGCTGGTTCCTTGTTATAATTCAAACTGTTTGTCTATTAAGTCTGCATGAGATTGAATTCAGGTAAGAAACTTCTCTGTAGAGGGCTGGAACTCTGGAGAAGTATACTTGAAAGAATTATACTTGAAACAAGGTATTAACTCAGAGGACTTGATGAGACAATGGTTATCTATTTTACATAGACTTAGTACTTAGCATGGTGATGTAATAGTTCTACATTTCATGTAATTGTAATAAGGTATTTAAACTGAGGACAAAGTCAGCCACAGCCATTTTATCTTTGATCATCCTCGTAGTGGCTCTTGTGCTTCCTGCACTAAAATCAGACTGGCAGACCAACAGAATGCTGACAGAAGAGACTGGGTCAAACTATAACAGACCCAGACTGTGAAGGGGACAATAAAGACTTTGGACTTTATTCCTGAATATTCTCATGGTGATTATTCTGCTGAGACCAAGGCTGCTCCCAAGGCCCTTCAGAAAGCTAGTGTTTCAATTGAAATAGGACAAATGTTTAGAAAAGAGCCTTCCCCACCCCAAGGGAAGTGTGTAGAAAGCATAGTTAGGTTAATAAAATGGCAAGGTTTGATTGTAACTTGTAAGCAGATCATTGGACTCTTAGATACATTAGAATACATGTCTCCTTGGTTCTCTAAGGAAGAAAAATTAGAGCCAGATAAGTGGAAACTAGTGGGAGAGCAACTAATTGAAAATTACAAAGCTAAGGGTCCTGATGCAAATCCTGATGAAACAGATATACACAACATAATACAATTGGTTGTAAGGAATTACATAAGTTTTAGAATAAGGAAAAAGGAGAAAGAGCAGGAAAGGGAAAGTACTAATTAAACAGCTGAAAAGCATGAAGAATTAGATAAGAAAGGAGTTAAGTACAGTGCTGATGAAATTAAGGAGTGTGGTACTTCATAGCAGAAGCTATTAGTGTATTCTCCATCTCTGTACTTTCCTCCCTCAATTTCCCCTTTGTGGGTGAAGGGAGAAGGAAGAGGGTGAGGGGCAGTGACACCATCAGCAACACTCATAGGGAGCACTGTCCACTCCCTATGACATGATTACAAAAGGCATTAATTAAAGTTAAAGAGAAAGGGCAAGATACATTTGATTTAAGAATAGAAACATACCCTGTGATTGAAGAGTTTGACTCTTCAGATCAAGAAAAAAGAAAATACACTTTGTTTAATCTAGAAATTATCAAAGATCTGAAAAAGACTTACACTCTTTATGGGTCTACATTGTCTTATGTTAAGATGGTATTAGAGAATTTGGCTTGTGAAATTTTAACCCCTAGTGCTAGGACATCTTTAGGAAGGACAAGTTTAGAACCTGGAAAAACTTGTTGTGGCTTTCTGAATATAATGAACTCTGTAGATTACAAGCCCAACAAAATAGGCAACCTGGAATTAATATACCAGGCACCTTTGATCAACTAGCAGGTTTGTGTCTTGATACAGACACTTTAGCACAGATTAATTATCCTATAGCAGCATATGAGCAAATTGCTACTACTGCTATCAAAGCATGGGGCACCCTCCCAAAACGACAAGATAGAGGGCAAGCCTTCACAAAAATAGCACAAGGTCCACATGAACCCTTTACTGATTTCGTGGGATATCTGCAGACAATTGTCAGATGAACTATTAGTGAAAATGCAGCAAAAGAAATTATGATAAGGCAACTCGCTAAAGAAAATGTTAATAAAGTTTGTATAAGAATTATACTAGGACTACTTTTAGATGAGATCATAAGACACTGTGCCACATAGGCACAAATACTTTTTCATACCCAGGCTATGATACAGACTTCTCAAGATCTGAACATGGGAAGACAAAGTCCCTTTCATTAAGGGACTTCCAAAGAGACTTGCCAATGCTTAATGTGGTAAAGTAGGGCACTAAAAGCTCAATGTTGGCAAAGAAAACAGGATAGGAGAACAAGACCCAAACCCTATATCCAAAATGCAACAAAGACATTGGGCATCAGAATATATTTTGACTCAGGGAAATGGGAAGCAGGGCCCAGCTCCAGGGCCCCAGGGGAAAACAAAACAAAACAAAAACCATCTGGGACATGATGGCAGCTAACGTTACACCCAGGGAGTCTTTAGAAGTTCAGTACTTCAACATGATCAATCAGCCGAGAAGCAACCTGATGGGAGATTACACTTAGGGAGAATAGAGTTGTATGCAGCTGGAGAGGTGAAATCTGTCCCTGTCTAGCCTTTAGATCCTTTGCCTCCAGGCACAGTAGGCTTGACCATTTTACCCCCTGAGAGTGCTTAGAAAACAGTGTTTAACCATACACTGATGTGGGAAACTGGGAAATAGGTAGCTAATATCTCAGTTACTAATACAGGTGGACAATTTGTGACTTATCAACCAGGTTAAGTAGTAGCATCAAGTTTACTAATACATCATTTTGGATACAAAATAGAGAATGGAGAAGAATGGGGGGAGTTTTAAATAAGGAAAACCTAACAAAAGATTATTGCTGTACTTAAAGCATATGGTGATGAATGATAGCAGCATCAGAAGAGAGAAAAGGGCATATTTGAGAGGTATTACAAAGGTGAAATATATAGGAATCAAAGAGAGGAGAGAGGTTGTTTTGTGTTATTTATTTTTTTACCATGCACTTGAAAATTAAAACAAAGAAATAATTAGACTATCTGGACATAGCATACACATGCACAAGTATGTGTGTATGTTTGTGTATGTGTATCTGTGTGTATGTGTACATACTTGAATCTTGATGTAATCAATAGGCTAAATTACACTAAATCAATTTTGTATTAGATAAAGAGTTGTTCTCAATAATAGATTGCCTTGCTACCTCATTTATTTCCTAGTTGATGGATGTACAATAGCTGAAATATTGCATTTTAATTTTGGATTTTCTCCCTGCTTCCAGATTTTACTTCCAAGGAATCAATGATCTCTCATGTCATCAAATTCCAAAGGTCAGTTTAGTCTTCCTAGTTTCCTGTTCTGCCAAATGGACAGATATTAATGACCTTTCCCTATATTCTCTGCAATAATCTTTCAGAAGTTCTTTAAATATTTTCTACTTTTAAAGTTCTTAATTCTTGTTTTTTATTTGTTATTTAAGGATGAAAACAAAGATTTGACTTAAAATAATATTGTAGAAATGTATGAAAAAGTCAATTTCAGAATAATAATTTTATTAAATATTCTTATGTTTATCTTTTTTTCTCCATACTGAGCGATGCTGTTTTATTACAGAACCTGATTTCTGCATTTCTTTCATTCAAAATGCTTGTGTTTTGTTCTATGTACATTTAATGGGTCTAAAATGCAAAAGAATTATTTTAATTTTCTTATAAAATAATTAACATGTATGATGGATCACTTTTTGATCCTGGATTTTTCTCTATTTCTGATTTCCCAAAAACTGGATCACTTTTTCTCTATTTCTAATTTCCCAAAAAAAAGGAAACATTGATGTAGATGAAAAGGGCTGGTAAGAAGATTGAGGAGAAAATGCTATATGAGGAAATTAAATTATAAATTTGAAGCATCAGGGTAGGATATATAAATGCCACTTAGAGGGTTCTAATGTAGAACTTTTAGCTAGGAGGTTTGGTGTAGAAAAATCACTTTTCAACTTCTGTATGGAGAGAGAAACTGACCAATTCAACTTCTGAAAACAAAAGAAGCTTGAATTTCTTAAAGGCAAAAGTGATTGTGTATGTAGAAATCAAGGAAATGCTATTTCTATTATTTTAATCTTCATACATCAACTCAGAATTAATCAAAAGTGGAATAGATAGTTTCAGGAGGTAATGGATTCTCCTCACTTGGAATGGTACTAATGGAAGCTGAAAAACAACAATTTATAAGAGATATTGCAAAGTGTTTGTCTTCTTAGAAATATAAACTTTGAAACAAATTTTAGATTATATAATTCTTTAATCTTATGAGGCTATTGACAATTCTGTAATCTATCAGTGATGGTAATCACCACTCTTGATCGAAAATAACCTATGCCATATCATAACCAAACAAAATATGTCCACTCAAATATGGATAAAAGTAATAAGTCCTCTTCTAATTTTGTTGCCAACATAAGTCCTCTTCTGATTTTGTTGCCAACTTACAATGGATCATAGATTCATCTTTTCACATCATATATATTTCTCATGGTATTATCCATGACAAACAATAAAATTATTTTAGTCTTTTTGATCTCTTTAAAGATAATATTCATTGATAAAAGTCAATAAGATCTCAGGCTAGGTATTGATTGAAGATGAATACAATTCAGCTGTGAGCCCAGACACTTGACCAGAGCATGAGCTCCCAATGTTGCCATCATAGACTTTAAGTTTCTGGAACTTCAATTCCTTATGTGTCATCTTGCTTGGAATTAAAAATTTAGAAAGAAAAATTCTGTTTAAAAAAAATGCTACGTATTTCTGCCAAAATTTATATTTTTATAAATTTCAAATCATGATATCACAATCAGCAGAATCTTTCTAGTGGATATGTGTGATGTTGGCATTTAAATGAGTTATAATATATCTTCCTTTGTTATCTCAGACTTCATCATTAAGCTTCTGATCAGGACAAATTCAGTTAAACGTGGTGACTGAACAATAGAACAAGGCATTTTTCAATGAGCACATAATTATTTGTCAAAATCACTATTATTGGCTAATCTAATATGTATTTAATGACTGAAATGTATGAAGATTTATTTGAATTGGGTGTTGGGATCTCCATCCTAATCAATAGTCACTATCATAAGGTTATTTCGATAGAAAATAAAATTGTTTTTCCATTTAATGGAATCTAGCCAAGGAAGCTTAGCTTTTCAAGGGAAGAGAAAAAAAAAAAAAAGTAAACTACAACATTGGACAGCTTGTAAGTGGCTTGTCAATAACTGTTGGTTATACTAATTACTAGGGAATATGTTTTATTCTGTGTAGTGTTCTGGTTGGTTTTCTGGAAGATTCTGTAGCGGCTTTCATTGTAGTAATCACAAGAATAGCCAGGTGTTAAAGTCCAAATCTTTTATTATATCCTTCACAATCTAGTTTCCTTGCCTAGAGCCCAGCCAGCTTTTTTGAGATCCTTTCAGACCAGCCTTGGTCTCAGTGAGAGAAGCAGAAAAACAGGCCAGCCACCATGAGGCTGATGAAGATAGAATGAATCTCTCTGAATCCGAGAGCTTGTGCTTCAGTCTCCAGCCACCATAAAGGTGGATGATGGAATGAATCTATTTCTCAGTCCCTGTTGGTTTTTATATACTCTATTATAATTACATTATCATAGGTATGAATCGTGTGGAACTATATTAAGTACTAAGTACATGTACTGAACTAGAAAACTATTAATCACCATGCTAAATTAGATAACCATTGTCTTATCAATTCCACTGACTCTACACCTTGTAAGAATCCTAATTTCAGAGTTGTGGACCATAAAAATACTCAGTAAAAATCTATAATTTAAATATGGATATATTTTCTTTGGTATAAGCAGAACAAGTCAAAGCAATTCTCCATATTATGTTAAAATCAAGGCAAATGAATGATTATTAATTGCCTACTCTGAGTCAAGCACTGGTTGCCACCATTCTAATATCCTTATACATAATCCATCCTGAGAAATAATTCTGTAATCAATCTATGTTACTTTACTTGCTATTTTTCATAAAAAAGACATTATATGTCCCTGATTTGTGCATTTGAATTAGCCATCCATAATGTCTAGAATTCTTTTCTTCTTGTTTCTATACTCCCTGGATTAAATCAAGATTCAACTTAAAAACTAACTTCAGCTGTTGACTTTTCCAGGACTTTTCACTTAGGACTAGAGCTTTCTCTTCCTATTATTGCCAATCTATTCTGGCTACTTTATTTGTCCTATGTATATACATGTTATTTCTCATATTAAAATGGATGCTCCTTGAGGGTAGACATTGTCTTTGCCTTTTTTTTTTTTTTTTTTTTTTTTGTATCTATACTATTCAGCATAGTGCCTGGTAGGTAATGGTTTTCATAAATGCTTATTGATTAATCTCTTTCTGTTAATAATATCTTTATTGAAGTAAAAGTCTTCCTTATGATTCACTTAAACTAAATAGAACCAAGATGGTGGAGTAGAGACAGTAACTTAGCTAACCTCTCTTAATGATACCTTCTAAACAAGATTTAAATAATGCCTCAAAACAAATTCTTCAATGGCTGAGACAATGAAAGATCTAGTTGTTCAAGTTGAAGACAACATAGGAGATGAACAGCAAAGGTCTCTGATACTGGGGTGGAGGCTGGTCCAGAGTGTATCTAACTTGATAAAACCAGCTATGAGCCTCAGAGGTGGATAACCACCGTAACAACTGTAACAACATTAGTAACAGATAGCAACTGCAGTTTCAGGAACTCTCATTCCAACAACAGTAAGGCTGTTGGGCAACTGGTCATAAAAAAGATTTTGAAAAATCCTGAGTAGACAATAGGCAAAGGACCCTATTGTGCTGCCATACATGGTTCTTGTTCACAATTTGAAGGCAAAAAGAAGCTCTTAGACTTGTAGTCACCAGGGAATAGAGTCTGAACACAATTCCAGGGACAAAAATGACACTAGCATTTGCAACTATAGTAGGTGGATAGGGGGCCTTCCTGGGAAAAGACCAGAGTGCAGAACAGGAGAGCAGTGACTGCACCTCTACACAGATCACAAAAGCCTAGAAACATCCAGAACTCAAAAGACCCCAAGCACTGGCTCTGAAAATCACAGTGCTAAAAAGCCTTAGGCTTGGGAAAGTGCCCTTCCTCATGTCAACATTAAAATAAAGTTAAAAGTGATGAATAAAATAAAGCAAAAAGTAAGCAAACAATAAAGAAGACCTGATTATAAAAAGTGAACATTATGGCAGTGATGACTGAGACACAAACTTGGAAGAGAGAAAAAAAAAAAAGAATAAAAGAAAAAAATTGCAAGCACAGCCTCAAAGGAAAAATACAAATTAAATAAAAATCAAAGAAAAATTCTTGGAAGAGCTGCAGAAAGACATAAGATTGATAAAGGAAAACTAATTTAAAATAAATGAAAGTAATACATACTACTAAATTGTACATAATACATAAGAAAACTATGAAAAGAGAATTAATTACAAGCTTCAGCTTAGAGAACTAAGAAGAAAAATAGGCCAAAGGAACAAAAGTTAACAAACTTTAATAATAATAATAATAAACTCCTTTAAATTAGCCAAATTGGGGGTGGGGAAGGGATACAAATTGTCACTGAAGAAAATAATTAATAATTAGAATTGTCTAATTGGAGCCCAATAACTCCCTGAAACATAAAGAATCATGAAAACAAATACAAAAGAAAGAAAATGTAAATATAAAATATTTCATTAGAGAAACAACTAACCTGGAAAATAAATTGAGGAAAGATAATTTAAGAATTATTGGTCTACCTGAAAGCCATGATAAAAATAATAATAAAAAAAAATCTTGGACTTTATATTTCAAGAAATTATCAAGGAAAACTGTACAGAAATCTGCGACTAGAGAGCAAAATTGAAGTTGAAAGAATTCACCAAATACTTTCTAAAAGAGATCGCAGAATGAAAATTCTCAAGAATTGCATAGCCAAATTCCAGGGCTCTCTAGTAAATATATGTGGTAAACAGCCAAAAAGAAATCATTCAGATAATATGAAGTCACAGTAAGGTTCCCACAAGTTTTAGTTTAGCTTCCACACTAAACTGTGATGTGTGTGTGTGTATATATACATACATATAAATACAGGTATGCATGTATATATGGATATGCATATGTGTATATATATTTGTGTATGTAATCAAGCTAGAAAATATAATTATTAAATCCATCCAGAAGACAAGATTCATAATATCAAGGAAATTAATTTTTTTAAAAAGGAAGGGTCTGGTAAGAACAGATTTAAATTTCAATGCAAAGCAGTTTTGATGAGAACAATTTTGTATTAGCTAAGGAAAGGAATGATAGGATCAGTAAAATTTAGACACAACACATACTAGTAAATAATCATAATAATAGCATTTGATATATCCAAAGACCCAAGATTTTGGATAGGAATTCACCATTTGACAAAAATTCCTGGGAACACTAGAAATCAATTTGGAAGAAACTAGGCATATACCAGCATACACCAAAATAAAATAAATTGATGATAAAAAAAAAAAATCCTGAATAAATTAGGGAGACATTTAAAATCTATGGATAAGGGAAAAGTTTTAAGAGAGTCACAGGAAAATCAGTAGATAACTTTAATTACATGATATTAAAAAGCATTATGTATTTACAAAACAAAGAGAGTCAAAATTAGAAGAAAAACAGGAAACTGGGGGAAGTTTTGTAACAACTTTCTCTCATTACATTCTTATTTCTCAAATATATAAAGAGCTGAGGCAAGGTTATAAAAATATGATATTCCCTAGTTTATAAGTTGTTAAAGGAAATGGAGGGGCAGTTTTAAGGAGAAAGGGAATAAAGCTATCTAAAGTTATATGGAAAAGTCATCTAAATCATAGTGATTAAAAAATCAATTAAAATAATTTTGATATACTACTATGACACAAAATTGCTTAAAATGACAGAAAAGGAAAGTGACAAATTCTGAAGGGGATCTGGAAAAATTGAGACACATGCATTTTTGTAGAAGTGGTGAATCTGTGCAACCATTCTGGGTCACAATTTGGAATTACTTCAAAAGTAGTATAAAACTCTATGTACTAATTGAACCAAAAATATCACTACTAGTTCTCCATACCAAAGAAACCAAAAGAGAGAGAGAGAGAGAGAGAGAAAGAGAGCGCAACCTTTTTTTGTACTAAAATGGTACTTTTTGTGGTGGAAAATAATTATAAATTAGATATATATCTAAAATACATATGAATGTCAATGATTGAACAAGTTATGATATATGATTGTGATGAAATACTATTGTGTTATAAGAAATGATGACAGAGGAATATCTAAAAGGTGCAGTGAATAGAACACCAGACTGGGATTCAGGAAGACTAGAGTTCAAATCTTGATTTAGACCTTAATACTTTATAGTTGTGTGACCCTGAGAAAATCATTCAACCACAATTGCCTTGCCTAGATGGATAAAATATTTTTTAAAAAGAGGAACAAAAGAAATTATGAGAGGGAGGGAGGGATGATTCCAGAAAAATCTTAGAAGACAAATATGAACCAAGAGAATATTGTGTATAGTGATAGTAATATTGTAAGGATTTTCAGTTGTAAAACATTTAGCTATCCCAATCAAGATAATGATTTAAGACAGTCCCAAAGGGCTCATAAAGAAAAATGCTATAAACTTCCAGAAGAACTAATGAACTCCAGTGCAGATTAAAGCATATTTCCCCCCACCTTTATTTTTCTTTTCTTTTCTTTTTTTTTTTTAATGTTTTCTTTTGCACCAGGGCTTATATGTAAATATGCCTTATATGCTGACTTCACATGTATAATTGCTATCTATATGCTTGCTCTCTTAAAGAAAAGATAGAATTAAGAGGAAGATAAAAAATTTGGAACTCAAAGTTTAAAAAAATAATTTTAATATTTTACCTACAATTGGAAAACATTTAATGAAATAAAGAAAATATTTTAAAATAAAGAAAAAAGTTTAGAAAAGGTATCTCTGTAAATAAGCATTATAAGAATTCTAAAATAGAATGGAGGAAAATTGCATTCCAGTTATTATTCTACAGCTTATATTTGAAACACATTTGAAATGACTGAAATGGCAAACATTAAATAAATATGGCTCCAACAGGTAAGTGGAAAAGCTCTACTTATGTAAATCAATCTACTCAGAGAGAGGTCTGAATAGATGATTTATGCTTATTAGGAAAGTTAAATTATGTGTTTGTTTAACTATGGTATATTTTCATCTTCAGGAGAAATTTGGGAATAAAGATATTTTGATTTATCACCCATGTGCTACATAATCTATTCAAAAGAAGTGCCTTGAAAGTTTTATTTTTGAATATGACATATGTCTAGATTCGATTAAAGTAAATTACTTCTGAAGATGAGGGAAGAATTTATGCCTAATTTTGAAAAGTGTAATTGTAACTTTGCTATATTTATATATGAATGATGCCTCAGAATATTCCAGGAAGCTGAATCAAAGACTACATTAATGTTGTAAGCTACTATAATTTAAGGTTTGATTTACTGCTACATATAGTTTAACTTGATCTTGGAGTCAACAGTGCTTAGTTTTGCTTTCTAGTAAGACTTTATGTTTTAATAAAGAGCACTAGATTTCTGGCAGAATAGAAAATTTTAAATAATATTTCCAATCATTTTAATCCTATTTTTGAAAAAAAAATTAGACTTTGGCTAGGAATAGATTTTTTTAAACTAATTATGCTAATTCTGAACCATTTGATTAATTGGGAAAAAAGAGAAGGAAATAGCTGTCTGCTTTTATGTGGACATGAAGTGCAGGAAATGGAAGCTACTATCTAACAGAGGGAAGAGGTAAACCATTTAAAAATGAAAGAGCCTTTCTTCTGGTGCCATTTAAATTATAGTGAATATCATCAGTGGTATATTTCTAATGAATATGATATTAGATCTATAGAAATGATTCATGGTTGTCCAGCTATACAAATATGTATTGCTTGAAAGTGAAGAATATAAAAATGACTTATTTTCATAAAATCACTGGTAACATTCATATATGTGTGTGTGTGTGTGTGTGTGTGTGTGTGTAATCACTATCACCATGACTAGTTTATATAGGTAGCAAGGGATAGTGTTTAATTGACCAGTCAGGGTGAAGAAGACTTTGATTTAAGTCCTCTCTCAGACATGTCATACATATATGAACATGAGCAAGTCATTTATATTCAAAATATACTCACACAACTTCCAAGGCCATTAATTATATGTTCAATACACAGAGGGAGTTTCCATACCCAAAGTTTTCAAGACCAATTAATTCTTAAAGCAACTCCTCAAAAAAGTAATCATACTATGGCAGAGAAAAATAATTGAATTCAGTTATCTTAAGATTTAGTTAGATCAAAAATAATATTACTATGCATCAAATCTAAGGACTTTAGAATTTTGAAATGTTTTATGACATGGTCATATTTCTTATGTCAATTCCTTGAGTGATGAGTTATGTATGAATTGTCATTCCCCCTTTGCAGATGAAAAAACAAAGGTTCATAGTAGATAATTATATATCAAGCCAGAGTAATATCATACTCCAATTGATTGATATATTGGTCCTGCTAAGGTATAAAAAGGAATTAAAAACAGAAAGCTTAAGTCAAAAGTAGGTATTTCCTCCAAGGAAAGCATGGGAAAAAACTACAAAACACTGAAATTACATGGAGTCTTTGCCATCTCCAATGGTGGAGGTAGAATCCTTTCAAATACATGCAAAGTAATATATTTAAGAGTGTTTTGATGATTTACTTGTTCAGAAGTAGATGCAATAGTTAGATGCAGTTAAAACAAGAAGCATAGAACAGAATTAAAATGGGGAAAATAAATATTTAAGTCAGTTTTTTTTTTTTTTTTTTCCCCTGAATTTTCTAGCCTAGTAAAAACTCAGGCTTTTCAGTGAAGGTTCCTGGATGCCCTTGTCTGCCACCTATAGTCCACAAGGACATGCCTCATTTTTTTTTTTTTTTTTTGAGAGTAAAGATAGAATTGGCCTTCTTAACTAATTTCCAGGATCATTTGACACACTTTATTCCCTAGATTTTTGACTGAAATTATATTGTTTCATATATAACTAACTTTCTGACCTGGATCCTTAGATCTGACATTAATGTTTAAATTTTATTCCAATGTATTATTTTGGTAAAAGTCCAAGAGCGCGAGAGAGAAAGTAATTGTTTTGTTTCCTTATGCACATACACTAATTGTATGACTATGGGAAAATTAATTAAGCTCATTAAGGGATCTCAGATTCTTTACCTGTAAAATGAATAAATAATCCTTGAATTGTCTACCTCATAGAGTAGTAATGAGAATAAATAACTAAAAGAGTGCCATTTTCCCCATATTCTTGAATAGCTTTGTTTCAACTGTGACCTTGAACTCTCTGGACTTTTAACTATAACAATTCATTACTATGATCGTCTCCTTAGTATTATTAACATTTTTTAAAAAATTTCATGGACTAATTGCATCCTTTTGTATTTCTATGACTTTAAATCATTTCCTTTTATTAGTAGTTAATTCTATGTATTCCTTTCCTGAAAAATAAATCTGCTATAATTCCACAATTAGTTGCTTTTCGATCCCTTAGATACTCTCTAGAAGATGATTTTTGAATTATCACATCTGTTCTACACGCTCAGTCCTCATGTTGCTAGAGACAACTGCTTAGGCCTGAAACAAATTATACCAGCATCTTATTCTATTTCCCCTCCTCCACTGATCACTATCAAATTATTTGGGGAGTTTTGTAGATGTGTAATGGTTCTGAAAACTGTGAGAATATTGTTTATTATGGTAGAATAATATGTATATTTATATTATTTTGATATGTATATTTATATTAAATAAATTAAATTAAATAAAAAGTAAAATCACATGTTGAAACATATTTTAAATAATGAATTATTCTTTCCTAGTTGTAAGGAATTTTTAACATTTATTTTTAATTTTTTTTGCAAACCAAATGTTTTTTGTCCTTCCATTTTTACTTACCTTCCTGAGATGGCAAGCAAGTTAATAAAGATTATACATATTTAATTATGCACAACATATTGTCATGTTGTGAAAGAAGAAAGATACAAAGAAGGGAAAAAATATATTTAAAAAATCCCAGGAAGTGAAAAATAGTGTTCTTACAGCATATATTTTGAGTGTATAAAATAAACAGTAGAAATGAGCCATATTTAGACATAGATTAACTCTTATATACCAGCCAGATTCTACTGAGTTATTACTATTATGTAGTAAATACCATTTCAGCACAGTAAAAATGATGCTCACATGGCCTGAGTCAATTAATTCAGCTAGAAAAATGTCTTACTTTCATGATGTTACACAGTGGGGAAAATTAGCTTGTTTTGATAAATGTTATTTGTGTGTTTTGTTTGTGTGGGAGAATAAGATATTTGAATCTTATTTTCCATATTTAAGTATATGGAAGATATTTTTGAATATTAAATAATTAAGATATTTAAAAATTAAAATAAGATATTTTTAATATTTTATTGGATGTCAGTTTCTTTAGTATAGTTCTTTTTTCTATAAAAATGGCAACCATTTTATGCTTTCTCATCCTAGACAATTTTTTATTGATGTTTTTGCATAAACCTTAAACTTCTGCCCCTATAATTCTACCTGCATTGATTTATTCCACTAGTTCAGAAAAAAAAAAAGAAAAAACAGGTAACTAAAGTCCAGTACCTCAACAGATCTGGAGTAACATTGTCTGTGTTCTTGACTCAAAATTCTATACTGTGAAGATGGTAAGCATTCAAATGCAATCACCTCCCACTAATATCCCTATAGATTGCACCAAATATTACTTTATGTCTTCTGGCAGTAATTACTACCTACATAGAACTAACTGTCCCCATCCTTACTTCTTTTTGTTTGATCCCATACCTATTCTACTCTACCCATGCCCAGTACAAATCTTCTTATTCCTTCTACTCTGCTATCTGAAATTTTTCTTCTATAATAAATTATCCTTCATTCTGGATCTTTCTTACACCTTATTTGCTCTCAATAAACCCAGATTTCTCAAATTGAAACTCTATCTCTTTCCATTCTCTCTAGCACTAGATATGCCTGTTCTAATTCACTTAATTCGAAATTTTGGCCTTGGAGTAGAACTAATATAAAATAATCTTTCCTTCTTTGATGCTTACTTGAATTAAGTAAGTTATAGATCATAATAGACATTTTCTACTAGTATCAATTGGATCAGTTTCTTCCTTTCCTCCTCATGTACTACTCATATTAAAAGAAGTATTGCTATTTTTTCATAAAGGGCAACACAAATATTCCTGTTACTCAATCTCTTCAACTTCTTTGACATTCTTTCACTTACTTCACCTACACAAGAACAGTAATAACTTGAATCTCACTATTGCCCATAGGTTTTAATTTTTTAATCGAAACTCGGACTTTTTTATATGATTATAACTTTTTATCCTGTCTTCATTATCTATGTCTCATCCCTCTTAAACTTATTCATCATTCTCAATGAAAATTTAAAATTATTTATCAGGATTCTTTATGACTTCACTTTCATATATCTTTATCTGATAGTTGACTAATTCAATTTTATATTTTCCTTTTACCTTTCAAAACAATAAATACATTTTTTTTTTGCTTCTCTAGCTTTGTCAGTTTCCAACCTAAGTTTCTCCCAATATCTGCCTCTGTTACTTTTAAACATGTTCTGCTAAATGTAACTTGAGGAATTCATAATTTTGCAACAAATTTATGGTATTTAACCTCAATTGAGGCTTTACTGCCGGGTAGGCAATTGCTGTATTCTTTCCTATCTAACTTTGTATTATACGCCATATAAAAGCTATTCAAAATATTTTCTTCTTTCATTAAATATCCCACTCCTTCAAAAATTCAAACTTCTTATGCTTTTTATCTTTAAACATTTCACCTATTTTGTTTTGTTTTGTTTTCTAGGATTTAAGAAAGAGAGCAAAGAAATGGTATAACACTTTTAGGTGATAGTAGAGTCAGGTGAGATTTTCAGTCCTCATGCTTCTTGATTTTTGTATATGATATTATAAATTCCCCTTTCTTCCTAGACACTTTTATACTCTTTGTATAAACATGTTTTCTTGGTCACATAATTTGGATCATTCTCCATGACACTCCCACTGATTGTGGGTGTTCCCCAAGGTTTCACTGGATCCTCTTCACAATGTCTCTTTATGTTCTTGGTGATATCATCAAATCTCTTATTTTATTCTGAATTTCTGTGCATTTTGTCACAATGACTGAATCTAGTTTTTGTCAGCATGGCCAGAATCCTTTTGATTGTAATTTCCCATGTCAAAAGATCCTATGTTTCTTGGATGATACCGAGTAAAAGAAATACCTTGAAGAAGATCAAAATAAATAGATATTTTATAACTGGTTCATTCATATAACTATGAATTATGTGATGACTCAAAGTCACTCTTGTCTTATTTGTTAAGCTTTATATTGAACTATGAGCATCAATTTTAAAAGAAGTAGTTGATCAAAGCTTTGACTCTTTCAGACTGTTGGAATTATGGTAAAAGAAGTGAAACAATGATATTTGAGAAGAAATTATAAGTCCCCTTCATTCCACATTGACATGTGAAAATGGACTTTATTTCTTTGTCTCACTCTTTGCTCTTTAATTTTAGGTGAAAGAGATAGAGCACTATGATCTTATACGTATAAGTTTTTTTTTTTTTTTTTTTTTTTTTTTTAAGGTCAGCAGAGCAAAATACTAGTAAATCTGGTTAAAGAGTTTGTGCTAGGATGTTCAGCCTAGTGGCCCTGCCTTAAAACTTGATGGAATGATTTTCAGAATTCCAACTAGTATTAGCAGAAATAAGGACTCATTAAGTATTGCTATCATATTATTTGTTAATTTTATTAAAGCAATGCTATGTAGAAATTACAATAAGTTGGAATTCACTCTCCTTAGAGACAAAAGTTATATAGAGAAGGATGTGCCCCAGTGGTATTAACAGTAAATGTAGTATTGTACTGGTTATATATTTGAATTAAATGTACTTATATAAAATATAATTAAACTTAATTTTAAAATAAAACAATGACACTATTCACTGGTTAAGAATGGAGAGGTCTCACTCCTGCATTAAGGGATTAAGCATCAGAGCAGGGTTATTCCTGGATGTGTTAGTGGATAGTGTCGGCAATGTGGTCCTGGTGGAATGAAGTCAGAATATTCATTACAATATGATTATTTCAACATTTATATATCTTGTCCCAGTTACAGCTTGTTATTGTGATGGAATAGTATTGTGGTGTAAGACATTATGAAAGATTCATTTTCAGAAAAGCTTGGGAAAACTTATTTGAACTGATGCAAAATTAAAAAACAAAGTCAGGGAAATTTTGCCCATAGTAACAGCAATATTCTAATAGTAGTGAATTGTGAAACACTTAGCTACTCTGATCAAAAAAAGTATTCAAGACTATTCCAAAGGGCCCATGATGAAAAATCCTATTGAACTCCAGACAAAGAATAGATGATCACTGAGTGAAGATTGAAGTATATTTATTTTCTTTTCTTTTTGTTGAAGCAATTAGGGTTAAGTTGCTCAATAGCTAGAAAATGATAAGTGCCTGAGGCCAGTTTTGAACTCAGGTCCTCTGACTTCAGGGCTGGTGTTCTATCTACTTCACCAACTAGTTACCTGAAGCATATTTATTTTCAATTTGTTTTTGTCTCTTTCTTTCTTTCTTAACATGGCTTATATGAAAATGTATTTTGCAGGACTTCACAATTACCTTCATAGAGAAAATGAGATTATGTATGTTATTATTGTATACAACATATTCTTGGTTCTGCTCATTTTATTCTTTGGTATTTCATTCAGATCTAACAATGTTTTTCTAAGATCATCAAACATCAGTTTTGTCCCTCCCTCCCCCCAATAGTATTTTATTTTTCCAAATACATGTAAAGGTAGTTTTCAACATTCATTTTATTTTAAGTTCAATATCACAGATTTTTTTCTCTCTTCCAAACCTCTCCTCACCCCAAGATAGCATGCAATCTCATATAGATAACACATGTACAATAATTTTAAACATATTTACATATTTGTCATGTTGTGTAAGAAAAATCAGACTGAAAGGAAAAAAATCCTGAGAAAGAAAAAAAAAAAAAAGCAAACAAACAAAAGAAGTGAAAATACTATGCTTCTACCCTTTGATGCAACAGTGTTTCTACTGGGTTTATATTCCAAAGAAATCTTAAAGGAGGGAAAGGGACCCACATGTGAAAAAAATGTTTGTGGCAGTCTTCTTGGTTGTAGCAAGAAACTGGAAACTGAGTGGATGCCCATCAATTGGAGAATGGCTGAATAAATTATGGTATATGAATGCTATGGAATACTATTGTTCTGTAAGAAATGACCAGCAGAATGATTTCAGAGAGACCTGGAGAGACTTACATGAACTGATGCTGAGTGAAGTAAGCACAACCAGAAGATCATTGTACATAGCAACAAGAAGATTATACAATGATCAATTCTGATATACGTGGCTCTCTTCAAGAAAGGATGATTCAAACCAGTTCCAATTGTTCAATGATGAAGAGAGCCATCTACACCCAGAGAGAGGACTGGAAGACTGAATATGGCTCACAAAGTAGCATTTTTACTCTTTTTGTTGTTTGCTTGCATTTTCTTTTACTTCTCTTTTTTTACTGGTTTAATTTGATTTTTCTTGTGTAGCAAGATAATTGTATAAATCTGTATATAGATATGGGATTTAACATATATTTCTACCAAGCTTAACATATATTGGACTATTCATCATCTAGGGGAGGGTGTGGGGGAAAGGGGAGAAATTGAAACACAAGGTTTTGCAAGGGCTAATGTTGAAGAATTGTCTACACATATGTTTTGAAAAATAAAAAGGTTTAATAAAAAAAATTGAGCCTCCAAAATTCCTTCATTGAATGTGGATGGTACTTTCCATTCCAAGTCAATTAGAATTGTCCTGAATTGAGAAATTGAATTGAGAAAGGTCAGGCCTATCATAGTTGAACATCACATAATGTTGCTGCTGCTGTGTAAAATATCCTCCTAGTTCTGCTCACTTCACTCAACATAAGTGTGTAATTTTTTCCATATTTTTCTTAAATCAACTTGCTCATCATTTCTTATAGAGCAATAATATTTTATTATATGAATATATCTTAACTTATTCAGCCATTCCTCAATTGATGGGTTCTCAATTTCCAGTTCCTTGCCATTACAAAAAGGGATGCTGCAAACATTTTTGCACATGTAGGTCCTTTTCCCTCTTTTATGATCTTTTTGGGATTTAGAACCAGTAGTGACAGTGCTGGATCAAAGGTTATGATTAGTTTTATAGTTGTTCTCC
This sequence comes from Antechinus flavipes, assembly GCF_016432865.1. Taxonomy (NCBI): domain Eukaryota; kingdom Metazoa; phylum Chordata; class Mammalia; order Dasyuromorphia; family Dasyuridae; genus Antechinus; species Antechinus flavipes. The sequence continues at coordinate 232,893,517 of NC_067401.1, read as the reverse complement.
CATATTATTCTCCAGAATATTTGAATCATTTCATAACTCCAACAACAATACATTAATGTCCCTGTTTTCCCACATCCCTTTCAGCATTTATCACTATCTTTTCCTATCATCTTAATGAAAGTGAGAGGTGTAAAGTGGTACCTCAGGGTTGCTTTAATTTTCATTTCTCTGAATCTATAGTGATTTAGAACATTTTTTCATATGACTCTAGATGGCTTTAATTTCTTCATTTCAAAAATTTCTATTCATATAATTCTTTGATTGTTTATCAAAAGGGAAATGTCTGTTATTTTTTGTAAATTTGAGTCAATTCTTTATATATTTTAGAAATAAGACTTTATCCCAAATACTGGCTGTATTATTTTTCAGCTTTGTGTTTTCCTTATTATCTTGTCTGCTTTAGTTTGTGCAAAAGCTTTTTAATTTAATGTAATCAAAATTATCCATTTTGCATTTAATATTATTCTCTTGTTCTTTATTTGTCATAAATTCTTTCCTTCTCCACAAATCTTACTCTCCAAATTTGCTTATAATATTACCCTTTATAAATCATAAACTCTTTTTGACCTTGTCTTATAAAGGATGTTAGATGCTGGTCACTACCTAATTTTTGCAATACTATTTTCCAATTTTTTTCTGGCAATTTTTGTCAGTTAGTTAGTTCTTACCCCAGAAACTGAATTCTTTGGGTTCATCAAATTATAGTCATTGACTACTTTGTCTTGTGTACCTAACCTATTCCACTGATCCACTATATATCTTAGCCAGTACCAAAGGGTTTTGATGAAAACCATTTTATAATATAGTTTTAAGTCTGGTATAGCTAGGCAACCTGTTTGCATTTTCCCCCATTAATTCCCTTTATATTCGTGACTTTTTATTTTTTCTGATGAATTTTGTTATTGAAATCATATACTGTTATTTTAATACTGTTCAGAGACATTCAGCTAGTACAGTCTCAAGATTTAAACTAAAAATTATGAAAAGAATGGTTTTGAGAGTGGGAATCATATTCCAGACATGGAGGGAGAATGGAATGGTAAGTATGGAAGCAATGTAATAATTTGACTAGAACATAAAGTCAAGGGAGGAAGTAATATGAACTAAACCTAGGAAGAAACATTGGGAATAAAATATGGAGGGTTTTAAATTCCATATGAATAAATGTATATTTTCTCCTCTTGTCTATATTCACCCTCTCTTATAGTCAATATTCATTGAATTGAATTGTTTTTAATGAGGAAAATTATATGATCAGACCTATGTCTTGAGAAAAAAATTTGGAACTGTGTAGAGAAAGTATTGCAGCAAGGAAAGACTGGAAACAAAAAACATCCAGGACATCCCAGCGAGAAGTCAGAAGGGACTTTAGTCAGAAGTTTTGTAAGATGAGATAAGTATGTAAATACTAGAGAAAATTCTGGAGTTAGAGGACCTATTTATGTCTTTCAAATTTCTATGGACAAGTACCATAACCTTCCTAGGCCTCAGTTTTCCCATGTTTGAAATTAAAGGCTTAGAATAAAGGCTTTTGAAGTGTCTTCCAATTTGAGAACTATGGTCTTATGCTCTACTAATTCACTTTAGATAAAATGATGAGAAATGACAAATTATTTAATATAAAGTATGGAAAAGAGAGAAGGATCCATGTAAAACTTAAAAGTTGCAAACCTTATTAAGTAGAAGAATGGTGATAATAGTCAACAAAATTAAGGAGACAACCCTCGCCTACGTTGCCATTAATGAATGTCATGGGTTTGGACATATTATCTTTTGCTCTATTTCAGCTTCTGTAAAATTAGGTAGATTAGATTATCTAAATCAATCTTTTGAAAGTCTAGTCCTCTATGCCCAAAATGTCTGTGTGAATTATCTGTGAATTTTTCAGTTCTTTCTTTTGATTATTATTTTTTTGCCTAAGTTTTCAGCTGACTCAACACTTCATTTTTCTAATGTGAATAGGTACAACCCCATACTTGATAAATAATTTCAGAAATTTTTAATATTGTATGGTATGCTCAAATATGTTGACAATATTTGCAATATTTGCTCATGTTTATGAAAAAATTGGTAATTTATTTCTTCAGGTAAAGGTACTTTGGAATGGAAATGACTGCCAGATAAATTATATTTTGACTCAAATTTTATAGAAGGATTGAAGTGACCTTGTATTGCTAAAAAACTTCACAGTATTATTTGAGATAAAATTATTTATGCCAAACTAATGCTATTTATAATCATCAATTTATACTACACAATAAACAATCTGAATATGAGTAAAAGCAAATATACTTGATATTACCACCTTCATTTAATGTAGTTTACTCTTCTATGAACACTGAGACATTTTATTTAAATTGGACCCATTAATGATGGAGGGTTTCTATACATAAAAGTATATAAGAACCATTCATTTATAGAGTGTTTCTGGAGAGATATATAGGAAAATTAAGAGTGGTAGCAATATTAATCAATGGACAAAGTGATTCTAGGTAATCTGACTATTTTATCTTTACCCTTTATGTTTTTAAACTGGCTGACCCCCAATGCCTGTAGTGTTCTTCTTCCTCTCTAGCTCTAAAAATTTCAAACTTTTTCAGGATTGAACTCAGGAGCCACTTACCATGTAAAATCAATTTTTAAAAATTCTACTAGCTTACTTGTCTCCCTCTTCAATTTATCTTCATAAATTTATCTGTTTTTCAGTGATTATCCCCTTAGTAGAAAACAAGTTTCTAGTGGTCAAAGTCACTTTTTATTTCTTTTTTTTGTCTTTTTATCATTAATGAGAAGCATAGTATTTTGGGAAATTTGTACAAAAAAAAAAAAAAAGCTAATTGAATTGGATTGACTAGCAATGCTATATCAATATCTGTTTGACAATACATAAAATTCAGTAAATGGTAAGAATATTCTGTTTGAATATTCTTAAGAACACTGCAATGACTTCAAAATCATCTAAAATGATTTCCCAACACTTATGAAAACTTGAGAGAAAAAAAAATATTTCCCTTTCCTTATGATCATATAGACTTTTATAGTGCAATTTCCTTTTTAACAAATTTAGGTTGAAATTACATCTTCTATATGTTGTATAGGAATCTAGTATTTTCATTCAAAATAATAGTCTTTTGAGAGCAAGAGCTGCTATTACTTTTTTTTTTTTTTAATTTCCTCCCTAGTGATTAGTATAGTACTTTGTCTATACTAGGCCTGTTATATATGCTGGCTAATTAAAAATAAGTCTATAGGCTACAAAGACAAATGGCCAACAAGAGAGAGGATTAAATATTTTCTCTCATCCTTATGAATTCTCATATCTCTCCAAAATGGGCATCAGGCACAAGAAATAAAATGACATCAATGTTTTCATGAGCTAAAAACCCTAATGTGGAAAAATAAATGATCAACTTGTTAGTTTATCAAAGAAGAATGATTTTTAATATCTGTGACACTTTGGCAGGGATATTCAAACTTGCCCTGTCAACATAACACCCATTTTTCCATTTCTTCTGTCTGTCTCTCATAAAACTAAAAACCAAAAGCTTGTTCTGGACAGAAAAGTACGGCAGCATTCTCTGCTGCAACAAATCTACCAAAAGAACAGATGAAAGGAGGGAACTAGGTTAAAATATCCACAAATGTGTAACTTTGCATTATCAGAAGATAAGGAACCAGCATACAAGTAGGATCAGTTCCTTCTGTCAAAAAGTCACTTGGGACAGAAACAAAGGCTGGTGAAATGATTCCCCAGTGTGAGAGAAGACTGAGACAGCTTTAAATTCCAACCTGTGGGATAATCACAATCAAAGATGCAGGAGTCAAAAAATTGTATGATAATTGAATATAGGAGGGGGCAGATATTAATAAACATTTCAGGAAGAAGAAATCTTGGTTAATAATCTTGGGGGAAAAAAAGACAAATCATAAAAAAAAGAGATTGATAATTGACGAGAATATGGACTCCAAATTAGCCAAAAAGAAACCAGACATCTGCAAAGAATATTGAAAATTTTAAAAAAGAAGAAGAAGAAGAAAGAAAATGAATCAATAGCTGGGGAAGCAAGGGTCTTCTAAATTCCCAAAAGTGAGTGTAGCCCCAGACAAATGTCCTTGAATGGTTTAAAAGAAAAATGAGAATTGTGAAAGTTGAAAACGTGCACCATACAGTAGAATAATTAGGCTGTGAAGGCAAAAAGAGGAAGAAAAATTGGAATCTATGTTCCAGTTCACCAATGAAACTTTGCAATGAAAACACAACAAAAAGAAAGAACATCTGATTTAGACTGCAAATAAAGACATGAAAAACAATCCGAAAGATTACCAAATGTGAAATAATGTTAACCAAAAACATTATCTTCAAATAAATAAAACATAATCTTCTAAAATATTCTAAGGTACTTAGAATCAATACAGACATTATAAAAATCTCATAAAATATGAAAAGTAAAAATTCCTAAATATCATATATCATGAAATTTAATTTTATTAATTATACATTTTATTACAATTATTTAAATTTTAAAATGCATTTCAGTTTAATTTAACAAATTAAAATTCTAAATTAAATTACACTTTAAAATTCTAGCAACAAAGGAAACATTTTCCAACAACCAGAAGGAAGACTTCAAATTCAAAGGAAAAATCAAATATAAATTTCAAATAAGACAAGACTATTCAGCACCACTATAAACTACAAGATGGAATGGAATAATGTGTTCTAAAGATCAAAAGAGTTCCTGATTATCTAGCCTAATTACTCACATTTTATAAAGAAGAAAGTTGGGGAGATATTAAGTGAATATCATGTATTCATGCAGGTAGGAAGGTAAAGAGTAGTATTAAAGTCAGCTACTCTTGAATCTAAAACTTGGCTCAGATCACTTCTCTAATCTACCACAATAACTTGCCATTCTTCTCTTAAGATTCATAGGATAAAATTTGTCCTTGCAATGAGATTTAATAATTGTGAAGATAATATATAGTTTACAATTTAAAATAACTATATATGAAGAAATATTCACTGTATTTATTTAGCGTTCCTCCTATTTAAATGCCAAGCTGAAATTTCTAAGCACCATGTCAGGTGGGGCAGCTAGGTGACACAGTGGATAGAGCACAAGCCCTGAAGTCAGAAGGACCTGAGTTCAAATTTGACCTCAGATACTTAATACTTCCTAGTTGGGTGACTCTGGGCAAATAATTTAATCCCAATTGCCTCAGGAAAAACAAACAAACAAACTAAAAAAAAAAAAAATGTCAGGTAAGAGAATAAGAAGAGACAAAAGCAAGTTACAGAAAAAAGAAATAGATGTCAGTGCAAAAATTTAAGGTCAAAGGAGAAAAATGATTATGATATAGTCAAAGAGAATACATTTCTCATCTAGTGAACAAAAATTCTTCATATAATTTCCAGTTTATAATAAGAGACAAAGACAGACTGAAAAAGACAGATTTTAATAGTACACATACTATACATAATAAGACATTATAATATTCAATTAATCTAGAACTAAAATTATGCAAATGTTTTGCTTAAGGGACATAATTATACATGGTAAATAAAAAATCTCACTATGTATTTGTGATTTATTAACCATAAGAAAGGAATGTGAAATTTAAAATATAATTCACAAATAGCTAATTGGCATTTCCCCCCTCTTAAAAAAAAAAAAAAAGACATCATATGAAATTTTTGAGACTATTTATATTTGGAGCAATGACAAAGTGATAACTTTTTATTTTAAATAATATTTATTTTTTCCCAAAATGAATGGAAAAGAAATTTTTAATATTCATTAAGAAGTTTCAAACTGTCTCCATTCCTCCTTTCCCCTATCATCCCCTTTCTCTGAACAGCATTTATGATTTTTCCTTTTCTGGCGTGTTAGCCATTCTGTTGGTGGCAGGTGGTACCTCAGATTTCTTTAATTTGCATTTCTCTAATTAATACAAATTTAGAAAGTTTTTATATGATTATAGATAACTTTGGTTTCTTTGTCTTATAACTTCCTGTTTGTATTCTTTAATCATTTATGAATTGAAGAATGATATGTATTCTTATAAATTTGATTCATATTTCTATATATCTGAAAAATGCAACTTTTGTCAGATACTTGTTATAAAATTCCCACTCACTTTCTGCTTTCTTTCTTATCTTGCCTGCATTGATTTGTTTTGCAAAAGGTTTTTAATTTAATGTAATCATAATTAACCATTTCATATCTAGTGATTCTTTAATCTGTTGTTTCCTCATAAATTCTTCCATTTTTTAAAATAAATCTGACAGATAACTACTCCATGTCCCTTAATTTGTCAATGGTAGTATTATTTAGGTCTAAATCATATACTCATTTTGACTTTATCTTGCTAAATAGAGATGTTAGCCTATTCCTAGTTTCTGCCCGACTTCTTTCCAGTTTTCCCAACAGTTTGTTGTTGATTTGTTTGCTTGTTTTATCAAATGAGTTTTGTAAAAAAAAAAAAAAAAAAAAAAAAAAAAAGTTTTTGTCAAAAAATAGAACACTATAGTCATTTACCATTATATCTTGTGTACCTAATAAACTCCACTGATCTATTACTCTATTTTTTAGCCATTAAAAATAATGGATTATTTTGATAATTACCACTTTATAATTGAATTTGAAATCTGGGATGGATAGACCACATTTCTTCACTTTTTTTTCATTAATTCCCTTGATATTCTTGACCATTTGTCTTTCCAGATGAATTTTATTATGTTTCTCAATTTATACACACACACACACACACACACACACACACTTGGCAATTTGATTGGCATGGCAATGAATAATAAAATAATTTAGGTGGATTTGTCATATTTATTATATTGGCTTGGCCACCCCTAAACAATTCATATTTTTCAAGTTGTTTATATCTCATTTTATTTGTGTGAAAGCTGTTTGGTATTTGTGTTTATATAATTCCTAGGTTTAAATCTTGGCAGTTAGACTCTCTTCATATTGTCAACCATTATTTTGATTTGAATTTTTCTTTTTATTTCTGTTTGCTGAACTTTATTGGTAACATATAGAAATGCTGATGATTTACATAAATAGATGACATTTTAATAAGGGGAATTAAGATCATTTTAATCATGTCTCATGATCCAAAGTGAATCAGTATAGAATGACATAGATGCAGTATCCAATTTGTAATCAAAAATAGTTTGGTTCAACTTCTACCTCTAATACTAGCTGTATGACCATGAGAAAATCATGGAACCAGTATAAACTTCCACTATCTCATGGGCAAAATGGGACTAACAGTACTTATAGTATTTTGCCCCAGATGGATATTGTGAGTTTTAAATGCTATAATATATGTAATATGGCAGTTATGATGCCAGCCATTATAGCAGATACATTAGAATAAATCACAAATTCACTGAACATTTTGTTAGGAAGAAACAGCAATTTGTTTAGAACTGTTTTTAACCTTAAGAAAAATGCCTATTTTATGATTGTGTCATTTTTCCACATTATGGAAGTGTCATTATTCATTGGAAAATTTTACTATCTATAAATTACCATTATAATATGGCCAAAGGTGAGGGGAACTTGTGTTTAGAACAAAATATAAAACACAATTGAAAATTAAATTAAATTATATAAACTCTAAAGCTTTTACTCTATTGCCAAGATATGGGATTAAGATTCTAATGATATCATTCAGTTTTGACACACGAAACTGACTCACAACATAAAGATAAAAAACTAAATATGTTGGAAACAAGAAATGAATGTCTCCTTTTTCTTCCCCTTTTTGCTGAGCCCATATCAAATGAAATGTATCATTTTCTTTGTCACAACTACAGGCTTCTTAATGATTATGTCAAAATAAAATTTACAATTAATTCTCAGGGTGTTCAAAATGAGTGGGATTAATCAACAACATTGTATATATAGTACCTTCCTTCCCTTGTAATCACATGGAGTCCTCAGCAATATTTGTATAAAATATAACTTTCTCAAACTTTCAGTTACTAAAACATTTTTATTGATGCCAAATAGAAATGCAGTAGAAAAACATAAATCCAGTGTGTATTTTTATGTGTTACTTTGTATAGGAAGTAGAAATATTTTTATAGGATGTGATCTGTTATAAACTAATATACCTGGAGGTAATTCAGAACTTGTTTCAATAATATACTACTCAATCTGGAAAATCATGCATATTTTACCATTACCTGTGTTTTCATCTCCAGTAATATGCCTCACTCAAATGTTAGCTCGCTGAATCAAATAAAAAAAGTTAATTCCAAAATACTTTTTTTTCCCAAAGCAATATTTAAATATCTATGAAGAAGTTCCCTTGTTTTCTACTGTTATCCTTCAGGTGTCTAATTTTCATTTGTAATATAGTGTGTCTCAAACACAGCAAAAGACACAATTTTTTCATGCAAATTCATATTTTAAACAATAACTGCTACATATTGAACTAACTATATATTTAAACTAAATATTATATTATGACCTAACATAGACTTAAATTCATTCATGTATATTCAATAATAATTTATTAAATATCTATCACGAATAAGACACTGTCCTACATGGTAAGGATACATTTCCTAATCTCTAGGTGCCCATTTTCTAATGAAGGACTACAGCTTTCGAAAAGATAATTAAATACATTATATATTGAAGATGGAAAGAACACTAACAAATAAGAGAGATTAGATAAGGCTGCTTATAGGAAGTAGCCCAATAACTCACATTAAAAGAAATTATGGGTTATAGATAGAAGAGATGGGGATGAGGAAATAAATAATTAAAATAATTAAAAGTATGAGGGACAGTGTGTGAAAAGGCGTATACATGGCAGATGGAATACCAAGATCAAGGAATAACTAAGTCAGTTTGACTATAACATAAAGTGTGTGATACAAAATGTATGCTAAGTATAAAAGCCAGATTCTGAAAGGTTATAAATGTCAGACAGCAATTTCTAGGATATACGACCAGATCTTTGTTGCTGAAATATCAATGAAAAGAACTCAATGAATTTCTGCTGTCATATGAGTATCTCATACTACTCATGTGTCTCATGGTGTAGGTTGTAAATGATTTAAGAAAAAGGTGTCAGGCAGAAACTAGACACTGACTCACACATTAACACTTTTTATCAGGATAATGTTAAAATGGATTCATGACGTAGATCTAAAAAGTGATATTATAAGCAAATTAGAAAAACAAAAGATAATCTACTTCTCAGATCTTCAGAGAATGAAGGAATTTGTGGCCAAAGAATTAGAGTACATTACAAAACGCAAAATGGATAATTCTGATGCTATTAAGTTAAAAAAAAAAAAAATTGTACAAACAAAACCCATGCAGATAAGATTAGAAGGGAAGCAATGAACAAGGGGAAAATTTTATACCAAAGGGTTCTGATAAAGGCCTCATTTCTAAAATCTATAGATAATTAACTCACATTTATAAGAATAAAAGCCATTCTCCAATTGATTAAGTGGTCAAAAAATATGAAGAGACAATTTTTAAATGAAGAAATTGAACCATCGATACCCATAATATGAAAAAATTCTCTAAATCACTATTGATCAGAAAAATGCAAATTAAGACAACTCTTAGATACTACTATACTATTATATACCTCTTAGATTGGCTAAAATGACAGAAAAAGATTATGATGAATGTTGAAGGGGATGTGCGAAAACTGGGACACTAAGACATTGTTGAAGGAGTTATGAACTGATCCAACCATTCTGAAGAGCAATTTGGAACTATGCTCAAAGAGCTATCAAACTGTGCATACCCTTGGATCTAGTAGAATATCTTTTGGGTCTGTATCCCAAAGAGATCATAAAAAAGGGAAAAGGACCCACATGTGCAAAAATATTTGTAGCAAACTTTTTTATAGTGGCAAGAAACTGGAAACTGAGTGGATGCCCATAAACTGGAGAATGGCTGAATAAATTATGGTATATGAATGCAATAGAATATTATTGTTCTATAAGAAACTATCAGCAGGATGATTTTAGAGAGGCCTGGGGGTAGTTACATGGACTGCTAAGTGAAGTGAGTAGCATCAAGAGAACATTGTACACAGCAACAAGACTATACAATGATCAATTCTGGTAGATGTGGCTCTTTTCAACAATGAGATGATTCAGGACAACTCCAACAGACTTGTGATGGAGAGAGACATCTGCACCTAGAGAGAGGACTGCGGGAACTGAATGTAGAACACAGCATAGTATTTTCACTATGTTAAGATTGTCGTTTGCTTACTTTTTATATCTCATTTGTTTCTCTTTTTGATCTGTTTTTTCTTGTACAACATGATAACTATAGAAATTGTACATATTTAACATATATTGGATTTTTTGCTATCTAGAGGAGGGGATGGAGGAAAGTGAGGGAGAAAAAAAAATGGAACATAAGGTTTTGTAAGGATAAATGTTGAACACTATGTTTTTGTTTGTTCGTTTTTTTGCTGAAGCAACAGGGGGAAAGTGCTCTATCCACTGTACCATCTAGCTGCCCCTATGTATGTGTTTTGAAAATAAAAAAGTTTTTGGGGCAACTAGATAGAGCTGTCTATAAACTGCTAGTCTATAAATTGAGGGACATTAACTAATTAGTTTCCAAAGCAATATAATGTCTAAAAGTATCTAAGCAAGAGATATAAGATACCACTAGAATAAATGAGTAGGTTAGGTGTGAACATCATTACTAAAAATGGTTGAAATGAATAACTGAATAACTGAATCAAACACATTCCTCTGTGTGTGTGTGTGTACACATTTATATATACATACATATATATGTGACTCTATACATACATATATACATATGTATATATAATAAAGTGAAAAAATACATATGTTAACTCTACTTTTTCTTTGTAGTATCTCCTTGCTTGATTTTGTTTGGTTCTTTCAGTGGAGAGAAGCATTTTACTTATTTCTTACCTGATGAGGCATATATGTATTCATAATAACATGAATTTAAACTTTTTGGCTATAGGATGTTTATTTCATTTTGTAATGCCATATGTTGTAGCATCTTCCAAGTACAGACCAAAATTAAATGTTACCAGCAAGTGAAGTGCACTTGGGCTGAAGCAATGCATTTTTGAAAATTATCCTAACTCCTGTGGGCAAAAAGGTGTCATTTAATAAGTGACTTTGGCAGAACATGAAGTGGCATCATAGTAACTGAAAAGAAGCAAAGATTTTACACAATGTTATTTTGGCTATATATAGGATTTCAAAAGAGTTTATTGATTCAGCTTTAGCCCATTTAAAAAAAAAGTCAAAAATAGTTTGGCTTCTCATCAATAAAAGATCCAGTTAATTGACAGAATTTTATGTGTTTTCCCCCCACAATTGGCACTTGGAACTCATATTCTAACATTGCTCTCCATCATACCACTTTAGCAAGCAAACCCTAAAGCAAATTTATGGCAGGTAATTATAAAAATGTGTTATCTCCACACAAAGCAGTTAGTTTTATGAAACCTGCAAATAGTATGGTGTCAGCATATTTTTATGAATTATTGATCTATTCATGGAGATAAAATGATGCAAGCACAACTGATGAGAGAGCAAGAGAACACCCATGATTCAGCTGGTAGAAAACATCATTCATTTTATACACATGTAAATATTACATCAAAAGAGTGGCATAAAATATTTAGATACTTTGCAAAATAATACCTTAAAGTGATTGCCTTGAAAATAGTATTTGGGTATATTTCTTAGGTAACTTAATTATGTGATATTATATGATAGAATTAATCAAAAACAATTAGGAACTTTAAATCTGTAGATATAGATCCTTAATTGAGTTTTCTCATTTTGATAATTTGATCATTTAGTTTTATATCATGTGTTCAATATTAATTTACCTGAAGATAATAAAGCATATTTAAATTCATAATATAAACATAATAGTTTTACAAATACTCATTCAATAAACTTTAAAAAACAGTTGTATTTACAAATAGTCGAAGAGGAGGCAGATTTCAGGAAATTACCCAAATAACAGTTCATTTATCATTATAGAAAACAACTGAAATCCACTTGCTGTAACCACATTTTTATTAACTATGGTTATTATATACATTCACGGTATAATCAGGATGGAAAGTGTGAGACTTGGCCATAGGAGATCAAATTAAGTGGGCCAGAAATTCTCCCAAATAGGCTGAGTGACAGTATACTCACATAGATGACATGAAAGTAGCAGGACCTGACCTTTCACTAGTATTTGAGAAAACAGTCATGGAGCTCCGTTTTTTCCCCTAGATCATCTTAACTACAGCAATATGTGTGATATTTTTCTTACATCCAATTCATACAATTAGGGAAAAAAAAAAGTAGAAAATAAGACAGACAAGAGAACTCAGTGATTCCAGTTTTTTAATATGTAGGCTGGGAATGATCTGCAGCTAGGAGAATGATTTAACTTTTGAATGGCCTGCTTCTACATCCCAGATTCACAATTATCACCTATCTATAGTTATATAATCCTGTCTGTCCCTGGTAATTGAGGTTAAATAAAATAGAATGAGGATAAAAAAAAATAAAAAATAAAAAATTGAGGGTAAAAAAAAAAAGACCCATGGGTGATACCTTAGTACCTAACTTACTAGGACAGTCCATGGAGATTTATAAGGAAAGGTCATCATTTACATAAGCTCTATTTCTTATCTTAGGAGGGTTTGTTCCCAGTTTTGGGAAATAAGTTGTTGGGTGATATGATCCCAATAAGTCCTATGACTATGTACTTCCTTTTTTCTCTTCTCCTTTAGCACATATCAATACAAACACAGGAACTTAAATAAGCATGTAACTTCCTACTCCCACCATCTTCACAAATGATTGAGATTTCTGGTATACTTTTGACTACTAGACATCCCCTATTTGAGATAGGTATAAATTTTTAACCTGGAGTTGAAAAGATAAGGCAGTGTTAGTAGTGGTAGTAGTGCCAGTAATAGGAAGAGGCTAATGGATGGCACATTCCCTTAATGTTGTTAGTTCCAAAGAATTCAATTTTTCTCTTTTCACAGATGACTCTCAGATATTTAAATCAAACCCTCAAATGTTTGCTGAATTCTAGTCCCAAATCACTAGAATTGTTTTGACTATCTCAATCTCAATATGTCCAAATGTAATTTATTATATTTCTTCTACATACTCAAGCCCTCTTCATGCTTTTGGTTAAAATCACCATTGCTACCCAGTTTTGTAATTTCTACCTTATTCTGATTCTTCCAGAATATTTAATGTTTATATTTAATATTAAATATTTGTTTCCATATTTATATACATTTTTTCTCTATATGTGATAAATATGTTTCCTTTTTCTCTCCTTCAAGACTACAAAATTCAGAATCACAAAACCTTCAAATATGAGGTATTACATAATTGAATTTCTAGCTTTTAAATCTATGGTCTATATAGTAACTTTTTAAATTTTTCTTTTCTTTTTTCTTTTTTTTTCCTGAGGCAATTGTGGTTAAGTGACTTGCCCAGAGTCACATAGCTAGGAAGTGTTAAGTATCTGAGACCAGATTTGAACTCAGGTCCTCTTGACTTCAAGGCTGGTGCTCTATCCAATGTACCACCTAGCTGCCCTGAGCTGTATAGTTACAAAGACAATCTGCTTAAACATGTCTAATTATGTCATTGTCTATCCAAAGTAATTCATTTTCTCACTATTACCTCAAGGGAAAAAAAATTCTAATTTTTCAGTTGGTATTTAAAATCCTTCACAACATGATTCCTACCTTTCTCTCTGGGTTTATTCAATTAAGCAAACAAACTATCAGGAAAATATCATTTATTAATTCTGGTGATAAGGCAAAAGCAAAAAAAAAAAGTGCATTTAAGAAGTTTATATTTTAACTATATACATACATTTACAATTATAACACCTGCATATGGAGTATCTTCAAACATTATACCCTCTTTTACTTCTCACTTAGGAGTATGTACACTTAGTCTCTGGACTGACTTGCTCACTCCTATTTGTACTTATTCTCGCAGGACTACACTATCAGAGGAGGATCATTAGCCCATGATAAAATTCCAATTTCCTCAAGTTCTTAGAGTAATAATCTAAGTGTAAGGAAAAATAATCTCCCTTTCATTTTGTTCCACCTCACTCACTCCCAGCACCACACAAACACAGTTAAATGCTTCTGCTTTTGAGCCTATACCACTGTATTTCCATTTATAGAAACCACTTTTAGTAATTATAGTTTTGGATCTTAAAAACAACAGTACATATAAAAACAAAGAAAATAAGTAATATTGTCACAGATTCTAATATTAAAACAAATGCAGCAATAATAAATACATCTCAAACCATATATCAGTCTTGGTCATATTCTCCCACCAATATACACAGTATTTTCAGGGAAAATTAGAAACTCATTTAGAAGAAAATTTGCAAGGAAAAACAAAAGAGAGAGTAAAATTGATGTGCCTGAGGGTAATTCACAATTATGGATTATATACTTCAAAGGCTTTGGCCTATTTAGGATCCTCTGCAGTTCAAAAGGCTAAGTAAGAATGACCCTAATATTCTTTAATTGAATATTGTTTTTATAAACTCTATTTGTCAACCAAAATAAACTCACATGTTTTTTCTTCTTATAATCAACATTTCAAAGAGCTTCATGAAGTGTTAATTCTTAATTTGATTATTTGGTTCCCTTTAATCCAAGGAACTTTTCATTATTTTTTAGTGGACCCTGTAGAACATTACACACAAAAGCCTTCTATCCTCCACTATCTCTCATAGTCTGTCTAAGCTCGTGTTCACTGCTGTCATGCACTTTCTATCCACCTCATCCTCTGCCATCTCTTGTTTTTCCTTTGGTCTTTAATTTTTCCCTATATCAGGGTCTTTTCCAATGAGTTCTATTTTCTTATTACGGTCAAATGATTTAAGTCCCAGATTAAATATTTAACCTTCTAATGAATAGTGGGAGTTAATGTCTTCAAGTATTGACTGATTTGATGTTCAAGCTATCCAAAGGACTTTCAAGTTTTCTACAAAATAATATGCTCTGCCTCTAGAGGAAATAGAGGAAAGAGGTGACTTTCCTATTCACCAGAAACAGGAGAACACTTTGAGATCCACCTGCCTATGACCTCAATTCCTTCCCATCCCTTTCCCTAATACACCTTCCTCTAGCACTTCCCAACTTTATTCCCCTCCTTTGTACATTCATAGGCATATGTGAGGGAAGAAAAAAAGTCAGCCTAAGTGATTGATGCATTTGGAACACATATCCAATGTCTAACACTTGAGAATCTTTCACCTACAAGAAAGGTGAGAGAGAAAAAAAGTGTCAACACAATACAACACAGAGGACAAGGTCTCTATGGCTATCCCTGCCTCTGAGAATGTTCCAAGTTACTACAGCACTGTTTTCTCTGGAAATGCATCTAGTCTCGGGAATATTTTGAGGAAAAGATTCTTGTGACAGGAAATAGTATTTCTTAGAACATACTTATTACTACAAGCTTCCTTTGTATCCTTTAGTCTCAGAACAATGAGAAGATACTAGTAGGATGATGCAGGTCCTTATGAAGGCTAATTTTGCTTAAGAAAAATCAAACCTGTCATATTCCATGAGAAATAAAGGTAAACTAAAGCACCACTTTATAAAAAGTTGTTTTTTTGGTTTTTTTTTTTTTTTTTTGGTTTTTGGTTTCTGTGCCTTTTATCCTTCTACAGAGGGACAGACTCACAGGCTTTCCCTATTATCCACATGCCATCGAGCCCAGGATCACTGCTTATTTTGGACATCAACTGGATAATATGGAATCTGCCATCCTAAGAAGAATCTGCAACTGTTCCAAATAGACTGAATTTCCTAGTCATATAATGGAAACTAGAATTCAATCATGTGTCTAGACCTTGCTGCCACCTGTGTGATATGGCCTTTAGAAATAATTTATTTAGTTAACCTTTAAAAAAGAGGTTTCAAATCTGCCTTAAGTCTTTTGAGTGTTTGTTAGGCCTGAATCCAAATCTTGGACTATATAACTTAGCTGAACAGTAAAACAGCATGAAGACAGTAAACATTTCTACAAAGATACTACCAACATATGAAGTCACACTTCCCCAGACAGAAAATACCACCAGATTTGTCCAGACTATATATAACTTTCACTACAGCTATACTATTTTCAGCATGCAGCATTCTAAAGCTTAAAGTAGATAAAGACAAAATGGTGGCCATATCTAGTGTGAAGAAATTTGATGAACAAATGTAACAAAGTGAAGATTTACAACAAGATTATAAAGAATGGAAAGGAAAATAAATTTGGAAAATGTTGCTAAAGCACACAAAAAAGTGATTTCAGTTTCCAAATAGCACCTGCCACTAGGCATGACTCTACTGTCCAATGAGACTTGATGAATTTTTAGTATTTGCTCTTCAGCAAGAATTCTTAAAATATTGCTTCAATATGTTTGTAAGTTTCCCCCACCCTCCACCCCCTCTGGATATTACCAAACTATTTCCCTTTAATTTTGAATTTCCATGGTTTGGTGAGATTACTTAAAGAAGGCAGCACAGAGGTCATAGGGCAGTGAAACCTGGCTCTTCTGGCCTCAAATAAACTTGGCATAATCAATTATGTGTCATTGTGTATAGCTTCTATTTGTTTACCAGGTATGTACATACTTTTCCAAAGGAATCTTGGGAAATTTAATATAATAACTTGTACCTTTAATATTTAATGATAATTACTCATATTAAAGAAATACAAATGAGATTCTCATACTATCTAATGCTTGTTTTTAATTCTTTCAAGCTTTTTTGTAGTCATAGAATATTTTAATTCAAAATTATGTGAATTAAGATAATTTTTTTTTCAAAAACAAAAGTATTCTCTAGCATCACAATTTAAAAGTATTTATTCTGTAGTACTCAACTTTTCTTATATACCTCAACTCTCACAACCACTTTAACAACATTTTTTTAGGATTTTAAATAGCTAAGCTGGAATTCTATCACCTCCACTAGTGTTATCATTAACAATGCTTCCAAAAACCGACTTGACTCTATTATTCAGTTTTTCTGGCTCAGTATCACTAATCATACCATCATGGTTATGAATAATGAAAAAAATTTTCTTCTATGTATCTTTTGTATTTTCTTGCCACCTCTTTTTAATTTCTTCTAATTTCCTTTATGTCCCTATCATTTTTGTCTTTTATCATGAAACTTTCCCTTGATTTATTTAACTTTTTTGAAGATCTCTTCTCCTTCCCATTCAATTTTTTGTTCCTTTTTTTTTTTTTTTTTTTGCATTGTTTATATAATAGAACTTCTTCAGGCTATTCTTTGGAATTCTGCATTCAGTTGGCTATTTCTTTTTGCTTTCCTTTTTTCCTCAACAATTTGTGAAGTCATTTCAATTTCTTGCTTTTCTTTTTCTATGAAGTTTGTTGATGGTAGTATTATTATAGCTTTCTATACAATTTTGTGAGCCTTTTTCCCTACTTCTGTAGGCACTTTATCTACAAGATATAATCCCTTCAACCATTTCTACTTCATATTCATAAGGGATGTTATTTAGGTCACACCTATATGGTGTGGTTGTTTTCCCTACTTTCTTCAATTTAAATCCATATTTTATAGTAAGGAACTCACAGTTCATGATCTAAGTCACAGTGACCTCCACTTTTTGTTTTAATGGACTATATATAGATGTTTTCCATATTTGGCCAGAAAGTTTGTCCTTTATCTGATTTTGATATTGATTATTTAGTTGTTGACCACGATGTCAAGGAGGTTATGCCATGACATACAAGTGAGTTGGATTTAAGTGAGGGAGAGCTGTTTAAGGTCATCTTTTTCATTTTCCCCTTCAATAGTATCTTGGTCCAGTGGGCAGATATAGATCAGGAGGACTGGAGATGGCCCTGGATACAATGAGAGACCTTGGCTTTTTAAGTTCTTCATCAAGTCTTAGTTTGATTGGTCACATCCATTCAGTGATTAAGGCTAGGTAGCAATTGAGACAAAGAATCTCCTTTTTCAATTAGACCAAAACAAATAAATGAACAACAACAACAAAAAACCTAAATAAATAAATATACCACATAGCTGCCCCAAGAGTAGAAAAAGGAGCCTTTACAAAAAGTTTTGGATGGTTTGCTGTGAATCAATGTGGACTGGTGCTGTCCATGTGTAGAGTTCCTTTTGGGTTGTTGAAAAAGAGAGTTTGCTCTGACTAGCAAGTTAATCTTAATAAAACTCAGTTAGTTTCTGCCTGAAGCCATTTTGTACTCCAAGGCCAAACTTGCCTATTAAACCATTTATCTTTTTGATTTCATATTTTAGTATTTCAATTCCCTATGATGAATATAATACTTTTTTTGGTGTTATTTCTAGAAAATATTGGAGGTCTTCATAAAATTATAACCTTTGGCCTCTTTGGCATC
This sequence comes from Antechinus flavipes, assembly GCF_016432865.1. Lineage (NCBI taxonomy): Eukaryota > Metazoa > Chordata > Mammalia > Dasyuromorphia > Dasyuridae > Antechinus > Antechinus flavipes. Next base: position 232,875,053 of record NC_067401.1, on the reverse strand, counting down.
AGTGGTTGAAGCATAGACTTGTATTACTGTAATATCCAGTAGTCTGTCTTTTATTTGATTAGATTATATTAGATTATCCCCTAGTATTGCTTTTTTCACTTTTATTAATTATAAGAGCTACTCTATTACTCCATATTTAATGATTACCTCAATTAAATTCACCCATTCTCATTTATTTGAATTCACTGACACTCAAGATATCAATATATACATGTCCTGTATGACCACATCAAGTTTATCTTTGTATGTGGATCTTACACTCTAGATTTCTATGAAATATTGATGTTTACAGCATCATACTTTTCTTTGGTACTAGACATATCTGCAGTAGAACTTCTTTTTGGCTTTGGCCCAGTGGCTTCAGTAGTACTCTGCTTTTTCCCAGTACCATACTGGACAGCTTCCTACCTGAGGGGCTCAACCACTAGTGTGTTAAGTGTGTTAGATTTTATTATTTTAATATTGTCGGTGGGGGTTTCCTTGCAAAGATAATTAGGATGGTGTGTCATTTTCTACTTCAGTGTATTATTTTTGTCAAAACAACCTATTACAATCTATCATGGGTAATCCTAAATGACACAGTTCTTGGTTTCATTGAGCTACGAAAGCACCACCACTATGACAAGACAGTGATCCAGAGAGAGAAATTAAAACTCATTAAGCTAGCTAGGCCATGCAGAACAAACCCACCCACCTATTCACTTAACAGAATGTAGCAAATTGGGATCAAGACCAAATTGCTGAGGTTGAGTCAGCAAACAAATCTAAGTAGCTCTTTAGTCACAACAATTCTGTCATCCAATTATAGTTTACCATCTTTTCATATACAAAAACAAAAACAATCAGAAACTTGCTTATCCTGTCTTTCACTTTTGCTCTTCAAATAAAAAAAAAAGCAATTGAACAGACATTGAAGAAAAGCCTTCCTCCTTTTAAGCTTTTTGTATGCTAAGGATCTAGCTCCGTGTTTTAATTATAAAGGGAGCTTAAACAAAGCTTTATGAATGAATTGGATTTGAATGGAAACTGCTCTGAGATTTTTAAGGATAAGCTAACAACTCTTTCATAATTGTATCTTGGGGACTTCTTTATCCTCTTCAAATAAGGATTTTTTTATGATATTCAAGGGCTATCAAACTATGCATCCCTTTGATCCAAAAGTGTCTCTATTAGGAACATAAGCCAAAGAGATCATAAAAAAGGGAAAAGGACCCATACGTGCAAAAAGGTTTGTGGCAGCCCTTTTTGTATTGGTAAGGAGCTAGAAATTGAATGGATGCCTATCAGTTAGGGAATGACTGAATAAGTTATGTATTTGAATGTAATCAGATATTATTGTTCTATAAGAAATGATCAGCAGGATGATTTCAGAAAGGCCTGGAGATACTTATATGAATGGATGCTAAGTAAAATTGATGTGGGTAAACTCTGTAAAAAAAAAAAAAAAACTGTCCCCTTTTGATCTGTAAAATTAAATCTCTGAAATTCTGTCTCCTTTGATTCCTGGCCTCCCAGACTCCAGAGAGTCTCTGAGGAAGAGCATATCCTTTTAGGTAGCCTTTTCTAAAGCAAATCACCACTCTCCCCCATTGATAGTCAGATCTCCATTCAAATTCAGGCTGAAAAAGCCATCAAAGTAATTGCATTCAATTAGGAGAACCTGGTCTGATTAGCTCAAACTGCCCCTAGCCCCCCTGCCAAAATCTACTTATAAAATAGGTTTCTGCTCACTCATTCTTTGTAGAATGTCTGAAGTAGGAATTATGCTTCTGCCAAGAGACCTCTCTCCTCTTGGTACAGCCGCCTTCTAGGACTCCTGACCACTGTGAAGAGACCCTCTTCTCAGAGAAAAATCTTTTGCTATTTTTCTGCTACTGAGGAAGTCAATGTCCTAGCAAAGCTGACTTCTCATCCAACAATAAACTTCCCTTTTGCCATTCAATATTTCGGGTTTGTGAGTTCTTTCACAAAGGACCTATGCCAACCAAAAAACAAACAAAAAAAAAAGGATTCCCAAAACTCCTTGCACTGCCACTAACTCATCAAAATGAGTGGACCCAAAAGAACATTGTACATGCCAACAATAAGTTTATATGATAAGCCAATTCTGATGGACATAATTCTTTTTAACAATGGGGTGATTCAGGCTAGCTAATTCCAATGTACTAGTGTGATGGAGAAAGCCAATTGTGCAGAGAGAGGAATGTGGGAACTGAATGTGAATCATAACATAGTATTTCCACTTTTTTTGTTGTTTGCTTGATTTTTGTTTTCTTTCTCATTTTTTCCCTTTTTGGTCTGATTTTTCTTGTACAACATCATAATTGTGAACATATGTTTAGAAGAATTGCACATTTAATATATATTGGCTTACTTGCCATCTAAGGACAGGGATGAGGGAGAGGAGAGGTAGAAAAAAATTTGGAACACAAGGTTTTGTAAAAGTAAATGTTAAAAAATATCTATGCATAGGTTTTGAAAATAAAAAGCTTTAAAAAAAAAGCAAATAAGGGTGTCTTTCCTATTTCTTTTCTCATTTGCAAAACTTTCTTAGTTATAAAAATTAGAGACTGAGAGGTGGTGCAATATATAGAACATTGGGCCTGGAGTTAGGAAGACTTAGGTTCAAATCCAGGCTTATATTCTGAGCAAGTCATTTAATCTTTGTTCCACTTTTCTCCACTAAAATTGTCACAATAATAACAACTATATCCAGAGTTGTTATCCCTCCAGAGATCAAATTAGATAATAATTGCAAAGCACTTGCTATACAAATATTAACTTCAATAATTTTTATTATCATTTATTATTATGTCATTTTGTCTGTGATCCACATGGTACTGTCTTCATTTGTTCTGCCTGATGGTAGACTGAATGGTGAATTCAATTCAGTTCAAAAAACACTAAAAAATGACAATATTTTCAAAGTTGAGACAATATGTCAGTGAGGCTACAAAGTTGATTTTGCAGACAGGAAGACTAAATCAAGTCAATCAGTCAGTCAACCAACACATCTCTATGCCCCAATTTATCCTGTATATATTATTTATAAATTGATATTTACACACTGTCTTCTATATTAGACTGAGCTCCTTGAAAATAAGGAATTTATTATTTGCATTGTTATATATTTAATATCATTATCATTTTGTTTTCTTTGACTCTCTAGTGCATATGACAATATATGCAACTTACTAGTTGTTAAATATATATTTGATTGATTAAAGCAGGTTTTATTTTAACAGAGGAGACAACAAATATATAGATAAGTACATACCAGATAATTTAAGAGCAGAAAGTCCTAACTATGATAAATGCTGGTTGGATGATAACAGACAATGATTTGCCAATCAAGAATGGATCCTTTTGGAAACACTAAGCTCAAAGTACTTCAAACAACTGTTTTATCCTATGATCAATCAGCAACATTTATTAAACGTGTACAATAGTAAAGAACTGCTGAAACATCCCAAAATGGGTTTTAGGTTCTTCACATATGGACCACCAAAATTTGGGGAGATTGGTTTTAGATGCCAAAATACATTGGATTTTCCCACCAGTATCATAAGCTGTTACAAATGAATGTGTAGACTTAAATCACCAAATCAAGAGGTAAAAATTTTATTATTACATCATTGACTGGCATGCTAAGTTCCAAAAAAGAGTAAACTATTAATAAGGAAAAACCTAAAAGCAAAGTTTCCTAGCAGAACTCACAATTAATGTGGGTTTAGGCAGAATAAATTCCTTATAAAGAGAGAGAGAGAGAGAAAGAGAGAGAGAGAGAGAGAGAGAGAAACAGAGAGGAGAGAGAGAGAGAGAGAGAGAGAGAGAGAGAGAGAGAGAAAGAGAGAGAGAGAAAGAGAGAAAGAGAGAGAGTTTAAGAGGGGATTGAGATGTACCTAAATTCTTTTATCAGGAAATAATAAACTGGAGATTATTGACATCATAATTTGACCTTCAGGCTGGATATAGTAACTGTGGAATTTGATTTGTCAATACAAGCAACAAAAATCCTACTTAGAACAAAAGACCCACTTAAATAATCTTGTCAGTGCTCCTCCCTGCTTGCCTCAAAAAATATCTTGGACAGTAATTCAGGTTCTCTTTCTCTTTCAATGGAGAGATTATTAGACTGACCAAATAAAATTGTTTATGTCCTCTCCCCCTTTTTATAAAAAATGCGCAATCCAAGGAAACACTGATTTTGAAATTCAGCCTCAGAAATTTAGGAGCAGTGTGATCCCAAATTCTTCATCTGTAAAGTGAGGATGATGAATGCCTACCACCTAGGGTTGTTGTGAAATAGAATAATATTTGTTTTACAAATTTTAAAGTGCTTTATGATTTTTGCTAATATTATTATTAAAATTACAATAATGATAATGAAAGGAATAGTAATAATAGTAATCATCATCATCATCATTAGAATCAGAAATAATATCTACCCTCGTGAAGTTTACATTCTGTCAATAAGGGAAATTCTTTCCTTTGGGCTTTCACTCTGATTAACTAAGTAAAAGAATTTTATTATAAGTACTTCTAAGTAGCAACATGGGGACAAGCAGATCACTGGAGAACAGCAATGGCTCAGATAGATAGGGTGGAACCCCAGATTTTTGAGGGAGCTAGATTTCAAGAAGAGGTACAAAGAGAGAAAGTGTGAATTTTTAAACTGCTGGCTGAGGCAAGCAGGGAAGAGGACCGAGTATCTTGAGCTTTTGATCTTAAGTGGGTCTTGAGTTCTTTAAGTGCACCTTTCAGCATATCCTTATGGGAGGAAGAGGTCTGGGAGAATTCTCAGCAGAATTCTATGCACTGACAAAACTACAATTACTGTATCCAATCAGAAAGCCAAGATATGATGCCACTACCAGCTCATCCCATCCTCAGATTATATTTCCTCTATAAAAGAATCTCAGTTTGCTAACTCCTTTTTAGAGTTAGCCCACCAATCAATGTAATCTTGTTTTATGGCTTCTTTTTCCTTGTAATAGCTTTTCACAAAATCCTTTGTAGGGTTAGTTTGCCTTATGGAGTCTAGCGTTCCTTAGGAAAATTGCCACACCTTAATAGTGTCTTCCTTCATAATGACATTTTCTCTAGGTTCATAGTGAGTTCCTCTAAGGGATCTTGTCTTTCTCCATATTAACTGCTAAAATCTCTTTTTACTTGCTAAAAACCCTTATGCATTTAGCTTGCTTTTAGCAACAGCATAATAACATTTTTGCCTCTTGATTTGGAGAGCTAAGCCTATAAATTCTTTTGAGACAACCTGCAACATTGGCTGTAAACCCAGTATTCTTTTGAGATAAAACACCCTCTATCCCCAACATCTGTTGGCTAAATCTCATCATCTCCAAGGTAGATACAGCTTTTATAGATGATTTAAAATAATCCAGATAGATACAGCTCAGCAAAAGAGGTTTGGCCCCATGAATCTCAGTTCCTTCCCAAACTATTGAAAGCTTGATAATTTGCAGGTAGAGTTATGTGACTAAAAAAAGCAGGTGATACAAAAACTGCAGATTTAGTGTCTACTTTCTTACCTGAGTCTCCACCAATACTATTTGGTAAATAGAACTGAGAACAAAAAGTAACTGAGTCAACATAACTTTTAGCAATTTCATTAGGTCAAGATTAAACATTCAAATCTATAAATAAATAAAAGCAATGTTTAGGAAAGTGCAATCACTAACAATGGAGTAGCAGAAAAACAAGAAATGCTTCCTATAAGAAGCAGCACTTGATATAATCATCAGAGCCAGAGGGTCTTACATTTTGCATTGCTAAAAAAAGAAAATAGATTACAAACCCAAAGTAGGAGACTATGCAAAGAGAACACAGCCAGGAGGCAGATTTTTAAATTCATGGAATAGTAAGTAGAGAAAGTTGACTAGAAAGGAGAGAGCTCTTAAAGGAATCACTTGATCTGAGGGTAAATGGAAACTAGATTGTGGGATGCTTTAAATAACAATGGAAGAATTTTCATTTTAAATTGGAGGTCACTTATTTTTGTTTGTTTTGTTTTCTAGCAGAGTGAAGTGGTTTAGGATTGTTGATTTGATGGCTTCAGAAGATGAATTATAAATGGAAAGCCAGCAATTGGGAGCCTAGAAAAATGGGAGAAAATTAATTTCTGTTATGGTTCAAATAAGAAATGATAATGTTTTAGAGTCTAGAATAAAATAATCATCTTGTGAATAGATATACATATTTGGTTTTGATCAGTTATTTTAATTTTATGGAATATGTATGACTACAGTTGATGCTAAATATGTTTTTTTTTTTTTAGTCTAGTAGATAGTAATTTATACAGTTTGTCTATCTAATTACCCCTACCACATAGTGTCTACTTTCTTACCAGAGTCTCTACCATCACTGTTTGGTAAATAGAACTGAGAAAAATGAGAAACTGAGTCAACATAACTTTCAGCAATTTCATTAGATCAAGATTAAACACTCAAATCTAAAAATAAATAAAAGCTACACACTACAAAACCACTATATAAATCTAAAAGTAACATAGAATGATAAGCTTGAATACGAAAGTGACATGGAATCCTGGTTTTAGTCAAAATGTCACCTATCATCAGCCTAAAGAACAACTTAACAAGATTGCAATGGAAAAGGGAAAATAAAGTTAGCAGGTCCATAGTATGGAGATGACCAGAAAGGTGCATTCTTTCTCTCTTATTCCTGATCAATCACAAAATAAGCAAGATCATGAAGAAGAAGAAAAAAAAAAATGATGCTGAAAAATTAAAAAAAAAAAAAATCTAGTAGGTAGTAATTTATGCAGTTTGTATATCTAATCACCACTTACCATAACTTCTTCCAATTTTCACCCACTACATAAATCTAAAAGTAACATAGAATGATCAGCTTGAATGGCACTATGCTATAATGGACAGAAAACTAGTCTCAAAGACAAGAAAATCGAGATCAATTCTGACACTTAACTTATACTTATTATGAGCCTGGGCAAATTATATAACTTCTCACTGCCCCAAACATTTTCTAAAAAAGTTATCAGAATAAATATTAATCTGTTTTGATTCTAGAAGTTTCTTACATTTACTAAGTTGTTGACATGGCAGTTATCCATATATATTTGCATACACACACATATATATGTTTATATCATATGTATATTAGTTCTGGCTATATATGTATTCACGATATACATGCTCTGTATATATTATATAATTTATATTCTGCAATATTAAATAATATATACATACATATTACATATTATATATATGTACATATATATTTACATAAATCTGCTTTCACCACCCAGCACCAATTAAGTCATGTTTCTTTTAAACAGAATGTAAATTTCTTGAGCACAGCTATTATTTCAGATAATCATTATTACTATTGTTATTATAAATGACAATTTTTTAAGCTATTTGAAATTAACTTTAAGCTTAAAGTTATTTTTTTTCTTCAAGTGAGTACACTGAATATAAGAAAATATACATATGTACACATATCTGATTTATTTTTTACAAATACAGGGGTA